>NC_092728.1:104672446-105272446 GCF_047496885.1 Scyliorhinus torazame | reverse complement strand
CCTATCAGTACAAAATAAACAAATAAGCAGATTTGTACATGGATTCACTTTTGTTTTAAGTACCCAATTACTTTTTTTTCCAATTAAGGGACAATTTAGTGTGGCCAATCCACTGAACCTGCACATATTGAGTTGTGGGGGTGGGACCCACAGACAGGGGGAGAATGTCTCCACACGGCCAGGATCGAACCAGGTCTTCAGTGCCATGAGGCAGCAGTGCTAAACACTGTGCCACCGTGACGTCCTCCCTTTTTCTTTTTATCCAATGCTGTATGTCCCTTGATATCTGGGGTTCAGTGGATTTGTTGGTCCCACTCTTTTTCTTTATTGGAACATATTGGCCCTATACTCTCCCTCTTTCCTTATTGAATGTGTTCCACTGTTCCATCAACAGATTTACCTAAAAGTGTCTTCCCCCAGTCCACTTGGGCCAAATCATATCAGATCTTATTAAAATAGGCCTTCCCCAGTTTAAAACTTTGATTTCAGGCCATTCTGGTCTTTTCCATAACAATCTTGAACCTAACAGAATTGTGATCGCTGTCTACAAAATGCTCCCCCCACTGATATTTCAACCACTTGCCCAGCTTGGTTACCTAAAATAAAATCCATGACCTAAGTATTGGCTCAAAAGGTTCTCCTATTAAGAATTCTGCTCCCTCGAAACCATTCACACTCTGACTACCAGTTAATGTTGGGAAGTTGAAAATCAGAATCTGGAAAATGATCAATAATCTCAAACAAAATGCCATGGAATAAAGAGCAGTTCGACTGTCAATAGTTGGTGATCTTAACTTCGTCGTCGTCAGGAATCAGAGATTAGAAACCTGCCAAAAATAAGTCAAGAGCAAGAAAGATTCCCCAAATGATTGTAGCCATCAATGGAAGAAAGGATGGCTACAAACAACATGTCATAGAATCATACAGCACAGAAGAATGTCATTTCAGCCCATTGTGTATGCTGGATTTTTGAAAGTTATCCTCTTAATCTCACTCCCTTGCTCTTTCCCCATTGCCCTGCAAATTTTCCCCCTTTGAAGCATTTAGCAGTTTCCTTTCTAAAGTTACGGGTGAATCTGCTTACGTGTCCTTTTAAAGCAGTGCATTCAAGATCATTGGGAAGAGTAGACTCCACATTTCAAGGAGAGCGTCTTTGTCTTTGAAGCATTTTCTTAACCCTTCCTTGGATGTTTTTTAAAAATTTGTTTATGGGATGTGGTGAGGCCAGCATGTATTGCCCATCCCTAGTTGCTCTTCAGAAGCTGGTGGTGAGTTGCCTTCTAGTACCGTTGCAGTCCGACGCATAGGTACATCCACTGTGCTGTTAGGGAGGGTTCCAGGATTTTCTTTTTTTATTAATTAATTTTAGAGTACCCAATTATTTTTTTTTCCAAGGGACAATTTAACGTGGCCAATTCACCTAACCTGCACAAATGGAAGGACATATTCAGTGCGGCTGCAGTCAAACCAGTTGCCAGCTTGACTCAAAATATGCTTTAAAAAAAATCTTGAGTACCCAATTCATTTTTTCCAATTAAGGGGCAATTGAGCGTGGCCAATCCACCGACCCTGCACATCTTTTGGGTTGTGGGGGCGAAACCCACGCAAACACGGGGAGAATGTAACTCCTCATGCACAGTGACCCAGAGCCAGGATCGAACCTGTGACCTCGGCGCGTGAGGCAGCAGTGCTAACCACTGTGCCGCCGTGCCGCCCCCAGCTCGACTCAAACATGAGTTGCAGGTAGCAGCTACAAGATTTTGCCGAGTTTTCCTTCTTTACATTCCAGTGTTCCAAGGTCTCACAATAATTTTATACAACTTTCCCATGCAAAATATAGAAAATTTCAACCGTACTATATATATCTTGCAATTGTATTAGCATTGCAGGAGGATTTTTACTTCGTCCACATGAAGTGTTACGGATAGTTTTTAAAAATAAATTGAGTACCCAATTATTTTTTTTTCCAAGGGGCAATTTAACGTGGCCAATTCACCTAACCTGCACATCTTTGGGTTGTGGGGGTGAGACCCACACAGATACGAGGAGAATGTGCAAACTCCACATGGACAGTGACCCTGGGCCGGGATTCGAACCCAGGTCCTCAGCGCCGGAGGCAGCATTGCTAACCACTGTGCCACATGCCGCCCAGAGTTCCAGGATTTTGACACAGTGACAGTGAAGGAATGGCGAATTATTTCCAAGTCGGGATGGTGGGTGTCTTGGAGGGGAACCTCCAGTTGTTGGGGTTCTCAGGAATCTGCTGGCCATTTGAGAATTGAGAAAACAAGACCTGGTGGGGGAAACACTGTTTTTAGTCATCTGGACACAGTTCATCGAAGTTGATTTTACAGACATTTTGCCTGAATGCTTGCGGATCTGGCTTCAAGATTTGACAGTCCACCATGGAACCCAGAGGATGTGGCGGAGGCATTACTGATGGAACTTCTCGAACGCGGTTACGTGTAACCAAGCAGTACATTGATACCAGCTGTAGCAGTCTTCACTCAAGTCAGATGGTCATGGTTTCCAGAGACTAGAGCAAATCTAGACCAACGTGGCAATAAAGTACTCATGGAGTGCTGCAGTGATAGGTGTCACCTTTTGGATGAGACATTAAATGGAGGGCTCACCTTTCCTTGATGTGTTTTTTGTGTTGCTAAATTCAGGATGGTTGGTGTAGTGTTCACAAAGACCACAAATAGCTTTAAATTGAACAAAGCTATAAATTTATTAACACTGCTTAAATGGATTCGACACTTACTCCTAGATAATACACGGTTGATAATTAACATATAATCTTCTCATCTATTCCTAATCTCTGCACTATTGCATTAACCATGATCTGCTCTCACTCACACACTATCTTTCCTTCAGTCTGTACTCTAGCTAGCTCCTTCACTTTTCTCCCCACAAGGCTTAGCATCAATGTCTTATCTACGTGCACAATTAGCTCCTTCTAGTGGCTGATTAAACATTTTATTAACCCTTGCAGTTCTTACATTTATGATAATGTCACACTTGAAGGTGGACATAAAGATCACATGGCCACTACAATGAAGTGGGGCAGTTCTCCCTGGTGTCCTGGCCAATAACTATCAATCAAAACAAATGATCTGGTCATCATCACACTGTTGTTTGTGAGAGCTTGGAGTATGCAAATTGGCTTCTGCAAAGGTACTTTATTGACATTGCTTTTGGGAATTCAGAAGTTGTGAGAGATGAAAGCTTCAAGAATACACATTTTTGTACTTCTGCTATTAAATTTCACCAGTAATAACATTTATTCATAACCTATAAATATTTTCTTCATTTACAAATACCTTAACCAGTTTGTTTAAACACATGATGTTTTAGGAGGGTGACAATGAGGGGAGGGTATTAGAACCCCTCTGGCTCAGATCAGGTAACTTTGCAAGATATGAGGAACTGAACCTGGAAACTAACTTCTATAGCTTGGCAACACATTGCACTATTGGCAAGTAATCTGGAGAATCGGCATCAAACATGCCAGGAATCCTGTCATGGAATAGTAACTTGCGAATTATTGATAAGCGACTCGCTTGATACAAAATGCTAATGTTTCAATCACAACTCTGGCTCTAACAGAACTGAGAGTAGGGCCATAACCAGTCAATTCCTTGATATGAAGGAAAACAGAGTACATACAATACATGTCGTACGCGTTACTTTACAAATGTTTTATTCCGCTTAAAGTGACAGACTTGAAACATCTTGGAATCAAACACGTTAAAAGAAATGGTTTAATGTAATTTAGTAAATACAACATTGAACTCTGTACATGATGAAATGAAGGTGGTCACATAAATGTCTATGAACAGATAACAGAGTAATTCATCATGCACTGACACAGCTGTAGTGATTGGCTGGAAACCTCTTGTCCCTCACGCAGGAAGGCAGAGGTCAATTGTAGAGTGCGTTCCTGACCTAGCTGTATCCAGGGATTGAACTTACATTAAAGTTACCATGGCCCTCCTTGGTCGGCTTACTGGGGAAGGCTGACACAATGAATTCAAGGTGCGTTGGTGTAGTCAATAAAGATCTGCACAGCCAACAGTTCTTTAAAAAGAATCACCCCATTAAATGTAAGGAGGTTTACATGAATTCAGCAGAAACAAACATTCTTCACAGAAAAGCACTTCAAATGGTGCTCTTCACACAATAAACGGAGATCACCTATGCCCGAGAATCAAGCGTTCATGAATTTCTGCTGGATTCCTCATCACTTTCCCTCTTGAGGTCTTTGGGATTACATTTGTGATGCTCAGCTATTCACCCAATGTGTTCCCTCCCTGCTTTAGGTCACCACTCCGGTAGTCTTGGTGGAGAATTGGCCCATCCATGAAAATCTCAGCCACTGTTGCTACCCAAAGTCAGCGATAACTCCACCTGATTTTCTAGTGTTGGGTCCAAGCAGCCCGTTCACAAAACGTGTGCATGTCTTTTTCAACAGGCTGTGCTCTCCCACCCCACAATAACCAAGTGCAACACTTTAAAAGAAACACGTTATAATTTGGTCAAGGTTTCCATTCGCAGCCTTCAACAGCCTCTTCAACAGTCGTCTACAAATAGAATTCTATTACAGTTTGAGAATTTTGTCACAAAAATAAATATTTTCTAGTTACATATACAGCAATTCATCAGACTCATGTCCCATACCTACCTTCAGTCTCGGTAAATCTAATTAATCTCTATTTTAGAAAAAAAATAAAAAAGTAAAAATGTGGTATCTAAAATTTTCAATTTTGTTTTAGATAAAAATATATTCAATCACATTTTCACCAGAAGAGAAATAAAATCAGAAAGGCGACCTGTTCGAGGTCTTTAAACTCATGGAGAGCCCACGAGAGGGTAAACGAAAAAAAAAATATTTCCACTTGTGGACGAAATCAGAACATGGGGCTATCAATCCAAAAGGAATTGAGGAGAAATTTATTTGACAAGAGTGGTGAGAATATTGGACCTGCTACCACAGGGAGTGGTTGAAGGGAATGGTTATAGATGCATTAAGGGGGAAGCTGGATAAAAACAAGAGAGAAAGGGATAGAAGTTTTATGGTGATTGGATTAGGTGTAATAGAGTGGGAGGGAGCTTGTAAAATGCATCAATACCAGCATGGACCTGCTGGGCCAAATAGACACAAGGACAGAGAATGCTGGAAAACTCAGCAGGTCTACGAGCATCTGTAAGGAGAGAAAACAGAGTTAACATTTCAACTCTGCATGGCTCTTAGCAGAGATCTGAAGAAAGGTTCTCTCTCCCTACAGCTGCTGCCAGACCTGCTGAGTTTTTGCAGCATTCTCTGTTCTCGTTTCAGATTCCAGCATCCACAGTATTATTTAAGGGACAAATAGATTGTTTCTGTGCTATAAATGCTATGTAATTGAGAGGTTCAGTCTTGGCAGTGATTTCTGTCAAAGGTGATTCGAAGTGTATTTAATTTGCATGAGGGAGAAAGGAACAGACAGATAGTTTGGTTGGGGCAGATGAAGGAAAGAGAAAAGGGAGAAGGCCCACCTGGAGCATAAACACCAGAATATTGGGCCAGATGAATGTTCCTCCATATATTCTTATTTTTTTTATTTTAATAAAAAAATGTTTTGTTTTTTTTAAAAAGAGTACTTCTTTTTTTCCCAATTAAGGGGTAATTTAGCGTGGCCAATCTGCCTACCCTGCACATCTTTGGGTTGTAGGGGTGAGACCCACACAGACACGGGGAGAATGTTCAAACTCCACACGGACAATGACCCAGGGCCGGGATTCAAACCCGGGACCTCAGCGCCGTGAGGCAGCAATGCTAACCACTGCGCCGCGTGCTGCCCTAAGGCAGCAGTGCTAACCACTGTGCCACCATGCTGCCCCCCCTCCATCGAAATTGTGTGAAACATTTTTTTTCAAAAAGGGCCCAGTGAGATGCAAACTGTTGCCCCAACATGTTATAGCAGTGAAGGAGCACAGCAAAACTTCACAAACATATTTCCATTTTCAGCTCTACTGTTTAGAGTTGGCACTGATCTGCACTTTCCCTCACCTTAAAAAGACAATGGGGGAAGGAGGGATGGTTGTTCAGTGGAGGGGGCGTGGAAACATCAAAAGGCTGTTCAGTACTCCTGAGTCACCCCCTTACAAGAGGGTTGGTACTGGTGGAAAATGGAAACATATTCCCAGGCATGTCTGCATCGACTCTAACAAACATCTAGAGATATGCGATAGAGAGCATCCTATCCGGCTGCATCACAGTCTGGTATGGCAACTGCTCAGTCCAATAACGCAAGGAACTGCAGACTGTGGTGAACTCAGCCCAACGCATCACACAAACTTGCCACCCCCACATTGATTCTGTATACACCTCTCGCTGCCTCAGGAAGGCAGACAGCATTATCAGAGTCCCCTCCCACCCAGGCATTGCCTTCTTCCAGACCCTTTCATCAGGCAGAAGGTACAGAAGTCTGAAGAGACACACATCCAGACATAGGAACAGCTTCTTCCCCACAGCTACTAGACTCCTCAACGACTCCCCCTCGGACTGATCTGTTCCCTGTAAGAACACTATTCACGATGCCCTATGCTGCTCTTGCTCATGTATTTGCTTTGTTTGGCCCCTTGTTCCGCACTGTAACCAATCACTATTTGTCGATGTACCATTTGTCAATGTTCCCTGTTGATTATTCTGTGTCTACTAGGTACGTACTGTGTACATTCCTCTGCTGCAGAAAGATACTTTTCACTGTACTTCGGTACATGTGACAATAAATCAAATCAGGCACTCCTCCCATCTATTCATATTGCTGAGCTACCGGGGGGGGGGGGGGGGGGGGGGGGGGGAACGGACTTTAAAATTAAGTCTTGCTTTCAAAAGAAAAATCGACAACATGAAACAGACCCTTCACTTTTAAAAAAATCAAATTATTTTGCAGTTCACACATTGGTCCATTAATGAGATTACTAATGTGCAATAGATGGACACACGCAAAATGCCATAATCTCTTCACAAAGTTTAAACATACAGCACCCCACAAGGTTTCCTCCAACCTGTTGAACTATGTACAACACAGCTACTCTGTGCTGGGCCTTTGTTTACACTGCAATGGATGCAATTTATAATTAGTGGACAGCAAATCCTTCATGTCATGATAGTCACAAGATCAGTTCCATATAGCATTATAATATATCTAAACAAAAAAACAGTCAACAACCAAAATATGACAGGTCAATGCTGATACATAGCATCCCAATTACCCAGCCAGCCATTTCCTATGGTTCAGTGAATTACACAACTACTTTAACACTGCACGAAAACATCATTAGCACCAAGGTCAGAGTGCAAAGCTTGAATAGCCAAATAATAAAATGAGGTATAAAGGTCCAATGAATCCAACATTCCCATTAATGTTACTATAATATTAATTAAAAAGTGTTTTTGACTCGAGCAGCTCTGATTTCCTTGGCTTTTTAATGAAATGTATCCTTTGGATTGTTCATGATCTCCAGAATGCAGGATGTAGGTAACCCTTTGGTAGAGGAATATCTTTTTGCTTCAAGCATTTCTGGAACAGAAAGATAAAAATTAAAATAAATTTAAAGGAAGGCACTTAATTTTTGCACAGCCAAGCGAAGCAGCTACAAAATTATACTAAGTCGATTCAACGGTCCTATTTTCTTGGTTGTAATTTGGTTTATATTTACTCTCCTCGCCACTTTAAGGTCTCACTGTTCTTTAGCCAGGACTGCTGGCAAGCAACATTTCTGTTACTGGTCACCAGGAAGATGGGGAAATAAATGTTTTGGATGATTTGCCCACAAACTTTATTCCAATGTAAAGCAACTGCCTCTGTTTGACAAAAGCAACTGAAAACCCCCAGGACGGTGCAGTGGTTAGCACTGCTGCTTCACGGCGCCGAAGACCTGGGTTTGATCCCAGCCCCGGGTCACTGTCCGTGTGGAGTTTGCACATTCTCCCCCCATGTGTGTGGGTCTCATCCTCACAACCCAAAAAAACATGGTGTTGGTGGATTGGCCATGCTAAATTGCCCCTTAATTCTAAAAAAAAAAAAAGCTGTGAAAAACCGGTCAATGAGGCAAAGACAAAAGTAAGAGCATCATTAAACTTTGAAATGTGCAGCTGGGGAACAGGGAGAACAGACATTCCCCCGTTCAGTAGACTGTATTTTACAGAATAGAAATAAGCCATTTGACCTAACTGGCCCAGGCCAATATTTATGTTTCACATGGACCTCCTCAGGTTCGTCTTCATCTCATCCTATTAGCATATCCTTCTCTTCCTTTAAGAACAAAGAACAGGCCCTTCGGCCCTCCAAGCCTGCGCCGATCATGATGCTCGTCTTTCTACCTCATGTTTATCTAGCTCTCCCTTAAATGCATCTTTGCTACTTACGAGGACTTTGGATGGTTTAATGTAGGGAGAAGATGCACAGGGTGGTTTCTGCTTGAGTACTGCACTTTTTGCCCTTTTCTCTCAGTTTCGGGGACATTTTCTTTTCGAAAATCCACATAGTTAATAGGATAAGGACCCTATACCAGTAAAATGCCCAGAAATGTCAGGGGATAGAAGGCAGACATCAGAAGGAGGAATCGGAGGCCTCTCCGGGTTCGTCAGCAGAGAAAATGGCGGAGACAGCCTCCAGGGCTCCAGCCATTCTACCAAGGGCCAAGGGTTTTAGTACCTGGCGAAGGAACTTTATAAACACTGGCAGGTTGTGTTGGAGGACCTCCGAAAATTAATGGAGGAGGCCCTGGCCCCCATCTGAGTGGCCCTGGAGAAGACCAATGAAGTCGTGAAAGCCATGGATAAAGTCCAGATAAAGGATATGGAAGTGGCCTATTCGAGACAGTGATCAGACTGCCTGACGGGAAGCGGAGATGTCTTTGGCGGCCGAAGTGAATAAGTTGTTGAAGGCCAAGGTCAATGATCTAGTGAATCGGTCTAGGAGGCAAAACATTGGAATTGTGTGGCTGCCAGAGGGGATGGAAGGCCCAACGCCCAATGCAGAGATATTCGGTAAGATGGTGGGGGAGGGTGGATTCATATCCGCTCCAGAGTTGGATCGAGCCCACTGTATACTCTGGTAGAGTGCTTGCCCCGAGGAGTTTCTTGTGCGGCAATAGCGAAGCTTCATAGTTTCAAAGAGAAAAAGAGGATTCTGAGATTGGTGAGGGTGCGTCGATACTTCAAATAGGAGGGCCACGCCATCAGGTTATACCAAGATGTGGGAGCGGAGCTGGCGAAGGAGGGCTATGTTCAACAAAGCCAAGTCCGCACTGTATAAAAGTGCAGTCTGGTTCGATGTAGTTTGCCCGGCTTGGCTTAGAGTTTCGATGGAAAGGACTATTTATTTGATGCGCCGGGAGAGGTGGACTCCTTTGTCAAGAAACAAGGTTCGGGCGTGGTGAGATGAAATGAAATGAAAATGAAAAGAGTTTCTTTTAGGTGTTGGGGATGGGCATGCTGAATTGCTGGGGTTTCAGGTTTATTCTTGCATTTTCCTGTTCTTGTTGGGATTGAATCTTCAGTTTGGGCTTGTGGATTATTTTATGTGGGGTTCTGATCTGTTTGTTCTGATAATGTACAACACCTTGTCGGGAACGCAATGGTTTGTGAGATTGTAGTATTTTATTATTTGTAACCATGTTTCTTAACTCTAGTTGGAAGCCACCCTGCTAATCCAAGAGTTAGCTAACAGGAACCAAAGAGAAAATGCTGGAAAATCTCAGCAGGTCTGGCAGCATCTGTGGGGAGAGAAAAGAGCTAACGTTTCGAGTCCAGATAACCATTTGTCAAAGCTATAACACAGAGAAAGTGGGAAATATTTATACTGTGGAGTGAGAATCCTTAGTTAGCTAACAGGAGCAGTTTGGAAAGGTTGGCCGCAGCTCATTACAATAGTTATTTAGATGATAAGCTTAGAGTACTTGTTTTGTTTAAGTTGAAGTTTGTTAGAAGTAGATTTTAGTTTTGCGTTTGCCTTGCCTTTACTTGCATGTGTATTTAGGTGTGGTAGTGTTTGAGGGCGATGGTGAAGGGGGTGGGGGTAGTTTGCTGTTGGTTCCTGCAGAATTTTCTTTGTTTAGTCTGGTGATTTGGTTTGGCGGTCATCTTGGGTGGGCTTGGTTGCTGTACCTTTGATGTATCTTTTGGGTAATCTCTTTTTGTGGAAATGGCAGACTCCGGATTTGGGGGGAGGGGAGTCCCCAATTAGTTTGGCTGCCTGGAACGTCAGGGGTTAAATGACCCAGTGAAAAGGTCGAGAGTATTTGCTCAAGAGTTTAAATTCCGATGTGATGCTTTTTCAAGAGACTCATTTGAGGGTCAGGGACCAGACAAGGCTGCTGGAGGGGTGGTGGGTAGGACAAGTCTGTCAGTTGGGTTTTGAATGTAGGGCCAGAGGTGCAGCAATATTAATTAATAAAAGAGTTCCGTTTTCTGCCTCCGAGATCTTGGCCGACCCCAGTGGCAGACATGTTATTGTCTGTAGTTCTCTGGTGGGCATTCCGGTGATTCTGGTTAATATCTATGCCCCTAACTGAGACAAAATGAATTTTTGTAATAATCTGTTGGCCTCCCTTCCGGATTTAGATTCACATTATTTTGGGTGGGGACCTATATGGTGTCTTGAACTCGTCTAGATTGGTCCAAGCCCCAAATTTCGGACTCCATCAGGGGTGGCCAGAGCTTTGTTGTTTTTCATGGAGCAAATTGGGAGGGTTGAGTGGGGGCAAGGGTAGATCCTTGGTGCTTTTTGCCCCCCAGGTGACAAAGATTTTAAATTTTTCTCGCATGTGCATCAGGTATACCTGCGGATCGATTTTTTTTGTGGTAGATAGGTCTCTCCTCCCTTCTGTGGTGGCTGCGGAGTACTCAGCAGTTGTGATTTCAGACCATGCCCCGCACTGTGTTGATTTGGCACTAGAGTCAGGTCCCTTCCAGCATCCACCATGGAGGTTGGACATGACGTTATTAGCGGACAAGAAATTTTGTGAGCGTATGCCCACTGTCATTGGGGACAAAGAGCTTAGTTATTTATAATGGCAAAGTTATCATGCACATCAGGGATTGGAAGGATCAGTCAACACCTTGCATTTATATAGCGCCTTAATTTTAGTGAAACATCCCGGGTGCTTCTCAGGAGTGCTAACAAAAATTTGATGTCATGCACTGAACAGAGCAGCATTTCACTCCAATACAATATTGCTGGTGGAGGGCAAAAATCACAGACAATGATATGGGAATGAGTGGAATATTTAGCAAGGAAGATAATTGGAGCAAGAGGCCTTCCTTCAACCCACAAACCACACATGAAATCAGGCCACTCATCAAAAGTATCCCCGTGTCCTCCTCGTCATTCTTAATGTAGAATAGAGGATCTGAAGCTCTACAAAAGAGAATGACTTTCATTAAGGAGACTGTTCTAGCTTATAGACTTATGCCTGGCGGATGGCTCAGAGGGCAGGATTTCTGGGTTGTCCCAGAGGCGAGAGTTTACGGACCTTGCAGAATGCAAAAATGGTCTTGTGAGATCTATCCTCAAAAATGAGCCTGAACCTCATCGCCCGAATCTGAAAAAGGAGTGTGGGATAGATAGCCTGCTTCCTCAGTACCAGCACTGTTGGAAGTGCTGTCCTTCAGATGAAATTTGTTTTTTAAATTTAGAGTACCTAATTATTATTTTTTCCCCAATTAAGGGGCAATCTAGCGTGGCCAATCCACCTACCCTGCACATCTTTGGGTTGTGGGGGTGAGTCCCATGCAGACATGGGGAGAATGTGCAAACTCCACACGAACAGTGATCCAGGGCTGGGATCGAACCCGGGTCCTCAGCGCAGTGAGGCAGCAGTGTTAACCACTGTGCCACCCCTAGATGAAAAATTTTATCGAGTATCCTTACTGCCCTTTAGTGGACATGAAAGATCTGATAACATTATTTTGAACAGCAGTAGCAGATTTCTCCCCAGTGTCCGGGGGCTGTACTTCACCACCAATCAACATCACACAAACAGATTACCTGGTGATAATTACAAGATCACACTGTTGCTTGTAGGAGCCTGCTCAAATAGGTTTCCTGCATTACACTAAGTGGCTACACTTAAAAAGTACTTCTGTGGCTGTAATGCATATGTCCAGCAGTCATGAAGAGTGCAATATAAATGCAAGACTTTCTTCACTGCAAAGGTTTACCTCTGTCCCATAAATATCTGCCAGCCCATTCCAGACAGTTAAAATTCTGATTGTGTAAGATTCGGTATTTGTCTGCCCCAACAACTGCATGTTGTGGGAGTGGAGTCAAGCTCAACGGCATGTTGTGGGATTGAAGGTTCCCACTTCCAACACCTCCTGTAATCGCTCCATCATTGGCAGCCGTGCTTTCGGTTGCCTGTTAGGTGGATTGGCCATGCTAAATTGCCCTTAGTGTTAGCTAGGGTTACTGGGCTCCGGGGATAGGGTGGAGGTGTGGGCTTGGGTGGGGTGCTCTTTCCAAGGGCCAGTGCAGACATGATGGGCTGAATGGCCTCCTTCTGCACTGTAAATTCTATGATTCTAAATGCAGGTGGAGGGCATCAACTGGAGTTTCACTTAATTTAAAAAAAATAAAAATTTAGAGTACCCAATTCATTTTTTTTCCAATTAAGGGGCAATTTAGCGTGTTCAATCCACCTACTTTGCACATCTTTTTAGGTTGTGGGGGCGAAACCCACGCAAACACGGGGAGAATGTGCAAACTCCACTCGGACAGTGACCCAGAGCCGGGGTCGAACCTGGGACCTCGGCGCCGTGAGGCAGCAGGGCTAACGAGTTTCACTTAATAATCTTTCTTAGTGACTTCCGGGTGCGGCGATGACCAGCTAAGTCGCACGTTTCGGCAGCTCCCGGTGGAACGGACTTTTGGGCTCTTGATAGGAGCCCCAACGGCAATTTTAACGGCTGAAAACACCGTGCGGTAAACCAGAAGGGTGTTCCCCCTGGACACGGATGGAAAAAGGAGAGGAAAGTGGCCGGATTGCAGCGGATCCTTTGGAACAACGGCAAGGAAGGCAAGCAGAAACCAAGATGGCGTCGGAAGGTGGCAGTTTCATATGGGGCCCTGAACAACAAGAGTTTTTGAAACGCTGCGTGGAGGAGATAAAAAAGGAAATGAAGAAAGAGTTGTTGGCCCCGATATTACAGGCGATTGAAGGGCTGAAAGAGGAACAAAAGACCCAGGAGCAGGAGCTTCGGGTCGTGAAGGCGAAAGCAGCAGAGAATGAAAACGATATACAGGGCCTGGTGGTGAAGTCGGAGATACAGGAGGCACACCAGAAACGATCTGTGGAGAGGTTGGAGGCACTGGAAAACAACGCAAGGAGGAACAACTTGAGGATTCTTGGCCTTCCTGAAGGTGTGGAGGGGGCGGACGTCGGGGCATATGTGAGCACGATGCTGCACTCGTTAATGGGAGTGGAGGCCCCGACGGGTCCGTTGGAGGTGGAGGGAGCATACCGAGTTATGGTGCGAGGATCGAGAGCAGGAGAAGCTCCCAGAGCCATAGTGGTGAGATTTCTCCGTTTTAAGGATAGAGAAATGGTCCTTAGATGGGCGAAGAAAACTCGGTGTAGTAAATGGGAGAACGCGGTGATCCGCGTCTATCAAGATTGGAGTGCGGAGGTGGCGAGAAGGAGGGCGAGCTTTAATCGGGCCAAAGCGGTACTTCACAAAAAAAAGATAAAATTTGGAATGCTGCAACCGGCAAGACTGTGGGTCACATATCAAGGGAGGCACCACTACTTTGAGACGGCGGATGAAGCGTGGACTTTTATTGTAGAAGAAAAATTGGAATGATTGGACTACGAAAATGAACGTTTGGACAAAGTGGTGGGACGAGTGGGGGGGGGGGGGCGAAGAGAGATTGTATGATTAATCCTGCGGTATGGTAACTTTTCTTTCTCCCACAGGTGGTGATGGGGGGAGGTGGGGAGGGAGAGGAGATGGGGCGTTGGCCATGGGAGGCGGGGCCGAGGGAGAGGCGCGGGCTTGGTTCCCGCGCTATGATAATTATGGCGGGAATAGAGAAGCAGGAAGGAGGGGGCGCCGCACGGGGCGAGCCGTGATCACGGGGGGAAGCCAAGTTCAGCCAGAGTTTGCTGACTTCTGGGAGCAACATGGGGGGAGTAATTACGCTAGCGGGGGGGGGGGGGGGGGGGGAATTACTGGGTTGCTGCTGCTGGGGAAAGGGGGGAGTGGGTACGGGAAAGGATGGGCGGGGGGGCACCGTCTGGGAGAAATACAGCTGCGTGGGAACTGGGCGAGAAGCTGGAAAAAGATGATGGCTAACCGGCAAGGGGGGGGGGGTGGGAAGCCCCCCAACTCGGCTGATCACGTGGAACGTGAGGGGGCTTAACGGGCCGATAAAGAGGGCACGAGTACTCGCACACCTTAAGAAACTTAAAGCAGATGTGGTCATGTTACAGGAAACGCACCTGAAACTGATAGATCAGGTTAGGTTGCGCAAAGGATGGGTAGGGCAGGTGTTCCATTCGGGGCTGGATGCGAAAAACAGGGGGGTGGCTATATTAGTGGGGAAGCGGGTAATGTTCGAGGCAAAGACTATAGTGGCGGATAACGGGGGCAGATACGTGATGGTGAGTGGCAAATTACGGGGAGAGATGGTGGTGTTGGTAAACGTGTATGCCCCGAATTGGGACGATGCCAATTTTATGAGGCGAATGCTAGGACGCATCCCAGACCTAGAGACCGGAAAGCTGATAATGGGGGGAGACTTCAACACGGTGTTGGAACCAAGGCTGGATAGGTCGAAGTCCAGGACTGGTAGGAGGCCGGCAGCAGCCAAGGTGCTTAAGGATTTTATGGAGCAGATGGGAGGGGTGGACCCGTGGAGATTCAGTAGACCTAGGAGTAAGGAGTTCTCGTTTTTCTCCTATGTCCATAAAGTCTATTCACGCATAGACTTTTTTGTGTTGGGTAGGGCATTGATCCCGAGGGTGGGGGGAACGGAATATACGGCTATAGCCATTTCAGATCATGCCCCACACTGGGTAGACTTGGAGATAGGGGAGGAAACAAGAGGGCGTCCACCCTGGAGAATGGACATGGGACTAATGGCGGATGAGGGGGTGTGCTTAAGGGTGAGGGGATGCATTGAAAAGTACTTGGAACTCAATGACAATGGGGAGGTTCAGGTGGGAGTGGTCTGGGAGGCGTTGAAGGCGGTGGTTAGGGGGGAGCTGATATCAATAAGGACACATAAAGGGAAGCAGGAGAGTAAGGAACGGGAGCGGTTGCTGCAAGAACTTTTGAGGGTGGACAGACAGTATGCGGAAGCACCGGAGGAGGGACTGTATAGGGAAAGGCAAAGGCTGCATGTGGAATTTGACTTGCTGACTACAGGCACTGCAGAGGCACAATGGAGGAAGGCGCAGGGTGTACAGTATGAATATGGAGAGAAGGCGAGCAGATTGCTGGCACACCAATTGAGGAAAAGGGGAGCAGCGAGGGAAATAGGGGGGGTGAGAGACGAAGATGGAGAGACGGAGCGGGGAGCGGAGAGAGTGAATGAAGTGTTCAAGACATTTTATAAAAAATTGTATGAAGCTCAACCCCCGGATGGGAGGGAGAGAATGATGGAGTTTTTGGATCGGCTGGAAATTCCCAAGGTGGAAGAGCAGGAAAGGATGGGATTGGGAGCACAGATCACGGTAGAAGAAGTGGTGAAAGGAATTAGGAACATGCAGACGGGAAAGGCCCCGGGACCGGACGGATTCCCAGTTGAATTTTACAGAAAATATTTGGACTTGCTCGCCCCGCTACTGACGAGGACCTTTAACGAGGCAAAGGAAAGGGGACAACTGCCCCCGACTATGTCAGAAGCAACGATATCGCTTCTTTTAAAGAAGGAAAAGGATCCGCTACAATGCGGGTCCTACAGACCAATCTCCCTCCTCAATGTAGATGCCAAGGTCCTGGCCAAGGTAATGGCAATGAGAATAGAGGAATGTGTCCCAGGGGTGGTTCATGAGGACCAAACTGGGTTTGTGAAGGGGAGACAGCTGAACACGAACATACGGAGGTTGTTAGGGGTAATGATGATGGCCCCACCAGAGGGTGAAACGGAGATAGTAGTGGCGATGGATGCCGAGAAAGCATTTGATAGAGTGGAGTGGGATTATCTGTGGGAGGTGTTGAGGAGATTTGGGTTCGGAGAGGGGTATGTTAGATGGGTGCAGCTGTTGTATAGGGCCCCAGTGGCGAGTGTGGTCACGAATGGACGGGGATCGGCATATTTTCGGCTCCATAGAGGGACAAGGCAGGGATGTCCTCTGTCCCCATTACTGTTTGCACTGGCGATTGAGCCCCTGGCGATAGCGCTGAGAGGTTCCAAGAGATGGAGGGGAATACTTAGGGGAGGAGAAGAACACCGGGTATCTTTATATGCGGATGATCTGCTACTATATGTGGCGGATCCAGCGGAGGGGATGCCAGAAATAATGCGGATACTTGGGGAGTTTGGGGATTTTTCAGGGTATAAATTGAACATGGGGAAGAGTGAGCTGTTTGTGGTGCATCCAGGGGAGCAGAGTAGAGAAATAGAAGACCTACCGTTGAGGAAGGTAACAAGAGACTTTCGTTACCTAGGGATCCAGATAGCTAAGAATTGGGGCACATTGCACAGGCTAAATTTGACGCGGTTGGTGGAACAGATGGAGGAAGATTTCAAGAGATGGGATATGGTAGCATTGTCAATGGCAGGGAGGGTGCAGGCGGTTAAGATGGTGGTCCTCCCGAGATTCCTCTTTGTGTTTCAGTGTCTCCCGGTGGTGATCACGAAGGCTTTTTTCAAAAGGATAGAAAAGAGTATCATGGGTTTTGTTTGGGCCGGGAAGACTCCGAGAGTGAGGAAGGGATTCTTACAGCGTAGTAGGGATAGGGGGGGGCTGGCACTACCGAGCCTAAGTGAGTATTATTGGGCCGCTAATATTTCAATGGTGAGTAAGTGGATGGGAGAGGAGGAAGGAGCGGCGTGGAAGAGATTAGAGAGGGCGTCCTGTAGGGGGACCAGCCTGCAGGCTATGGTGACAGCCCCATTGCCGTTCTCACCAAGGAACTATACCACGAGTCCGGTGGTGGTAGCTACACTGAAGATTTGGGGACAGTGGAGACGACATAGGGGAAAGACCGGAGCACTGGGGGGGTCCCCGATAAGAAACAACCATAGGTTTGCCCCGGGGGGAATGGATGGGGGATATGGAATGTGGCAAAGAGCAGGTATAACGCAATTGAAAGATCTATTTGTGGATGGGAAGTTTGCGAGTCTGGGAGCGCTGACCGAGAAATATGGGTTGCCCCAAGGGAATGCATTCAGGTACATGCAATTGAGGGCTTTTGCGAGGCAACAGGTGAGGGAATTCCCGCAGCTCCCGACACAAGAGGTGCAGGACAGAGTCATCTCAAAGAAATGGGTGGGGGACGGTAAGGTGTCGGATATATATAGGGAAATGAGAGACGAAGGGGAGACTATGATGGACGAACTAAAAGGGAAATGGGAAGAAGAGCTAGGGGAGGAGATTGAGGAGGGGATGTGGGCAGATGCCCTAAACAGGGTAAACTCGTCGTCCTCGTGCGCCAGGCTAAGCCTGATTCAGTTTAAGGTATTACACAGGGCACATATGACTGGAACACGGCTCAGTAAATTTTTTGGGGTGGAGGATAGGTGTGCGAGGTGCTCGAGAAGCCCAGCGAATCATACCCATATGTTTTGGTCATGCCCGGCACTACAGGGGTTTTGGATGGGGGTGACAAAGGTGCTTTCGAAAGTAGTAGGAGTCCGGGTCGAACCAAGCTGGGGGTTGGCTATATTTGGGGTTGCACAAGAGCCGGGAGTGCAGGAGGCGAAAGAGGCCGATGTTTTGGCCTTTGCGTCCCTAGTAGCCCGGCGCAGAATATTGCTAATGTGGAAAGAAGCCAAGCCCCCGGGGGTGGAGACCTGGATAAATGATATGGCGGGGTTCATAAAGTTAGAGCGGATTAAGTTCGTCCTAAGGGGGTCGGCTCAAGGGTTTACTAGGCGGTGGCAACCGTTCGTCGAATATCTTGCGGAAAGATAGATGGGGGAGAACAAAGAAGGCAGCAGCAGCGGCCCAGGACCTGGGGGGGGGGGGGGGGGGGGGGGGGGGGGGGATGGGGGGGGGGGTGGCCTGAGACAAGGCAGTTGCCAATTAGGGCTAGTTTTTTTTTTTTTGTTATTTAATATTTATTTATTTGTTGTTGTTTTTGTTTAAATTAAAAAAGGTCATTATTATCTGTATTGTTACAATGTTGTGTAAAGGATGCACAATGTACTGTGTTGGTTGACCAAAAATTTTCAATAAAATATTATTTAAAAAAAAAAAATAATCTTTCTTAGTGTCACAAGGCTTACATTAACACTGCAATGAAGTCACTGTGAAAATCCCCCAGTCCGGCGTCTGTTCGGGTATTGAGCACATATAAAGAGATACTTAGTGACAGTATGATGTGGTTGAGTTAGGAGATATAGGTTTGTAAATTATCACTCCGTTGTTAAAAGTTAGACTGAGTAAACATGGGCCCAGTGCTGTTGTTCGCCAAGTGGCTTGCGAGGATATAACATGAAATGAAAATGAAATGAAAATCGCTTATTGTCACAAGTAGACTTCAAATTAAGTTACTGTGAAAAGCCCCGAGTTGCCACATTCCGGCGCCTGTTCGGGGAGGCTGGTACGGGAACATTGCCCAGGAAGCAAACTTTGTAAACCTTCACCCCTTCCCCCTTCCAGTTTTGTTTGATACTGCACCAGTGAAGCAGGTTTGGACACTTTACTACCCTATTCTGGCAAGCTCACTCAGAGAATCCATATCTGGTGACACATCCTGAATAGAGATAAGTTTAGGATATCCAAAAACCACTTGGATTTTGGATCGAAGAAGCTAATCACACAAAGAACAAGAGGTTTTACCTCCAGGAATTGGCGCAGCCGGATCACAGCCCCAACCTGCCCAGTGCCAGTAACTGCTTCAATCCTACAGAAAAAAAAAGATGTCAAATAAACCGGTTTTATTTTTTAAAAAATGATGTATCCACTTGCATTAACAGATTAACGTCTGTTTTCTAAATAACTAATAAAATGCAACTGCCTTTTAGGACTGTTGAAAACAAGTATCTTTTCAGCTGCTTTGTAAAAACAAAATAGGAGCAGAAAAAGGCCATTCAGCCTTTCAAGTAACATTCAATAAAATCACAGTAAGTTTAACTATTTTCCCACAGTAACCCCATTTTCATCAATTCTCTTAGTTTTTTTTTTAAGATTTAGAGTACCCAATTCTTTTTTCCCCCCAATTAAGGGGCAATTTAGCGTGGCCAATTCACCTACCCTGCACATCTTTGGGTTGTGGGGGTGAGACCCACACAGATACGAGGAGAATGTGCAAACTCCACACAATGACCAGGGGCCGGGTTCGAACCCGGGTCCTCGGTGCCGTGAGGCAACAGTGCTAACCACTGCATCACCATGCCACCCTCTCAATTCTCTTAGTAACCAAAAATCTATCAACCTCTGTATTGAATATGCTCAATAACTGAGCACCCACAGCTCGGGTAGCATGGTAGCATGGTGGTTAGCACAATTGCTTCACAGCTCCGGGGTCACAGGTTCGATTCCCCGCTGGGTCACTGTCTGTGCGGAGTCTGCATGTTCTCCCCGTGTCTGCGTGTGTTTCCTCCGGGTGCTCCGGTTTCCTCCCACAGTCCAAAGAATTGCAGGTTAGGTGGATTGGCCATGCTAAATTGCCCTTAGTGTCCAAAATTGCCCTTAGTGCTGGGTGGGGTTACTGGGTTATGGGGATAGGGTGGAGGTGTGGACTTGGGTAGGGTGCTCTTTCCAAGAGCCGGTGCAGACTCGATGGGCCAAATGGCCTCCTTCTGCACTGTAAATTCTATGTAACTCACTGGGGTAGAGAATTCCAAAGATTCACAATGCTGAGTGAAGGAATTTCTCACTGTAGTCCTAAACGGCTGATCACTTATTCAGAGATTGTAAACCTTCGTTCTAGACACCACAGCCAGCATTTAGCCTTCCAAGCCACTTAAGAACTTTAATGTCTCAATTATATCACCTCTTATTCTTCTAAACTCCAGGAAATATAGACCAGTCAACTCAATCTATCCTGAATGGACTATTCCCTCACCCTCGGACTCAGTCTAGTGAGCATTTGTTGCACTCCCATTTCAAGAAATCCCTCCCTAGGTTTAAGGATACCAAAGATTTAGGGAAGCCCAATGGAACAGCAAGTTAATGCAGTCGGAAGAGATGCTGAACCAACAGAAGGAAAAAGACCAGCGTTTCTATATTGCCGTTCATGACTTCAGGGCATCCCAAAGTGCTTCACAGGCAGTGAAGTATGTTTGAAGTGCAAGTCACTGCTGCAATATAGGAAACTTGGCAGTAAATTGCACACTATTATGATCCTGGACCAGACCCCAACAGTTGCTAGGATACCAGACAGAAACCCCAATACTTTTCTTAATTTGGAAGACTGAGAGGAAAGGATAACTCGCTCCAGGAGTGACTCCACGCTCAAACAGGGAAATATTACGTTAAAACAAACTTTATTACTAACACAAGATTAAACTACCTTTATCATACAAGAAATAGCTTACAACCCGTTAAACAATGTCTAATAATAAATTGGAACACCAACTCTTAACTGCAATTTTTAATCTCCAACCAAGCAAACCCATCTCAGGTCGAAAACCACTCTTAAATACAGCTAGAAAACCCGGGAATACTTGCTGTACAGAGAAGTTGATTGATAGATATTTATTGTCACATGTACCGAAGTACAGTGAAAAGTATTTTTCTGCGGCCGAGGGAACGTACACAGTACGTACATAGTAGACAAAAGAATAATAGACAGAGTACATTGACAGTGGTGCATCAACAAATAGTGATGGTTACAGTGCGGAACAAGGGCCAAACAAGAACAGCATAGGGCGTCGTGAATAGCGTTCTTACAGGTAACCAATCAGTCCGAGGGGGAGTCGTTGAGGAGTCTTGTAGCTGTGGGGAAGAAGCTGTTCCTATGTCTGGATGTGCGGGTCTTCAGACTTCTGCCTGATGGAAGGGTCTGGAAGAGGTCAAAGACTGGGTGTGAGGGGTCTCTGACAATGCTGTCTGCCTTTCTGAGGCAGCAGGTGTATACAGAATCAATGGGAAGATGGCAAGCTTGTGCGATCGTTATTATTAATTTTATATGAGGTGGAAAAGAGTTTTAGTAGGTCAGATCGGTGATGAGAGAAAAGAAAGTGGTCTGGTTGAGAGAGCTCACAGAGAGTCGCCATGCTCCAGTGCCATCTTGCATTCAGTCCAAGATGTCTTGGATAAATTGCCTCGAGAGATACACAGAGATCCTTCAGGAAACAGCCTGCAGATTATCGCCCGTGTTAAACTACAGCAGGCATGGTGTCACAGTGGTTAGCACTGCTGCCTCACGGTGCCGAGGACCCGGATTCAACCCCAGCCCCAGGTCACTGTCCGTGTGGAGTTTGCACATTCTCCCCGTGGGTCTCACCCCCCACAACCCAAAGATGTGCAGGGTAGGTCCATTGGCCACACTAAATTGCCCCTTAGTGTCCAAAGGTTAGGTGGGGTCACGAGTATAGGGGAGTGGGCCTGGGTGGGCTGCTCCTCCGGAGCGTCGGTGCAAACTTGGTGGGCCAAATGGCCTCATTCTGCACTGCAGGGATTCTATAATCTCTATCCCACTAACTGGGTTTATGAACATCTTACCATGGCTAAACACAATGTATCGAAATATCTACTTCCCCAGGGAATCTTTTTCTATAAACAAAATTCCATTAGCCCTAATTTGGTAAACAATATAGATGATTAGAATGAATAATGACCTTATTTTTAAAAATAAATTTAGAGTATCCAATTTTTTTTTTTCCAATTAAGGGGCAATTTAGCGTGGCCAATTCACCTACCCTGCACAGTTTATTAGGTTGTGGGGGTAAGACCCACGCACACACGGGGAGAATGTGCAAACTCCACACGGACAGTGACCCAGAGCCGGGATCAAACCCAGGTCCTTGGCGCCGTGAGGCAGCAGGGCTAACCACTGCGCCACCGTGCCGTCTAATTATGACCTTACTTTTACGATGCTTTAATTATCCCTTCTGTAGCCCCAGCGTCTGCTGGCCTTTTAAACCAAGTATTAAAAAATATATATTAATGCAGCAGTCACGTGCTAACCCAGGCTTTTAACCATGAATGCACCAGATACATACAATACAATGTGTAACAATTCCAACATTCATCATAACACACCAAGTTCCCACAAGCAACATTATGATATTGATCAGAATCTGCTTTCTTAGTGATGTTGGTTGAGAGATAAATATTGGCCAAGACGTCAGGGACAATTCCCCTGTTCTTTCAACCAATTTCAGTCAGCTCGAGGTCGTGAAAGGAGCTAGACATAAAAGTTATTTTTCTTCGTACCAGCAATTCAATGTCGGCAAATTAATGGCAATGTAGACCTTCTATATATATTTTACAAGGTTGCAGATAAGTAAGAGACAGACAACCTCCTCCATCACTAGAGGGACTAGCTAAATTGTTTTTGCAAAGAGTCGGCCTAGGCTCAACAAAGCTAATGGCATCCTTCTGCAGTCAAATCATTCTATGAGTCTACGATCATGAGTTTCTTACCTGCAAAAGTAGTCGTTCTTGATCAGTAGAATCATCTTCCAGAACTGGTTCTGGTACTTCTTCATCAAGGCATTGCCACAGACCTGTTGAGGAAGGAAATGATAGCAGACACAGTGAAATGCTCAGTGTAACATGGTCTCGTATGGAATTGCATCAGATTACATAGCTCAGATGAAACCATTCAGCCCATACGCCCGTGTCAGTTCTTTGACAGCTATTCAATTTGTCTGACCATCCTGCTCTTTTCCCAAAGCCCTTCAAGTATGTTCTTTTAAAAAATATATCCCATTCCATTATTGAATCTGCAGCCACCGGCACTTCAGGCAGCGTACTCCAGATCACAATGAGTCGCTGAATTAACAAAAAAATGAACCTCTGGTTATTTGCCAAAATATCTTAAAACTGTGTCCTCTGGTTACCAAGTCACCTGCTACTGAAAACAGTTTTACCTTATTCATTCTATCAAAATCCCCGTGATTTTGAAAACCTCCACCAGATCTCTTCGTAACCATCTCTGAAGTTCCTCATCACTGGTATCATTTTAGTAAATCTCTGCACTCTCCCCAAAGCCATGACATATTTCCTAAAGTGTGATGTTCAGAATTGAACACAATAATCCAAATGAGGCCCAATGAGCAGATTGTTGTGGTGACCCAGTGGCTTAATGGATAAGGCATCAGCCTCCAGAGCTGGGGATGGTGGGTTCGAGTCACATCTGGGTCGCACGGCTGCACCTTATGGGCGGCACGGTAGCACAGTGGTTAGCACTGTTGCTTCACCTCTCCAGGGTCCCAGGTTCGAGTCCCGGCTTGGATCACTGCCTGTGCGGAGTCTGCACGTTCTCCCAGTGTCTGCGTGGGTTTCCTCCGGGTGCTCTGGTTTCCTCCCACAAGTCCCGAATAACATGCTTGTTAGGTGAATTGGACATTCTGAATTCTCCCTCCGTGTACCCGAACAGGCGCCAGGGGATTTTCACAGTAACTTCATTGCAGTGTTAATGCAAGCCTTCTTGTATAATAATAATCTTTATTGTCACAAGTTCAGCATCACTTCCTCGCTTTTGTAGATGAGTTGCTGCAGAAAGCTTCAGATTTAGCAAGACATTATTTTTCGGCCTGATGTCGATAGAGAATAAACTGACAAGAAAAATACACCAGGGATTTTGATGTGATGGGATCCATTTTTCCAGTTGATGGTTAGCCCTATATATTTTTTTTTAAACATTTCCCTCAACTTTAAATATTTCCTGTGTCGGACTTTAAAGTCCAGTTATTGAGCACTAAGTAGAACATAAAATATTGGCTATTATTTACTCATTTGTATGCGAAACTCCCTCTCCAGTTCCAAACCAAGTTAAAATCTATAACAAATGATAGCATGAGGAAGCTGATGTGTTATTTGAGTTGGTTTAACGTTGATTGCAACTGGATGAAGTAAGACTAGAAACAGGCTTCCGACACAGGAGATGGTCCAACACTGTTTTATTGAACCTGCTGGTTGCTGTACACAATCTGCTGTGGGTTGACACTCTATTAATCTAAACTGATAACCTCTGACTGGCTTGACCAGATTAGCTCTCTGTCACATAGAGATGGTGCTCACGGCCTTGTGCACTCTAACTAGTCTGTAGCTGTATCCTGTGAGAAGAGGGAGAGTCTTAATGCCTTGTGTTTTTTATAGTGGCACTGTCCTGTTTGGTGATTGGTTGTTCTGTGTCGTGTGTGGTCATTGGTTATCCTGTGTGTCAATCACTGCCTGTCTGAATCTCATTATATACATGAGTGGATATTATGACAGAAGCAGTCAATCATTTCAATCTGGTCCATTGCACATTACCATAAGCCTTGAACCCAATCCAATCAGCTCATTATCACTAGCAACGTTTCAGCATCAATACTTGTATTATTGATGCATTTTCTTTTTATTCATTCAAGAGATGTGGGTGCTTCGCTGGCTAGGCCAGCATTCACTGTCCATCCTCAATTGCCCTCAAGGTGGCGGTGGTGAGCAGCCTTCTTGAACCTCAGCAGTCCATGTGATGCGGGTGCACCCACACTGCTGTTGAGGGGGGGTTCCAGGATTTTAAACCAGCGACAGAAGGAACGGCTGATATATTTCCAAGTCAGGGTGGCAAGTGGCTTGGAGGGCATCTTCCAGGTGGTGTTCCCATGTATCTGCTGCCCGTCTCCTTCTAGATGGTAGTAGTCGTGGGTTTGGAAGGTGCTACCTAAGGAGCCTTGGTGGGTTCCTGCAGTGCATCTTGTGGGTGGTACACACCGCTGTCACTGTGCATCAGTGGTGGAGGGAGTTAATGTTTGTGGAAGAGGTGCCAATCAAGTGGGCTGTGTCCTGGATGGTATTGCGATTTGGTGCTAGAAGGAATGAATGTTGGTCAAAGGGGTGCTAATCAAGCAGGTTGTTTTGTCCTCGATGGCACTGAGCTTCTCGAGTATTGTTGGAGCTGTATGTATCCAGGCAAGAGGAGAGTATTCCATCACACTCCTGACTTGTCCTTGTGGGTTGTGGACAGGCTTGGAGGAGACAGATGAGTTATGCACCACAGGAATCCCAGCCTCTGGACTGCTCTTGTCACCACAGTATTTATATGGCTAGTCCTGAATGGTGTTGAGCTTCTTGAGTGTTGTTGGAGTTGCACTCATCCAGGGCCATGATGAGGAGAGTATTCCATCACTTGTGCCTTGCAGATGGTGGACCGGCTTAAGGGGCAATTTACCGTGGCCAATCCACCTACCCTGCACATCTTTGGGTCGTGGGGGCGAAACCCACGCAAAACGGGGAGAATGTGCGAAACCCACGCAGAAACGGGGAGAATGTGCAAACCTCACACAGACAGTGACCCAGAGCCAGGATTGAACCTGGAACCTCGGCACCATGAGGCAGCAGTGCTAACCACTGCACCACCGTGCTGGCCTGTCCAGGCCCCTCATGATTTTGATACTTCTATCAAATCTCCTCTCAGCCTTTCTTTCTCAAAGGAATACTGTCAAAGAACAAACAAAGAACAAAGAAATGTACAGCACAGGAACAGGCCCTTCGGCCCTCCAAGCCCGTGCCGACCATGCTGCCCGGCTAAACTACAATCTTCTACACTTCCTGGGTCCGTATCCCTCTATTCCCATCCTATTCATGTATTTGTCAAGTTGCCCCTAGTTGTCACTATCGTCCCTGCTTCCACCACCTCCTCCGGTAGCGAGTTCCAGGCACCCACTATCCTCTGCGTAAAAAACTTGCCTCGTACATCTACTCTAAACCTTGCCCCTCTCACCTTAAACCTATGCCCGCTAGTAATTGACCCCTCTACCCTGGGGAAAAGCCTCTGACTATCCACTCTGTCTATGCCCCTCATAATTTTGGAGACCTCTATCAGGTCTCCCCTCAACCTCCTTCGTTCCAGTGAGAACAAACCGAGTTTATTCAACCGCTCCTCATAGCTAATGCCCTCCATACCAGGCAACATTCTGGTAAATCTCTTCTGCACCCTCGCTAAAGCCTCCACATCCTTCTGGTAGTGTGGCGACCAGAATTGAACACTATACTCCAAGTGTGGCCTAACTAAGGTTCTATACAGCTGCAACATGACTTGCCAATTCTTATACTCAATGCCACGGCCAATGAAGGCAAGCATGCCGTATGCCTTCTTGACTACCTTCTCCACCTGTGTTGCCCCTTTCAATGACCTGTGGACCTGTACTCCTAGATCTCTTTGACTTTCAATACTCTTGAGGGTTCTACCATTCACTGTATATTCCCTCCCTGCATTAGACCTTCCAAAATGCATTACCTCACATTTGTCCGGATTAAACTCCATCTGCCATCTCTCCGCCCAAGTCTCCAAACAATCTAAATCCTGCTGTATCCTCTGACAGTCCTCATCGCTATCCGCAATTCCACCAACCTTTGTGTCGTCTGCAAACTTACTAATCAGACCAGTTACATTTTCCTCCAAATCATTTATATATACTACAAAGAGCAACGGTCCCAGCACTGATCCCTGTGGAACACCACTGGTCACAGCCCTCCAATTAGAAAAGCATCCTTCCATTGCTACTCTCTGCCTTCTATGACCTAGCCAGTTCTGTATCCACCTTGCCAGCTCACCCCTGATCCCGTGTGACTTCACCTTTTGTGCTAGTCTACCATGAGGGACCTTGTCAAAGGCCTTACTGAAGTCCATATAGACAACATCCACTGCCCTACCTGCATCAATCATCTTAGTGACCTCCTCGAAAAACTCTATCAAGTTAGTGAGACACGACCTCCCCTTCACAAAACCATGCTGCCTCTCACTAATACGTCCATTTGCTTCCAAATGGGAGTAGATCCTGTCTCAAAGAATTCTCTCCAGTAATTTCCCTACCACTGAAGTAAGGCTCACCGGCCTGTAGTTCCCTGGATTATCCTTGCTATCCTTCGTAAACAGAGGAACAACATTGGCTAGTCTCCAGTCCTCCGGGACATCACCTGAAGTCAGTGAGGATCCAAAGATTTTTGTCAAGGCCTCAGCAATTTCCTCTCCAGCCTCCTTCAGTATTCTAGGGTAGATCCCATCAGGCCCTGGGGACTTATCTACCTTAATATTTTTTAAGACACCCAACACCTCGTCTTTTTGGATCTCAATGTGACCCAGGCTATCTACACACCCTTCTCCAGACTCAACATCTACCAATTTCTTCTCTTTGGTGAATACTGATGCAAAGTATTAATTTAGTACCTCGCCCATTTCCTCTGGCTCCACACATAGATTCCCTTGCCTATCCTTAAGTGGGCCAACCCTTTCCCTGGCTACCCTCTTGCTTTTTATGTACGTGTAAAAAGCCTTGGGATTTTCCTTAACTCTATTTGCCAATGACTTTTCGTGACCCCTTCTAGCCCTCCTGACTCCTTGCTTAAGTTCCTTCCTAGTTTCCTTATATTCCACGCAGGCTTCGTCTGTTCCCAGCCTTTTAGCCCGGACAAATGCCTCCTTTTTCTTTTTGACGAGGCCTACAATATCTCTCGTTATCCAAGGTTCCCGAAAATTGCCGTATTTATCCTTCTTCCTCACAGGAACATGCCGGTCCTGAATTCCTTTCAACTGACACTTGAAAGCCTCCCACATGTCAGATGTTGATTTGCCCTCAAACATCAGCCCCCAATCTAGGTTCTTCAGTTCCCGCCTAATATTGTTATAATTAGCCTTCCCCCAATTTAGCACATTCATCCTAGGACCACTCTTAGCCTTGTCCACCAGTACTTTAAAACTTACTGAATTGTGGTCACTGTTACCGAAATGCTCCCCTACTGAAACATCTACCACCTGGCCGGGCTCATTCCCCAATGCCAGGTCCAGTACCGCCCCTTCCCTAGTTGGACTGTCTACATATTGTTTTAAGAAGCCCTCCTGGATGCTCCTTACAAACTCCGCCCCGTCTAAGCCCCTGGCACTAAGTGAGTCCCAGTCAATATTGGGGAAGTTGAAGTCTCCCATCACCACAACCCTGTTGTTTTTACTCTTTTCCAAAATCTGTCTACCGATCTGCTCCTCAATCTCCCGCTGGCTGTTGGGAGGCCTGTAGTAAACCCCCAACATTGTGACTGCACCCTTCTTATTCCTGATCTCTACCCATATAGCCTCACTGCTCTCTGTGTCCTCCCGCAGTACAGCTGTGATATTCTCCCGAACCAGTAGCGCAACTCCGCCTCCCCTTTTACATCCCCCTCTATCCCGCCTGAAACATCTAAATCCTGGAACGTTTAGCTGCCAATCCTGCCCTTCCCTCAACCAAGTCTCTGTAATGGCAACAACATCATAGTTTCAAGTACTAATCCAAGCTCTAAGTTCATCTGCCTTACCCGTAATACTTCTTGCATTAAAACATATGCACTTCAGGCCACCAGACCCGGTGTTCAGCAACTTCTCCCTGTCTGCTCTGCCTCAGAGCCCCACTGTCCCTATTCCCTAGTTCTCCCTCAATGCTCTCACCTTCTGACCTATTGCTCCCGTGCCCACCCCCCTGCCATACTAGTTTAAACCCTCCAGCGTGACACTAGCAAACCTCGCGGCCAGGATATTTATGCCTCTCCGGTTTAGATGCAACCCGTCCTTCTTATATAGGTCACACCTGCCCCGGAAGAGCTCCCAGTGGTCCAGATAACGGAAACCCTCCCTCCTACACCAGCTGTTTAGCCACGTGTTTAGCTTCTCTATCTTCCTATTTCTAGCCTCACTGGCACGTGGCACAGGGAGTAATCCCGAGATTACAACCCTAGAGGTCCTGTCTTTTAACTTTCTGCCTAGCTCCCTGAACTCCTGCTGCAGGACCTCATGCCCCTTCCTGCCTATGTCGTTAGTACCAATATGTACAACGACCTCCGCCTGTTTGCCCTCCCCCTTCAGGATGCCCTCTACCCGTTCGGAGACATCCTGGACCAGGGCACCAGGGAGGCAACATACCATCCTGGAGTCTCTTTCACGTCCACAGAAGCGCCTATCTGTGCCCCTGACTATAGAGTCCCCTATTACTATTGCTCTTCTGCGCTTTGACCCTCCCTTCTGAACATCAGAGCCAGCCGTGGTGCCACTGCTCTGGCTGCTGCTGTTTTCCCCTGATAGGCTATCCCCCCGACAGTATCCAAAGGGGTATACCTGTTCGAGAGGGGGACAACCACAGGGGATTCCTGCACTGACTGCCTGCCCTTTCTGGTGGTCACCCATTTCTCTGCCTGCACCTTGGGTGTGACCACATTTACATAACTGCGATCTATGACGCTTTCCGCCACCTGCATGCTCCTAAGTGCATCCAATTGCTGCTCCAACCGAACCATGCGGTCCTAAAATCGCCAATCTTCACAACGAAATCCCTCATCCCTGGAACCATTCCCGTGAATTTTATCTGCACTGGAGACAGCATTAACAGATATGCTGGACGTTGTGGAGATACGCTTAACGTTTCAAATAGAAGGTGCTGGTGAATGACATTGCGGCGCAAACAGCAATTTACCTCTAAAAAGTCAAAGAGTAGCGTAGCAGTAATGTCAGCCAGAGGTTCCATATTCAACATCTGAGCCAGCCAGCGCCAAGCGTAATTCAGCCCATGAGGATGCTCCTAGGCACAGAAGAAAAAATTAAATATTGATTACGTCAACTTCAAATCATTTGAAAGACTCAGAAAAAGACGGAATAGGTGGGGGCCCCTTGAAATCAGAAGGCTAACCTGTGACATAATAGAAAGGGGTTTAACAGGGTAGAGAATATATTTTAAAAAGTGAAAATTTTGTAAGTGTTGATGTTCCGAGACTTGGCTGCGCTTCGTACAGCGAGCAATTAGGAAAGCAAATGTCATGTCTGCCTGTATAGCAAGGGGATTGGAGTAAAGAATTACTGCTGCAATTGCACAGGGTTTTGGCAAGGTCACATCTGGAGTACTGGATACAGTTTTGGTCTCCACATTTAAGAAAGAATATACTTGTACTGGAGGTGGTACTGTGGAATGAAATAAAAATCGCTTATTGTCACAAGTAGGCTTCAAATTAAGTTACTGTGAAAAGCCCCTAGTCGCCACATTCCGGCACCTGTTTGGGGAGGCTGGTACGGGAATTGAACCGTGCTGCTGGCCTGCCTTGGTCTGCTTTAAAAGCCAGCTCTTTAGCCCTGTGTTAAACCAGGAGGTTCACTATATTGCTCCCTGGGTTGTCATATGATGAGCAGTTGGGTAATGTGGGCCGATGAAAGGTGATCGCACTGAAACATACAAGATTCCGAAGGGGTTTGACGTGGAGAGATTGTTTCCAGGAAATCTAAAACACGGGGTCCCATGATAAGGGGTTGATCATTTAGGACCATGATGAGGAGAAATTACTTCACTCAAAGGGTTGTGAATCTTTGCAATTCTCAACCCCATAGCGTTGTCAATGCCCCATCGTTGAAAACGCCTAAGGCTGGGACAGACAGATTTTTGGTCTCTCAAGGAATCGAGGGATATGGGTGAGCAGGAAAGTGGAGCTGTAACCCAAGATCAGTCACGATTAGAGTGAATGGTGGAGCAGGTTCAACAGGCCATGTGGCCTACTCCTGCACCTATTTCTTGTCTGTTCTTGTGAGAGTGTCCGGGGTAAATAATAGGGGGAAACTAGGTAAGTACCTAAGGGAGAAGGATATGCTGACAAGAGTTTGATGAGTTGGTTTGTATGGAGCATAAGAACCAGCAGAAGCTAGTTGGGCCAAATGGCCTGTTTCAGCACTGTCCAGCTAAGTAATTTATCAGTATAGGTATCACACAGGGCAGCCCCAATGACATTTTATGTTTAAATTTAAAAAAAATTTTTTACAGAAAAAGTACTTGGGGGTGGAGGGGTGGGGGTCAAGAAGACTTGTTGAAGCAGGCAAATAAATGGGTTGACAAGACAAGTAATGGTTTTCTGGAAGGATGGGTTAAACAATCAGAAAGCAACTGTGCGCTGGGCCTCACCACCTCTTCTCAATCTTAAAAAAAAACCTAAAGCACCAAAATAATAAATCTCAATACACAGAAGCATACAAGGTGAAATTTCAACTACCTGTGAGACTCTTTTGTTTATGTAGGAAAACGTATTCCCCTCCAGCCCATCCTGACAGTCCAAGCAGCCAGATTAGATAATTCAACAGAAAAGCGCAGATTTCCAAACAGTTAAAGGTGATAAAATAATAATTAACTAAGGGATTACACCTATCAGAACAGATTGAACAGGTTATTTTTGCTAAAAAGACAGAGGTGCTGACCAAAGCAACAAATGCTGGCATTGTCAGTGATATGCTCAACCCAAAAAAGGCGAGCATTCCATTTGCCTGCCTTATTAACCTGCTGTAATGGCATGTAAACGTTTTAAGATTCATCGAAGAGGACACCCAGATCCCTCTGCACTGCAGCATTCTGCAGTCTCTCCCCATTTAAATAATATTTTGCTTTTCTATTCTTCCCGCCAAAGCGGACGTCATGTTTTCCCCACATTATACGCCATCCGCCAAACCTTTGACACTTTCCTTAACCTATGTCCTTTGTAGACTCTTTGCATCCTTACAACTTGGTGCTTCCTATTTTAATATCAACAGCAGGTTTGACTTCATCCAAGTTATTAATTCAGACTGTAAATAGTTGAGACCCCAGCACTGATCCCTATGGCACTCCACTCACAAAACTGAAAATGTTCCATTTATCCTGACTGTTTCCTGTTAGTTAGTCAGTCCTTCCACCATGTTAATATATCAGCCCCTGTCCCCAACACCATAATCTTGTGTGGTAACCTTATGTGGCATCTGATGGATGGACTTTTGGAAATCCAAAGACACTCCATTAACTGGTTCCCCTTTATCCACCCTGCTTGTTACATCAAAGAACTCTTTTTTTTAAATAAAAAACAATTGTCAAACACAATTTCCCTTTTACCAGGTAAGGGGAGGTTTGCATGGAGCATCAACATTGCCATGAACCTATTGGGTCGAATGGCCTGTTTCTGTGCTGTAAAAAAAGCAATCTCAAATTTATATTGTGGTAGAATGCAGCCTTCTTAACAATCATTCAAAAAACAATGAACAATGCTGGCTGTCGCACTGCTCTTTTGAAAAATTAGTTTTGCTGGGATGTGGGTGTGGCCGTCAGCCATCGCTAATTGCCCTTGAACTGAATGGCTTGATAGGTCACTTCAGAGAGCAGTTAAGAGTCAACTTTGCTGTGAAACTGAAGTCACATGTCGGCCAGACCAGGAAAGGACAGCAGATTTCCTTCCCTAAAGAAGATCAATGAACCAGGTGGGCTTTTACAATAATTGATGATGGTTTCAGTTTCATGATCACCATTACGGAGACTAGTTTTCCATTCCAGGTTTGTTGATTGAATTGAAACTCCCATCAGTGGCCATAGAACCCATGCCCCAGAGGATTAGCCGCCGTCTCTTGATTATTAGTCCAGTGGCATTGTCACTATGCCACCGTCACCCCCTATCCTTTGGCGGGAAAAAAATGCTCATCCGAATTGATTCAGATTTGGACAATAATAGCTTATGTTTGGGAAACCGAAGTGCAGCATTTTGGTATGGCACATACAGCTTGTTTTGATCCATAGGGCCATCTTAACAGCATGATGGCTGCATACAGACGGACCATCCCAGATATCCGTTTCAAAAAGTTGTCCTGCTGCTCAACACCATTGTCCAGTACTCGATACCCCAATAACCTGCAGAAGAAAAAAGGTTCAGACTTTAATTGCACAGCAACAGCGAATATACAAATCTTCTGCCCCTCCTCTCTCCACAGCATGATGCATGAAGAATAGCAGCACAAAGTCAAATTATTCTCAGGGGCGGCATGGTGGCATAGTTGTTAGCACTGCTGCCTCACCACGCCGAAGTCCCAGGTTTGATCCCGGACCCGGGCCACCGCCCGTGTGGAGTTTGCGCATTCTCCCACTACCCAACGTTTCACCCCCCCACAACCCAAAGATGTGCAAGGTAGGTGGATTGGCCACACTAAATTGCCCCTTAATTGTAAAAAAAATGAATTGGGTACTTTAATGTTATTTTAAAAAGTAAAATTATTCTCATCAAACCCATTCTTCCCATGGAAGGAGAATTAACTGAAACAGGCTGTCTTTCAGGACACACAAACGAGCCAGCTTTGGGGAGGGATACAATCCGGCAAATAATATGGAGACGGTAGAGTGAAAAACTGATTTCACATAAGGGAATAGGATAAGTTTCAACCTAAATAAATTTAGTACTGATGTGGAAACATGTGAAGACCATTCGGCCCATTAATCCTATTCCATCATGCAGTTAGATCGTGGTTTAACTGTAAAGAATAAATTAATAGATTTTTGTATGGGTGGAAGTTGAAACTTGAGAATCATTTAGGAAACAATTAGATGGTGTGATGGTGGTATTTGAACATCGCTTATTGTCACAAGTAGGCTTCAAATGAAGTTACTGTGAAAAGCCCCTAGTCGCCACATTCCGGCGCCTGTTCGGGGAGGCTGTTACGGGAAATACGGTCTTTTTCTAGAAGACTAAATCCAAGGAATGGTTTTCTTTATTAATCTTCTAATTTTGTGATGAAAGACCAGAAGAGGACAAGACAGAAAGAAATTGCAATAATATGAAGGAATTGGAAGGAGTTTTAGAAAATATCCATTCTTGGAATGAGCAGATAGACAAATTCAGCCATCTACCAACGCTAATTGCAATCGAGGCTCGACAGCAGAGGGGTGAAGGCAAGAATTAGAACATTAGCTAGCAGCTAGAGGACTAAAAAAAAAATTCTCATTCCATAATCAAAAGTTAATTAATTTGCTACTGAATTGTTTTAATTTTGTGAAACGTGGCAAGGAAAATCAGATTGCAAATGGCTTTCTAAAATCAGGAACAAAACAAAATAGTGCCCCAACGTCTTCAGGTTACTGTCAGTTGCAACCTGTATCAGGAATTTCACAGGGAAGACAAGCAAAATCAATATTTCCTTCACGGAGGTGGAACAACCTGGCACACAGATTCACAGCATTAAACTGGCAATTTAAAGAGTGTCTCGCAGTTGGCAGATTTTACATACCAGATTGGCTTCAACAAATAACCACCTGGTGGATAGAAGCAGATATCAGGTCAGTTATGCTTGCAGTTCTGAGGACAATGTTGTTCAGGGAATTCTACCTTTGGTATTCTTCCATTGGTAGCCCGTCTTTCCACGAAGGGAAAAACGGTACTGCGTAGGGGCACTTTCGGTGCAAGTGGGCCAAGAAAAGATCGCCAACTTTCGGGTGAGACTCCCAGATCCCTGAAGCAACGACTGCTATTGGAAATGCAGCTTCGTGGTGAGACGCTACTTCCTCCTCGCCTTGTTTCTGGAGTAATAATGGAGAAAATTAAAACTAACATTGGACTCGTTTTTCCGTTCGATACTGAAGACATTTTATACCTGCCTTGGATCCCTTTGGCATGAAAGTTGGGACCCACTTATGATAATCTTCAGATGGTAATTAGATTTAACCTGAAAATTCATAGGAGAGTAAGGAATCTGCCCAAATCTGTTGTCATCTGGCATACCCCGCCTGGAAAGGCATTGGAAGCAGTTTCACCAGTAACTTGTAAAAGGGAATTAAATAAATACTTCAAGGAGAACAATTTACAAGGCAATGGGAAAGAGCAGAGGAGCGAGACAGATTGGAAGGCTCTACCAAAGAGCTGCACAGGCATGATGGGCTGAATGGCCTCCTCCTGCACCATTTCATACTAGAATACTGTGAAATCTACCTTATTGTTTCACTCCTGAACAGCACCCATCTGTAATAAACGTTGATCACATCTCAAAATGTTCCACTTACAATGAACGATTAACTATCATTACACCAGCCAAAACGGTCTGCCATTTTGCATGATCCCACAAAACAGCAATGATTGTGTAACTAAATCGGGGTCGGTGGAAGCGGGAGAAGGAATTCTAAAGAGTGAGGAACAAAGGGGTAATTTGAGTTAACTATTTTTGTGACCCAACTCCGAGTGCAGTCCACCAAGGGAGAGCTGCACTGCTGGAGGTGCAGCTTTTCAAATAAAACATTAAACGGAAGCTCCACTCGGCCGCTCAGGTCGTTTACGAGGGGCTGGTTTAGCACAGGGCTAAATCGCTGGCTTTGAAAGCAGACCGAGGCAGGCCAGCAGCACGGTTCAATTCCCGTACCAGTCTCTCCGAACAGGCGCCGGAATGTGGCGACTGGGGGCTTTTCACAGTAACTTCATTTGAAGCCTACTTGTGACAATAAGCGGTTTTCATTTCATTCATTTTTCATTTCATTCATTTTTCATTTCAGGCAGACGGAGAAGATTCCATTGCATTACTCTGAAGAGGAGCAGGAGTGCTCTCCCTGGAGTCCAGGCCGATATTCATCCCTCGACAACATGATTTTTAAAATTCTGGTCATTTACCTCGTTACTGTTCGTACTGCGCTCAAACGGACTTCCATATTTCCTGCACTACCACTGTGACTGCACCTCAAGAATAATTTACTCACTCACCACAAATTTTTCTGCCAGTTTGTAACAGACAAAGTCCTGCCCTTGTGGGTGCTGAGAAATTGACACCAACTTCCCAGCTGATGGTATTTGCTTGCCCATCAGCAGATTATTGATTTTGTCAAAGATTTCACGGAGGTGAGACCCTGGAGAAAAAACAATGGAGAATTTACTTGAATTATCTTTCACGGTTCAAGCACTAGCATTTTTTTTTAATTTAAAAAAAAAAAATGTATTTTATTACAAACATGCATCAAACCAGGTTACAGCTAATAATCACCCCGGGAAACAGACTTCCCAAAATTCAACTATACAGTCTGTACAGTGGTTAGCACAGTTGCTTCGCAGCTCCAGAGTCCCAGGTTCGATTCCCGGCTTGGGTCACTGTCTGTGCGGAGTCTGCACATTCTCCCGTGTCTGTGTGGGTTTCCTCCGGGTGCTCCGGTTTCCTCCCACAGATCAAAGATGTGCAGGTTAGGTGGATTGGTCATTGGTCAAATTGCCCTTAGTATCCAAAAAGATTAGGTGGGGTTATTGGGTTACGGGTATAGGGTGGAGGTGTGGGCGTGGGCAGGATGTTCTTTCCAAGGGCTGGAGCAGACATGATGGGTCGAATGGCCTCCTTCTGCACTGTAAATTCTATGATTGTATGAAGTGCAAGTGTTACAATCCTGTTCCTTGGACAGCATGTTGCAAATCCATGACTTCTACCATCTAGAAGGACAAGGGCAGCAAATGCACCACCACCTGAAAGTTCCTCTCCAACATACAAAGCATCCTGACTTGGAAATATATCGCCATTCCCTCATTGTCGTTGGGTCAAAATCCTAGAGTTCCTTTCCTAACAGCACCCTGGCTGTTCCTACAACACATGGACTGCAGTGGTTCAAGGCAGCAGCAACCACCACCTTCTCAAGGGCAAATATGGATGGGCAATAAATTTTGGCCTAGCCAGCCACGCCCATATCCCACGAAGAGTAAAAAATAATTCATACTGCATTACAAAATCAGTTTTGCTCTACTTGAGACCACTGACATTTTTGATAGCTCTCATTTCACAAGGTAAGCACAGAAGATGAAGATTATTCAGACTGAAGGATTTAGATCTAGACGACAGATAGTGTTCAGTTAAAAAAAAAGGATAAAGGTAAAATTAGTTAATGCTCAGAAAGCAGATTTACACACATAATAGCTGAACCACTATGGAGCATGAAACTCCCCAAGTTCAGTCCCCAGTGAGGTGAGATGATCTCAGCCAGGGTAGGAGTACGAGTCCTGAAGCCAGCATCAGAGAAATACCAGCCGGTTGTCGCCCTTTGGTATTCGTTGGGGTGCACGTGTGGATTCAAGGTTCAAGCACAGGGCAGCATGGTAGCACAGTGGTTAGCACAGTTGCTTCACAGCTCCAGGGTCCCAGGTTCGATTCCCGGCTTGGGTCACTGTCTGTGCAGAGTCTGCACGTTCTCCCCGTTTCTGCGTGGGTTTCCTCCGGGTGCTCCGGTTTCCTTCCACAGTCCAAAGATGTGCAGGTTAGGTGGATTGGCTATGCTAAACTGCCCCAAGTGTCCAAAAAAGGTTAGTTGGGGTTACGGGGATTGGGGGAGGTGTGGGCTTGGGTGGGTGCTCTTTCCAAGGGCCGGTGCATACTCAATGGGCCGAATGGGGATTGGGGAGGTGTGGGCTTGGGTGGGTGCTCTTTCCAAGGGCCGGTGCAGAGTCAATGGGCCGAATGGCTCCCTTCTGCACTGTAAATTCTATGGACACAGGACCAGCCTCAGTTGTCTTTGGTCGCCCTTCTCCTTCGGACAGCGACCAAAGATCAGTGTTCGTGAAGAGAAAATGTCCATTTCAGCACAAGGAGAGCAACTAGTGCTCCTGGAAACACACAATTTCTGGAGGAGTGATACCTTCTGTAGAGGTGGGGAAGTAACAGAGAAAAAGACGCTAGAAAACCGGTATCAAATAGCAAGGGACAAAGAAATCAAACCTGGATATGCGGTGGTAAACATCAGAAGGACTTATGGAACGTGATTTGGTTTTTGGGGGGGGGGGGGGGGGGGGGGGGGGGGGGGGGAGGAGAGAGAGAGAGAGAGAGAGAGAGAGAGAGAGAGAAACAATAATGCTAAATGTATAAAGTATGCCATTGTTAAATTGACAAAACGAGTCTCGGGAATGATCTCCACTCACCTGCAATGGAGGAGATCTGGCCAACAGGAATAGTTGCCGTTTTTTGAAGGTCCATTTTAATCTTCTTCACCTGAAAATGAATTCACATGTAACCTTCTTTGGGAATACCTCATTATCCCGCCACTTAATGCTTAAAGCTTTTTAAAAACAAAGTTATTTTGTCGGACTTTGTAATTGTTCTTGCAAAAGACAGACAAGGGAACTATAAACAGCGAGATAGTTTGAAATCTGAATCTTATGACTTTCTGAACACTTTAGCCATACAGAGACGTCAATCAAGCAGACAGATTTTAGAACCCTTACTCACAGAACAGAGCATCACCCTGACTTAGCAGCAAGAGTAAAACCCGCGAACCTACTTTGTGCCACTGCAAGACCAACGTTTCAGCAAATGCTTCGTGATGTTGATATTACAGGCCAAGACATTCATACAACCAAACAGCACAGATGGAGACCATTATGATCACACCAGCTCTCGAAAATTTGGGCAAGCACCGGCATTTAAAAAGTTACCAACTTGTCTCGAAATCTGCTTCTACCACTGCTTCTGGTAGGGAATTCCATGCCCCAACAACCTACGTGCAACGATACCGGAGGTAAAAGTGTTAAATTGTGAGAACAGATTGTGCAAACTAGATCCCTTGAGTAAAGACGACGAACTGAGCTGTTCAAGATGATTAAAGGAATTGATAGGGTACAGAGAGAAAGAAAATGACTGCCATGCTGGGGGAAGTCCAGAACAAAGAGGATCATTTTAAAATTAGAGCTAGGCTGTCAGGGGCGATGCCAGGAAGCACTCCTTCACACAAAGGATAGTAGAAATCTGGAACTCTGTCCCAAACACTGGTGGGCATCAAGTTAAAATGTCAAAGTCGAGAATGATACCCCTGTTCTTAAGTGATCTAGATTTTGCTATCAATGTCAACAGAGTTGAGATCAGGCACCACAAACACACATCAATTTAAACAGGAGAACGTGACATTATTTTACCTTGAAATCCTTGCTGTTGTTAAGATCATTAATAGATGTTGCACACTGATCACACATATCCTGCAACTGTTGGTACCACTGCATGGTGCTGGAATCTGCCTTTACCTGCAGCCCTGTCATTTAATTTTTTAAAAAATTACAAAACAGATTATTCATCTTGAACTTAATCAAAGGTTAGCAGATTTCAGAATCAGTTTTAAACAAAAGGTGGGGTGGGAACTTCCAGATGTCTTAAAGCATTTTAGAGTCAAAGAAGTGCTTTTGAAGAGTAGTTACGGTTGTGATGCAGGAAATACAGCAGCCAATACGCATCCTACCACAAACAGCTTTACTAAAACATGCCGCTGTGCAGAGAGACCTGGGTGTGCTAGTGCATGAGTCGCAAAAAGCTGGTTTACAGGTGCAACAGGTGATTAAGAAGGCAAATGGAATTTTGTCCTTCATTGCTAGGGGGACTTGCTAGACAGTTTAGGAGAGTGGTCCAAGAAATGGCTGATGAAATTCAACGTGGGCAAGTGCGAGGTCTTGCACTTTGGAAAAAAAAGAATAGAGGCATGGACTATTTTCTAAATGGTGACAAAATTCATAACGCTGAAGTGCAAAGGGACTTGGGAGTCCTGGTCCAGGATTCTCTAAAGGTAAACTTGCAGGTTGAGTCCGTAATTAAGAAAGCAAATGCAATGTTGTCATTTATCTCAAGAGGCTTGGAATATAAAAGCAGGGATGTACTTCTGAAGCTTTATAAAGCATTAGTTAGGCCCCATTTAGAATACTGTGAGCAATTTTGGGCCCCACACCTCAGGAAGGACATACTGGCACTAGAGCGGGTCCAGCGGAGATTCACACGGATGATCCCAGGAATGGTCGGCCTAACATACGATGAACGTCTGAGGATCCTGGGATTATATTCATTGGAGTTTAGGAGTTTGAGAGGAGATCTAATAGAAACTTACAAGATAATGAATGGCTTAGATAGGGTGGACGTAGGGAAGCTGTTTCCATTGGCTGGGGAGACTAGGACCCGGGGGCACAGCCTTAGAATAAAAGGGAGTCACTTTAGAACAGAGATGAGGAGAAATTTCTTCAGCCAGAGAGTGGTGGGTCTGTGGAATTCATTTCCACAGAGGGCGGTGGAGGCGGGGATGTTGAGTGTCTTTAAGACAGAAGTTGATAAATTCTTGATTTCTCGAGGAATTAAGGGCTAAGGAGAGAGAGCGGGTAAATGGAGTTGAAATCAGCCATGATTGAATGGTGGAGTGGACTCGATGGGCCGAATGGCCTTACTTCCGCTCCTATGTCTTCTGGTTTTATGGATGGAGTTTAAGACTAGGGAGGTTATGCTGCAATTGTATAAGGTGTTAGTGAGGCCACACCTGGAGTATTGTGTTCAGTTTTGGTCTCCTTACTTGAGAAAGGACGTACTGGCACTGGAGGGTGTGCAGAGGAGATTCACTAGGTTAATCCCAGAGCTGAAGGGGTTGGATTACGAGGAGAGGTTGAGTAGACTGGGACTGTACTCATTGGAATTTAGAAGGATGAGGGGGGGATCTTATAGAAACATATAAAATTATGAAGGAAACAGATAGGATAGATGCGGGCAGGTTGTTTCCACTGGCGGGTGAAAGCAGAACTAGGGGGCATAGCCTCAAAATAAGGGGAAGTAGATTTAGGACTGAGTTTAGGAGGAACTTCTTCACCCAAAGGGTTGTGAATCTATGGAATTCCTTGCCCAGTGAAGCAGTAGAGGCTCCTTCATTAAATGTTTTTAAGATAAAGATAGATAGTTTTTTGAAGAATAAAGTGATTAAGGGTTATGGTATTCGGGCCGGAAAGTGGAGCTGAGTCCACAAAAGATCAGCCATGATCTCATTGAATGGTGGAGCAGGCTCGAGGGGCCAGATGGCCGACTCCTGCTCCTAGTTCTTATGTTCTTATGATAATGACCAAATAATCTCATTTTCATTTCATCGGTTTTCCGGATGTTGGTTGGAGATAAATATTGGAGACAGCTCCCCTGCTCTTCACTGAAATGACACCGTTGTATCTTTTACACCCACTCATAATCCCTCATCTCCAGGACACATCTCCCATGGCTGTTCACTGCCTCCTAAGTATTGCCCAGAGGCATCAGCCTTGGCTTCTGTACTCAAGCCCTGGAGTGAAACTTGTATCTGGAACCTTGTTACTCAGAGGCGGGAGTGAAAGCAACTGATCCATGGCAGACAGAGAATAAGTCAAACAAACCTGGTGCAAGCTAAACCCAAGAGAGACATTTCCAGTATATAGATATTCAAACCTGAATGCAAATTCAGTCTCTGGATTATTAGTCTATCCACACTATTCTGCAAATTGGCAAGAACCAATTTAGTTTGTAAGTGACAATCTAATAACGTTATCGTCACATTTATTGATGAAAACGCACTGCAGTAAAGAACTCAGGCAAAGGTCTGAAAACATAAAAATGATTTTCACATTTCAGATTGAAATTGACTCCAACGGTGGCGGGGAACAGATCATTCAAAAAAGATGAGTAAAATGCCAAATTGCTTCCATTTTGGAAGCAGCAGTGCCTGCTCCCTCTTTAGGCAACTGAATTTAAACCTGGCTTGTGTATCAAATGGGCTCAGTCAAGAGCACGCTGAACCATTCTTTCTCCTCCCTGTGCTCCAGTTGCAGGATATTGAGGGCAGCTCGGTGGCGCAGTGGGTTCGCCCTGCAACCTCACGGCGCCGAGGTCCCAGGTTCGATCCCGGCTCTGGGTCACTGTCCATGTGGAGTTTGCACATTCTCCCCGTGTTTGCGTGGGTTTCGCCCCCACAACCCAAAGATGTGCAGGGTAGGTGGGTTGGCTAAATTGCCCCTTAATTGGAAAAAGTGAATTGGGTATTCTAAATTCATAATAAGAAAAATAAAAAAAGTTGCAGGGTATTGGTGAAGAACACCTACTATCCACAGGCAACACTTGACCACTTCCCCGGGCACACAAGAGTCGGAAAATAAAGTTGCAGCGTCAACAGAGCACTGTGGCTCCAGTCTCTCAGGACCAGGAGGTCCAATGTTCTCCACTCCTGCCACCTCTGGATTGCCAACATTGAACCCAGCCCCTCCACAAACGACCAGATTTTCACACTAGGGCTACCTTGACAATTACCTTCTTTACGATTGGTTTTCTCTTGCGGGACAGGCTTTACCGGTTCGGCTTTGACTTCCTGCTTTTTCTGAAGTGCCTTCTCCTCCTCCTCCTTTATCCTCTTTTTCTCGGCAGCTGCAGCAGCAATTTTCTCATGCATCTCGGTTATCAGTCCTCGCATTTGCAGCAAGGCTCGCTCTGCATTCAGAATATCCTCCTGATGTGGAACTCCACCCTGCAGAGGGACAAGTGAGTTGAGAATAGGCTAAAGAAAGTGAGTTCAGAATATATTTAAGAATCCAGAATGCAGGGGCGGTGGCACGATGGCACAGTGGTTAGCACTGCTGCCTCATGGCACCGAGGACCCGGGTTCAATCGTGGCCCCGGGTCACTATCTGTGGAGCTTGCACATTCTCCCCGTGTCTGCGTGGGTCTCACCCCCACAACACAAAAATGTGCAGGTTAGGTAGAGGCCATGCTAAATTGCCCCCGAGGGAAAGATGGAAGAATGAGGGAAATAAAAAAGAACGTTTAATTTATCACTGGGCACATCTTTGAGATGTGGGAGTGGCGCCCATGCAGAAACGGGAAGAATGTGCACATGGACAGTGACCCGAGGCCGGGATCAAACCAGAGCCCCCGGCGCCTTGAGACAGCAGTTCTAACCATTGCGCTACCGTGCCGCCCCTGTACACTTCTGGGTTAGGTTTAATCTTTCCCCTTCACCAGAAGGCAAGTTCTAGGATGAGAAAAGTCAAGATACCGAACAACCACGATCTAAATGAATGGCCTGAAGGGCTAAATGCCTACTCTGTCATTCCTCGAAAGCTGCACAACAACTTGTATGTTAAATACCACAGATGAACCCGGTGTGGAACAGCAGTTTGTGCTGCTGCTCCTCCCCATTCACAAAAATTCAACAAAATAATGGTAACCATTAAAACAATGATCAATCTAAAATCTTTTGTTTTTCAACAAATTGCCTTCAAGAAACTCCTTGGAACTTAACTCTTTGAATCTATAGCCTTCTGGAGTCATTTCATAGAATTTGCAGTGTAGAAGGAGGCCATTCGGCCCATCGAGTCTGCACCGGCTCTTGGAAAGAGTACCCTACCCAAGGTCCACATCTCCACCCTATCCCCATAACCCCACCCAACACTAAGTGCAATTTTGGACACTATGGGCAATTTAGCATGGCCAATCCACCTAACCCGCACATCTTTGGACCAAGGAACTCGACAATAAACTTCCCCTCCATCTTAACCACCCTCCCCTCATCACCCTTTGTAGTTTGTCAGATCTTATTCAGCTCCCTGGCCTGACCCTACACAACCTCATCCCTCCACCACTTGGCCACCCAGTTGCTACCATCAACACATTCTGCTATTTCACCTTTTGCCACCATTAGCATGCTTCATTCCTTAATGGCACCATTAACACTCCCCTTTGTCTCATGTCCATGACAAATTTGTCAATGTCTTCTTTGCCCCAACCTATCCCTGGTCTTCTATTCCACCTCACCTCCTCCGCTCCCTTTCCAACAATATAATTTCCACCTTTCTTTAAGGATCGCTTAGATCAGACATGTTAAATCTGCCTCACTCCACAGATGCTACATGACTTGCTGAGTTTATCCAGCATTTTCTATTTCTATTTCAGATTTCCAACATCTGCAGCATTTTGCTTTTATATACCACAGTTCCATCTTGGCTCGATGTCAAGTTGTGTTTAATATGCTCTTGTGAAGTCGCCTTGGGATGATTAACTATATTAAAAGACATTGTCGAAATGCTTGTTGAACCCACAAACTGGCAGAACAAAACCTTTGAATCAGCCTGTTAGCCAAGAGGCTTCAAGCCAAGCTTCAAAGAAATCTAATGTTCTCACTCCCATCTCTCAAAGATGTTGACTCCATTCTATGTTAGGTTTCCATGGGTACTGGGAAGTCTCCAGCAATTATTTTCAACAATGCCTCAACACTGAACGTCAACTAGCTATTGAACGATGATGGAAAAGTTAAGAATCATAGGCAAGCCTGATCAACAGTCTGGAGCACACACACATATATTCAATAGAATAGAGAGTATCACGAAGACTGGCTAATTTCTCCTCATCACCCCCATGGCACTAAAATCAACATCTTGCATCTACATTGCATCTTTATCTTAGTAAAATGCCCCACAGTACTTTACAGGAGCATTACCAAACAACATTTAACACCAAACGCCTTAAAAAGATATTTGAATGGCTGATCAATAACTTGGTCAAAACGATAGTCTTTAAAGAACATCTAAAAGAAGGCGAAGACACACTAGGATCTAGGCAGCTAAAGGCAGAGATGACTAATAGTGGGGCGGCACGTTAGCAGAGTGGTTAGCATTGCTGCTTCACAGCGCCAGGGACCCGGGTTTGATTCCCGGGTCACTGCCTGAGGAATCTGCACCTTCTCCCAGTGTCTGCATGGGTTTTTTCCCACAAATCCTGAAAGACGTGCTGTTAGGTAATTTGGACATTCTGAACTATCCCTCGGTGTACCCGAACAGGTGCCGGAATGTGGCCACTAGGGGATTTTCACAGTAACTTCATTGCAGTGTCAATGTAAGCCTGCTTGTGACACTAATAAAGGTTATTATTAACGATTTTTAGACTATGCCCCTTAGTTTTAGAATCTCCAACCAGTGGAAATAGTTTATCTTTATCTATCCCAACTTTCCCTGTTCATATCCTGAATACTTCGATCAGATCACCCCATAACTTCTAAGTTCTAGCGAAAACAGATCCAAGGGTAATCTCTTCTCGTAACTCAACCCCTGTAATCCAGTATCAAGGCCAAAATATCCTTCCTACGGTGTGGTGCCCAGAACTGCTCACAGCGACTACAAAGCAGGGTCTAACCAGGGTTTTGTATAGCTGCAGCATAACCCGTCTCTTTGGACATCCCTGTATCATTGGACATCCCTGTACCTAACCTCTTTGCATTTAGAAAGTACTCTGCTTGATTCTTTTTGGTCCAAAATGGATAACCTCACACTTGCTTACATTAAATTCCATCTGCCACAATTTTGCCCATTCACCTAGTCTGTCAATATCTCCTTGCAATTTTATGGTATAATTTAAGCTGTCTACAATGCCACCTAACTTTGCATCATTTGCAAATTTGGGTTTATGACTTTCTATGCCATTATCCAAGTCATTATTGAATATTATGAATAACTGAGGCCCCAACACAGATCCCCGTGGTACACCACTAGTCACCCCTGCCAATTAGAGTAATTACCCATTATCCCCACTCTGTCACCTGCCACTCAACCGATTTCCTAACCATGTAAATAATTTGCCCTCAACTCCGTGGGCTTCCAGCTTAGTTAACAGTCTCTTGTGTGGGATTTTATCAAATGCCATCTGGAAGTCCATATAAATGACATCTATAGACATTCCCCTGTCCACTACCTTAGTCACCTCTTCAAAAAATTCAATAAGATTAGTCAGGCATGACCTTCCCTTCACAATTCTATGCTGGCTCTCCCTGATGAACCAATATTTTTCAATGTACTCAGTTACCCCATCCTTTATTATAGATGGCAGCAATTTCCCCACCACAGATGTTCGGCTAACCGGTCTGTAATTGCCTGGTTTCCGCCTTCATAAAAAGTAGAGTGAAATGTACAATTTTCCAACCCAGGTCGTCTACTCCTGAATTTAGGGAACTCTGGAAGATTAGTTAGGGTATCTGCAATGTGTTCCCCCACTTCCTTTAACACCTTCGGATGGAAACCATCAGGTCCTGGATATTCACTCTTTATTTACATTAATTTCCTAGTTACTGATGCTGTATTTACGTTAATTGTATGAAGTCCCTGTCCTCCATCGACTATTATTTTTTTCTGGACTTCTGGCAAGTTATCCTCCTTTTTACTGTAAATACTGAGGCAAAGTAATTGTTCAACATGTCTGCCATTTCCCCATCATCACTGACAATATCTCCATTTTCAGCTTTTAGTGGGCCTAATTGCTCTTCACCACCCGCTTTCCCTTTATATAACTATAACATTTCTTCTTATTGATTTTGAAGCCCCTTGTAAGTTTCCTATCAAAATCCCTTTTAGTAGCTTTTCGAAGCTGCTGTGTGACCCTTTGCTGGTCCTTCTACCCACCCATTTTACCAGATCTGTGCTGTCTTGCTCTTTCTTTCAGTTTTATGCTGTCCCTAACCTCTTTCGTTGTCCATGTCTGTTATTTTTGAGGAGCGGAGCCTTTTCCTCTCAGGGGTATATACTCGCTCTGTATCTCGTTAAATGTTTCCTTAAATATTCATCTAAATAAATCTTCCCAGTTTACCATGGACAGTTCCTACCTCACCCAGTTAAAGTCAGCCTTACCAGAGTCTAGAATTCGCGTATCCGAATCGTGTTTTTCACTTTCAAACGCTACACTGAATTCAATCATGTTGTGATCACCGTTTGGTAAATGTTAGGCTACTAATTAAATTGGGCTCTTACTCATAACTAAATCTAATATTGCCCGTCCTCTTGTTGCATCTCGAACATATTCCAGACAGTCCAGAAATCCACTACCTTTCTGACTCTTAACAGTAGTCAGTGCCTGGCCTCAATCACACAATACACACACCTCCGACGTGAGCTTGATAACTCCCGACACCAGGCTGCAGAGCTGGTTGCCGCGGTTACTGTACCCCGAAAGGTCCAGCCCCACCAGCTCCTTCTGCTTGAAGTAGGGCTCAATTTGCATATTCAGGTGCAGCACTTCCTCCTGGATGCAGTTCAGCCGCCGCACTCGCTCCCGGCTTTCCGCCTGCCTCTGTCGCTCGAGTTCCTCCTGGCGCAGTCGCTGCTGCTCAGCTTCACGAAGTTTCAGATTCAGATTCTGGATGGAACAAAAAAAAAAAGATATTGAAAGATGGCTGTGGGAGAAGCGAACAGACCGATTTAAAAAATGTTCACTTTTCATGACCTCAGGTCAAAGTGCTTTCTGAAAAGCTGTCACATTTGTCTTTACAGTATGTAATTTAGACAACAGCCAGCGTGTACACAGCCAACTCCCACACACAGTAATGTGATGATGCTCAGATATTCTGGTTGAGGGATAAAAAGTGAGCAGGGCATTGGGGAGCCCTCCCCCGCACCTCTTCAAAATAGCACCAAGCGCTTTCCCGATCTTTTGCCAGCATTTGTCTCCGAGCCATAACCAAAAACATGAAATGAAAATGAATGAAATGAAAATCGCTTATTGTCACAAGTAGGCTTCAAATGAAGTTACTGTGAAAAGCCCCTAGTTGCCACATTCCGAGGCTAGTACGGGAATTGAACCGTGCTGCTGGCCTGACTTGGTCTGCTTTTAAAAAGCCAGCGATTTAGCCCAGTGTGCTAAACCAGCCCCTAAACATAAGGTGAGCTGGTCATTTACCCCATGGTTATTTGCAAGATCGGTTTGTAAATGCAGCAGGGGGAACAACTCTCCCGTTTTTCTTTGAAATAGTGCCACGGGATCTTTTTCATCCACCCAAGAGGGCAGACTTGGCCCCCGTTTAACATCTCATCCAAAAGATGGCACCGCCAACAGTGCAGCACACCCACCGCACTACGCTGCAGTATCAACTATGTGCCGAGGTGTCAGGAGTAGGACCTCTGACTTAGAGCTGAGTATTAGCATTGGAGCTGTGCCTTGTTAGATCTGCTCACTCTTAAAGTGAGATGAAGCAAGGTGGGAGGAGGCTCATATGGTGCATTAGTAGCCTGATCCTGTGTTGTTAAATTTCATGCAATGCAAGATATGCAACAGGATTAAGAAAGTAAATGCCAGAGCAGCACAGACAAGAGGACACAGATTGAAAGATACGAATGGTAAATTTGTGATAGGCATTAGGAGAGTGATCAAAAACCACAACAGTTTGCAGAACAAGATGGAGGCTGAGGAGATTGTACTCCTTTTAAAAGAAAACAAGATATTGCAATAAGAAGTGGCAGGTTTGGTATTCTGGTAGGAGGGATTAAAAAGTGAGCAGGGCATTGGGGAGCCAATTTTGTTGAAGGGCCTGCTGCATCAAAACCTTGCAATCAGTCTTGTAAGATCATTAAAAAGTAGGAATAGGCCATTTGGCCCATCACACCTGTTCTACCATTTAAGAAGGACTTGGCTGATCTGATTGTGCCCTCGACTCCACTTCCCAGTCTGCCGACCATAACCCCAGAAGATCAAAAGTTAATCTAACTGTCATGTGAGTGTCTCTTTTAAGAAAGCTTCAGTCTCTTATCATGTAACTTGTGCTGTGGCTGTGAGGGGAGAGGGGGTTTCAGTTTTGACTGCTTTGGACTGTAGAAGAAGAAGCGTTTTTCTCTGTTTTCATTTTAAAAGATGTTCCAGTAAAAAAACCATTGGGTGTGGCTAACTGCCTTGGTAACTTTAAAGATATAGTTGTTTTCTGGAAGGAGTTTGACTCTGCTGGCTGGATCCGGATCAGAATTTCAGGAAAAGGACCAGTCCCATTCAAGTGAGAACACAGTGTGCTGTGCCAGGCCCTTGAAAAGGGGCTTTGGTTTATTGGATTTTGTTACTGAATTGGAACAGCTAAGGGGAAATTCATTAAGTGTTATAGAACATAACAGTGCAGAAGGAGGCCATTCGGCCCATCGAGTGTGCACTGACCCACTTAAGCTCTCACTTGCACCCTACCCCCGTAACCCAATAACCTCTGCCATCCCTCCTACCCCATCTAACATTTTGCCTAAAGGCAATTTAGCGTGGCCAATCCACCCAACCTGCACATCTTTGGACTGTGGGAGGAAACCAGAGCACCCGGAGGAAACTCACGCAGACACGGGGAGAACGTGCACACTCCGCACAGACAGTGACCCAGCGGGGAATCGAACCTGGGACCCTGGCACTGTGAAGCAACAGTGCTAATCACTGTGCTACCGTGCCACCCATAATATACATAAGGGCGGCATGTGGCGCCGTGGCTAGCACTGGTACTGCGGCGCTGAGGACCCGGGTTCGAATACCGGCCCTGGGTCACTGTCGGTGTGGAGTTTGCACATTCTCACCATGTCTGCGTGGGTTTCACTCCCACAACCCAAAGATGTGCAGGACAGATGGATTGGCCACGCTAAATTGCCCCCTAATTGGAAAAAAAAAATTGGATACTATAAAGTGTTATACATAGATTACTGTAGCTGTGTTGTGTCTTTATACTTGTAATTGATAAAGATTCTTGCTGTGTTTATATATATGTATGTTAACTACATTCTTAGAATAAACCTTGTTTTGATTGAAGTGTCTAGGAAGTCTGCAGTGAAGGCTTTTGTGCTCATCCTAGCCAAATTCAACATAAAGGTTGTAGGTCGGGTGAACTTCATAATACACTTTAGAGTTTCTAAGCCCTGGCCCATAACACTAATTCAGCCTTGAATACATTCGATGACCAATGCCCTCTGTTGAAGAGAATTCCAAAGGCCAACAATGTTCAGAATATAATTCCTCTCCATCAGTCTTAAATGAGACACCCCTTACTTTTAAACCATGCTCCCCATGTTCTAGATCTCCTCCCACCACCAAAGAGAGGTGAAACATCCTGTTTCTACCATGTTAAGCCCCCTCAGAATCTTACTTGTTTCAATAAGCTCACGTTTCATTGTTCTAAACTGCAATGAGCATTGGCCCGACCTGCTCAACCTTTCCTCATAAGACAACTCCTTTGTAACAAGGATCAGTTGGGTGAACTTTCCCTGAACAGTTTCCAGTGTAAGTATATTCTTCGTTGCATAAAGAGACCAATATTATACGCAGTACTCCAGATACAGCCTTACCAATTACCAACACAGTTGTAGAAAGATTTTCCGACTCTATACTCCATTCCCCTTCCTAAACCTACCGTACCGACATGCTAAACTTGTGATTCATGTACAAGGACATCCAGATCCCCCTGTACCAGTATCTGCAATCTCTCTTCAATTAAACAATATTCTGCTTTTCCATTCTTCCTGCCAACATGCACAATTTTACATCTTCCTGCAATATACCCCCATCTGCCAAATGTTTCCCCACTCAGTTAACCTAAACCCTTTGCAGACTTGTACTCTCCTCACAACTGGCTTTCCTGCCTATTTTTGTACAACAGCAAATTTGGCTACAAGTTGGTCCCTTCATCCAAATCATTCTTATACATCAGAACTAATTCCTATGGCACTCCACTAGTTAGTTTGCCAACCTAGAAAATACCCATTCATTCAGACTAGTTTCCTAATGGTTAGCCAATCCTCTGTCCATGTTAATATAACACGCCCAACACCTTCATTTCTTATCTTGTGCAGTAACCTTTTTGTGGCACCTTATCAAGAGCCTTTTGAAAATCAAAATACACATCTGCTGGTGCCAGTCTATCCACCCTGCTTGCTAGTCCTCAAAGAGCTCATAAAACCAAACAAAATGGCCTGCTACTACCTGCTCAAACATTTTTTCAATGACAGATATTAAGCTAACTGGCCGATTGTTTGATTTTGTGTCTCCCTCCTTTTTTGAAACAGAGTTGTTACAACTTCAGTTTTCCAATCTGCTGGGACCTTTCCAGAATCTAGGGAATTTTGGAAGATTCCAACCAATGCAACTACTATCTCTGCATCACCTCTTTTAAAATCCTAGCATGTAGGCGGTCAAATCCGGATTAATTGAAATTTTTAGTCCCAATAATTTTCCAGTATTTTTCCTCAAGTGATTATGATTCATGTTCCTCTCTCTTTGTTGCCTTTGCAAGGACAGATAGAGTTTGTCCCCTGCAGTCACCAGACAGCCTGCTTCCTTGCTCTGTAAAGACTCTACCATGGAAACTGACCACTTGGATATGATATTGGAGGCTGAGCAGGGCCTCAAACAATACCCCAGCAGTCAACACCCTTAGAAAATGTGCAAGAAAACTGATGGATAGAATAGTAAAGAGAGGGGGGGGGGGGTTTAGCCCAGGGTGCGGTGTGGGGGATTTAAATACAGAAATGTCTGGTCATGATACTCCGTTTAGGCATGATTGGCCAACTGGTCTTTTCATTTACTCATACAACATTCTCCGAAAAAGACGCTCCTTTCTCACTGTCCAAAATCTATCAAATAACCTTGTAATTTTCCACAAAAACAGAGTTTACTGCAATAGACTGTGTTCACATTTTACTGCTCTGTACCTTAGCTCTGCGACGGTGCTCTTCCTTCAATTTTTCTTGACGTCCTTGAACTTCGAGTGACCTGTAAAAGGTTTTAGATATCACATTCCACATTAATCACCTTCCCCTAGGTGAAGGGTTTACAGGTTTGGCTTGTATTTATGTACAACTCAAAGTAGGAAATGTTTGCAGGGCTATGGAGTAGAGATTAATTGCATAAATCGTTCAGAGACACGACACAAGTATAATGGGTGGAATGGCCTTTCTCTGTGCGTTTCTCTTGTTTATTCACAGGATGTGTATCACTGGCAAGGCCATCATTTATTGCCCATCCGAGAAGGTGGTGGGGAGCCACCTTGAACAGCTGCAATCGGTTATGTTAGGGGCACACCACAGTTCTGTTCACTAGGGAGTTCCAGGATTTTCACCCAGCGACAGTGAATAAAAAGTGATATATTTCCGAGTCAGGATGACATGCGACTTGGAGGGGAACCTGCAGGTGGCAGTGCTCCTATATACCTCCTCCCATTGTCCTTCAAGGTGAAAGAGATAGGTTCTGTTGAAGGAGCCCTCACATGTTGCTGCAGCGCATCTTATAGATGGTACCCACTGCGATCCAGTGGTGGAGGAAGTGAATGTTTAAAGCAGATGGATGCCACTCAAACGGGCTTTGTCCTAGGTTGTGTAGAGCTTTTTGAGTGCTGACGGAGCTGTACTGATCCAGTTAAGTGGAGAGTACTCCATCACACTGTTGATTTGTCCCTTGTAGTGGTTAGCACTGTTGCTTTACAGCGCCAGGGACCTGGGTTCAATTCCCGGCTTGGGTCACTGTCTGTGTGGAGTCTGCACGTTCTCCCCGTGTCTGCGTGGGTTTCCTCCGGGTGCTCTGGTTTCCTCCCATCCGAAAGACGTGCTTGTTAGGTTAATTGGACATTCTGAATTCTCCCTCTGTGTACCCGAACAGGAGCCGGAGTGTGGAGACTAGGAGATTTTCACAGTAACTTCATTGCAGTGTTAATGTAAGCCGACTTGTGACAATAATAAAGATTATGATGGACAAGCTTTGGCAAGATAGGAGGTGAATTATGATTCTATAACTCCACCACTAGCAATAGTTAGAAAATCACTGAGCAACCAGATGAGGAATAACTTGGAAGAGTAATTCTGACTGATTTATTCAGACTTATTTTTCTTTTTTGCACAAATTGCAAATCTATGACTTCAGATGTGAAAAATGAACTCGGGGCCATCTGCTATACTAATGAGACTAAGCCAAATGTATCTTCAATGCCAAATTGATTAGTGTATAAGAGTGAAAGCATTTCTGAAGGAACTTATCACTGCAATTTCTGCTCCACTGTTGCTCTGCCGCCCAACATCTTTCATCTTGTATACAGAACAGACTAAAATTTAGATACCAAATTCTTTTTTTCCAATTAAGGGGTAATTTAGGTGGCCAATCCACCTCCCCTGCACATCTGTGTGTTTGTGGGGGCGAAACCCACGCAAACATGGGAAGAATGTGCAAACTCCACACGGACAGTGGTTTAGGGCCGGGATCAAACCTGGGACCTCAGCACTAACCACTGCGCCACCGTGCCGCCCTAAGACTCAGTTTAAACATGGTGTTCCTCGCAATACTTTTTATCATATCAAGTCACAGACGTAAAACAAAACTTGCAGTTCTATGACATTTTACATCAACTTAAGACACACGAAAATACTTTACATTAAAACTTCATAGCCAATTAAGTACCTTTGAAGTGTAGCCATGGTTTTGATGTAGAAAACAGTAGAAGTGAAAATAATAATAAGCTTTAGTGTCACAAATAGGCTTACATTAACACTGCAATGAAGTTACTGTGAAAATCCCCCAGTCGCCACATTCCGCCGCCTGCTCAGGTATACAGAGAATTCAAAATGTCCAATTCACCTAACAAGCACGTCCTTTGGGACTTGGGGGAGGAAACCGGGGCACCCAGAGGAAACCCACACAGACACGGGGAGACTGTGCAGACTCCGCACAGTGACCCAAGCCGGAAATCAAACCTGGGACCCTGGCGCTGTGAAGCAACATTGCTAACCACTGTGCTACCATGCTGCCCGAAGCTGACTAAATATTTTAGTACTGGATATATTAAAGTTACTCTCACTCATCATCCATAACCAATTATTGAGGGTGGCTATTAGCGGCCGTGTTACTATTTAACTATAAAGCACAAGATAAAACATGGAAATCTCTCCATGTCCATTCCTGCAGCTTTCTCACAGTTCCTACCCTTTCTCCATCATGTCACGCATCTCCTCGTATTCCTGACGCTGCCGGAGCTCCAGGGACTCTTCAAATCGTTTCAATAGTTCAACCGCTGTGTTTGAAAAACTTTGAACAGCTTTCTGCTGCAGCTCCTGGCGATACTTCAGTTCAGCCTAGAGAGAAAGCCAGAAAGAAGTTGCATTGATGTAACACCTGGACATATCCCTGGAAATTCACAATGTTCTTCAACATCAGAGTGCAGTCACTGATGTGAGGTACTTAGACAAATGCAACAGCCAGATTAACACAGCAAGATTCCTCAAACCACGTGAAAATAAGATCAATGGCTGATTCATTTGCTTTTAGTATTGTTAATTGAAGGGTGAATGTTGGTCAGGTTTTCAGTGCCGTATATTCTAATCTTAATTTTGAATGATGTCAGCAAATGTCCAGGGTCTATTTTTTGGCCAATCCTTTGATGATTTTTATTGCAGGGGAAAGGTAATCTTGTGTAACGGTACTAAATTTAATTGTGTTATTAGCAATTCAGTCTCATTTGATCCTGTGGTTGTATTTGACATAGGTACCATTGTTACAGTAAATGTCACATTAGCTGAGAAAATAACTGCCAGCACTTAAGGAAAGCGGTGGGTACCACGGCAGCTGCACCAACTTGCCATGGATCCTTCGACAGCTTCTTCTAAACGTACCACCTTTCCCACCTAAAAGGATGAAAGCTGGTGCATGGGGAAATGACAACCTGCAAGAACTGTCCCGAGTCACAAACCATCCTGACGTGGGACTACATCACCATTTTTATCCATTTGTGGGATACGGGTATCGCTTGCTGGACCAGCATTTGTTGTCCATCGCCAACTGTCCTCGAGAAAGTGGCTCATCACCACCTTCTTACCTCTGCAGTCCCTGCGTTGTAGCTATGTCCACCGTGGTGTCAGGAAGGGAGTTCCAGGACTCTGATCCTACAACCGTGAAGAAGCAGCGATAAAGTTCCCAGCCAGGATGGTGAGTGGCTTGGAGAGGAACTTTCAGGTGGTGATGTTCCCATGCATCTGCTATCCTTGTCCTTCTACATGGTAGAGGTTGTGGGTTTGAAAGGTGCTGTCGAATGAGCCCTGGTGAGTTGCTGCAGTGCAGATGGCACACAAGGCTGTCGCTGGGCGACAGTGCTGGAGGGATTGAATGTTGAAGCTGGTGGATGGGGTGTCAATCAAGCGGACAGCTTTGTCCTGGATGGCATTGAGCTTGAACATTGTTGGAGCTGCACTCACCCAGGCAAGTGGATAGCATTCCATCACCTTGTGCCTTGTAGATCGTGGACAGGTTTTGGAAAGCCAGGAGGTGGGTTACTTGCTGCAGAATTCTCAGCCTCTGAACTGCCCTTGCAACCACAGTATTTGTATGGCTGGTCCGTTTCAGTTTCTGCTCAGGATGTTGGTAACGGGAGAATACAGTAGTGGTAATGCTTTTGAATGCCAAAAGGAGATGCCTGCCACTGGTGCGGTGTGAATATTAATTGCGGCAGCTCACTGCCACCTTAACACAGGGAAGAACAATAAAGAATAATAAAATGCTGGCCTCGGTAGTGATGCTGACATTCTGGAAAATATTGCAGTTTTGCATATTAAATTGCTTTTCATATGGTTTTGAGGAGGGCACAGATAGCTCAAGGTTCTTCGCCTGTCCCACATGGTTTGAATGAGTCTTTTAAGCATTTTAAAAAGGAATCTCTCAGAGTTCCCTGGAATATTATCAGTTAACGTAATTCAATCACCTGCCTGATATTTTGGGTAGGGAAAGAGAGGACATCATACCTGACTACGGTCAAAAACTAGCTTTAACAAACTTCAAATTAAGTGACTTTATTTTCACATCTGCTCAAGTAAAGCCATAAACACTGACAATAGTTGAATCAAATGGCCTATTTTCAAACTATTTCTGCCAGTTGGGGCAGTCTAGGATTGGGTGACAGTCTAAGGATTAGAGTCAGACCTTTCAGCAGCACAATTAGCAAGCCCATCTACACTCAAAGGGTGAGAGAAATTTGAGAAATGGAAGAACATAAAAGGGCTATGGGGAGAAGTAGGGCTCTAGGCGAATTGCTCCCTCGTGTCAGCAGACACAACATGCCAACCACCGAGCTAGATGAACTTCTTCGGTGCTGTAAACATTCTGTAATTCTCTCCAACAAAAGGCATCAGATGATCAACTAGTTGCTAAATGCATATTGTTCCGCACTGTAACCAATCACTATTTGTTGATGTACTTTGTCGGTTATTCTTTTGTCTACTGTGTATGTTCCACAGAAAAATGCTTTTCACTGTACTTTGGTACATGTGACAATAAATCAATGTGGTTGACTCTTAAATGTCCTCTGAAATGGCCTGGTGAGCCACTCAGTTCAAGAGCAATTAGGGATGGGCAACAAATGCTGGGCCATCCAACGAAGCCCACATCCCACAAATGAATAAACAAAACTCCAGGGATATGGTGGAAAAGTGGAGTTGAGGCAAGATCAGCAATGATCCCAATGAATAGCAAAGCAAGCTGGGGAAGCTGTGTGGCCTATTTCTGCTCCTAATTCTTTGCCTGCTGCTCATAGAGGTCACAAAATGCCTGCAAGAATAGAATGTTTGTGTACTGGTAGCGTTCTCAGTGCGAACAGAAAATTAAATGACATTCTTTCAAACCACCACCATGTTAAAACGCTTAATATTTTGTTTTCAGCTTCTTACCTGGCCCTTGGTTCTGTGGACTTCCTCATACTTTCTAACGTAGCCTTCAATCTGGGTGGCTTCAGGTGAAAGCAACAAGAGTGTGTGTTCCGGATTTAACTCTTGCACTACCTCCTGCAGGAATAAAAAGTTTATAAAGCAGATCAAAACAACTGCCTTCATTTATACAACATCTTTAATGTGGCAAAATATCCCGAGGGGCTTGACAGGGGTGACCATGACACCAAGACACTCGCCAAGTGCATTCAGATACAAAGCCTTTAGTTTTGCCCTTTTATTATCTTTGTGACATCTAGTCATGACATTGGTGTATAGGTTTTTTTCTGTCCCTTTTGCCATTCTCTGATCCTTATTTCCTACATTACTATATTGCTTTCCTGCCCTGATACTACACATTGATTTGCTATATCTACTAAGCTTAATCCCTTATTTAGTTGCTTTTGTACTCCCTGTCCCTATTAATAAAATCTACAACACCGTCTACTTCATTAACCACTCTCAACTTGTCCTGCAACATCAATAACTTATGTACATATACACCCACGTCCATCTGCTCCTGTACCCAGTTTAGAAATTATACCCTTCACTTTGTGCTGTCTTTCCACATTCTTCCTATTTCTTTGCATTAAAACTTCACTTGCCACTTGTCTGCCCATTCCACCAATCCCTGTCCTTTTGACATTCTACATGATACTCCTCACTGTTCACAATACCACAAAGTTTCAGAACATGTTCAAACTTTAAAATTGTGCACTGTACACCAAGGTCTACATCATTTATATCAGGGGTCGGGGTCCTAAGACTGGCCCCTGGGGCAATCCACTCCAAAGCTTCCTATGAACCTTAATGAATAAACATTCATTAACCACCACTCTCCATTTCCATATCTACTGCCCCCTTTATTCCACAAACCTGCACAGTAGGATTTTTCCACTCAAGCAGGAAGATTGAAGCTTGGTTTAACACATCATCATAGAATTTACAGTGCAGAAGGAGGCCATTCGGTCCATCGAGTCTGCACCGGCCCTTACAAAGAGCACCCTACTGAAGCCCACGTATCTACCCTATCCCCAGAACCCAGTAACCCCCACTTAACATTCTTTGGTCACTAAGGGATATATATATTTTTTTTTTAATATGTTTTATTGAAATTTTTTTCCCAAACAACAATTTTTCCCCTCTTACAAAGCAAATGCAACAATAACAATACAGAAATTTTTAACAATACACAAGTAACAAAACCTTTATCTTTGACCTAAACTAAACTAACCCCCCCCCCCCCCACTCCTCCTGGGTTGCTGCTGCTGGTCATCTGTCTTCCCTCTAACGTTCCCCTAGGTAGTCGAGAAATGGCTGCCACCGCCTGGTGAACCCTTGAGCCGATCCTCTCAGGGCAAACTTTATCTGCTCCAGTTTAATGAACCCCGCCATATCATTTACCCAGGCCTCCAGTCCGGGGGGTTTCGCCTCCTTCCACATGAGTAGGATCCTGCGCCGGGCTACTAGGGACGCAAAGGCCACAACGTCGGCCTCTTTCGCCTCCTGCACTCCTGGCTCTTCCGCAACTCCAAATAGAGCTAACCCCCAGCCTGGTTTGACCCGGGCCTTCACCACCTGCGAAATCACTCCCGTCACTCCCTTCCAATACCCTTCCAGTGCCGGGCACGCCCAAAACATATGTGCGTGGTTTGCCGGGCTCCCGCCACACCTCCCACATTTGTCCTCCACTCCAAAGAACCTGCTCAATCTTGCTCCCGTTATGTGTGCTCTATGTAGCACCTTAAATTGAATCAGGCTAAGCCTGGCGCATGAGGAAGAGGAATTTACCCTGCTTAGGGCATCAGCCCACATACCCTCCTCTATCTCCTCCCCTAGTTCTTCTTCCCACTTTCCTTTTAGTTCGCCCACCGACTCCTCCCCCTCTTCCCTCATCTCTCGGTAAATCTCTGACACCTTGCCCTCTCCAACCCACACCTCTGAAAGCACCCTGTCCTGTATCCCGTGTCGGGAGCAACGGAAATTCCCTCACCTGTTGTCTAGTAAACGCCCTCACCTGCATATATCTCAAGAAATTTCCCCGGGGCAACTTATACTTTTCCTCCAATGCTCCCAAGCTCGCAAAAGTCCCATCTATAAATAAATCTCCCACCCTCCTAATTCCCAACTGGTACCAGCTCTGAAATCCTCCACTAAGGGATATTTTTAATGGTCAATCCATCTTATCCACAAATCTTTGGACTGTGGGAGGAAACCGGAGCACCCGGAGGAAACCCACGCAGACACGGGGAGAATGTGCAGACACCGCACATACAGTGACCCAGCTGGGAATCGAACCTGGGACCCTGCTACCGTGCTGCCCATCGACCTGCAATCCCGACCCAATCACACATTAGCAGTGCCCCCGTCAGATGACAGTGCCACCTGGGCACCTTGGCAGTGTCAGACTGGCACACAGGTGGCACTGCCAGGGTGGCCTGGCTAGCACTGCCAAGGTGCCAGGTTGGCAGCTGTGTCAGGACACCATGCTGCCCAAAGGGCATACAGCTGGGGGCCTCTGATCCACGAGTGCGCCTCCATGGTCCCTCAGTGCTGCACCGGAGTGTCAGACATGATTTTTTGCTCAAATCCCAGAGTGCGATTTGAACCCAGAATCTTTTTGATTCAAAGCAGTTATGTTACCAACGGAGCTGGTACTGCCACTGGTCGTGAGCCCAGGTTTCTACACCTCAATGACAGGGATTCAAGTAGGTGAATACCTGCACATTATTATTCGTTTCCTCTTCTGTGCCTGGGTCCAGAGGAAAAACAGGCGTCTCCTGCAGCTGGTCATCTCTACGAAGGCCATAGATTATTGGTGTTAAACTCTCGGAGGTGCTGGATTGAGTCTCTGGTTGGAAAAAGTGGTCCAGTACCCATGCCGATTTGACAGACAGTTCTGGAGAGGGTCTGCATTGCTCCAAAACATCCTGAAAGGAAAGAGAATAAAGTGAAGCAAAATTTAAGGTTCTTGACATAAATATGGTATGGGAAGCAAGAGGGGGGGGGGGGGGAGCAGAGGCCAGGGAAGGTAGGTGGGCAGTCGGAAAAGGGGATCAGAGGCCGGGGAAAGGGGGGGGGTCAAAGGCCAGGGAAGGGGGGGCAGAGGCCGGGGGAAAGGGGGGGGGCAGAGGCTGGGGGAAAGGGGGGGGCAGAGGACGGGAGAAAGGGAGGGGGGCAGAGGACGGGGGAAAGGGGGGGGCAGAGGAGGGGGAAAGGGGGGGCAGAGGACGGGGGAAAGGGGGGGCAGAGGACGGGGGAAAGGGGGGGGGCAGAGGCCGGGGGAAAGGGGGGGGCAGAGGCCGGGGGAAAGGGGGGGCAGAGGCCGGGGGAAAGGGGGGGGCAGAGGCCGGGGGAAAGGGGGGGGGGCAGAGGCCGGGGGGAAGGGGGGGGCAGAGGCCGGGGGAAAGGGGGGGGGCAGAGGCCGGGGGAAAGCGGGGGGGCAGAGGCCGGGGGAAAGCGGGGGGGCAGAGGCCGGGGGAAAGGGGGGGGGCAGAGGCCGGGGGAAAGGGGGGGGCAGAGGCCGGGGGAAAGGGGGGGGGCAGAGGCCGGGGGAAAGGGGGGGGGCAGAGGCCGGGGGAAAGGGGGGGGGCAGAGGCCGGGGGAAAGGGGGGGGCAGAGGCCGGGGGAAAGGGGGGGCAGAGGCCGGGGGAAAGGGGGGGGCAGAGGCCGGGGGAAGGGGGGGGCAGAGGCCGGGGGAAGGGGGGGGCAGAGGCCGGGGGAAAGGGGGGGCAGAGGCCGGGGGAAAGGGGGGGGCAGAGGCCGGGGGAAAGGGGGGGGGCAGAGGCCGGGGGAAAGGGGGGGGCAGAGGCCGGGGGAAAGGGGGGGGCAGAGGCCGGGGGAAAGGGGGGGGCAGAGGCCGGAGGAAAGGGGGGGGGCAGAGGCCGGGGGAAAGGGGGGGGCAGAGGCCGGGGGAAAGGGGGGGGCAGAGGCCGGGGGTAAGGGGGGGGGCAGAGGCCGGGGGAAAGGGGGGGGGCAGAGGCCGGGGGGAAAGGGGGGGGCAGTGGCCGGGGGGAAAGGGGGGGGCAGAGGCCGGGGGGAAAGGGGGGGCAGAGGCCGGGGGGAAAGGGGGGGGCAGAGGCCGGGGGGAAAGGGAGGGGCAGAGGCCGGGGGGAAAGGGGGGGGGCAGAGTCCGGGGGGGAAAGGGGGGGGGCAGAGGCCGGGGGGAATGGGGGGGGGCAGAGGCCGGGGGGAAAGGGGGGGGCAGAGGCCGGGGGGGAAGGGGGGGGCAGAGGCCGGGGGGAAAGGGGGGGCAGAGGCCGGGGGGAAAGGGGGGGGCAGAGGCCGGGGGGAAAGGGGGGGGCAGAGGCCGGGGGGAAAGGGGGGGCAGAGGCCGGGGGGAAAGGGGGGGGGCAGAGGCCGGGGGGAAAGGGGGGGGGGGCAGAGGCCGGGGGGAAAGGGGGGGGCAGAGGCCGGGGGGAAAGGGGGGGGCAGAGGCCGGGGGGAAAGGGGGGGGCAGAGGCCGGGGGGAAAGGGGGGGGCAGAGGCCGGGGGGAAAGGGGGGGGCAGAGGCCGGGGGGAAAGGGGGGGCAGAGGCCGGGGGGAAAGGGGGGCAGAGGCCGGGGGGAAAGGGGGGCAGAGGCCGGGGGGAAAGGGGGGCAGAGGCCGGGGGGAAAGGGGGGCAGAGGCCGGGGGGAAAGGGGGGGGCAGAGGCCGGGGGGAAAGGGGGGGGCAGAGGCCGGGGGGAAAGGGGGGGGCAGAGGCCGGGGGGAAAGGGGGGGGCAGAGGCCGGGGGGAAAGGGGGGGGGCAGAGGCCGGGGGGAAAGGCCGGGGGGAAAGGGGGGGGCAGAGGCCGAGGGGGAAAGGGGGGGGGCAGAGGCCGGGGGGGGAGAGAGGCCGGGGGGAAAGGGGGGGGCAGAGGCCGGGGGGTAAGGGGGGGGCAGAGGCCGGGGGGTAAGGGGGGGGCAGAGGCCGGGGGGTAAGGGGGGGGGCAGAGGCCGGGGGGGAAAGGGGGGGCAGAGGCCGGGGGGGAAAGGGGGGGCAGAGGCCGGGGGGAAAGGGGGGGGGCAGAGGCCGGGGGGAAAGGGGGGGGCAGAGGCCGGGGGGAAAGAGGGGGGGCAGAGGCCGGGGGAAAGGGGGGGGCAGAGGCCGGGGGGAAAGGGGGGGGCAGAGTCCGGGGGGAAAGGGGGGGGCAGAGGCCGGGGGGAAAGGGGGGGGGCAGAGGCCGGGGGGGAAAGAGGGGGGGCAGAGGCCGGGGGGGAAAGAGGGGGGGCAGAGGCCGGGGGGAAGGGGGGGGGGCAGAGGCCGGGGGGAAAGGGGGGGGGCAGAGGCCGGGGGGAAAGGGGGGGGCAGAGGCCGGGGGGGGGGGAGAGAGGCCGGGGGGAAAGGGGGGGCAGAGGCCGGGGGGAAAGGGGGGGCAGAGGCCGGGGGGTAAGGGGGGGGCAGAGGCCGGGGGGTAAGGGGGGGGGGCAGAGGCCGGCGGGAAAGGGGGGGGGAAGAGGCCGGCGGGAAAGGGGGGGGGAAGAGGCCGGGGGGAAAGGGGGGGGCAGAGGCCGGGGGGAAAGGGGGGGGCAGAGGCCGGGGGGAAAGGGGGGGGCAGAGGCCGGGGGGAAAGGGGGGGGCAGAGGCCGGGGGGAAAGGGGGGGGCAGAGGCCGGGGGGAAAGGGGGGGGCAGAGGCCGGGGGGAAAGGGGGGGGGCAGAGGCCGGGGGGAAAGGGGGGGGGCAGAGGCCGGGGGGAGCAGAGGCTGGGGGGGAAAGAGGGGGGGCAGAGGCCGGGGGGAAAGGGGGGGGACAGAGGCCGGGGGGAAGGGGGGGCAGAGGCCGGGGGGAAGGGGGGGCAGAGGCCGGGGGGAAGGGGGGGCAGAGGCCGGGGGGAAGGGGGGGCAGAGGCCGGGGGGAAGGGGGGGCAGAGGCCGGGGGGAAGGGGGGGCAGAGGCCGGGGGGAAGGGGGGGGCAGAGGCCGGGGGGGAAGGGGGGGGGCAGAGGCCGGGGGGAAAGAGGGGGGGCAGAGGCCGGGGGGAAAGGGGGGGGGGCAGAGGCCGGGGGGAAAGGGGGGGGCAGAGGCCGGGGGGAAAGGGGGGGGCAGAGGCCGGGGGGAAAGGGGGGGGCAGAGGCCGGGGGGAAAGGGGGGGGCAGAGGCCGGGGGGAAAGGGGGGGGCAGAGGCCGGGGGGAAAGGGGGGGGCAGAGGCCGGGGGGAAAGGGGGGGCAGAGGCCGGGGGGAAAGGGGGGGGGCAGAGGCCGGGGGGGGCAGAGGCCGGGGGGAAAGGGGGGGGCAGAGGCCGGGGGGGAAAGGGGGGGGCAGAGGCCGGGGGGGAAAGGGGGGGGGCAGAGGCCGGGGGAAAGGGGGGGGCAGAGGCCGGGGGAAAGGGGGGGGGCAGAGGCCGGGGGAAAAGGGGGGGGCAGAGGCCGGGGGAAAGGGGGGGGCAGAGGCCGGGGGAAAGGGGGGGGCAGAGGCCGGGGGAAAGGGGGGGCAGAGGCCGGGGGAAAGGGGGGGCAGAGGCCGGGGGAAAGGGGGGGGCAGAGGCCGGGGGAAAGGGGGGGCAGAGGCCGGGGGAAAGGGGGGGCAGAGGCCGGGGGAAAGGGGGGGGCAGAGGCCGGGGGAAAGGGGGGGGCAGAGGCCGGGGGAAAGGGGGGGGCAGAGGCCGGGGGAAAGGGGGGGCAGAGGCCGGGGGAAAGGGGGGGGCAGAGGCCGGGGGAAAGGGGGGGGGGCAGAGGCCGGGGGAAAGTGGGGGGGCAGAGGCCGGGGGAAAGGGGGGGGCAGAGGCCGGGGGAAAGGGGGGGGCAGAGGCCGGGGGAAAGGGGTGGGGGGGCAGAGGCCGGGGGGAAAGGGGGGGGCAGAGGCCGGGGGAAAGGGGGGGCAGAGGCCGGGGGAAAGGGGGGGGCAGAGGCCGGGGGAAAGGGGGGGGCAGAGGCCGGGGGAAAGGGGTGGGGGGGCAGAGGCCGGGGGGAAAGGGGGGGGCAGAGGCCGGGGGAAAGGGGGGGGGCAGAGGCCGGGGGAAAGGGGTGGGGGGGCAGAGGCCGGGGGAAAGGGGTGGGGGGGCAGAGGCCGGGGGAAAGGGGTGGGGGGGCAGAGGCCGGGGGAAAGGGGTGGGGGGGCAGAGACGGGGGAAAGGGGTGGGGGGGCAGAGGCGGGGGGGGGAAGGTTTAGGGTGGGGCTGAAGCCGGGGGAAAGGGGGTGTTGATCCGGGCGCCCTCCCGCCGATTAGCTTCACTCACCTCTCCCTCCTCCAGCCAGCTCGCGTCGTACGGCAGCCGCCCCTTCTCTGAGTTGCGCAGCGCCTCTAAAGTCTCCCAGCGTTTGCCCTCCGCCGGCATCTTCCCCTCCTCCGGCGGCCGGAAGCGAGGACCCCGAGCGGGGCAAACAGTTTCCGGGTCAGAGCCGGCCCGCCCGGCGGCCGGCGTGGTCACCATGGAGACCGGGTCACACTGGCCCAGTGGGCGGGGCTGGTTGGTTGGGGGGGGCGGGGCTGGTTGGTTGGGGGGTCGGGGCTGGTTGGACCAGGGCACGGGGTTGGGCAAGGGGGCGGAACTGTGTCAGGGGGCGGGGCTGGAGGGCGGAGTGTGCGCGGCGCGGGGACCAGGGCGGCCATTGTTGGCCATCACTGATTGTCCCTGAACTGAGAGTCAATCAAATCCCTGGAGGCCAGGCCGGGTAAGGAAGGCAGATTTCCGTCCCTAGAGAGAATTAGTGAACCAGGTGGAGTTGTACAACCAATTGATGATAGTTATCCTGGTCACCATTACTGAGCCCAGCTTCATATTCCAGAGTTTATTAATTCAATGCCTTGGCCTGGAGTGGGACTTGAACCGAGGGCATGCGGGCGCTCCCCATTGTGCTACAAGAACCCAACCTTTAATAGAGTATTAGATAATTTATCCTCCGATTGGGGACCCGTAACCTTTTGTTTATAATAGACGATGTTTTAAAGCCCATGTACATACTGAGAAAATAAAGTGATAAGATCCCATGGTTTTAAACAAAGTCACCGATCATATCCTATCATATAGCCTGATAGATCTGTACTTTGGTCAATATATCTTATGTGTCACCGCACTATATGTATTACTCGACAGAAATTTAATACAGAGCTTCATGCGTGAAGTAAATCCAATCTTTATTCAGTCAGTTTTTGCAGATGTCTCTTATCAAGTCAGTTTGCTTGCAAATACAGAGTTTTTAAAAGTTCATTTTGTCCAAGCAAGTATAGATAGATGACTGAGTTAAATTCAATACAAATTACAGCTCTTGATATTTTCTTCAAGTTAAAATACACGATACAGAGAAGTTGAAAATAAACAAAATAGCTTTCAGAGCAAAGTGCAGGAAATAGTTAAAGACAGGAAATAAAGATGATTCCAGAATAATTTGCTCATAAATGGCACCTATTTTTAACGTATTTGCTATTGCTAATGTTCTGTCCCTTTCTGTCTGTGATTGGGTCTTAATAATTATAGTTCATTTTATTCGACAGAAATTACTGTCTATCAAATTTTTAGAACGGGTTGACTGCATCATTTTATTCCCAACACTCTTTATCAGTTGTCATGACACTGAACTAGGAGCCTTGATAAGTATGTACCTGTCAAGCAGGGAGGAAGTGGTCGAGCATGGGAACCGTGGTTTACTAAAGCAGTCAAAACACTTGTCAAGAGGAAGAAGGAGGCTTATGTAAAGATGAGATATGAAGGTTCAGTTAGGGTGCTCGAGAGTTACTAGTTAGCTAGGAAGGACCTAAAGAGAGAGCTAAGAAGAGCCAGGAGGGGACATGAGAAGTCTTTGGCAGGTAGGATCAAGGATAACCCTAAAGCTTTCTATAGATATGTCAGGAATAAACGAATGACTAGGGTAAGAGTAGGGCCAGTCAAGGACAGTAATGGGAAGTTGTGCTTGGTGTCCGAGGAGATAGGAGAGGTGCTAAATGAATATTTTTCGTCAGTATTCACACAGGAAAAAGACAATGTTGTCGAGGAGAATACTGAGATTCAGGCTACTAGACTAGAAGGGCTTGAGGTTCATAAGGAGGAGGTGTTAGCAATTCTGGAAAGTGTGAAAATAGATAAGTCCCCTGGCCAGATGGGATTTATCCTAGGATTCTCTGGGAAGCTAGGGAGGAGATTGCTGAGCCTTTGGCTTTGATCTTTAAGTCATCTTTGTCTACAGGAATAGTGCCAGAAGACTGGAGGATAGCAAATGTTGTCCCCTTGTTCAAGAAGGGGAGTAGAGACAACCCAGGTAACTATAGACCAGTGAGCCTTACTTCTGTTGTGGGCAAAATCTTGGAAAGGTTTATAAGAGATAGGATGTATAATCATCTGGAAAGGAATAATTTGATTAGAGATAGTCAACACGGTTTTGTGAAGGGTAGGTCGTGCCTCACAAACCTTATTGAGTTCTTTGAGAAGGTGACCAAACAGTTGGATGAGGGTAAAGCAGTTGATGTGGTGTAAATGGATTTCAGTAAAGCGTTTGATAAGGTTCCCCACGGTAGGCTACTGCAGAAAATACGGAGGCATGGGATTCAGGGTGATGTAGCAGTTTGGATCAGAAATTGGCTAGCTGGAAGAAGACAAGGGGTGGTGGTTGATGGGAAATGTTCAGACTGGAGTCCAGTTACGAGTGGTGTACCACAAGGATCTGTTTTGGGGCCACTGCTGTTTGTCATTTTTATAAATGACCTGGAGGAGGGCGTAGAAGGATGGGTGAGTACATTTGTAGATGACACTAAAGTCGGTGGAGTTGTGGACAGTGCAGAAGGATGTTACAAGTTACAGAGGGACATAGATAAGCTGCAGCGCTGGGCTGAGAGATAGCAAATGGAGTTTAATGCAGAAAAGTGTGAGGTGGTTCATTTTGGAAGGAATAACAGGAAGACAGAGTACTGGGCTAATGGTAAGATTCTTGGCAGTGTGGATGAGCAGAGAGATCTCGGTGTCCATGTACATAGATCCCTGAAAGTTGCCACCCAGGTTGAGAGGGTTGTTAAGAAGGCGTATAGTGTGTTCGCTTTTATTGGTAGAGGGATTGAGTTTCGGAGCCATGAAGTCATGTTGCAGCTGTACAAAACTCTGGTGCGGCCGCATTTGGAGTATTGCGTGCAATTCTGGTCGCCGCATTATAGGAAGGATGCGGAAGCATTGGAAAGGGTGCAGAGGAGATTTAGCAGAATGTTGCCTGGTATGGAGGGAAGATCTTATGAGGAAAGGCTGAGGGACTTGAGGCTGTTTTCATTAGTGAGAAGAAGGTTAAGAGGTGACTTAATTGAGGCATACAAGATGATCAGAGGATTGGATAGGGTGGACAGTGAGAGCCTTTTTCCTCGGATGGTGATGTCTAGCACGAGGGGACATAGCTTTAAATTGAGGGGAGATAGATATAAGACAGATGCCAGAGGTAGGTTCTTTACTCAGAGAGTAGTAAGGGCGTGGAATGCCCTGCCTGCAACAGTAGTGGACTCGCCAACACTAAGGGCATTGAAATGGTCATTGGTTAGACATATGGACGATAAGGGAATAGTGTAGATGGGCTTTAGAGTGGTTTCACAGGTCGGCGCAACATCGAGGGCCAAAGGTTCTGTACTGCGCTGTAATGTTCTATGTTCTTTGCCCAGATGAAAATGAAAATGAAATGAAAATTGCTTATTGTCACAAGTAGGCTTCAAATGAAGTTACTGTGAAAAGCCCCTAGTCGCCACATTCCGGTGCCTGTTCGGGGAGGCTGGTACAGGAATTGAACCCGCGCTGCTGGCCTGCCATGGTCTGCTTTAAAAGCCAGCTATTTAGCCCTGTGCTAAACCAGCTCCTAGATGCATATAGTAACAAATATGTAACGAATGTGTGTGTCTGGACTTTTAATCTGATCATTCTCATGGTACTCAGCAGTTTTCACTGCCTGACTGTTTGAACTGTGTGACCTTAGTGAAGCCATTTTGAGCCTAAGTCACTTTTAAAAATCCATTTTGATTCTGAAGCATTTCTTCCTTATAAACGAATATGTTAGAACTAGATTTCTATCATAGTCCAACATTCAATACTAGCGTGTGGTAAATATGGATTAACAGGCAGTCTGTGGCCGAACACGCCACACTACAGATTAAATGGCAGAAGCGACCAAGACAGAGCCTACAGGTTTCTCACAGCCATCAGTGATCACAGAGGATCACAAATTTTGTTAAAGTTCTGTCTCCCACGAGGGATTTCCTTTCTTCACAGCCTCTGCATTCCCTCAAAAGCTGCTCTGATTCGGGCTACCTCAAAAACAGCTCGCCTCCTCATGGTTCAATCTCTTCTCCTCGGACTGCGTTCCATGAAATTCAGAGAGAGAACTGCACCCCTTCCTCTAATTACCAGCAGAATTCCAGCACTTTTGCAGACCGCTAGCTTTATTAAGCTGGCACTGCCCTGGTTTTTTCAAACTCCTGTCTCCTGGCTGCACTAAATGCCTTCCAGGGCTACTTCTCAGTTCAAACATCTCTAACACAGAAACAGCAACCTTCACCCATCCTCTTAGCTCCCAGCACGGTGGCATGGTGGTTAGCAGTACTGCTTCACAGCTCCAGGGTTCCAGGTTCAATTCCTGCCTTGGGTGACTGTCTATGTGGAGTTTGCACTTTCGCCCTGTGTCTGCGTGGGTTTCCTCCCACAATCCAAAGCTGTGCAGGTTAGGTAGATTGGCCAAATGGCCTCCTTCTGCACTGTAAATTCTATGATTCTATAACTTATCCTAACTGCCCCAAACAGCTCCGAGGGCTTCACAAGATCCAAACTGCAACTCTCAGCTACAACAAGTGGATTCCAAGGCTTTTCTGGTTGTGTTGGATTTTTCTTTCTGGATTCAGCGGTCTTTTTTTGGACTATAAATTCCTAATTTCAAATTTCCAGAAAGAGAGCCAGCCATCTTTCGTTCGTCCGCTCAGCACATCCCCGACACCGGAAGTCCCGCTTCCAGGGCATTTCTGAGCCCAGCTGCTTGGATCCTGCTAAATCAGCACCACTTTGGTATTCAAGCGCTTCCCCTGCTGTAGAACATTCAGATAAATTGAAACCAGAGAATCTTCTTAAGCTCCATGACAATGTATCCTTTCAGGGTTAACTGGATGCTTTTGAACTAATTTAGCTCTAACTCCCAACACAATACATCTCTCTGGATTCCACTTCTTTGCAAGCAGTGTAGACATCACCTCTCCTGCTAAGTAAGCCCACCTTCTACTCTACCTCTTCTATTCAGATTCTGTTAACCCAACAGGGATAACCTTCTGAACTGCCGTTTTCTTTTAGGCATTCTGGATATCTCTATTATCCAGGGCAGCCTTACAGACTGCTGTCTATAGGCAACTGGGGGGTATTGATGTACCCGCGATGGATAGGGGTCCCCCGTGTAAAATGTAAATCTCTAATTTTAGTTACCTTACCTTCACAATAATAATGTTCTCAGAACTAAAAATTACCTCTAAAATTTAACATGAATTGGATATTCAAAACAAATACAAAAACAAGGAAGTTTTTGCAAAAGCTTTTTAAATCAATAGTTTTATGACCCCCCACAAGACCCACAGGGACGGCCCGATTGATCTCCGTGGGGCTCGTGGAGTCCGACCTCCCGCGCTGAGGGTGAAGGCCCAACAGCAGGCTTGTTAATTCCCCGAGATAAAAGCAAGCCCGGGAAGGAGCTGGCACCTCAAGATGGTCCCGTCTGGGATTTGGACTGTTACTTTGATATTGTATTTCCCAGCGTGAGTAGGAAATAAACAATTTTTGACTCTCCTGTTAGAGACTCCTCGTTGACTACAGTATTGGCGATGAGGATAAAATGGAACAACAGACGGCGCTGCTCAGACCACGGCTGCTTCTCAACGCAAGGAGTAAGGTTTGCACTGTTTCAAAAACTGGGGAGATTGCCAGATTTTGATTCTTTTGACCTCCTGTGAGACCTCACTTTCAGCGTCATTAAGAGCCTAACCTACCCTGCGGCCCCAGACTCCAAGACTTTTGAGGAATTAGTGGCACTCGTGGCAAATCACCCCAAGTCGGCAGTCATTGTCCAACGATACCGATTTAACACAACCAAGAGAACCCCAGGGGGCGAATGTTACGGAACTTTTACACAAACTGGCAGAACACTATGACTATGGGCCATCCCTCCCCAAGGTGCTACAAGATTGCCTTGTATGCAGTGTAAACAACATGGCAACCCAGCAGGAATGAGCCTGGGTACTGGACCACTTTTTCCAACCAGAGACTCAATCCAGCACCTCCGAGAGCTTGGATTGGATTGGATTTGTTTATTGTCATGTGTACCGAGGTAGAGTGAAAAGTATTTTTCTGCGAGCAGCTCAACAACATTAAGTACATGGGAAGAAAAGAAAATATATAATAGGGCAACACAAGATATACAATGTAACTACATAAGCACTGGCATCGGATGAAGCATACAGGGTGTAGTGTTCATGAGGTCAGTCCATAAGAGGGTCATTTAGGAGTCTGGTGACAGTGGGGAAGAAGCTGTTTTTGAGTCTGTTCGTGCGTGTTCTCAGACTTCTGTATCTCTTGCCCGATGGAAGAAGTTGGAAGAGTGAGTAAGCCGGGTGGGAGGGATCTTTGATTATGCTGCCCGCTTTCCCCAGGCAGCGGGAGGTGTAGATGGAGTCAATGGATGGGAGGCAGGTTCATGTGATGGACTGGGCGATGTTCACGACTCTGAAGTTTCTTGCAGTCCTGGGCCGAGCAGTTGCCATACCAGGCTGTGATGCAGCCCGATAGGATGCTTTCTATGGTGCATCTGTAACAATTGGTAAGGGTTAATGTGGACATGCCGAATTTCCTTAGTTTCCTGAGGAAGTATAGGCGCTGTTGTGCTTTCTTGGTGGTAGCGTAGACGTGGATGGACCATTCATCTATGGCCTTTATAGAGATGACCAGCTTCAGGAGCTAAAAATGGCCGTCAAGATACACGTAGACCCTGAGGCCCAACCTTCAGAGGCAGTAGCCAGACCGACAGACACAGATCAGAAGTTTCTGACCGGGGGATTCAGAATACATCCAAAACTTCGGAGACGGAGCCGGTGGACCCCAGGGGCTGTGGTGAAACAGACTGGACCCATATCTTACTCAATAAAAACATGAGAACGGACGGTGTGGATCGCCTCCGGAGCAGGGAGCCAGTGTTAGGACAAACCCCACCGGAGGCACCGTCTTCCAGCCCCGCCGACACGAACAAGGGGGCTGGGGACATCCCCCTGGGGGCCCCGGCACTGAGGTGAGTGAATTGGAGGGCTCAGAATCCCACATGGAGACTCAGACATCTGAGTTTTCAGATGACAGTGAAAGGTCGCCGACGGTGCCCCCAGACGGTTGACGCAGAAACGATGTTCCCCGACACGCTATACGCCCCCAACCCAGCCCCTCAACTGCTCGCGGCGCAACCGTGGGCAACACGGCGAAGACAACCTCCCCCACTCTCTACAACAGAAAGACTGACGGACTTTGGGGGTGAGGGGGGCTGAGGTTATAACCCCAAAGAGACCCACGGGGACAACCTGATTGATCTCCCCTTGGGGCCCGTGGAGTATGAGCTCCCCCCGCTGAGGGGGCCGAGGCCCAACAGGGGGGCTTGTTAATTCCCCGAGAGAAAAGCGGGCCCAGGAAAGAGCCGGCAACTCAGGATGGTCCCGGCTGGGATTTGGACTGTGTTGGTCCCAGCTGGGATTTGGACAATTGCTTAGTTGCTGTATTCCCTATAATGAGTAGGAAATAAACTATTTTTGACTCTCCTTTTCGGGGCTCCTCATTGACTACGATAATAGTTCTAGGACTCAGATGAAGTATTTTGGGCACCAGGTACTTAGGAAGATGTCAAGGCCTTGGAGCTGTCAGTAAATTGATGTCACATAAATGGTTTCAGTTTAGTGTAATAATCAATTAACATACTATTGTATGATTCTGATTAACCTTGTAGTGTATTTCAGTTTTAGCACCATGTGCCTATTCTCAGTTTCACTTGACAGGACGTTGCATTTTGGGATTTTCATAGAATACAGTCATAGAATCACGACAGTGCAGAAGGAGCCCATTCGGCCCATCAAGTCTGCTCCGATCCTCTGAAAGAGCATCCTACTTAGGCCCACTCCCTCACCCTATCTCATTATCTCTTAACCTAATCTGCACACCACTACACACTAAGGGGTAATTTAGCACGGCCAATCCACCTAATCTGCACATTTTTGGATGTAGGAGTAAATCAGAGCATCCGGAGAAAACCCACGCAGGCACAGGGAGAAAACGCAAACTCCACACAGTTACCCAAGGCCGAAATAGAACCGTGTCTCTGGCATTGTGATGCAGCAGTGCTAACCAATTTTGTACAGAATAAAACTAACTATGGATGAGTTAAGCACAGGTAACGCCTTCAAGATTGAAAGGGCAGTTCGCATTTGTTATCAGTAAAGGGAAGGCTAGCAGGAATTTATGGGTGCAAGAGAGGGAAGTGTAACAACAGATGATCTTTATATTAGTTTGGCTCAAGAAGAAATAATTACCTTTAACTTTGTGTTAGAGTTGGGCAGCATGTGGCGCAGTGATTAGCACTGGGACTGCGGCGCTGAGGACCCGGGTTCCAATCCCGGCCTTGGGACACTTTTTAAAAAGTTTTTTTTTTAAACTTTGTATTAAAGTTAAACTTTAATTGCCCCTTAATTGGAAAAAATGAATTGGGTACTCGAAATTTATATTAATAAAAAGAATGTCACATGTACCCAATTATTTTTTTCCCAATTAAGGGGCAATGTAGTGTAACCAATCCACCTACCCTGCACATCTCTGGGTTGTGGGGGTGAGACCCACGCAGACACGGGGAGAATGTGCAAACTCCACACACAAGGCTGGGATTGAACCCGGGTCCTTGGCACTGTGAGGCAAAAGTGCAAACCACTGTGCTGCTCCTTTTGAGTCGGGAGAGATGACTGGTGATTTGACCCGTTGATCACTGCACCTCAGGCGAGGGACAAGGTTGAGAGGCAAGCCTTCATGAATAACCTCATCCGGTATGGGAATTGAACCCACGCTGCTGGCCTTGTTCTGGCCAAATCAGCTGTCTAGCCACTGAGCTGAACCGCCCTCCACAAGTATTGTAGTAGTCTTGTAGTATTCTTTATTAGATGTACAGAGTTTTAAATTGTCAACACCTTTACCACCTTATCCTCTGTTAAAAATAAATTTAGAGTACTCAATTATTTTTTCCAATTAAGGGGCAATTTAGCGTGGCCAATCCGTCTACCCTGCACATCTTTGGGTTGTGGGGGTGAGACCCACGCAGACACGGGGAGAATGTACAAACTCCACACGGACAGTTACCCGGGGCCAGGATTCGAACCCGGGTCCTCAGCGGCGTAGGCTGCAGTGCTAACCACTGTGCCACGTGCCACCCTCTTATTCTTTGTTCTAAATCAGTCCAAGCCCCAACACCTATAAAGGACAGAGCCTCGAAAGCAGTCACTAATCACAATTTGATTTCATGATGTGCCTACACCAATTAAGCAAGTCACAAGACAATGATCTCAAGGCACTATTCATAAGGATCAGATGGCATACTTTTTCTATCCTAAACAAACAGGCAAACCATAAAACATCCTTTGATCTGTGCAGGAGGTGACAAGAACAAACTTTAATGAGACGGATGGTCCCACAAGTCACTGACTCCTTGGATGGCCTGTCAGAGGACTCTGGGAAATGCTATCAAGAGAAGGCCATCATCCTCGGGAAACCGGTTAGAAACTGACCACGCCTGCCTAGATCAATCACAGATTGACCACGCACTCCTGAGCCAGTTAAGAATTAGCCGTGCCTCATTCAGGCCAATCGGGAAACATTAACATCCTTGATCATGCTGTGGATTGTGGCCTGGAAAGGATTGATAAACAGAAGCTTTCAGTGAGAAAGGCGCACACCATGTTTGAAAGTGAAGCCTGCTGTCCACAGGAAGCAGAAGGCACACAGAGGTTACTGGGAGAGAACGTTTGTGAGCCACACAGAGCCTAAAGCAAAATGTATCGGAATATGGAACTCAATGTCAAATGCAAAATAAAGTGAGAAAAAAATTAGATCGAGGGAGAGAGTTGACAGACAAAATAGAGAATGAAAAGGTTAAGAAATGCAATAGGTGCATTTATAGTAGACAAACAGAGCAAAAAGAGAAATTAAAGTTAAAATGGGACAAATTGATCAGGCTGTTTTAGAAAATGTATAGGATCCTGCACTTTATGAGTAGAGGCAGAAAGTAGAAAAGCAACAAAGTTTAGGCTAACTCTTTATGGATCTAGGGGCTGGTTTAGCACACTGGGCTAAATCGCTGGCTTTTAAAGCAGACCAAGCAGGCCAGCAGCACGGTTCAATTCCCATACCAGCCTCCCTGAACAGGTGCCGGAATGTGGCGACTAGGGGCTTTTCACAGTAACTTCATTGAAGCCGACTTGTGACAAGTGATTTAAATTCTTATCAGTGGCTGTTTAGCACTGGGCTAAATCGCTGGCTTTGAAAGCATACTGAGTCAGGGCAGCAGCACGGTAAAATTCCCGTAACAGCCTCCCCGAACAGGCGCCGGAATGTGGCGACTAGGTGCTTTTCACAGTGACCTCACTTGAAGCCTACTTGTGACAATAAGCGATTTTCATTTTCATCTCTGGTTAGGCCTCAGCGAGTGTATTTCATTCAATTCTGGGGCCACACGAAGGATTGTCATCACCTGTCCCTTGATTCGATGATGACATCTACCCAGAGTTGCGGATTTCTGCCGTAGGTCTTCATGTGACTAAAATGGCAGATTCGGCAGCACGGTGGCGCAGTGGTTAGCACTGCAGCCTCACGGCGCTGAGGTCCCAGGTTCGATCCCGGCTCTGGGTCACTGTACGTGTGGAGTTTGCACATTCTCCCTGTGTTTGCATGGGTTTTGCCCCCACAACCCAAGGATGTGCAGCGTAGGTGGATTGGCCACGCAAAATTCCCCCTTAATTGGAAAAATGAATTGGGTACTCTAAAAGATTTTAAGAAATAAAAAGGCAGATTCTCGCCCCATGACTGGCTGTCCGATCTAGCAGAGTTTCTCAAACTAGCGTAGATAAAATATGCCATCCTGCGTTCAGAACAACGCATGGAGGCTATTCAACCTGTTCGTCACCAGCAACCAATGAGTAAAAGGTGGGGGGGGAAGGAGGTATGTAAGAGTCCTTCCTGGTCGTTCTGTTTATTCCCTGATTTCCCCTTTCTTTTAGTTTGCTGTTGCACCTTTGATTTATGGATGGTTAGTGGGCATGTTTAAGGAAAGTGGCCTGTGCCTTTAATTTAAACAGAAGAGTCCAGAAAGGACTGTGCCGGTTTACCTTGGTGATTACAGACCGGCTGACAACAGTGATGACTTGGTTTGACCGATTTGGCTGACGGCCAATGAATTGGCCAAAAAGGCTTTGCTCTGCTTGGTAACACACAGTGATTGGATCTGATCCCTACTGAGGTGTTTTTCCAGAGTCACAAGGCTTGTGTTTCATTTCACTTTTCATTTTGCAGGTTGGATTCTGGTGGAATCTAAGCAACTCACTCCAGAAATATCCAGTTAATTCTCACCAGCAGGCCACGGTCAGAATCTAATAACTCTCTCTGCAGAACAGGCTGATGTGAAGCCAGAGGCCTCTCCTGGAAAAGCTGCGAGTAAGATATACTGCTGAACTGCAAAGAAGATAATTACCAGCTGTAGACCAGAGACTTTAATCCACACTCATAGTGTGAGGGAAGTGCACCAAAAGACTCACAATTTGAAGCAAGGACTCTTATCTTTTGACCCTAATCCTTATTATTTTACCCCCTTCCACCCCTCTGTGTTTGTCTGTCTTGTGTGTATAGGTAGAGGGTAGGGCAGTTAAAGGGGGAGTCATGTATTAGCTTGTCATTAATTAACTATTTACTGCATATCCCATATTTATTCTTGTTATAAATAAACAGTAATTGTGTTTAAACTTACAAACCTGGTGACTGTAATTATTGGACAGCCAAGGGCCAAAGATTTTGGGTATATTTTATAAAGGTTATTGGTTAATTCACTTGTGTTATGACTCTGGGGCATGTGGGGCTGGAATTGACCGCGCAGTTGCCCAGGATGGTGTAACACTTAAACTGGTGGACAGGCTTTTGGAGTGTTAGGTGTTTGTACATGGTAGTTTGTAGAAGGCTTCCTTCTTTGTAGAATAAATGTTGTGGTAGTTTGTATAAGGCTAAGGTGGCACAGCTGATCCACTGTTGGATCTCCTTGTCAATGGCGGTCTATTGAGGGAGGTAGCTGCAAAGGTATGAGAAGGGCAGCATAGTGACACAGAACAACACAGTGACACAGTTGTTAGCACTGCTGCCTTACAGCACAAGGGACCCGGATTCAATTCCAGCCTTGGGTGTGTAGTCATCTAAAATGGCCACCTGCAAAGGACCATGGCAATTGTGGTCCACTTGGACACAGACAAGTACACAGCCTCTGTGTATTGTGCAAAGAAGCCAGACCTGATAGAAACTTGCACCCATTAAAAGTCACTCACCATTTCTCCCAGGACAATAGAACTCGAATCAAGGAACGGCAGAATAACCGGCGCCACTTCCCCTTATTTGGGAAGGCCTATGTGCCTGGGACACTGACAGCTGGGACCCGCCCAGCCACCGAGAATTTACGCCCCTTAATTGGCCAGGATCAATGAGGGTGATCAGAACCCTTATCGATCTTTTGGATCTGGAGTTAGGACCGCCCAAAAGGGCGCGAAAGAGAAGAAGGATAAGAAGCCCTGCGCACTAGGGATCGGCCTCTTTTGGACCGCCCTCTGTGCGACCAATTGCAGCATAGCAACTAGCCAAGTTCAAGGACCCGCGATTGCTACCTGAAGGACGAGCCCAGCCGAGACGAACCTGTAGACTTCCAACCGACCCACGTGGACACAGATAAAGGCCTTATCTCCCGCACAGCCGGTCACCCCGAAGTTAAGTAAAGGTCATCTTAAATGTTAGGTCAAGTTTAGTGTGTAGCTGCGTGAATCATTGCACATAAAACAAGTGTGTTTGTTAATAAACTGTCTTTTGAACTAAAACTGGTTGTGTGGTCATTCGGTCAATATAAGAAACAGCTTGTGGTTCACATAGAAATAAAGAAGTCAACAGGTGACGCTCTGTGAAGTTTGCACTTTCTCCCAATGTGTGCGTAGGTTACCTCCGGGTGCTCCGGTTTCCTCCCACAGACCAAAGATGTGCAGGTTAGGTGGATTGGCCGTGCAAAATTATCCTTAGTGTCCAAAGATGTGTCGGTTAGGTTAAGGGGTTATTGGCATAAGGCAAGGTTGTGGGCTTGGGTGGAATGCTCTTTCAGAGGATCGGTGCGGATTTGATGGGCCAAATGGCCTCCTTCTGCATTGCAGTGATTCTATTATTCTAAGTGCCCAACATATTCAGAGTTTGTCCTTCAACATGTATGAGGGGTGGAATATTTGCCTGACCAGGTGTGAAACATGGAAAATAGGAGTAGGCCATTTGCCCTCTTGAGCCTGCTCCACCATTGAATATGAACCTGGCCGATCCTCTATCTCAACACCATACTCCTGCTCTCTTCCCCCATACCTCTTGACACCTTTAGAGTCTAGAAATCTATCTGTTTCCTTTATACAATCAGTGACATGAACACCACAGCCTTCTGTGGGAGAGAATTCCAATAGCTCACCACCCATTGAGTAAAGAAATGTCTCCTCATTTTCATCCCAAATGACCCATCCCATAGGGTAGTCAGGGAGAACAGCATCCAGTCTGTCCAGCCCTGTCAGGATTTTATACATTCCAATGAGATCTCCTCTCATTCTTCTAAACTCCAGTGAATACAGGCCTACTTGACCCAATCTCTCCTCATGCAATATTCCTGCCATCCCACGAATCAGCCTGGTGACCCTTCACTGCACTCCCTCTATGGAAAGTATATCCATTCTTAGATAAGGAGACCAAAACTGCACACGATACTCCAGGTGTGGTCTCACCAAGACCCCGTACAGCTACTGTAAGACATCCTTGCTCCTGTACTCAAGTCCTCTTGCAATGAAGGCCAACATACCAGTTGCCTTCCTAACTGCTTGCTGCACTTATAATAATCTTTGTTAGTGTCACAAGTAGGCTTACATTAACACTGCAATGAAGTTACTGTGAAAATCCCCTAGTCGCCACACTCCGCCGCCTGTTTGGGTACACGGAGGGAGAATTCAGAATGTCCAATTCACCTAATAAGCAACAAGCATGTCTTTCGGTTCATGTGGGAGGCAACTGGAGCACCCGGACGAAACCCACGCAGACACGGGGAGAACGTGCAGACTCCGGACAGACAGTGACCCAAGCCGGGAATTGAACCCTGGTCCTGGTGCTGTGAGGCAACAGTGCTAACCATTGTGCTACCATGCCATCCACTTGCATTCTTGCTTTCAGCAACTGTTGTACAAGTACATCCAGGTCCCTTTGTACATCAAAATTTCCCAATCTATTGCCATATATATAATAATTTGCCATTCTGAAGTGGATAACTTCATACTTATCCATGCTATACTGCACTGCCATGCATTTACACACTCACTCAACTTGTCTAAATCGCCTTGAAACCTCTTAACATCCTCCTCACCACTCACATTCCTACCTAGTTTTGCCGTTCGCAAACTTGGAAATATTACATTTGGTTTCCTCATCCAAATCATTGGTGTATATTGTGAATAGCTGGGGCCCAAGCACTGACTGCTGTAGTCACCACCTGCCTCTTTGAAAAAGACCCATTTATACCTACTCTGTTTCTGTCTGCTAACCAATTCTCAATCCATGCCCATATATTATCCCCAGTCCCACGTGCTTTACTTTTGTACACAAACCTTTTATGTGGAACTTATCAAAAGCTTTGCTTTGTGGGTCAATGAGTTATGTTTTGGGAACATTGAAGGTCAGGCCAAGTTTCTTGTACGCAGAATTAAAGAGATTGCGAGTGGCTTGCAAATCTGGTGCCGAGTGCACAACAACCCTAGAGTCCATCCACAAACTGTCGATCATGTATGTCTATGGTTGGACTTCCGGGTGCGGCGATGACCAGCTGAGTCGCACGTTTCGGCAGCTCCCGGTGGAACGGACTTTTGGGCTCTTAATAAGAGCCCCAACGGCAATTTTAACGGCTAAAAGTACTGTGCGGTGAACCAGAAGGGAATCCCCCCTGGATACGGATGAAAAAAGGAGAGGAAGGTGGCCGGATTGCGGTGGATCCTTTAGAGCAGCGGCAAGGAAGGCAAGCAAAAACCAAGATGGCGTCGGAAGGTGGCAGTTTAATATGGGGCCCTGAACAACATGAGTTTTTGAAACGCTGCGTGGAAGAACTCAAAAAGGAATTGAAGAAGGAGCTGTTGGCCCCGATATTACAGGCGATCGAAGGGCTAAAGGAGGAGCAAAAGACCCAGGAGCGGAGCTTCGGGTCGTGAAGGCAAAGGCTGCCGAGAATGAGGACGACATACAGGGCCTGGTGGTGAAGACGGAGATGCACGAGGCACACCATAAACGATGTGTGGAAAGGCTGGAGGCGCTGGAGAACAACGCGAGGAGGAACAACCTAAGGATTCTTGGTCTTCCTGAAGGTGCGGAGGGAGCGGACGTCGGGGCATATGTGAGCACGATGCTGCACTCGTTAATGGGAGCGTAGGCCCCGGCGGGTCCACTGGAGGTGGAGGGAGCATACCGAGTGATGGCGCGAGGACCGAGAGCAGGAGAAATTCCTAGAGCCATAGTGGTGAGATTCCTCCGTTCTAAGGACAGAGAGATGGTCCTTAGATGGGCAAAGAAAACTCGGAGCAGTAAGTGGGAGAACGCGGTGATCCGCGTACACCAAGACTGGAGTGCGGAGGTGGCGAGAAGGAGGGCGAGCTTTAATCGGGCCAAGGCGGTGCTTCACAAAAAGAAGATAAAATTCGGAATGCTGCAGCCGGCAAGACTGTGGGTCACATATCAAGGGAGGCACCACTACTTTGAGACGGCGGATGAGGCGTGGACTTTTATCGTGGAAGAAAAATTGGAATGAGCGGGTTATTAAAAAAAAGAACGTTTGAAACAAAGTGGTGGGGCGAGTATGGGGTGCGAAGAGGGGGGCAAAAAGGGGGGAAAGAGGAGTTTTATGTTACTAATCCTGCGATGTGGTAACTTTTCTCTCTTCCACAGGTGGTGGGGGGAGGAAAGGAGGTGGAAGAGATGGGGCGTTGGCCATTGGGGGCGGGGCCAAGGGGGAAGCGCGGGCTCGGCTCCCGCGCTATGATAATCATGGCGGGAATAGGGAAGCAGGAAGGAGGGGGCATCGCACGGTGCGAGCCGAGGTCACGGGGGGAAGCCGAGGTCGGCCAGAGTTTGCTGACTTCTGGGAGCAACATGGGGGGTGTAACTACGCTAGTGGGGGATCTAGCGGGGGGGGTGGGAGGGGGGAATTATTGGGCTGCTGCTGCTGGGGAGAGGGGGGAGCTGGTATGGGGTGGGATGGGCGGGGGGGCACCGCCTGGGGGGGGGGACACAGCTGCGTGGGAACCGGGTGAGGAGCTGGAGAAAGGGGATGGCTAATCGACAAAGGGGGGGGGGGTAAAAAGCCCCCCAACCCGGCTGATCACGTGGAACGTGAGAGGGCTGAACGGGCCGATAAAGAGGGCACGGGTACTCGCACACCTTAAGAAACTTAAGGCAGACGTGGTAATGTTACAGGAAACGCACTTGAAACTGATAGACCAGGTGAGACTACGCAAAGGTTGGGTGGGGCAGGTGTTCCATTCGGGGCTAGATGCGAAAAACAGGGGGGTGGCTATATTAGTGGGGAAGCGGGTAATGTTTGAGGCAAAGACTATAGTGGCGGATAACGCCCCGAACTGGGATGATGCCAATTTTATGAGGCGTATGCTAGGACGCATCCCAGACCTAGAGGTGGGAAAGTTGGTAATGGGGGAGATTTCAATACGGTGTTGGAACCAGGGCTGGACAGGTCGAGGTCCAGGACTGGAAGGAGGCCGGCAGCAGCCAAGGTGCTTAAAGATTTTATGGAGCAGATGGGAGGAGTAGACCTGTGGAGATTTAGCAGACCTAGGAGTAAGGAGTTTTCGTTTTTCTCCTATGTCCACAAAGTCTATTCGCGAATAGACTTTTTTGTTTTGGGAAGGGCGTTGATCCCGAAGATGAGGGGAACGGAGTATACGGCTATAGCCATTTCGGATCACGCTCCACATTGGGTGGACTTGGAGATAGGGGAGGAAACAGAAGGGCGCCCACCCTGGTGAATGGACATGGGACTAATGGCAGATGAGGGGGTGTGTCTAAGGGTGAGGGGGTGCATTGAAAAGTACTTGGAACTCAATGATAATGGGGAGGTCCAGGTGGGAGTGGTCTGGGAGGCGCTGAAGGCAGTGGTTAGAGGGGAGCTGATATCAATAAGGGCACATAAAGGAAAGCAGGAGAGTAGGGAACGGGAGCGGTTGCTGCAAGAACTTCTGAGGGTGGACAGGCAATATGCGGAGGCACCGGAGGAGGGACTGTACAGGGAAAGGCAAAGGCTACACGTAGAATTTGACTTGCTGACAACGGGTACTGCAGAGGCACAGTGGAGGAAGGCACAGGGTGTACAGTACGAATATGGGGAGAAGGCGAGCAGGTTGCTGGCCCACCAATTGAGGAAGAGGGGAGCAGCGAGGGAAATAGGGGGAGTGAGGGATGAGGAAGGAGAGATGGAGCGGGGAGCGGAGAGAGTGAATGGAGTGTTCAAGACATTTTATAAAAAATTATACGAAGCTCAACCCCCGGATGGGAGAGAGAGAATGATGGGCTTTATGGACCGGCTGGAATTTCCCAAGGTGGAGAAGCAGGAAAGGGTGGGACTGGGAGCACAGATTGAAATAGAGGAAGTAGTGAAAGGAATTAGGAGCATGCAGGCGGGGAAGGCTCCGGGACCGGATGGATTCCCAGTTGAATATTACAGGAAATATGTGGACTTGCTCGCCCCGCTACTGATGAGGACCTTTAATGAGGCAAAGGAAAGGGGACAGCTGCCCCCGACTATGTCTGAGGCAACGATATCGCTTCTCCTAAAGAAGGAAAAGGACCCGCTGCAATGCAGGTCCTATAGACCTATTTCCCTCCTAAATGTAGACGCTAAGATTCTGGCCAAGGTAATGGCAATGAGGATAGAGGATTGTGTCCCGAGGGTGGTCCATGAGGACCAAACCGGGTTTGTGAAGGGGAGACAGCTGAATACGAATATACGGAGGCTGCTAGGGGTAATGATGATGCCCCCACCAGAGGGGGAAGCGGAGATAGTGGTGGCGATGGATGCCGAGAAAGCATTTGATAGAGTGGAGTGGGATTATTTGTGGGAGGTGCTGAGGAGATTTGGTTTTGGAGATGAGTATGTTGGATGGGTGCAGCTGTTGTATAGGGCCCCAGTGGCGAGTGTGGTCACGAATGGACGGGGATCTGCATACTTTCGGCTCCATAGAGGGACAAGGCAGGGATGCCCTCTGTCCCCATTACTGTTTGCACTGGCGATTGAGCCCCTGGCAATAGCATTGAGGGGTTCCAAGGAGTGGAGGGGAATACTTAGAGAAGGAGAAGAACACCGGGTATCTCTGTATGCGGATGATTTGTTGTTATATGTAGCGGACCCGGCGGAGGGGATGCCAGAGATAATGCGGACACTTTGGGAGTTTGGAGAATTCTCAGGATATAAACTGAACATGGGGAAAAGTGAGTTGTTTGTGGTGCATCCAGGGGAGCAGAGCAGAGAAATAGAGGACTTTCCGCTGAGGAAGGTAACAAGGGACTTTCGTTACTTGGGGATCCAGATAGCTAAGAATTGGGGTACATTGCATAGGTTAAATTTAACGCGATTGGTGGAACAAATGGAGGAGGACTTCAAGAGATGGGACATGGTATGCCTGTCACTGGCAGGGAGGGTGCAGGCGGTTAAAATGGTAGTCCTCCCGAGATTCCTCTTTGTGTTTCAGTGCCTCCCGGTGGTGATCACAAAGGCTTTTTTCAAAAGGATCGAAAAGAGTATCATGAGTTTTGTGTGGGCCGGGAAGACCCCGAGAGTGAGGAAGGGATTCTTACAGCGTAGTAGGGATAGGGGGGGCTGGCACTACCAAGCCTAAGTGAGTACTACTGGGCCGCCAATATCTCAATGCTGAGTAAGTGGATGGGAGAAGAGGAGGGAGCGGCGTGGAAGAGATTGGAGAGGGCGTCCTGTAGGGGGACTAGCCTACAAGCTATGGTGACGGCCCCATTGCCGTTCTCACCGAAGAAATACACCACAAGCCCGGTGGTGGTGGCGACTTTGAAAATTTGGGGACAGTGGAGACGGCATAGGGGAAAGACGGGAGCCTTGGTGGGGTCCCCGATAAGAAATAACCACAGGTTTGCCCCGGGGAGAATGGATGGGGGATTTGGAATATGGCAAAGAGCAGGAGTAACGCAACTGCAAGATCTGTTTGTAGATGGGAAGTTCGCGAGTCTGGGAGCGCTGACCGAGAAATATGGGTTGCCCCAAGGGAATGCATTCCGGTATATGCAACTGAGGGCTTTTGCGAGGCAGCAGGTGAGGGAATTCCCGCAGCTCCCGACGCATGAGGTGCAGGACAGAGTAATCTCAAAGACATGGGTGGGGGATGGTAAGGTGTCGGATATATATAGGGAAATGAGGGACGAAGGGGAGATTATGGTAGATGAGCTGAAAGGGAAATGGGAAGAAGAGCTGGGGGAGGATATTGAGGAGGGGCTGTGGGCGGATGCCCTAAGTAGGGTAAACTCATCGTCCTCGTGTGCCAGGCTAAGCCTGATTCAATTTAAGGTGTTACACAGGGCGCATATGACTGGAGCACGGCTCAGTACATTTTTTGGGGTAGAGGATAGGTGTGCGAGATGCTCGAGAAGCCCAGCGAATCACACCCACATGTTCTGGTCATGTCCGGCACTACAGGGGTTCTGGGTGGGGGTGACAAAGGTGCTTTCGAAAGTAGTGGGGGTCCAGGTCGAACCAAGCTGGGGGTTGGCTATATTTGGGGTTGCACAAGAGCCGGGAGTGCAGGAGGCGAGAGAGGCCGATGTTTTGGCCTTTGCGTCCCTAGTAGCCCGGCGCAGGATACTGTTGATGTGGAAGGAAGCCAAGCCCCCGGGGGTGGAGACCTGGATAAATGACATGGCAGGGTTTATAAATCTGGAACGGATTAAGTTCGTCCTAAGGGGATCGGCTCAAGGGTTCACCAGGCGGTGGCAACCGTTCGTCGAATACCTCACAGAAAGATAGAGGGAATGGAAAAGAAGAAGGCAGCAGCAGCAGCCCAGGGGGGGGAGGGGGGGGGGGGGGGAGGAACCAGAAGGAGTCTCAGGGTTATTAATATATATGTATAATATGTATAGGTCGTTGCTATAAATAATTGTATATTGGACTGTTAAATCATATTTTTGGAGAGTGTTTATCTGAGACAAGGCAGTTGCCATTTAGTTTTAGTTTTCGTTTTTGTTATATATTATTTCTTCTTTGCTTATAAAACAGGTCATTGTTATTTATACTGTTATATTGTTGTGTGAAGGATACACAATGTACTGTGATGGTTGACCAAAAATTTTCAATAAAATATTTTTTAAAAAAAAATGTATGTCTATGGTTGTCAGTTTAGTTTTGACACAGAGGCGACTGAGGTTAAAGAGTTTTGAAGATGGATAACAAGGCCTTGAGAGGACGCAGAGAAAATGGATTCAAATATTACCAGATATGAGAGAATTAGGGGAGCTAGGATTGTTCTCCGTGGCATAGAATGTTAGGGGGCATTTGACAGAGGTGTTCAAGATTATGAAGGTTTTTGATAAAGTTGATGGGGAGAAACTTTCCAGTGGCAAGAGGATCAGCAAACAGGACACAATTTGAGATAATTTGCAAAAAATCTAGAGGGAAAATTGTATATATTTTTTAATGCAGGGGCGGGTGTTATGACTATCTGGGAGGCGCTGCCTGAAAAGCAGATTCAATAGGGATCTTTCAAAAAGGATTTGGATAAGCACTTGAAAATGATAGAGTTACAGGAAATTGGGCCGCACGGCGGCACAGTGGTTAGCACTGCTGCCTCACGGTGGCGAGGACCCGGGTTCGATCCCAGCCTCACTGTCCATGAGGAGTTTGCATATTCTCCCTGTGTCAGCGTGGGTTTCACCCCCACAATCCAAAGATGTGCAGGGTAGGTGGATTGGCCACGCTAAATTGCCCCTTAAAATTTTTTTTTAAAATAAATCTATAGAAAATCAGTGAAAGGGCAGGGAGAGTGGGACTATTTAAAAAGCTTTCCCAATATTGACACAGACACAGTGGGTTAAATGGCTTCCTCCTGTGTTGTGTGATTTTATAAGTACACCAGATATTAAAGTATCAATCAGCTGTAATATTTTGTAGATTTAGTACTGATAGGTATTTTCAACAATTATGATTAACAATTACATATTAATGATGTGAATATGGGTTCACTCAGGTGCTGCTGTACAGAAATATGTTATTTCTACTTGTATTATATTTGGTGTTACAGATTCATGGACATTCCATGTGTTTTCCATTAGATAATTGTCTGCAAATTTGTAAAGCTACAAAATAAGTGCAAAGAAATGTAGCAAATCATAAAACATTTCTTAATCACAATTTCTCTCAAAATAAACTAAACAGAATGGCAGTAATCTTGTATTTCGGTGCAGGAATCATTCTGAAAGGACTAGTCAGGTCCGATTTGCTCAGGTCAGAGTCCCTTTTCATCCTGTAATGTAAAAAAATAATGTAATCAACACCCTAGGAAACAACGAACAAGTTCACAAATGAAAGCAATTTAAAATAAGCAATGTAAGGGCCTATAATTGGGTAAGTTCACACACAAATACCACTGCCACACAAAATATCATCGACATTTTCTCGACTGTGAATTGATCCCTCTGAAATACAACGCAAACTGGAATTTAGAACATGTGGAGGCTTTTCCTGGATTGAGCTATCTTACGACCGGCCCCTTTAATTAGACCCATTTTAATTTTAGTGGGTAGAACTCTCACCTCTGAGCCAGGAGGTTGTGGATTTGAGTCCCACTTCAGAGATTTGACCCCAAAAGTCTAGTCTGACACTCACAGTGCAGTACAGAAAGAATGTTGCATTGTCGGAGGCACCGTCTTTTGGATAAGTCATTAAACCGAGGTCCTATCTGATCTTTCAAAGAACAATACAGCACAGGAACAGGCCCTTTGGCCCTCCAAGCTTGTACCGGTCATGATACCACCCTTGGCCAAAACCCTAAAGAACAGGTGGTCTTAAAAGATCCCATGACACTATTTCCAAGCAGGCCAATATTTACCCCTCATTCAACATTACTAAAAACGGATAATTTGGGCATTATCACTTTGCTTTTTGGATTTAGATTTTGTTTATTGTCACGTGTACCGAGGTACTGTGAAAAGTATTTTTCTGTGAACAGCTCAACAGATCATTATGTACATGAAAAGAATAGGAAATAAAAGAAAATACATAATAGGGCAACACAAGGTACACAATGTAACTGCATAAGCACCGGCATCAGGTGAAGCATACAGGGTGTAGTGTTAAATCAGGTCAGTCCATAAGAGGGTCGTTTAGGAGTCTGATGACAGTGGGGAAGAAGCTGTTTTTGAGTCTGTTCGTGCGTGTTCTCAGACTTTTGTGTCTCTTGCCCGATGGAAGAAGTTGGAAGAGTGAGTAAGCCGGGTGGGAGTGGTCTTTGATTATGCTGCCCGCTTTCCCCAGGCAGCGGGAGGTGTAGATGGAGTCAATGGATGGGAGGCAGGTTTGTGTGTTGGGCTGGGCGGTCTTCACGACTCTCTGAAGTTTCTTGTGGTCTTTGCAACAATCCTGCAACTCCAGAATCACTTATCTGCCTGTGATACAGTTGGGAATGTCCTGAAGTTGCAAAAGGCACTAAGGAAATGGAAGTTCTTTTTTAAAATTCACCCTTCAGCTTAATTTTGTTTGCATGTTAACTTGCTGAAGACCAAGTGGATGGCAGCATCAGGAGGCCACAGGGCAACTGGGACCTCATTGAACAACTGGACCAACAGTCTATCGCCTTCACCAATGGGATTTAACGATTGAGAAAGAAACAGGAACGGCAGAAAAGGAGGGAATAATTAAATTCAGGTATCAAAAGAAAAATAAAAGGTTGGAAAGAAAGACTGGATTGAGAGAGAGAAGAGAAAATAAATTTTAAAAATAAAACAATTTGACAGTTTCCTCAAACAGTTGACTACATGTGGGATGAGGGTAAAGAGTTTAAATTGTTCCCTTTCTCGATCAGAGAAGTCGATTGTGACGATTGCAATGCAATGCCAATTTAAAAAGATACTTGTGCTCTTAATTACCAGATTTAACTTTCAAGTTTAATGGGAAATTAATGTACAAATCTGGTAGGTTCTAACAAGAGCACAGAGGTTGAAGGCTGTTTGAAGCAATTGGGCGGCACATAAATTGGCCGGCAAGTTGTGGAGATTTGTACTTCACACATCTGTCTTATAATCCTCTGAGTTTACTGGTCATTTTGCCCGTGAATATTAACACACCGATATTCTTCCAACAAGGTCGAGTCCACTAAACATCTGAACTTAAAACTATTCCAACTGGAAATTGGCTAAATAAATGTTTCAGCTTAATTTTTATTCAAACAAAATGTACAAACCTCTGGCCTGTAGTGCTTGCAATTTCCTATAGAGAAAAGAGAGTGATTAAGTAAACTGTTCATCAGCGTTGCGCATGTCTGGGGCATTGAAGCTCCCTTGCCCTATTAATCTAGTGCCCAGCACTCGGATTGCCAGCTCTGGCGGAACGGAAGTTTCATCACGTGCTCTGCTGCCTCTGATCACCCCATTCCTGCCACTGGTCGCCCAACATGTTCATCCTTCTGACACCCACCTTCCCAAAGCCAAGTCATTACCCGATTGGATGATTCTTCACTGTCATTCAGAATCTTTTCCCTCCATTTCCATTATTTTTATAATTAATCGGCATCAGTAAACACATGATTCTTATTAATGTCCACTGATTTATCTCCAAACTTTTTTTTCTTTATTCTTTTATGGGAAGGCCGGCATTCATTGCCCTTGAACCGAGTCACTTGCTCGGCCATTTCAGAGGGCAATTAAGAGCCATTGCTGTGGGTCTGGAGTCACATGTAGGCCAGATTGGGTAAGGATGTCAGATTTCCTTCCCTAAAGGACATTAGTGAACCAGATAGGGTTTTACAACAAACAATAATGGTTTCATGGTCACCATTCCGGAGACTAGCTTTAAATATATGTATAATTTAAATGTCACCAGCTGCCATGATGGAATTCGAACCCATGCCCCCAGACAAATTTTCTAGGCCTCTGGATTTCTTACCCACTATGCCACCATCTCCCCATTATGTTTGCAGGCAGTAGTGTCCAGGATATTCCATTCTTTAATTCCTGGAGACTCCAGGCCAATCTTGGAGGGTTAACATCCCTACCCACCAGCACTGATGCACTTTTGAGCCTTACCACCTTGCTATCAGTCCCAATTAGTTCTTGTCCTGGAGCCAAATAGTGGCAGAATCAGTCTTGTGACAGCCAGACAGAATCCAGCACCCCTATCAAGAAATAGCTTTAACTGCAGCCTACGGCGCTGAGGACCCGGGTTCGAATCCCAGCCCTGGGTCACTGTCCGTGTGGAGTTTGCACATTCTCCCAATGTCTGCGTGCGTTTCACCCCCACAACCCAAAGATGTGTACGTTAGGTGGATTGGCCACGCTAAATTGCCCCTTAATTGGAAAAAAATATAATTGGATACTCTACATTTCTTTTTTTTTTAAATAATAGCTGTAACCATCTGAATTAATCTTAGGGTCCACTGGCTATAGCACTGACTTCCCAACCACCGTCAAATCTCACCATTACCAACCAGTAAAACAGTTTAGTTAAGTCTGAACTTCTCGGTATACAGTTCTGGTCAACTCTGTACTGCTTTGATCTCCTTACCCAAGGAAGGTTATACTTGCCTTGGAAACAGAGCAACAAAGATTCACTAGATTGATTCCTGGCGACACGGTGCCACGCAATGTTTCCTGTAAAATCTTGTTGCACACAGCCAGATTTTTCATGAAGTGATACATTTTAAGTTTTCATGGGCAGCTGCACATGCACAATATCTAACACAAAATAATGCACATATAGTAACTCCCAGGCTGCTGCATGGCCATGCACATGAGCTGCTTAGCACGAACATTGGTGCTTTGAGGAGAGATTGAGCCTGTATTCTCTTGAGCTTAGAATATTGAACGGTGACTATATTGAAACAAATAAAATTCCTAAGAGGGCTTGATAGGGCAGATCATCATAGAACATCATAAAATTTACAAAGCAGAAGAAAGTCATTCGGCCCATTGAGTCTACACTGTCTCTTGAAAGAGCACCCTATTTAAGCCCACACCTCCACCCCATCCCCGCAACCCAGAACACCACCTAACCTTTTGGAAACTAAGGACAATTTAGCGTGGCCAATCCACCTAACCCGCACATCTTTGGACTGTGGGAGGAAACCAGAGCACCCTGACGAAACCCACACAGACACGGGGAGAACGTGCAGACTCCGCACAGACAGTGACACAAGCCGGGAATCGAACCTGGAACCCTGAAACTGGGAAGGAACAGTGCTAACCACTGTGCTCCAGTGCTGATGTGGGAAGGTTCTCTCCTCCTGGCTGGAGTCTCTTGAATCAGGGCTCGAAACCTCTGGATAAAGGTCAGCCATTTAGGACCAAGGTGAGGAGAAATTTCCTCTTCACCCAGAGGGTTGTAAGTATTTGGAACTCTACCCCAGAGAGCTGTGGATGTGCAGTCGTTAAGTATATTCAAGACAAAGATTGTTAGAACTTTGAGCACTAAGGGAATCCAGGGGTTAGGGCAGGAGATTATTATTATCGGAGAGTGGAGTGATGTAGACGACCAGCCATGATTATATTGAATGATAGACTGGATGGAAGGGGCCAAATGGCCTCTTCTACCTACGGTCTAAAAACTATCATGCGGGTCTTGTGTGACCGGTGTAAATGGCAATCACATTGAAAGGTATCTAGTAACATCAATTCCTTGGCAACTACCTCCAACTCCAGCAATGATTGGTAAGGTTCCAAATGGACTGGCAGGCCCTCCAGTACCTGATGCAAGAGACCATTTTCCATGCATGATCGAACCTTGAGATTAAGTGATGGCAGAACCATGTCCTCAAGCTCACCCAGGAGCTGAGTGGCTGTCGGAATTCTCTCACTCTACGGACATGAAGGGTCCCCGTAACTGACTTGGTTTGAGAGAAGTTAACTCAGGTCAGACAAGGCTTTGATTCTCAGTGGGCCGTATAGCTAAGGGCTATATCTTTTTTACCTTACTTGGTTCAAACTGCAGGGCCGCCTGTTACAAATGGACAGAAGAACTTAGGAACAGAAGGAAGCCATTTAGACCCTCGAGCCATTCAATATAATGATCGATAATCTGACACCCAACTCCAGTTGCCCATATTCCTCAATACCTATCAGATTTAAGCTCAACATTTGACTTAGCATCAGCAGCCATTTTTCTGTGGGAGAGAATTGCAAACTGCGTCCACCTTCCACTCCTGAAAGATCTTTTTTTTAAAAAATATATTTATTGAAGTTTTTTAACACAATTTTTCACCCTTACAAACAATAACCCCCCCCCCCCTCGTAACAAAATAACAATAAATCGCACAGGGCAAGATATATACATGGTAAAATGATATGTGACACAGCTTTGTACACTGGCTCTCTCCCGCACGTGCCAGTTTCCCCAATCCTTCATGTTTGAATACAGGAGTTGGGACGTCTTGTTGAAGTTGTACAAGACATTGGTACGGCCACACTTGGAATACTGTGTGCAGTTCTGGTCACCCTATTATAGAAAGGATATTATTAAACTAGAAAGAGTGCAGAAAAGATTTACTAGGATGTTGCCGGGACTTGATGGTTTGAGTTATAAGGAGAGGCTGGATAGACTGGGATTTTTTTCCCTGGAGCGTAGGAGGCTTAGGGGTGATCTTATAGAGGTCTATAAAATAATGAGGGGCATAGATAAGGTAGATAGTCAACATCTTTTCCCAAAGGTAGGGGAGTCTAAAACTAGAGGGCATAGGTTTAAGGTGAGAGGGGAGAGATTCAGAAGGGCCCAGAGGGGCAATTTCTTCACTCAGAGGGTAGTGAGTGTCTGGAATGGGCTGCCAGAGGTAGTAGTAGAGGCGGGTACAATTGTGTCTTTTAAAAAGCATTTAGATAGTTACATGGGTAAGATGTGTATAGAGGGTTATGGGCCAAGTGCGGGCAACTGGGACTAGCTTAATGGTAAAAACTGGGCGGCATGGACTGGTTGGGCCAAAGGGCCTGTTTCCATGCTGTAAACTTCTATGATGTTATCTCTTGCTCATCCACCCTCCCAGGCAAGCCCCCCCACCCCGTTGCTGCTGCTGTTGACCGACCTTCCTCTAACGCTCCGCGAGATAGTCCAGGAACGGTTGCCACCGCCTGTAGAACCCCTGCGCAGACCCTCTCAAAGCAAACTTTATCCTCTCCAGCTTTATGAACCCAGCCATGTCGTTTATCCAGGCCTCCACGCTAGGGGGCTTCGCCTCCTTCCACATTAGCAAGATCCGTCGCCGGGCTACTAGGGACGCAAAGGCCAGAATGCCGGCCTCTTTCGCCTCCTGCACTCCCGGTTCGTCCACTACTCCAAATATTGCTAGCCCCCAGCTTGGCTTGACCCGGACTTTCACCACCTGAGATATTGCTCCCACCACTCCTCTCCAGAACCCCTCCAGTGCCGGGCATGACCAAAACATATGGACATGGTTCGCCGGGCTCCCTGAGCACCTTCCACATCTGTCCTCTACCCCAAAGAACCTACTCAACCTCGCCCCCGTCATGTGCGCTCTGTGGACCACCTTAAATTGTATCAGGCTGAGGAGGAATTAACCCTACCTAGGGCATCAGCCCATAACCCCTCCTCAATCTTCTCCCCCAGCTCCTCCTCCCATTTACCCTTCAGCTCCTCTACCAATGCTTCCCCCTCTTCTTTCATCTCCTGGTATATTGCCGACACCTTGCCCTCCCCGACCCTTACACCCGAGATCTCCCTGTCTTGAATTTCTTGTGCCGGGAGCAACGGGAATTCCCTCACCTGTCGCCTCACAAACGCCCTCACCTGCATATATCTAAAAGCATTTCCAGGGGGTATCTCAGACTTCTCCTCCGGTGCCCCTAGGCTCGCAAATGTCCCGTCAATGAACAGATCCCCATTCATCTCCTGGTATATTGCCGACACCTTGCCCTCCCCGACCCTTACACCCGAGATCTCCCTGTCTTGAATTTCTTGTGCCGGGAGCAACGGGAATTCCCTCACCTGTCGCCTCACAAACGCCCTCACCTGCATATATCTAAAAGCATTTCCAGGGGGTATCTCAGACTTCTCCTCCGGTGCCCCTAGGCTCGCAAATGTCCCGTCAATGAACAGATCCCCATTCTTCTAATCCCCACCCGATGCCAGCTCTGGAACCCCCCCGTCCATCCTCCCTGGGACAAACCGGTGGTTACCCCTGATCGAGCACCACACCGAGGCTCCCACTGCACCCCTGTGCCGTCTCCACTGGCCCCAGATCCTTAGCGTTGCCGCCACCACCGGGCTCGTGGTGTACCTTGTCGGCGAGAGCGGCAGCGGTGCAACGCCCCGAGGCTCGTTCCTTTACAGGACGCCATCTCCATCCTCTTCCATGCCGCCCCCTCTCCCTCCATCACCCACTTGCGGATCATCGCCACATTTGCTGCCCAGTAGTAGCTCCCTAGGTTTGGCAGCGCCAACCCTCCTCGGTCCCTACTGCGTTCCAGGAACCCTCTCCTTACCCTCGGGGTCCTATTCGCCCACACAAACTCCATAATACACCTACCTACTCTCTTAAAAAAGGCCTTGGTGATCACGATGGGAAGGCACTGAAACACAAACAGAAACCTCGGAAGGACCACCATTTTGACCGACTGCACTCTACCCGCTAGCGAGAGCGGTAACATGTCCCATCTTTTGAAATCCTCCTCCATTTGCTCCACCAACCTCGTCAGATTCAGTTCATGTAGGGCTCCCCAACTCTTGGCTATCTGGATCCCCAGATATCGAAAGCTCCCCTCCGCCCTCCTCAGCGGTAGATCCCCTATCCCCCTTTCTTGGTCCCCTGCCTGTAATACAAAAAGCTCAATCTTCCCTACATTGAGCTTATAGCCCGAAAACTCCCCAAACTCCCTTAAAGTCTGCATGACCTCCACCATCCCCTCCATTGGATCCGCCACATACAGCAACAGGTCATCCGCATAAAGCGACACCCGATGCTCTTCTCCCCCTCGGACCACCCCCCTCCATTTCCTAGACTCCCTCAATGACATGGCCAAGGGTTCGATCGCCAATGCAAACAACAGGGAGGACAGGGGGCACCCCTGCCTCGTCCCTCGGTACAGCCGAAAGTCCTCCGACCTCCGCCAGTTCGTCACTACACTCGCCACCGGGGCTCTGTAAAGGAGCTTAACTCAACTGATAAACCCTCCCCCAAACCCAAACCTACGCAGCACCTCCCAGAGGTACTCCCACTCTACTCAGTCAAAGGCCTTCTCCGCGTCCATAGCTGCCACTATCTCGCCTCTCCCTCCTCCGATGGCATCATTATAACGTTTAAGAGCCGCCGCACATTGGTGTTTAATTGCCTGCCCTTTACAAATCCCGTCTGGTCCTCGTGGATCACCCCCGGGACACAGTCCTCGGTCCTCGTGGCCAGCACTTTTGCCAGCAACTTAGCATCCACATTGAGGAGCGAGATCAGCCTGTACGATCCACATTGCAGTGGGTGCTTGTCCCGCTTTAGGATCAAAGAAATCGTCGCTTCCGACATTGTCGGGGGCAGGGTCCCCTCCTCTCTTGCCTCATTAAAGGTCCTCACTAGTAGCGGGGCCAACAGGTCTACGTACTTCCTGTAGAACTCCACAGGGAACCCGTCCGGTCCCGGGGCCTTCACCGCCTGCATGCTCCCCAAACCCTTGCTCAGCTCCTCCAACCCAATTGGTGCCCCCAAACCAGCCACCTCTTGCTCCTCCACCCTCAGGAATCTCAGTTGGTCGAGGAATCGTCTCATCCCCTCTTCCCCCGCTGGGGGTGGGATCTGTACAGCTCTTCATAGAAGGCCTTGAATACCTCGTTTATTTTCGTCGCACTCCGCACCGTGGCTCCCCTTCCATCTTTGACTCCCCCTATTTCCCTCGCTGCCATCCTCTTACGCAGCTGGTGTGCCAGCATCCGACTCGCCTTTTCCCCATACTCGTAGGTCGCCCACTGCGCCTTCCTCCACTGTGCCTCTGCCTTCCCTGTGGTCAACAGATCAAACTCCGTCTGGAGCCGTCGTCTTTCCCTAAGTAATCTCTCCTCTGCGTATCTCCTGTCCACTTTTAAAATCTCCCCCACTAACCTCTCCCTCTCCATGCCCTCTGTCTTCTCCCTATGCGCCCTGATGGAGATTAGCTCTCCCCTAATCACCGCCTTCAACGCCTCCCATACCACCCCCACCCGCACCTCCCCGTTGTCGTTGGCCTCCAAGTACCTTTCGATGCACCCCCACACCTTCCCACACACCACCTCGTCCGCCAGCAGACCCACATCCAGCCGCCACACCGGGCGTTGGTCCCTCTCCTCTCCCAGCTCCAGTTCCACCCAGTGCGGGGCGTGATCCGAAACGGCTATGGCCGAATACTCCGTCCCCTCCGCCCTCGGGATGAGCGCCCTGCTCAGAACAAAGAAATCTATCCGGGAGTAGGCTTTGTGCACGTGGGAGAAAAAAGAAAATTCCCTGGCCTGCGGCCTAGCAAACCTCCATGGGTCCACTCCCCCCATCTGATCCATAAACCCCCTAAGCATCTTGGCCGCCGCCGGCACTCCTGAAAGATCTTGCTCTAAATTTCGTAGAATTCCTACAGTGCAGAAAGAGGCCACTCGGCCCATCCAGTCTGCACCGATCCTCCGAAAGAACCCTCCACCTAGGCCCACTCCCCTGCCCTATCCTCGTAACCCGAGATCATGGCCAATCTACCTAACCTGCACATCTTTGGACCGTGGGAGGAAACCAGAGCACCCGGAGGAAACCCAGGCACACACGGGGAGAAAATAGTTTATCTCTTAGGTCGCTGGATGGGATGTTTTAGCCTTGATTAGCTAGTTACATATTTGCACCTAATCATCGTTCACGGTGTTGAAAATTAGGAGTGGTATTGAGAGATTAAATAGGAAGGAACTGTTTTCACTGGTAGGGATTTGGTAACTAGAGGACACAAACTTAAGATAGTTGAAGAAAAATCAGAGTTGCGATGAGTTGTAGGGGATGTTTTTTAAACACAGCCTGAAAAGCATGTCCAACAGTAACTTTCAAAAGGAAATTGCATCTGTAGTTGAAAAGGAATGTTTTTCAGGCTCTAGGGAATGAACAGGGAAAGTGGAACAAATGAATCGCTCTTTCAACGAGGCAGAACCTGCATTGTAACCTGTCCTGCGATGTAAGGCTAAGAAATGGCCATTCTGTCCATCAAACCCACTCCACCTGGAATGCACTTGTGATTAATGCGTTAGGAATATAGGAAATAGGGGTAGGCCATTCGGCCCCTCCACCTGCTTGCCATTCATCTAGATCATGGCTGATCTACCTTAACGCAGAAATTTGACCTAATCTCTGATTTGTGCAAGGCTCATGTCCTCTCGCCTTACCCACATTAGTCTAAGTTAACTAACTTGTTCATTCAAACCTCATCTGCACCTTCAGTTACATGAAAATCATTGACGCCACCTCTCAGGGTGGTCTCGAGCGAGGAAAGGATTTCACACTTAGAACCTTATCCGATCAAAATGTGATAATAGCGCATTACGTTGTGTCAAAAAATATTTTTGCTAATTAAACAGTAAGGCCAATGGCATTCTTAGCAATGTATCCTCCAATTCGTAATTTGCTGGAGATATCTTTACCATCCTCTTGAGGTAGGGTATAGATGGCGAGATCTGGAATTTCTGCACAATACACCAGCCTCTTGAAGTGTTCCATAATGGCAGGGCTTACAGTCACATTCCTCCCTGCAAAGGTAGATAGCTGTTAACTGACAGAAGAGATATCAAATTGTTATAATCCACATTTCTGATTACATCCTGTAAAACCTCTGGTGGCAATCATGTTTGTGCAGCCTCTTCTGTTATCTGTATTCCATACTTGGTGAATTAACACACAATCTTATGTTCATAGATCATAGAATTTACAGTGCAGAAGGAGGCCATTCAGCCCATCGAGTCTGCACCGGCTCTTTGAAAGAGCACCCTACCCAAGGTCAACACCTCCACCCTATCCCCATAACCCAGTTACCCCACCCAACACTAATGGCAATTTTGAACACTAAGGGCAATTTATCATGGTCAATCCACCTAACCTGCACATCTTTGGACTGTGGGAGGAAACCGGAGCACCCGGAGGAAACCCACGCACACACGGGGAGGACGTGCACACTCCGCAGACAGTGACCCAAGCCGGGAATCGAACCTGGGACCCTGGCGCTGTTAAGCAACAGTGCTAACCACTGTGCTACCGTGCCGCCTAAGAGGTTGTTGAACGATCATTGGAGTTAATGTAGGTCAGTTGCCAGAGGGGTAATGGGCCAAGGCACTTGGTGCAGGTTAGGATACGGGTAGTAGAGTTTTGGATGAGGGTGGGTGGAAGATGACCAACGTTAGTTACCGACACGATGAAGCAGCCTGCTTCTGATGTGCAGTCTACTCAACCAGCTGCATCAACACTACATTTATTTCCAACTCTGGCTTGCGGATTTGAGTGATATTAAGACCATAAGACATAGGAGCGGAAGTAAGGCCATTCGGCCCATCGAGTCCACTCCACCATTCAATCATGGCTGATTTCAACTCCATTTACCCGCTCTCTCTCCATAGCCCTTAATTCCTCGAGAAATCAAGAATTTATCAACTGTCTTAAAGACACTCAACGTCCCGGCCTCCACCGCCCTCTGTGGCAATGAATTCCACAGACCCACCACTCTCTGGCTGAAGAGATTTCTCCTCATCTCTGTTCTAAAGTGACTCCCTTTTATTCTAAGGCTGTGCCCCCGGGTCCTAGTCTCCCCTGCTAATGGAAACTTCCCTACGTCCACCCTATCTAAGCCATTCATTATCTTGTAAGTTTCTATTAGATCTCCCCTCAACCTCCTAAACTCCAATGAATATAATCCCAGGATCCTCAGACGTTCATCATATGTTAGGCCTACCATTCCTGGGATCATCCGTGTGAATCTCCGCTGGACCCGCTCCAGTGCCAGTATGTCCTTTCTGAGGTGTGGGGCCCAAAATTGCTCACAGTATTCTAAATGGGGCCTAACTAATGCTTTATAAAGCTTCAGAAGTACATCCCTGCTTTTATATTCCAAGCCTCTTGAGATGAATGACAACATTGCATTTGCTTTCTTAATTACGGACTCAACCTGCAAGTTTACCTTTAGAGAATCCTGGACTAGGACTCCCAAGTCCCTTTGCACTTCAGCATTATGAATTTTGTCACCGTTTAGAAAATAGTCCATGCCTCTATTCTTTTTTCCAAAATGCAAGACCTCGCACTTGCCCACGTTGAATTTCATCAGCCATTTCTTGGACCACTCTCCTAAACTGTCTAAATCTTTCTGCAGCCTCCCCACCTCCTCCATACTACCTGCCCCATCACCTATCTTTGTATCATCGGCAAACTTAGCCAGAATGCCCTCAGTCCTGTCATCTAGATCGTTAATATATAAAGAGAACAGCTGTGGCCCCAACACTGAACCCTGCGGGACACCACTCGTCACCGGTTGCCATTCCGAAAAAGAACCTTTTATCCCAACTCTCTGCCTTCTGTCTGACAGCCAATCGTCAATCCATGTTAGCACATTGCCTCGAATACCATGGGCCCTTATTTTACTCAGCAGTCTCCCATGAGGCACCTTATCAAAGGCCTTTTGGAAGTCAAGATAGATAACATCCATTGGCTCTCCTTGGTCTAACCTATTTGTTATCTCTTCAAAGAACTCTAACAGGTTTGTCAGGCACGACCTCCCCTTACTAAATCCATGCTGACTTGTCCTAATCCGACCCTGCACTTCCAAGAATTTAGAAATCTCATCCTTAACAATGGATTCTAGAATCTTGCCAACAACTGAGGTTAGGCTAATTGGCCTATAATTTTCCATCTTTTTCCTTGTTCCCTTCTTGAACAGGGGGGTTACAACAGCGATTTCCCAATCCTCTGGGACTTTCCCTGACTCCAGTGACTTTTGAAAGATCATAACTAACGCCTCCACTATTTCTTCAGCTATCTCCTTTAGAACTCTAGGATGTAGCCCATCTGGGCCCGGAGATTTATCAATTTTTAGACCTCTTAGTTTCTCTAGCACTTTCTCCTTTGTGATGGCTACCATATTCAACTCTGCCTCCTGACTCTCCGGAATTGTTGGGATATTACTCATGTCTTCTACTGTGAAGACTGACGCAAAGTACTTATTCAGTTCCTCAGCTATTTCCTTGTCTCCCATCACAAAATTACCAGCGTCATTTTGGAGCGACCCAATGTCAACTTTTGCCTCCCGTTTGTTTTTAATGTATTTAAAGAAACTTTTACTATCATTCCTAATGTTACTGGCTAGCCTACCTTCAAATTTGATCCTCTCTTTCCTTATCTCTCTCTTTGTTATCCTCTGTTTGTTTTTGTAGCCTTCCTAATCTTCTGACTTCCCACTACTCTTTGCCACATTATAGGCTTTCTCTTTTGCTTTGATGCATTCCCTAACTTCCTTTGTCAGCCATGGCTGCCTAATCCCCCCTCTGATAACCTTTATTTTCTTTGGGATGAACCTCTGTACTGTGTCCTCAATTACTCCCAGAAACTCCTGCCATTGCTGTTCTACTGTCTTTCCCACTAGGCTCTGCTCCCAGTCGATTTTCGTCAGTTCCTCCCTCATGCCCCTGTAGTTACCTTTATTTAACTGTAACACCTTTACATCTGATTCTACCTTCTTTCTTTCAAATTGGAGATTGAATTCTACCATATTATGATCACTGCCTCCTAAGTGTTCCCTTACTTTAAGATCTTTAATCAAGTCTGGCTCATTACATAACATTAAGTCCAGAATGGCCTGTTCCCTCGTGGGCCCCATCACAAGCTGTTCCAAAAAGCCCTCCTGTAAACATTCAATGAATTCCCTTTCCTTGGGTCCACTGGCAGCATTATTTACCCAGTCCACCTGCATATTAAAGTCCCCCATGATCACTGTGACCTTGCCTTTCTGACATGCACTTTCTATTTCGTGGTGCATTTTGTGCCCCTGGTCCTGACCATTGTTAGGAGGCCTGTACATAACTCCCATTCAGTCTTTCCAGGGTATGGATGAAGAAAGCTCAACACACGGGCATCCATACTGCATAAGATCTTGGGGTTACACAATATATTTTATACGTATTATCTTCAGATGGGAAAAGGACTTTTGACTTTCTGGTCAACAAGTATCTTACCAAATAAGAAGAAAGTGTTAGTGGTGCATTTTCTGTGGTTGTAATGATGGAGTATAACATATTCAGTAGTGGAAGCTAAGATGTTGTACCCCGAGTCACCTATAGAAGCAAAGATAAAAAGAACTTGCATTTATATAGAATTTCTTCAGTACCTGACACAGCCTCAGGATTCCCAAAGTACTTTACAACCAATTAAGTAATTTTGAAGTGTAGTCACTGTTGGAGGAAATACTGCAGCCAATTGGTGCACAGCAAGCACCCAACATCAGGACCACGATAAACTGTTTTGGTGATGTTGCCTGAGGATAAATCTGGCACGGACACTGGGCAGAACATCCATCATTAACATCATGAGGTGAGTCAGGCCCCAGTTTAACATCTTGTCTAACGAACTGCACCTCTGACAGTACAGCACTCCCTCAGTACTGACCCTCTGACAGTGCAGCACTCCCTCAGTACTGATCCTCTGACAGTGCAGCACTCCCTCAGTACTGACCCTCTGACAGTGCAGCACTCCCTCAGTACTGACCCTTTGACAGTGCAGCACTCCCTCAGTACAGACCCTCTGACAATGCTGCCCTCCCTCAGTACTGACCCTCTGACAGTGCAGCACTCCCTCAGTACTGACCCTTTGACAGTGCAGCACTCCCTCAGTACTGACCCTCTGACAGTGCAGCACTCCCTCAGTACTGACCCTCTGACAGTGCGGCACTCCCTCAGTACTGACCCTCTGACAGTGCGGCACTCCCTCAGTACTGACCCTCTGACAGTGCAGTGCTCCTCAGCATTACACGGAAGTGTATTGCCTAAAACGGAATCTACAACCTTCTCCCTCAGAGGTGAGAATCCTGTCCTATGAGCAGCAGCTAACACAGGAGGTAGAGATGAATAAACCAATAGAGGAGCCAAGATTTGCACATGATTCGGTTGAGAGAGAAATTTTGACCAGGGCATCGAGAAAACATCCTGGTATTTTCCAAGTAGTTAGCTTCTTAAAGTCACTGGAACAGGAAGCAGCCTCAATTTAACATCTTGTCCAAAGGACAGCAATATCCTTGGCTGAATTAAAGTATCAGTCTAAATGACATGCCGAAATTCCAGACTGGGACATGACACAGCAAACCTAGAACCCACTAATGATAAAGGAAACATTTTACTAATCTTAGTAGGGTTGGTGGGAGTGATACAAACCAAACCTGGTTACAGCTATAAATGGATCAATTGAGTAATGGCATCAACAAGTGTCGTGGGGGGGGGGGGGGGGGGGGGGGGGGGGGGGAAAGAGGCGCCTGTTGATTGAAGCGAGTGTGGGGAGTGGAAATGACAACAACCTGTATTTATATAGTGTGGTGATACACCACTGTACCTCCCTACCATTGTACATAGTATATAATAGTTGGAGGCCCTCCCGTCCGCACTCCACTCCATCCGGTCTCTTTTGTGTACTGCAACGAATGCTACCCCTCATGAGCGGATGTTTCTCTTCTCCAGGAGATTGGCATCCGTGACATCGCTTCCATCCTGGCTCCTGTCCCCGGGAGACGTCCTGCTCCGCAAGCACGTGCGGACCTCTAAGGCGGAGCCCCTGGTGGAGAGAGTCCGTCTCCTCCACGCCAACCCACAGTACGCGTAAATAGCGTACCCCGACGGGCGTGAGGAGACCGTCTCCATCAAGGACCTGGCCCCCTCTGGGGCCCCTGCCGCCCTCGCCCCGCAACCTCCACCCCACTCCCTCTCTGCTCCCGTCAATCCCTCGGCCTGTTACTACTCCGTGCCAGCCGCTGTCATCCCGCAGTTTCGCCTCGAGCCAGCCGAAGCGGTGGGGGAAGTCATGCCGCCTCGCGAACCAGCACCACCGGCCGCACGGATACCGCCGGACACTACCTCAGCGCCGCAGCTCCGACGTTCAAAGAGATCGACCAAACCCATCGTTCGTCTCGACCTTTGACGACACGGAACCTCCTGATGGACTCTGTTCACTGCTCCAAATTTTCACCCCGGACTTCCTTCTAAACAAGGGGTGAATGTGGTGATACACCACTGTACCTCCCTACCATTGTACATAGTATATAATAGTTGTGCGTAACGTGGCCCTGTAATACTGTGTATTGTACTGTAACTCTGCAGAGGTTCGGTCACTGGTAGGTAACCCGACCTGGCCACGGAGAGCTCCGCCTTAGCCACTCCCCCGGGAGTCAGTATAAGAACCTCTTCCGGGACAGCCCCCATTCAGTCTGGGGTCGTATGTGTCAGGTAAGCCTCCCTTGTAGTATATTAAAGCCTGAGTTAAAGTCTCACATGTCTTTGTGGTTCTTGACGCTTAGCGCATCATATAGCGCCCTTAAAGTAGTAAATATTTTAAGGCACTTCACAGGATCGCACAAATTCACATTCTGAACCACACAAGGAGATATAATAATCTTTATAACCTTTATTATTGTCTTTATTATAGACTTACATTAACACTGCAATGACGTTACCGTGAAAAGCCCCTAATCGCCACACTCCGGCGCCCCTTTGGGTACACAGAGGGAGAATTCAGAATGTCCAATTCACCTAATAGCACGTCTTTAGCGAGGAAACCGGAGCACCCGGAGGAAACCCATGCAGACACGGGGAGAACGTGGAGACTCCGCACAGACAGTGACCCATGCCGGGAATCGAACCTGGGACCCTGGCTTGGTGAAGCAACAGTGCTAGCCACCGTGCTACCATGCCGCCCATTGTCCCAAAGCTTGGTCAAAGAGGGATGTTGTGAAGAGTGTCTTAAAGGAGGAGTGAGAGGCGGAGAGGTTTAGGGAGGGAGTTACAGAGCTTCGGGCCCAAGCAGCTGAAGACACGACTGCCCATGGTGGAGCGGTGAAAATTAGAAATACTCAAGAGGCCAGAATTGGAAGAGCACAGAGTTTTCAGAGGTTGATGGGCCGGAAGAGGTTACAGAGAACGGGATGGTCGAGGACACAAAGCGGTTCAAAAATAAGAACCAGAATTTTTAAATCGGGTTGCCGGACATGTAACCAACAGGTCAGAGGACAGAGGGAATGAGCAGCAAATGGGACTTGGTGCAAATTAGATGCAGGCGGCGGAGTTTTACGCTGACGCAGCAAGGCGCTTCTGCTGCGAGATGCATTCTTGATGCGGCATAGAGGAAGTTAAGCAACACTCCCGCTCAATGCCAACAACCTTGGGATCCACAAACCAGAGACAGATCCAGTCCTGCTCTTGGTGCTTACCCTGAAGAGCACACAAAGACACATTTAAATAATAAATTGCACCAACCTTTAGAAGCATTGGCAGAATGATTGGAGTAGTTTATCTCTATTTTTGTGCAAATTCCATCCCTGTTGAGTTGACCAATACAGGAAATGCATAGTTAATGACAAGACAGAAGCATTTATTTCATAGTGCAAAAGGCAAAATAACTGTAAAAATAACCTCATGATTATTGGAGGCTTTTCCTTAGCTTCAGCAGAGCTGCGTTACCTTCTAACATGCAGTAGGAAGTGTCTTGTTATGCTCTAGGCGTAGCATAAGCGGCTTCCTTGTGGTGCACTTGACAAAGGAAGGTTCAGACGTGGAGATAACTGCAACACGTTTATTAAACTATTTACACTTCTATTACTCGGGTTCGACACTCCTGCTAATCCGACTATAGCTACCCAGACTGACTAACCAGTTGCTGCAATCCACGTGGTGGGTGTAATATTGAATCAACCCTGTGTCTCTACTCACTGACTGTCTCCACTGGAAAGAGGAAGATCATGTGTCTGGTGTCCTTTATATATGGATTGGTGTAATGCCCTCCTGTGGTCGTGTCACCTCTGTGTGTATCGTGAATGCCCATTGGTCGTGTCCTATCTAACTGATCTATACTTTGAGTGTGTGTGTGTCACGTCTCTGGTGCTCCCTCTAGTGTCTAGCTAGTCTACATGTATTTACATTAACCCCTTGTGCCTTTACAGTGACGCATATCACCACAGGAAGTATGTTTTTCCCCCTTTTTTTCCAATTAAGGGGCAGTTTAGCATGGCCTATCCACCTACCCTGCACATCTTTGGGGTGTGGGGTGAGACCCACCCAGACACACGGACAGTGACCTGAGGGCCGGGATCGAACCTGGGTCCTCAGCGCTGTGAGGCAGCAGTGCTAACCACTGTGCCACTGAGGAAATATGTTAATTGTGCATTGATCTCTTCTGTTCAGGAAAGGGATTCTTATTGAATTTTCTCAAACTGTAATGGCCTGCACCATTGGAGGTGTCAAAAGCACCCGCAATAAACGAAAGCTAATCATTTCCTGTTGATTTATCTGACCTGCAGGCGGTGATGGTGACATTTGTCTGCGTTTTTAAAATAAATTTAGAGCACCCAATTCATTTTTTCCAATTAAGGGGCAATTAAGCATGGCCAATCCACCTAGCTTGCACATCTCTGGGTTGTGGGAGCGAAACCCACTCAAACACAGGGAGAATGTGCAAACTCCACACCGGACAGTGACTCAGATCGAACCTGGGACCTCAGCGCCGTGAGGCAGCAGTGCTAACCACTGCACCACCATGCTGCTCATTTGTCTGTGTCTAAAGTTCACTTTACTCTCCTGGAAACCGGCTACATTGATTGATACTCTCCTGGAAACCGGCTACATTGATTGATACTCTCCTGGAAACTGGCTACATTGATTGATACTCTCCTGGAAACCGGCTACATTGATTCTCTCCTGGAAACCGGCTACATTGATTGATACTCTCCTGGAAACCGGCTACATTGATTGACAGCATTGAATATACTCGGGCAGAATGGAGAAGTGTGTCAGTTTCACCCCCCCCCTCCCCACCACACACACACACACATACAGACTGAAATACTCTCCCCTTAGTTTATTTCTATTTAAAGCTTACTGGTAGATATGGAGATAGATGATGCTCCTATTGTCCATGGAGATTATCATGCTGTTCAATCCATCAAACTTGTCTCCTGAATTACTGGCGATAGCAATTGTGTGCCAATTTCCAAAAGGCTTATAGATAACAAAAGGTCAAGGAAGAGAAATTGAATACAGAATTATCGCTGCACAACTGTAAAAATAAATGCTTTTCGGGAAAAAAACGTTCTGTCGCGGAATTCCTGCACTGGAACTTGGGCAAAGATTTGGTGGAAACCTCAGGACATCAGGATAATTTAAGATAAGATTCACCCTCTCCCAATAATTAATGGTGCAGTGTACAAATTCAGCAAGTCCTTAAAAAATAACATGCGGGTTGAGGGCAAGATTTGTGCAAAGGTAATGACTGTATTTGTAAATGTTGTGAGTAACATATAGGATTGGATCAAATACATTTGTTTTGCACTTCATGTCAAAGTTGAATGGTAATGAAACTTATAAATGTGTAATTTATAAATTTTATGAATAAAGTATATTTTGTGAAAGAATTGGTGGGGTGGCAGTATAGCACAGTGGTTAGCACAGTTGCTTCACAGTGCCAGGGACCCGGGTTCGATTCCAGCTTGGGTCGCTGTCTGTGCGGAGTCTGCACGTTCTCCCCGTGTCTGCGTGGGTTTCCTCCGGGCGCTCCGGTTTCCTCCCACAAGTCCAAAGATGTGCAGGTTGGGTGGATTGGTCATGGTAAATTGTCCAAAGGTTAGGTGGGGTTGCTGGGTTACAGGGAGAGGTGTGGTCTGAGGTAGGGTGCTCTTTCAGGAGCCGGTGTAGACCAAATGGGCCGAATGGCCTCCTTCTGCATTGTAAATTGTATAATCTATTAACCCAAATCGACCAACAATTTCTGCAGATTCTCAATTCACAGCTGAATTCTCCCCGTGTACCTGAACAGGCGCCGGAATGTGGCAACTAAGGGCTTTTAACAGTAACTTCATTGCAGGGTTAATGTAAGCCTACTTGTGACAATAATAAAAATTATTATTATTATATCTCCTGCAATCCCCTGAATTTGCTGGCCAATTGGCAGCATGCGGCGTGAATAGTATTTTCCCAGCAAGATTTTGCCCAATATTTTTTTCCACTTTAAAGGTTGAGATTTTTTTAATGCTAGCAGTTTCAGAACCTTTCCCAGAGGGAAGAGTTTGGGAAGATCAGCATCATTCAAGCAGGGTGGGTTAGACCAATGGTATCCAAATCCAAACCCACAGGTTAATTGGAGGCCGCCCTCACGCCCCCATCCCACCTCCACCAACCCCCTCCCCTGCATCCCCATCCCATCTACACCCACCTCCACCAACTCCCTCCCCGCAACCCCATCCCATCTCCACCTGCTCCCTCCCCTGCACCCCACATCCCAACTCCCTCCCCCGCACCTCATCCCATCTACACCCACCTCCACCAACCCCATCCCCCGCACCCCCATCCCACCTCCACCAACCCCCTCCCCGCACTCCCATCCCACCCCCTCCCCCGCACCCCCATCCCCATCCCCATCCCCTTCCCCCCATCCCATCTCCACCAACCCCCCTCGCCCACGCCCCCATCCCACCTCCACCAACCCCCCTCGCCCACGCCCCCATCCCACCTCCACCTACCCCCTCCCCTGCGTCCCCATCCCATCTCCACCAACCACCTCCCCCACACCCCCATCCCACCAAACCAACCTACCCCCCAAGACAGAGCAATTGAGCTCTCAAAGACAAGGCCAATCACTGTTAGTTGGACGTGAATTCCTTATTCATGGTTTATTTCTTCCCGTCTTGCTGGAATTTTGAGGAGGTAAATGCAAAAAAAAACCGTGAAAAAATATTTACGTTGTGTAGGTTGTCCTGTACTCCATCGTATTTACTCAAGCGGCTCATAGATTCAAAGAGTTTACACACCCAAGCTAAACTTTTTTCTCCCATTTAAATGCTGGATTAAGGTGTCGGTGCTTCCTTTTTTTTAACCTTTCATTTTTCAATTTATTTAAATGCCTCGTAATCTTTAGCTCATCAAGTCTGAAGAAGCATTGCGTATCTGAAAGGTCAGTTGCTTTTCTTATTGGTGCTGACTAACTTGCTGCCTGCAACCGACATGTCCTGTTTTTTTTTAATTATACATTTCAAGCATTTGCATTGTTTTCATTTGATTTCCCACTCAGCCTGCCCCACCTTTTGCCAAAGTACAATGTTATATGCCATCTAGTGGCATAACCAAGCATTACAATGAGATACTGTATTTCCATAGCATCTTTAACAGAGCCAAACATCCCAAGGCGCTTCACTGAATTGTAGTCAGACAAAATGACCAAAAAACGTCCACGACCATACACAAGGTGCACTACAGCAACTGGTCACGGTTCCTTTGACAGTACTTCCCAAACCTGCAATCTCATGGGTAGCAGACGCATGGGAACACCACCACCATGACCACCAAGTACATACCATCCCGACTTGGAAAAAGCCGTTCCTCCATCATCGCTGGATCTTCGTTGACCTAACCCATCTCCTCCAACACCTCTCCCTCCATCATCCAGGTAAGCAGGACCACTTTTCACCTGGCTCTATTCCTACTATTAGTCGCAGTCGGAGAATCCCGTGCAATCGCTGCTCTTCTTGCTTTATTACCTGTCGAGGCCTCAAGGATCTATCCATGGTCTCCTTGTCAATAAACACCTTGGATTCCACATGTACCCTGCCAGTACCAAACTCTCGCTCTCCACCTCCAGAGTCTCTAATGTAACACACAGCTCAGCTGACAGCCAATAATGTTTTCCAATTAAATATTGAGAAGATCACAGCCATTGTTTTTGGTCCCTGCCATTAACACTTTAAAAATTAATTCCTGGGAAATGAACATCTTGGCTGAATTGCCGACTCCTGGTTCTTCTTCCTAGTTTTAGGATAAAGGGCAGCAGATTTAAAACAGAGATAAGGAGAAATTACTTCTCTCAAAGGGTTGTGAATCTGTGGAATTATTCACTCTCCCAGTGCGGTGGATGCCAGGACTTTGAGTAAATTTGAGGAGATAGACAGCTTTATGTATTTATTTTTTTTAATTTAGAGAACCCTATTTTTTTTTTCCCCCAAAAAGGGGCAATTTAGCGTGGCCAATCCATCTAAACTGCACATCTTTAAGTTGTGGGGGCGAAACCCACTCAGACACGGGTAGAATGTGCAAACTCCACACGGACAGTGACTCAGGGCCGGGATTCGAACCCGGGTCCTCAGCGCTACAGTCCCAGTGCTAACCATTGCGCCACCGTGCTGCCCTAGATAGACAGATTTGTAATTAGTAATGGGTCGAAGGGTTATGGAGAATGGGCAAGAAAGTGGAGTTGAGGCCAAGGTGAGATTAGCCATGATCGTATTGACTGGGGGAAGCAGACTCGAGGGGCTGAATTGCCTTCTCCTGTTCCTATTGTTCTAACATTAGACATCACTAGCATTAAACTTTTTAAAAAAATTTAAGGGGCAATTTAGCGTGGCCAATTCAGCTACCCTGCCCATCTTTGGATCGTGGGGGTGAGACCCACTCAAACACGGGGAGAGTGTGCAAACACCACACGGAGAGTGACCCAGAGCCGGGATCGAACCCGGGTCCACAGTGCCGTGAGGCAGCAGTGATAACCACTGTACCACTGAGCCGGCCAGCGTATTACTAGCATTGCCAACATTTTATTGCCTAACCCTAATTCAAGGTCACTTTGAGCCACTGCAGCCTATGTGCTATTAGATGGGGAGGTTCAGAATTTTGCTCCCAACATCGAAGGAACAATGATATATTTCCAAGTCAGGATGGTGAAACTTGGAGGGAGACTGGGAGGTGGTTGTATTTGCATGTGCTTGGTGCCCTGCCCTTTTAGGAGATGGTGGGCTTGGGTTGGGAGGCATTGTCAAAGACGCCTTGGCAAGTTGTTAAGCGCATCTTGTAAAGGAGTAAAATCTAAGGTTTTGAATGGGACGCCAATCAAGCGGGCTGCTATGTTCTGAATGGTGCTGAACTTCTTTGGTGTACCATAACCATCAAATCCACCTTCCTCCCTGGCATCTGCCTTAAGCTAAACCGGATAGTCTTCAGCTTCAGCGCCCTATTTGAACCTGACCCCATGTTCTCTTCATCAAGACCATGTGTGCAACATTACCCACCATTACCTCTGCCCTAGCCCATCTACTGTTGAAACTCTCATCCATGGCTCTGTCACCTCCAGCTTCCACTATTCCAATGTCTCCCCCGTGTTTGAGTGGGTCTCACCCCCACGATCCAAAGATGGGCAGGGTAGCTGAATTGGCCACGCTAAATTGCCCCTTAAATTAAAAAAAAAAAGTTTAATGCTAGTGATGTCTAATGTTAGAACAATAGGATCAGGGGAAGGCAATTCAGCCCCTCGAGTCTGCTTCCCCCAGTCAATACGATCATGGCTAATCTCACCTTGGCCTCAACTCCACTTGCACACTCTCCCCGTGTTTGAGTGGGTCTCACCCCCACGATCCAAAGATGGGCAGGGTAGCTGAATTGGCCACGCTAAATTGCCCCTTAAATTTCATCTTCCAACATCCATTGACTTGAATTCATCCAAAATTGTGCTGTCATATATCCAAACTCGTACATATATCCAAAATCTTGTTCACTCATCACTCCGTGCTCACTGACCTACACTGGGTCCTGGTCCAGCAACGTCTAATTTAAAATCATCCTTAAAAGTTCAAAACCCTCCACTGACAGCCAGAGATTCCCTGTAAATCTGTGGACCAGCTACTATTTATTGGTAGAGCTACAGAAACTGGATTTACAGCATTAATAATAATAATATTTATTGTTGTCACAAGTAGGCTCACATTAACACTGCAATGAAGTTACTGTGAAAATCCCCTAGTCGCCACACTCCGGCGCCTGTTCGGGAACACGGAGGGAGAATTCAGAATGTTCAATTCACCTAACAGCACGTCTTTCGAAGGAAACCCACACGGACACGGGGAGAAAGTGCAGACTCCGCACAGACAGTGACTCACGCCAGAAATTGAACCTGGGTCCCTGGCGCTGCGAAGCAACAGTGCTAACCACTGTGCTACCCAGAAAGCAGCTCACGAGCACTGGTTCCCGGTAAAGTTACTGGAGCTGAAAAATACTTGGTGACCTTGAAGCACTTTGGATACATCTTGAGGTCATGAAAGTCACTACATAAATGCAAATCTTTCTTTAAAAGACCAAGATCAGAGCAGCAAAGGTAGAATATTTTTTAAAACGTACGGCATCAGTTTAACAACTCACCTCAAACAGATCAAGCATGGATGCGTTGTTTTTCTTTGCTGTGCAGTCAGTGAGTGGTGCAGCTGTACAGGTGATTGCAGAGAGGGTCAGCACGGAGAGAGTATAGAAGAGCTGCATCTTGGATTTTGTGTCCCACACACGGGCCGTGTATTCACTCAGTTGGATTCTTCACCAGAGCAGACTGGGGAAGGTCACATGGAAGGGTCGGATGAAGGATTACGAGGAAACCAAAGCCTTTTTAAGGACACCTGTCACCAATGTAGTGCTGAAGAGGCGGGATTTGGAAATTAGGTACTTTAACTCTTAGTGGACGGTCGCATATTTCAGCACTTTTCAAACCTTGTGCATGGGGATCCTACCATATAGATTAGCACGTTCCAGGCAAGTATTTATTGGTACACTCTCCAGGGTCCCCTGACAAGTGCTGACACAAGTACTGTATCCTGGGTAAATAGAGGTATAGTCCCACGGAGCCAAGGTAAATAAAAGCACAGCCTTGGAATACCTAGGAAAATACTGGCACAATGCCAGGAACCGCAAGGAGATACTGAGAAGCTCTAAGTGACCCCAGGCAAATATTGTCACACGGCTGGATAATCTTCAATATGGGACCCTTTGATATGTAAATATTGGAAATATGCTTGGAGACCCACCCATGAATACAGGTGCATTCTTTGGATGTTCTGTTTCAGGTTTTGAAAAGTTTTGGCTATCCCAAGAGCAAAACCATTGGCACTATGGTGTGTGAAAACGGACTGCAGCCTGATGACTTTGCAGAATAGACACAGGGTGCTGGGACGGTTTAATATAAAGCAAAACTATGATAGTTAGCTCTCGGGCCCTTGGTAAATTTGGAGAAGTGTCCAGTTTTGGTCATCTCAGGGATATTGAGCCCAGAGTCTATTTTACAAGGGTAAAAGAACAAGTGATGTAACTGCAGACTGTTTAAGTCTTCAGTGTAAATTTTGGAGAGTTTCGAATTTGATTGAGACAATGTAGGTGGATTTTAGGGATGAGCCACTCTTCTCTGCCTTCTCCCCATTTAGAAGTATTGGCGAACGAATTTGTTTGATCCTTAATTGAAATCTCCCTCTGTGTACCTGAACAGGCGCTGGAATGTGGTGACTAGGGGCTTTTCACAGTAACCTCATTGGAGTGTTTAGTAGGCCTACTTGTGACAATAGCAAAGATTATTATTATTAAAGGACAAGAGATTAGAATGACATCCAGTCTCCGGGCTTAGTTCCCTGAGCTTTTTCCTGATAGCCGAGGATCCTATATGCTTTTTTTAAAAAATGCCTAAGCAACCTGTCCTGCCACCTTCAGATAATAGTTACTGCATTCTGCTGGGGCTTGTTTGATTGGCTTTGGGAATGTTGGATGGTTTTGACGTTATTAAGGGGTATTTCAATACACATTCTGCACTGACTCTGGCCACTTTTAAACCTCAACCCCCCACCCGCCCCCTTTCTACTCTCCTAGTTCGGTTGCAACACCATCAGCTGTCCTGGCTTCTCACTTGAATGCACTTTATCTCAATTCTTTGAAAATAAACCTCCTCAAAATCTGCTTCTTTGACCATACCATCGCCCATTTCCCCGAACCCTTTTTAAAATTAGATTTAGAGTACCCAATTTATTTTTTCCAATTAAGGGGCAATTTAGCATGGCCAATCCACTTAGCCTGCACATCCTAATCAACATACCCTGCACATCCTTTGGGTTGTGGGAGAGAAACCCATCAAACACGGGGAGAATGTGCAAACTCCACACAGAGAGTGACCCGGGGCCAGGATCGAACCTGGGACCTCGGCGCCGTGAGGCAGCAGTGCTAACCACCGCACCACCGGGCTGCTCTCCCGAACCTTTATTATGCCATTGATCGCGGCCTGTCGGGATGTTTCACTATGTTTAGCCCGTGACTGAAAGTTGTTTTGTTTGAAAACTGAGCAAGTTCTGATTGTATTTCAGAAATGATACTAGAGTCCTGAGATTAATTTCTGTTTATACTCAAAGACTGATGATCTCTTGAGACATCACAAAACATGCACATGGGTCAATGTTGGGCGTTGGGAGAGAGATCAATGTACACATGGCTCATATCACATCACCATCATTAAATCAGTATTTCAACTTGAATAAAACAGGATGCTGTACTTTTTAAAATCCCAAGAGGATTTTGTAACTGCAAACCAGAAATGTGGCACTCGAGCAAGAGTTGATTTGAGATCTGTGTACACAGCTGCAAGGGATTTGAGTAGTTTGATCCGAAAAAATGCATCTTAGATTTTCCAGAAACAAAAGCAGCTTTCTATCAAATTCTGGAAACGTTTGTATTTGGACGGAAGATGCGAGTCATGTTTAATGAGGCAAGTTAATGAAAAGGTGAATTACAACAAACTGTCAAAAGCAGTGTAACCATCATTTGACATCCATCATTTGTAGAAAACATCCCAAGGTGCTCCACACAGGTGATCACGTATTTCACATTGAGCTACATATGATGATATTGATCAGAAACGTGACCAAAGAGGTAGATTTCAAGGAGCATTTTAAAAGAAGGCAAAAGAGGCAATGAATTCAATGGCTTTAGGTCAAGGCAGCTGAAGGCATGCCCACTAAGTGGAGAGATTAAAATGGGGGATGTGCAAGAGAGCAGAATTGGAAGAATACGGAGATTTTGGAGGATTGTAGGACAGGACAGGGAGGGGCAAGGCCACAAAGACATGAATGAGAATTTTCAAATTTAGGCTTTTCCAGACCTGGATCCAGCATAGTTCAGAAAGAACAAGGGTAATAGGTGAAGAGGATTTGGAGCAAATTAGGACCTGAGAGTTTTACACATGTTCAAGATCAAACACAGAATCCCCATCCATTTTCTATCAACAGTAACAATATTCCTATTTCGAGTTCTGTTGATGGGCAAAATGTCCACATCAGGCAAGGAAGCAGACACGAGGCATAACTCTGAAAAGTTCAGGAAATGGCTGAAGGCGATATTAAAATAAATGAGGGAGCTTTTGGATGTTAGAAGTGATTCAATAGTGTCATGTGAATGTTCCTTTAAGAAAGATTTTGTCTTATCACATGGCTTGTAGCAAGACTTCAGTCATGTCATTTGTGGTGGAGCTGTGCTGTGGCTGACCAGTGAGGGGGGTTCAGTGTTTTGGTTTGTTGCTTTGGACTGCAGAAGAGAAGCAGTGCTTCCCTATTTTTCTCTGTTTTTCTTTTAAAGCTGTTCCAGGGAACTGAACGCACATTGGGTGTGGCAAACTGCCGTGGTAACTTTAAAGATAGAATTGCTTTCTGGAAGGAGTTTTGAATCTGCTGGTTGGAGGCTGGATCAGAATCTCAGGGAAAGGACCAGTCCCTCTCAAGTGAGATTACAGGGTGCTGGGCCACGCCCTTGAAAGGAGTTTTGGTTTATTGGATTTTTTATTGAATTGGAACAGTTACGAAGGGGGATTCATTAAGAGTTATATACATAGATTACTGTAGCTGTTGTGTTTTTTTCATGTTTGTATATAACAAATTCTTGATAACTGTTCCATATATGTTAACTACATTTTTATAATAAACTTTGTTTTGATAAAAGCCCCTAGGAAGTCTGATGAATCACACCTAAAGGGAAAGCTCTTGTGCTCAGCCTAGCCAAATTCAACATAAACGTTATAGGTGTGGTAGTCACCACTGATGTATATATTAGGTGCTTGGTGGTAAGGCCCTGTACTACAGGTACGGGGGTAGTTCCCTGCCTGCTGGCTCCGCCTAGTAGGCGGAGTATAAATATGTGTGCTCCTCGTACAGCAGCCATTTCGCCAGCTGCTGTAGGAGGCCACACATCTTAGTGTAATAAAGCCTCGATTGCATCCAACTCTCGTCTTTGTGTAATTGATCGTGCATCAATAGGTCAGGTGAATTTCATCATACACTTGAGTTTCTAAGCCCTGGCCCATAACAATAGGGCACAGAATGGTATCTGGCAAAAGAACAAATAACATGTAGAAAGTTTTTTAAAACTGGCATCACAAATCGATCAATGGTTAAGGGGGAGGGAGGAAAATGGGTCAGGGAAACCTATGTCATTCCCTGGATCTATTGCAAAGTGTGTCCCTTCCAGTGAAATGTACAGCATCACCAACAGCTACTCAAAGCCAATCTCCTGGCAGGTGGAGGCTGCTAGGTGGAGGGAACTTGGAGAGAAAAAGTGAGTGGGCGGAAAATTGGCAAATGGAGTCAATGTGGGAAAATGTGATTGTTCATTTGGAAGAATGAGAAAGCGGATTGTTTAAATTGAGACAGACTGCAAAAAGCTGAATTACAAAGGGGACTGGAGAGGGGGGGGGGGGCTTTCATGAAATCCAGAAAGCTAGCATACAGGTGCAGATGGTAATAGGTTTTTATTTCAAGGGGGCTGGAGTATTAAAGAGGTACAAGGTACTAGTGAGCTCACATTTAGAATGCAGTGTAGTTTTGGTCCCCTTATTTAAGGAAAGATATATAATTGGAGACAGTACAGAGGATGATCCCGGGTATAGAAGACCTGCCATATTTGAAAGATTAACAGGTGGAGTCTGTATTCCTTGGAGTTCAGAAGAATGAGATGTGATATTATTGAAAGATAGAAGATTTTTAGGGGGACAGATATAGCAAATGTTAGAAGGAGGTTTCTACTCTTGGGAGAGTGTGGACCAGAGGGCATAGTCACAGAATGAGGGGGGACTCATTTAAGACAGATTTGAGGAAGAATTTATTTTCGCAAGGAGCGGTGAATCTTTGGAATCCTTTATCCCAGAAAGCTATGGAGGACGTGTCATTGAAGATCGAGATTGATAGATTTATAATTAGTAGGGTTACAGAGTTAAGGCAGTAAAGTGGACTTGGCAAGTGTTAGTTCAGCCACCTTATTGAATGGCAAAGCAGGCTCAAAGGGTTGAATGGCTTCCTCCTGTTCATATTTCTTATGGTCTTATGGAAAAAGATGCAAATGAGAAAAATGAACCCCATTTCTGCTAAAGTTGGTACTTTAAACCCTGGTTGTTCACCCCTCCATCTGATCTGCTTCTGCCAGGGTGAAGTGCTGAAGACACAATGGGCCTGGTAATGTAGTGGTCATTGTGCTGGATTAGCCCCACACAGGCCATGAATTCAATTCCCAAAATTCAGTTATGAAATTAAAAATTCACACTATGTGGTTGACTCCTAAATACCCCAAGGCAACTAGCTCACATCTCAATGACAATTTGTTTTAATATTTAAGATCTCCACCAAACCATTCTTGGCCAGTCTTCCTGGTCAGCGTGTAATTTGCTTCCTCACGGTTGTAATCAAGGTCTTGCCAGCTAGTGAACCATGAAGACAAACCCAGCTTCCAAACTCCAGAGCAAAGATCCAAACCAGCCTGCCATTATCCTGACCCAGAACTGTGGAAGTGCTGGAGAGAAGACAAATGGCAAGACAGCCAACGGCAACATGAAGAAAATCATAGCAAGTGGCTATAGTCTGGAATGCACTGCCCGAGGCCATAAGACATACGAGTAGAATCAGGCCACTCGGCCCAACGAATCTGCTCCACCATTCAATCATGGCTGATATTTTTCTCATCCCCATTCTCCTGCCTTTCCCCCTTAACCCCTGATTAATCAAGAACCTATCTATCTCGGTCTTAAAGACACTCAATGATTTGGCCTCCAGTCTTCTGCGGAAAAGAGCTCCGCAGATTCACCACCCTCTGGCTGAAGAAATTCCTCATCTCGGTTTTAAAGGAGATTTAGTCTGAGATTGTCTCCTCTGCTTCTAGTTTCTCCTACAAGTGGAAATATCCTCTCCACGTCCACTCTATCCAGGCCACGCAGTATCCTGTAAGTTTCAATAAGATCCCCCCCTCATCCTTCTAAACTCAAACGAGTACAGACCCAGAGTCCTCAATTGTTCCTCATACAACAAGCTCTTCATTCCAGGGATCATTGTGTGAACCTCGTCTGGACCCTTTCCAAGGCCAGCATTATCTTCCTTGGATACGGGGCCCAAAACTGCTCACAATACTCCAAATGCAGTCAGATCAGGAGTATAGCAGATTCAACTGTGGCTTTCAGAAAGGAATTGGAGAAGCACCTGGCGGGCAAAAAAAAACCCAGTGCTAGAGGGGGGAGAAGGCAAGGGAGATCCAGCTGAGTTGCTATTGCAGAGAACTGGCGTGGAAATGATGGGCCAAATGGCCTCCTCTGTGCTGCACCCATTCTATGATTCAATAAATGATAAAACTATTTCCTGTAAAATATACCAGTTGACAAATTTATTGACTTTCAAACAAATGGGCCAATTATATTAACATGCCTATAATAAAAACACAGATTATACACTGCATATAATATAAACATTTGCACATTTAAAAAGTATACAAAATAAGTATAAAAATGTATTTACAATTTCTAGCAATACTTTACCCTGAAAACCTAAAGGTAGTTTTTGTACTTTTAGGGATTTAAAAGATGTTGAATCAAAGCACCAGAGTAAACGGGACCAAAAATGTTGTAGTCCCCAAATTCTTAAGTTGAAGTTTATTCCATGATTGAACAAGGGGACAGTTGTAGTTGGTGTCAATTTAAAATGAACACAGGACCTGTGTGCATAATATCTCAATTTCTCTTAGAATGAACCACTCAGCCTACTGTAGAAAGTCCATGTGTAGAACGACAATCAGTTAGCCCTCCAAATGTTACAATATGCTGATAAGAGAGAGACAAAAGGTCAGGTTAGAGGAGGCTTGTGTGGGGCATAAACACTGGCATGGACCAGATATTGGGTCAAAGGGACTGTTTGCGCTGCAAAATCGGTGTTATGCAAATCCTTACAAAGAGGCCCGAGTTAAGGAAAGACTTAGGTTTTGCAACCCGTAATGGAAACATGTAGAGGGATATAACATTGTAGACAATATGGAAAAGTTGGATCACTTCAAAATTCCATGCTAAGTTTTTCTCATGAGGAAAAGTGGCGTCTCGAGCCTGCAGGCAACTTATTTTTTAAAAATACCTTAAACAAAAATATAAATCCTTTAGAATAAACCTTTAGAAGAAGTTGCCCCCTTTCCCAGTCTTATAAATTGTTGTATGGTTAGAAATTTTGCATTCTTGTGTTTGTCCTGATGAATGCATGATGAAAGACAACCCTTCTCACCTTACAGATAGTATCTTAGAACAAATAATTTAATATCATAAAACAGAAAATAAAATTACAATGTCACCTCATGACAGGTAGAGGTGCCCGTTGCCCCCCAGCATTCATCTGGTGATGGAGCTGATTTCCTGTAACACAAAACTCTGGGCAGAGCAACAAATGCACAAATATATAGGCTTTAAATTAGAAAACTTTATTCCTGCATGTCACATAAAGCTAATGATAAAGCAGATTTGAAACCCAAAACACAACTTGTGAAAAATCTTATTTTACAGAGGGGTCATTTAACCCTTCACCACCAGTAGGGGAATTTTATTTTCCTGCAAAGCAAATTCACAAAAGGTGCTATTAAAGCAGTAAATAAATCTTTCATGATTAAGTGTTCCGCGATGTCAAACTCAAACTACACACTGCTGAAGGATGATTGGATCTGTATGTTAGTGGGCTTCATGATTGATGCTGCATGTTATGATAAAGAAGGATGGTAAGTGACAAGTGCTTAGACTGATCTGTGCCATTTGAATCCCTTTGCAGTGGCAGCAAGGATAGGGGTCGACACCTGCCCACTTTCAGGAGAGCAGCGTCGGAGATTGCTTCAAGCTGTTGAGATGCGCAATCCCAGCAAAACCTCGCTTCAATTCCTGTTGCAGTTCAAATTTGAAATAAGGTCAAGCCCATTTTTAAACAAAGTACCAAAAGGTTCAAAACTCCATAACTAAGCAAAGAGATTTAAACCCCACAGACCATATTAGCATTGAGTAGCCATTTTGTTCTTGCACACAGAGCAGTGCTGTGCACCGCAAATCGGTAGGTGGCAATTCATCACAAGAGTTGTAGATTAATTAGAGGGTCTATATGCAATTTTCTACACGCAGAGCTTGTGACCGTAGCTGCGTCAACTATACACTACTTAGCCAAATGAGAGGTCCATTAGGAAGTGACAATAGTTGACCTGTGCCACATGAATCCCTTACAGGAGGTGTACAGGCAGATTCCTGGACAGCGAACAGCATGTGACAAAGAGGGATTAAAGAGAAAGAGAATAACATGTGCCAAGTGAGAGTGGCTTGGGAGGAACAGGTGACTTTGCTCCGGTGGTTGCCAAATTTCTCCACCACTGGCTTTTGCGTCATCTCATGTCTGGGTCTGTTGTAGGCGAATTGATTGCTTGCTGCAACGAGTCAACAACTCCATCATCATTGTTGAAGGAGACCGCCTGATTGACAGAGCCTGTTCGTGAGATTCAATTCCAATTTCTCAGTGGAAAAAAAAACATTTAAGAATGGGTAGGGAGTCAAATGCTAATATGGAGAATTGTTACTAAATTCCAAAACTTTATTTATTTTTTTATTTAAAAAAAAAATTTAGAGTACCCAATTCTTTTTTTCCCCCCAATTAAGGGACAATTTAGCATGGCCAATCCACCTATCCTACACATCTTTGGGTTGTGGGGGTGAGACCCTCGCAGACATAGGGGGGAAATGTGCAAACCCCACACAGACAGTGACCGGGGCTGGGATCGAACCTGGGTCCTCGGCACCGTGAGGCAGTAGTGCTAACCACTACACCACCGTGCTGCCTCTAGCCAAAGCTTTTCAAAAGGCAAAATTAAATTTGTAGCACCACTCAATTAAACTTATTTTTAAAAGTATATTTGTCCACCTAAAAGCCCCAGAAAAGCCTAGATGAAAGTGGTCATTCAGTTTAACTTCTCATAGCACACTACAATATCCCGCTGCATTTAAGGAATAGATTGTCTGATATGCTGAGGCCTTAAGGCATGGCACTCGTTGCATGCAGGAACTTAGAGAAAGCCAGACACCGCTCAGAAGTGTGAAGTTTACAAGCAGTTCTAAATGCTCTCAACTTTATTAGAAGAACAGTGGCCTTAAAGGGAAAAGGCAGATAAAGACCACAGCAGGGCTGTAGGTCCAAGAGGAATGCCATGGGAGATCCACTAGCAATGAAAATGTGATGAGCAATAACTTTCAAAGAACGCAAAGCCATGATACAGGTTTCCAGACTGCAGCGATTGAGAATGACTAGGAGTCTCGTGCTGTGGGAAGTACATAGCCAGAGGATATGTTACTGGTGGAACCTTTTAAATGGCTGCTGCCTAAATGTACCATGCCAAATTCAAATTCTCCCACACCAGTCATCTTGGACTGCTCTGGCTTCCTTGCTGCATGGGTTTCTAGGAGTGGATATGGATGACGTACTGTGGATCATCACAGTCCTGCCCAATATGGTTTACATGGATTCTACAGATCTGAAAATTAACACTGCAATGTTGTCCATGTGTATATAAAAAAAAACTAGAACTCACTTGTTGTCCCCACTGCACAAATACAATTTAGTACCGTGGAATGTTTATTGACTATTTTTGATCCCAAACTCAGGAGAAGCGCTATTTAATATTCTAAATATTCAGATAAAATATTACTTTAAAGTAGAAAAATGAAAAAGAATCACACAGCAACTGGTGTCATAAACGAGTTTTCTAATAGTTGGAAAACAAAGGCAGCACGGTGGCGCAGTGGGTTAGCCCTGCAGCCTCACGGCGCCGAGGACCCAGGTTCGATCCCGGCTCTGGGTCACTGTCCGTGTGGAGTTTGCACACTCTCTCCATGTTTGCGTGGGTTTCGCCCCCACAACCCAAAAAAAAAGTGCAGGCTAGGTTGATTGGCCACGCTAAATTGCCACTTAATTTGAAAAATTAATTGAGTACACTAAATTTAAAAAAATAGTTGGAAAATAATTCACTAATTTTAAATCTACCCTATGTAAATCGAGACTTAAATCTACCATTTCCTCAGCAGTAGGATTTTAAAAACCACAGCACCTCTTGTACTGCCTCTGCATAACTGAATGAAAACAATTTTGTTTGCCAAATGGTCCCTTTATTTGAGAACATGTTAAGATTTTGGCATGAAAGCCTGCTCCACTTTTACTGGGGTAGTTCTCATACAGATCACAAAATAGATTTGGACAAAGGTGGCCCTTCGGCCCACAGAATCTCATCCTAGCACAACACCAGATTCCAGGCCAACCTACAACAGATGATGCACAGTAACTAGGAGAGTGAAAGAGTGAGACACATAAAGATGGACAGGGAGAGACTGCAGTCAACAGTTTGATGCAATCCTTTAAAACAGAGATGAGGAGGAATTTCTTCAGCCAGAGGGTGGCGAATCTGTGGAACTCTTTGCCGCAGAAGGCTGTGGAGGCCAATTCACTGAGTGTCTTTAAGACAGAGATAGATAGGTTCGTGATTAATAAGAGGATCAGGGGTTATGGGGAGATGGCAGGAGAATGGGGTTGAGAAAACTATCAGCCATGATTGAATGGCGGAGCAGACTTGATGGGTCGAATGGCCTAAATTCTGCTCCTCTGTCTTATTGCCTTATGATCCAGTATTCATTAACCATCAAACGATTTCAAAAACAATAAGAGTTTCAAAACCAGTGAATATCAGAAATCTGCAAAGCTACTTACACTGACATTTTGGGTGATTTCTCCAGTCTTTATCAAATTGAGGTATGTAGGCACTGTACATGTCTGCATCAATTACTTTTAAGGCCAAGTGCAACATGGACTTTTGCACACTAAACTTCAGCTCCTGGTTTACATACATTTCTAAAAAGTGCTTTATCAAAATTAAAAAATGTACAAATGAATTGAATGGCTTCAAACTAATTTGTTTTGATTCAAGTGGTTGACCAGAAAAATAATTAACACACACATCGGATTCACTGAAGCGAACAGAATTTTCCTGGTTAGATGAACATATGACTCGTACTGCCCTATAGCCAAAAGAAAAACTTGTATATTCTCATTGACATTATTAATTTTACAAATGTATTTATTTTAAGTTGCAATTTTCCAATGGATCTTCATTGGTCTGTTGAAATACCACAAATGAGAACTATTTTGAATAGATACAGGTAAGTTCTAAGGAACTGTTGTCAGCTCAATTTTTCTTCTGTTCAATTTTTAAAAAAATAAATAAATTGAGTACCCAATTTATTTTTTCCAATTAAGGGGCAATTTAGCGTGGCCAATCCACCTACCCTGCACATCTTTAGGTTGTGGGGACAAAACTCCTGGAAACACGGGGAGAATGTGCAAACTCCTCACGGACAGTGATCCAGAGCCGGGACCGAACCTGGGATCTCGGTACCATGAGGCAGCTGTGCTAACCACTGTGCCACCGTGCTGCCCTCTTCTGTTCAATTTAACAGAAGTTGCAACTTCAAGTGCAGCAGGCAAGAGGACGTGTGGATGATACCAAGCAGACATAAATTGGGGGGGGGGGGGGAAAGAGGGGAGTAGTGGAGAAAATGGAAAAGGGAGGAGGGGAGAGGAGAGAAAGATGGACAGATTCCAGAGACGCAAATTAATGGGGGGTTCTGCAGCACATCAAGGAATGACTGAGAAACAGTTCTCTCCTGCTCCAATCTAACACTTGTGTTCCCTCAGCCGGATATTAAGTTCAGTAGAGCTGTCAACAGGCACAATGGTTTAGTGGAAAAAGGAAAGTGAACAATAAACCACAGCCACACTCCTATGTGCAAATTTGCTGCTAATCAAAATGTATAGATCTGAAGATTAAATACAAGACAAGTGGACATAGTTAACCAAAGTCTGTGTGCTATGTCGCTTAGTTTACCAGTCAATGAACAAGTCACAATATTAATATGTTCTAGGGCATTTTCAATTCTAAATACATTGATCAGAAATCTCAGGACTGGGACCCTATAATTAAATAGTTCTTAGGATCCATTTGACAAGCTGGTTACCTTAGGGCAAGTTGTTCTTGAGGCTGGAGTACTTATTGCCCTTGGAGTTTGCAAACTGTATATAATAATAGTAACAAGTTCATAAAAATGTGCTTCACATGGTATTTCTTTTTTAAAAAGATCATTTATAGGTCCAGACCCTTAACGAAAAAATAAAAGCAAGAGTAAAAGTCAGGGAGTTAAATTCTTTGATACTGCCAGAGATCCTCAGAGAGGTGATCTAGATTGGACTGGAGAGCTGGTTAATGCAACATCGCCAAATACATTTGAGTACGAAGCTTTGAGGAACTGGACATAGTTCTGCATGCTACGGTTGGTGCTTTCCGACTGCTCCAGACGATCCTTCAGGTCTTGCAAACGGCTCTGGAAACGCCTCTCAGCCTAAGAAGCAATTTTGCACAAATTGGATTTGACACAATTACACTTCCAGCAGTCAATAAGGTAAATCGCTCCTCATACATTTAGCTCCAAATAGGATTGCAATCATGCCAGGCTGTGTTAGCCGTTCTCTCCTCACACCCACCCTTTTACCTCACTTAAAGAAAATCACGGAGGAGTGTGGCCGAAGACTAAAGGGTGTGAAATTTCTTTGCGACGCATGCCGCAAAGCAGCAATGTCACTGCAGTGAGCGAGGTCAGAAAACTACTACACTTTATCATCTGGGACTGCTTCAGGCCACTTCAAATGGATGGAATTATACAAATACTGTGAGACGGGCAGTTACGATTGCCACACAAAAGATCCAATTTTCTTAGTCGCAAGAAGTTTGAAAAACAGATCAGAAAACACATTTTGATAAACACATTCAGAAATTGTAAAAGTTGGGGAGGGGGAAGAGCAGAAAAAAAAAAAGAGGGTGAAAAACAGACAACTACTGTGAAGATACTATGAAATCACACACAGTTTTCCAGTTCCAAGCAGTAACCTTAAACTCAACCCCTTCCATCAAATTAAAATCATGTCCTCAAGGAATTCAGGTAACTTTAGGAACGCGGATATGCCCATCAAATAGAGTACTTTGGTTTTCTAGGATAACATTTCCATTCACTGTTTTTGGCAGTCGGACAAGATATTAACAAAGAGATTTTTCTCATCTAAAAATATTTTGTTGACAAAGGAAAATTATATCCAAGTCCTCCATGAAGGTTTGACTAGAGGTTACCAATCTTGTATTAACAAGTCTACACATGCACAAACACACATGAGAAATAGGAGATTCCCTTGTTCTTTAGGACAGAGCATATCAAAGATATACTTGTACAAAATAAAAAAAACTGCATATATTGTAACCTATGACTTACATCATCTTTGCTCCGTCGTAGCTGAGTCAGTTCTGTTTTTGTTCTGCTTAGCTGCGTTTCAAGGTCCATTATTTTGCTCTGTGTGGTTCGCTCCTTGGATTGGGTTCTCTCCCTGGTTTGGTCCACCTGACCAAGCAGATACATTTGATAACTATTCCCAACATATTAGAGTGTGCAATCTGACCTGTGTTAACAGCTTCTATTGGCAGAAGGAAAATCAATAACCAGAGAACACCAATTAAAATATAAATGGCAGAAAACCCAGAGGGGAGGTAGGAGATGAGAAGAAACATTAACATTTAAAGTATCCAATTCTTTTTTCCACTCCCCCAATTAAGGGGTAATTTAACGTGGCCAATCCACTTACCCTGCACATCTTTGGGTTGTGGGGGTGAGGCCCACACAGACACTGGGAGAATGTGCAAACGCCACATGGATAGCGACCCAGGGCCAGGATCGAACCCATGTCCTTGGCGCATCGCCGCCCAAAAATATTAACATGGCAAGTTAGGATCTGGTATGAATAGATGAAAAGGTGGTGGAAGCACATTCAAAGTATATGGCTCAGAGGGCAGCACAGTGGTTAGCATTGCTGCCTCATGGCGCCGAAGTCCCAGGTTCGATCCCGGCTGTGGGTCACTGTCCGTGTGGAGTTTGCACATTCTCCCCGTGTCTGCATTGGTTTCGCCTCCACAACCAAAAAATGTGCAGGGTAAGTGGATTGGCCACGCTAAATTGCCCCTTAATTGGAACAAAAAATTAATTGGGTACTCTAAAATTAAAAAAGAAAATAAGTATATGGCTCAGGTGGCCATTTGGCCCATCTTGTTGTGCCTGCCCTTAGAAACAGCTATCCAACCCCCGGGAAATGCCTTTAGATATATGCAGGTGAGGGCTTTTGTGAGGCGACAGGTGAGGGAATTCCCGTTGCTCCCGGCACAAGAGGTTCAAGATAGGGTGATCTCGGGTGTATGGGTCGGGGAGGGCAAGGTGTCGGAAATACACCAGGAGTTGAAAGAAGAGGGGGAAGCGCTGGTAGAAGAGTTGAAGGGTAAATGGGAGGAGGAGCTGGGGGAGGAGATCGAGGAAGGTCTGTGGGTTGATGCCCTGAGTAGGGTTAATTCCTCTTCCTCGTGTGCCAGGCTCAGCCTGATACAATTTAAGGTGGTCCACAGAGCGCACATGACGGGGGCGAGGTTGAGTAGGTTCTTTGGGGTGGAGGACAGATGTGGAAGGTGCTCAGGGAGCCCGGAGAAACCATGTACATATGTTTTGGTCATGCCCGGCACTGGACAGATTCTGGAGAGGAGTGGCGGGAGCAATATCTCAGGTGGTGAAAGTCCGGGTCAAGCCAAGCTGGGGGCTAGCAATATTTGGAGTAGTGGACAAACCGGGAGTGCAGGAGGCGAAAGAGGCCGGCATTCTGGCCTTTGCGTCCCTAGTAGCCCGGCGAAGGATCTTGCTAATGTGGCAGGAGGCGAAGCCCCCCAGCCTGGAGGCCTGGATAAATGATATGGCTGGATTCATAAAGTTGAAGAAGATTAAGTTTGTCTTGAGAGGGTCTGCGCAGGGGTTCTACAGGCGGTGGCGACCGTTCCTAGACTATCTCGCGGGGCTTTAGAGGAAGGTCGGTCAGCAGCAGCAGCAACCCTGGGGGGGGGGGGTGGAGGGGACGTCCTGGGAGAGGAGGGGGGGGGGGGGGGGAAATGAGTAAGAGATAGCATGAAGGGTTGGGGAAACTGGCACATACGGGTGAGGGCCAGTGTACAAAGCTGTGTAAATATATCATTTCGCCATGTATATATCTTGCTCTGTGCGATTTCTCTTTTTTTTTTGTTCGGGGGGGGGGGGGGGGGGATGTTATTGCTTGTAAGCGAGAAAAATTGTGTTAAAAAAACTTTAATAAATATATTTTTTTAAAAAAAGAAACAGCTATCCATTAGTGCCTTTTATCTTAAAAGAGCACTGCAATTTTCACCCCATCAAGCATATCATACCGAACCAACCTTTCAGGCAATGCATTCCAGATCAGAGCATTTTTGCTGAGAAAACCGTTAATTAACAAGGAATTCAATTTGTAAAATTTGAGCACTGACTACTTAATTGAATCCTAGAATCATACAGCACAGAAAAGGCCCTTCGGCCCAGCGCATCTGCATCAGTCAACCAGTCAACCCCCCCCCCCCCCCCCCCCACCTAACCATTCTCATTCCATTTCCTTGCACTTGCCTGCCCTGGGATCGCAAGTGCGCATCTAAATACTTCTTCAATGTTATGAGGGTCTCCGCCTCCTCCACCCTTTCAGGCAGCGAGTTCCAGACTCCCACCATCCTCTGGGTAAAAATGTTTTTCCTCACGTTCCCTCTAAACCTTCTCTCCCTTCCCGTAAATCTGTGCCCCCTGGGCATTGACCCCTCCACCAATGGGAAAGGTTTGTTGCTGTCGACTCTTATCGGTGTCCCCTCTCAGTCTCCTCTGCTCCAAGGAAAACAATCCAAGTCTATTAAAGTTGTCATCTGGCTATACTCATTGTATTTTTTAAAAACATCATATTATTTCTTTATTATGATTGCACCAAGCAAATACAGATTGCAGGCAGTGACTTCACAGGCTGCACGGTAGCACAGTGGTTAGCACTGGATAAAAGCAAATTACTGCGGATGCTGGAATTTGAAATGAAAGAGAAAATGCTGGAAAATCTCAGCAGGTCTGGCAGCATCTGTAGGGAGAGAAAAGAGCTAACGTTTCGAGTCCGATGACTCTTTGTCAAAGCTGGTTAGCACTGTGGCTTCACAGCGCCAGGATCCCAGGTTCGATTCCCTGCTGGGTCACTGCCTGTCGGAGTCTACACGTTCTTCCCGTGTCTGCATGGGTTTCCGCCGGGTGCTCTGGTTTCCTCCACAGTCCAAAGACGTGCAAGTTAGGTGGTTTGGCTGTGCTAAATTGCCCTTAGTGTCCAAAAAGGTTAGGGAGGGGTTATTGGGATAGGGTGGAAGTGAGGGCTTAAGTGGGTCAGTGCAGAATCGATGGGCCGAATGGCCTCCTTCTGCACTGTATGTTCTATATTCTAGTAGCATTGCAGAGCCATGATTCTGAAGGTCCAAGTTTATGTTCAAGATTTTAAAAGGCTGCAAAATTGAAAATTTCAAACTGGAAATTGTTCATTTTTGTTAGGCAGGGGGTATTAAGAGTTATGGAACCAAGGAGGATACGTGGAGTCAAGATCCGGAGTCAAGATCCGGATCAGCCACTATCCAAATGAATGGCACAACTGGTTCAAGGGTCAGACCGGTCTCCTCCTGTTCGACATTTGGTAAAATCTCACCGAACTGACCTGGCGTCTGGCATCATCGACGGCAACCTCCAGCTGTCTCGCCAGACTGGTGCACTCACGGGATTTGTCTTCTAATCGCTGCTGGCTATGGTGAATGGTCTCCTCGCGTTTGGTCACCACCTGAGTCAGCTCCCGGTTCTGGGTGTCTAAATCTTCCAGCTTCCTGTGAATAATGATCAACACTTCCTTCAGTGTCCAATATTCTTACTGTTTCTAAAATCCTATAGGTCTACTGCCATGTCTGAATCATTAATATACTGAACAACACAATTCAGTTTTGGTTAATCCATTTCACATTTCAGAACTGGAGCACTTTATCCAGGCCAATGTTACATAGATTACATAGAACATACAGTGCAGAAGGAGGCCATTCGGCCCATCGAGTCTGCACCGACCCACATTAATCCCTCACTTCCACCCTATCCCCGCAACCCAATAACCCCTCCCAACCCTTATGGACACTACGGGCAATTTTTTTTTAGCATGGCCAATCCACCTAACCTGCACGTCTTTGGACTGTGGGAGGAAACCGGAGCACCCGGAGGAAACCCACGCAGACACGGGGAGAACGTGCAGACTCCGCACAGACAGTGACCCAGCGGGGAATCGAACCTGGGACCCTGGCGCTGTGAAGCCACAGTGCTATCCACTTGTGCTACCGTGCTGCCCAGTTACGATGCAATACTGAGGCAACACTATCCTTTGGACAAAATATTGAACTGATGCCCATTTGCTGGTTCTGGTGGTTTAAGAGAATATTAACAATCCTATAGCATTGGACCTCCGGTGACAGCCATGGCGTGTCGGACACGAGGCAGCTCCGGCTCGGAAGGCATTGATTTCGGCACTTTTTACCCATTTGTGGGGTAGTTTTGGCAAAAAGGTGGTGCAGAAAGTGTAGAAGAGGTTCTCCCCAGGATTGGCATGTCTACTGACTATCAGACCCAGTAGAAGACAGTGCCGGACCTGGCTAAGGAGTTGGGGGAGGCCTGTGGCGCAGCACCAATTGTGAGAATGGTGTAGGGGGAAGGGTCGCCGGCGGTGGAAAGCCTCAAATGGAGCAACGGAGTACCATCAAGGAAGCAAAGGAAGGGGATGTACAGCAACCAGTCCAAGGCAATTGAGAGAGCAGGGGCACCGCTGCGAGGGTCGTTGGACCGGGTGGAGAAGTGCCTCGAGGTACAAGGGGCGACGATATGCAAGGTGAAGAAGGTGATGCCCAACCAGAGTGATCGGATTGTGTCTTTGGGGTGGTGGTGGCGATCCTGGGCGATCTATGCAAATTGTTGCAGATGAAGGTGGAGGAGCAGGAGAACAGGTCCATGCGGCAGAACTTGCGAATTGTGGGTCTGCCAGAGGGTGTGGAAGGAATGAGTGCCATGAAGTACGTTTCGAGGGTGCTGGCCGAGCTCGTGGAGGTGCTGGACAAGGCCCCCCCCCAGGAGGTGGATCCGGCTGTGCTGTACTGACAGAAGATTCGTTTTGGAGTGCTGTACCCAGCGAAACTTTGGGTTACATTCGATGGCCAGGAGCACTACTTTGAGACGCCAGAGGAAGCAATCGACTTTATTTTAAAAAATATATATATTTTATGACAAACATGTATCAAAACAGGTATCAAAACAGGTTACAGCAAATAAACACCCTGGGAAACATACTTCCCAACAATCAACTATACAGTCTGTAATTGTTACTGATTTTTTAGTGTTGGGTGTAAATTTGGGAGAAAATGTGAAAAAGGAGAATTTTAAAAATACTTTAAAAAAAACATATCAGTGCTGTTTGTGGGGCATTGCACTATGGAAATGACTGCTACATTTGCCGTCTTTCTGACAAGCCCTGGACACTACAAGTGAATCACTTTGAAATGTTTGACATAAGGCGACTTATTTTGGAGAAAATGCTTTTGCAACCTTCAAAAAGGCTGTAACTGTAAATCCTGCTACACACACCAAATTCAGAATTTATGCATCTTTTGAAATCGACCCCCAAACTGAAAGGTTGCTCACTACAAAAGATCCATTGTTTTATCAGGGCTGGAGAATGCCGCCACAAAATAAACATTTAATTGGATTATTCCATCGCTAAACTCCGTGTAACCCGGCCTGATCCCTAAAGGAAATCACTGAAACCTCTGTAAGCTTTCCAAAAAGGTGGCCTTTATACGAAACTCAGTTAGGGCTGGCACTGCAACTGTGTGGTTTATTAGTTGTGAATCTTAAGAGGGGAGACATAGCTGCCATATTTGAAACATCGCACTTCCCCATAAAACCCCGTTCTCAACGTTCTTGCAGATTCCGGGCCATTTTGGGTCTGCAGACAACTGGTGCTTGAATGTGCTCGAATTGCCAAACGTGCTCGAATTGCCAAACGTGCTCGAATTGTCAAACGTGCTCGAATTGTCAAACGTGGTCACAATTGATATAGTCTGATTGATCGAATGACATGCATAATTATTTTGGTTTTAAAAATATTTAATTCAAAAAAATTGCTTTATTTACTGGTATATTTGGAAACAGCAGTTGTGATCAGTTATTATTTCATGAATATCTTTGGGCTAACTGGGTGCAAGTATGTCAGATTTTCCAAGTATCTCGTGAAGCTGTTACGCATCCTATTACATCAGATTTTAACATTCATTCAGAATGCTTAAATCCTTAATCAAATTGGGCAGCACGATGGTGCAATGGTTAGCACTGCTGCCTCACGGCACCAAGGTCCCAGGTTCGATCCAGGCCCCGGGTCACTGTCCGTGTGGAGTTTGCCCATTCTCCCCATGTCTGCGTGGATTTCACCTCCACAACCCAAAGATGTGCACTGTAGGTGGATTGGTCACGCTAAATTGCCCCTTAATTGGAAAATAAATCATTTGGGTGCACTAAATGTTTTTTTTTTTAAATCCTTAATCAAATGATTTAAAATTCAGATGAGGGTTGAATCTATATTTGGGGAACAGAGGGCTGCTTTGTTCGGTCAGGTTTCCAATAGTTTCCCCTTAAAAAGAGGACAACAAAATGTAGCATGAACACGCAACGACTGTGCCAGAAAATAGCCCAAAACCTGCAAGAAAAAGTTGGGGAAGGGAGGTTTCAAACAACAATCTGGCAGCTACATTACCCCTTAAGATTCACAGTGAGAAAACAAACAGTTTCCACACCACACCCAAGTGAGTTTCATACCAAGTCCATCTTTGGAAGGCTAAGAAGTTTCAGCAGTTCAAGGCAAGGTCAACAGGAGGGAAGGAAACTAGCTTGGAGTGGGAAATTCCTTTCCAGGACACTTGAGTAAATCAGACAACAAAGGGAGGGAGAATTGAAACCCTGGAAATGAATCACACAAGGAATAAGGGTCTTGGGTTTAACTCCCTTCCTCCATTACAACACAACATTGTCACGTTAGCTCAGTTTTCTTTTTAATTATACAACAACCAACCTTTCCAGAATCTCCAATTTTAGCTTCAGGTTATGATTTTCTTCTTGCAGTTGCTGGCACTTCTCTCTCGTCTTGCAATTCTGTTCCTCAATCTGCGACGATAAGATGGCCAAAATAACTAATTCGATAAGGAATCTTCTCAGAGTTTGAGAACCACTTCACACTGACAAACAAGAATGCTGATTTAATATCAGTGCATTCCCCAAGTCATAGGAACTGAATGCAACATAGAGGATCCCTCCTTCTAGCTCCTTCCAAATCCTCACCCCATCCCAGGATGTATAGACAAGTAAAAGGTAAAGTTGCCATAGTCCCAGATGACCATAGGCTGCTTTTCCCTTTGAGGGGGAAGAGCTGACTGGTGGTGATTTAATCCGAGGATCACCACACCTCAGTCGAGGGGCAAGGTTAAGAAAGCCGACCTTTGTGATTAACAACCTCAGATGCAGAGTGAGGTGCATGGGAATTTTGCAAAGAGTTAAAGACTGCATTGCAAAGCTTCACAGCTAATCTATGTTAAATTAGGAAAACACAGGAAAGGCTGGCCTTTCCAAGAATAACATTTAAACGGTTATATTAATAGAGTGTTAGTACCTGCAGACTCACTGAAAGCTTCAGATGCACGTAGAATTAACAAAAATGTAAGAGGATAGAATAACGTATTAAATTACAGAGGAGACCCATCAAATTGTTACAAACAACTCAGAGCATTTTGCATCAAGTAATAAAGAATATAAATATATTACTGTTATTAGGTCTGCACACTATTACCTGTATTTACACAAAATGTGACGCTTAAAAAGAACTAGCATCTCTTAATTGTTTTGCAATGATTCACATTCAATGAATGACTCCGATACACTCATATAAGTAAACACAGACGTAAGCAGTCAATCTGCACACATCAAGCTTCTATAATATGGTACGAGATGAACATCTTTAATGCTTTTCATTGCTCTTTTCACATTGTCACAGAATATTTAATATTCACTTGGACGTCTGCAGCAGGGAGACAGTCTTTGGTTTAACATATCTGAAAGATGGCCCCTCAGACAATGCAGTGCGCCTTGTGCACTGCAGTTAAACACAAGACGAAATTACGTGCTGAAGCATTGGAACGTGACTGAAACCTACAAACCTTTAAACCAGAGTGGATCACCACAGAGTGTTAGGTAAACAGCTAAAATAAGTTAAAATGGACAAACATTTAAAACTACCTCCATCTTGAGATCACATATGACTGCTGACTGATCTACATTTTTCCTCTCGTACATGACGAGCTGCTGTTGACAGTCCTGCAGTTTATGCTCAGTTAACTTCAACAACTCAGGAACAGGCTCCAAATCAGTCAACTTTTTCTGCATCTGTCTCCGCACCTACAGCATGAACACAAAAGGTGTCAAGGTGAACATTAAAAATATATTCACCAGTGTAAACCTATATAATCATAGAACGTTTATGGCACAGAAGGACACTTGGTCCATCGTGTCTGGCTTGTTTTTTCAGCTGGCACACAGCCCAATTCCTCCTTCCAATATTTGGCCAGTAGCCATGGAGGTTCAGGTGCATAACCAGGCACCTTTTAAATTAAATTAGGTTTTCTACCTCTACTGCACTTTCAGGTAGTGTGTTCCAGGCCCTTACCACTCTCTGGGTGAAACAGCACCCTATACAGCTGCAACATAACCTCACTGTTTTCAAACTCCATCCCTCTAGCAATGAGGGACAAAATTCCATTTGCCTTCTTAATTACCTGCTGCACCTGCAAACCAACGTTTTGCGATTCATGCACAAGGACACCCAGGTCCTTCTGCACAGCAGCGCCCTGCAATTTTTTTACCATTTAAATAATAGTCCATTTTGCTGTTATTCCTACCAAAGTGGATGACCTCACATTTACCAACATTGTTCTCCATCTGCCAGACCCTTGCCCACACACAAACTATCTGCCTCTGCACACTTTGCTCTACCACTCATCTTAATGTCATCTGCGAACTTTGACACATTACAATTAGTTCCCAACTCCAAATCATCTATGTAAATTGTCAACAATTGCAGTCCCAACACGGATCTCTGAGGCACAGATTCCCAACCAGAAAAACACCCGTTTATCCCCACTCTTTGCTTTCTGTTAGTTAACCAATCCTCTATCCATGCTAATACATTACTTGTGACGCTGTGCACCTTTATCTTATGCATCAGCCTTTTGTGCGGCACCCTGTCGAATGCCTTCTGGAAATCCAGATACACCACATCCACCGGTTCCCCATTGTCCACCACGCTCGTAATGTCCTCAAAGAATTCCTGTAAGTAGTTAAACATGACTCGCCTTTTATGAACCCAAGCTGCGTCCGCCCAATGGGACAATTTCTATCCAGATGTCTCGCTATTTCGTCCTATGTTCCCCACCGCAGAAGTTAAAGCTAACCGACCTATAGTTACCCGCCTTTTGTCTACCTCCTTGGGATGGTAGTGGTCATGGGTTTGGAAGGTGCTACTAAGGTACCTTGGTGACTTCCTGCAGTATGGTACACACGGCTGCCACTGTGCATCGGTGGTGGAGGGATTGAATGTTTGCGGAATGGGTAGCAATCCAGCAGGCTGCTTTGTCCTGGATGGTGTCAAGTTTCTTGTGTTGTTGGAGCTGCACTTATCCAGGAAAGTGGAGCGTATTCTATCACACTCTTGACTTGCACCTTGGAGATGGTGGACAGGCTTTGGGGTGTCAGGAGGAGAGTTACTCACTGCAGGATTCCGAGCATTTCACCTGCTCTGGTAGCCACAGTCCAGTTCAATTTCAGTTTCAGGTCAATGGAAACCCTCAGGATGTTGATATATCATACCAAAGCTTACAAAGCAAAAGCAAAACCTTTTCCATGATTAATTCCCAAGTCCACATTTATATTGGAAATTGCCTGCATAAATCTGCCAAGATCTAACTGTACCATCTCCTCAGTGGAGATGTTGTAAAATCCTGATCCAATGTTCCACTCTCTAAAGCCACTTCACCAGAAGATGATCTCAACTCTGCGCAATGGCATTTTGGTGGAGGCAAGGGAAACAACAAACAGCACCTACAAAATAAACCTCCGAAATTTCCTCCTTCTTAGCATGCATCACCCAACCCCAAATGTCCTCGATAAGGTGGTGGCCAGCCGCCTTCTTGAACTGCTGGAGTTTATGTGGTGCAGATTAGGCCTTTCCTCAACTCAAATCATTTTGTGCATAACTGCTCTCTCCTCACAAAAGATTTCTCCCCAACCACACTGCTCAGAAAAAATGCCCCACTCAAATCTCCAGCACATTCACAGCATTCGCTGTTGAATTTTTAAATTCTGCCCTGCAACCCCACTACTCACAAAAAAACTCTTGCCGAAGGAAACAAATTGCTCCCCTACTGGAGTATTTACCTGCTCAATTTCCTTATTCACATCGTCTTTTAGTATCTTGTTCTCCTTCTCTGCCTTCGCCAGCCTCATGTTACACTCATCTGCCTCCATTCGTGTCTTCATTAACTGGATGCATGCCAAGAATTTCATTAAACAAAATGACATTTTATAATTAGCACAAGGTTTCTCAAAATTTTCCCCAAAATAGGGTTTCACAATTATATTCCCCACTTACAGCGAAACGGTCAGCCTTCAAGATCTCCCTCCTCATTGGTTAGTTTTATTTCTGCCTTTAAAATCAGTTATTTTTATCTTTCCTAATTCCCTCATGTTGTACAAAGGTTGTACTTGCAACTGCCCCTAACCATCCCCACAAAATAAGTGTTCCCAACCATGTGCAGCAAAATTTAAAAAATCAATGGTAACATTATCAACGTAACTGCCAGTGGTAGAATCACATATCAAAATTAGACAAAGAATTTTTGTATTTGAACATTTTAGTGAGACACAGTGAGGTGCATGTTATGAAGTCCCCAGAGTTCGTTACCTGAGATTTGTAACTATCCACCAGCCCCTCGTAGCGTTTGATAGAGACTTTCAGCTGCTGCATCTCGGACTGAGCAAACGTCAGCTTCTCCTCTACGATTGACATATGCGCCTAATTATGTTTGGAAAGAAAAAAAGCACAGTCTGGGGTTTGAACAGGTACAATGTTAGAAATATGAAACTTGTTAACTGCTTTGTGCCACCTACAAATTTTAGGCCGGCCGTAAAATATTATTCTGGATACACTGGAGCTAGTCACTGCCATGAAGGCCAACATACCATTTGCCTTCTTTTTTAAAAATAAATTTGGAGTACCCAATTCTTTTTTTCCAATTATGGATCAATTTAGCATGGCCAATCCACCTACCCTGCACATCTTTGGATTGTGGGGGTGACACCCACGCAGAATGTGTTTGGGCTGACAAGTGGCAAGTAACACTGCTGCATAAGTGGCAAGCAAAGATCATCTCCAACCAGAGAGATTCTAACCAATTCCTTGACATTCAATGGTATTAACTTTGCTGAATCCAACAGCATCAGCACATTCAATGCCTTGCCTTGGTTGTGAATGGCACCACAAATACAGCCAATAACAGGCATCAGCAAAGCGACTTAACTGAGGCTAGGTGAGCAATTACAAAATAAATCATCCCAGATTCCATGATTGGAAAAATAATCATTTCAGCAAGCTTTAAAACATTCTTGTAGGTACCTTCCAATAAAGTTTTGAGCAAAGGAATATGGTACCTTCATTGTCTCATTCTCCATTTTGATGCAGGTGCTTTCCGAGGACATTTTCTGCAGCTTGTTCATCATTGACTCCATCTCTCCCCGAGCTTTGTCCTCCAAATGATGAGTTTGGTCCAGCAGATCTGTAATGCGGCTGCCAGAGGGGAAGATTATCTGACTATCGCATTTAAAAGCTTTGTCTGCGCATTCACTTCCACGGCACAAAATTAATTTTGTGCTTACAACTTTTGCTCACACTATGTTAAAATATTGAAAATGCCATTCAATCAGTTAGAATGGGAATACCCTGAAGAGGGAGATCCAGACAACACTGTAGTTACAGGATGCAGCCACTAAGTGGTCTTATATCCTATACATTGTACACTCTAACGCTTTGCAATGCCACAGTAGATCCCCGAGTCAAGTACATTGACTAAATCATGAAAGAGATTCCTATAAATACAATACTACAATTTCACTGCTTCAAATTTTATATCTAGTTATATTTACGCTGCAATCTTAACATCACTGCTGGGTCATGGTTGAAGTACAAGTTGGAATCAAGTTGGGTTCCAGCTTCTTGACAGAGACAACACAATTGCACCACATGGATTTGACAGGAAAGTAATTCCATTGTTGTCAAAACAAGTTTAAAACCAGCTCAAGTTTGTGTTGAATCTTCTGAAATTTTTAAAAACTCAGTTAGGTTTACTCAGTAAGATCCACTTGTCGTGGCACAGTGGCTAGCACTGCTGCCTCACAGTGCCAGAGACCTGGGCGCGATTCCCAGCTTGGGTGACTGTGTGGAGTTTACACATTCTCCCCATGTCTGCATGGGTTTCCTCCAGGTGCTTTGGTTTCCTCCCACAGTCCAAAGATGTGCAGCTTAGGTGGGGTTATAAGGATAGGGGAGGAGGCCTAGGTAGGGTGCTGTTTCAGAGGATCAGTGCAGACCTTGATGGGCTGAATGACCCCCTTCTGCACTGCAGGGATTCTATGTTTCAATATTTGGCAGGAAAGCTCTGCACAATATTTTAAGCTGCTGTCTCACTGATGAGCCTATCAGCAGCAAATGCATAGAACATAGAACAGTACAGGCCCTTCGGCCCCTGGTGTTGTGCTGACCATTTACCCTAATCCAAGATCAACCTAACCTACACCCCTTCAATATATAGCTGTCCATGTGCCTGTCCAAGAGTCGCTTAAATGTCCCTAAAGACTCTGACTCCACCACCTCCGCTGGCAGTGCATTCCAGGCACCCACCACTCTGTGTAAAGAACTTACCTCTGACATCTCCCCTATACCTTCACCAATCACCTTAAAACTATGTCCCCTTGTGACAGCCATTTCCGCCCTGGGGAAAAGTCTCTGGCTTGGGGAGAAACAGTCCGTGACTGGAGGAGCACGCGGAGTGGATTCTCTTGTGTTCACAGCCATAGCGAGTCGTCTCTCTACCCTTGGTCATGCTCTCTCTCTCACTGGTACCAGCACTCTAAAGGAGCACATTGGTCAAAGCAGCAGAGCAGGGTGGGAGGCTACGAGGAATAGCAATAGCACCAAATGGGCTTGCTGGGCCCACCAGGGCAACTGAAGTCTGCGACAGGGCAGAGTGAGGTAGAGAGTCTTGGCACCTTCACAGCCGTTCAGAATTCCTCCTCAGCAGTAAAATGTCCAAGTAGCCCTGGAATAAACAAGGTACTGCTTAGCTAAAATTAACACTGCAGGATTAATCTCAGTACAAGAAATATAATATTCCTGAAAAGAGTGGTAGAACTAAACAATACTGCACGTCTGTATTTTTTCAGCTTCCTTACTTGTTCAAGACCGAGATCTCAACATCTAGTTTACTCTTCTCTTTCATCACCTTGTTATGGCAACTTCGCCACGTCTCTACTGTTGACAGTGCCTCAGCCAGTTGGGACTCCTACAGATGAACCAACCAAACATAATTCATACGGGAATTGATTTAAAAAAAAAATAACATTGCACATTTTAAATAAAGCAACAGAGAAATAATATAGCCAAACATCCTAAACTGAAAAATATTGTTTGGGTTACATGAACTTGGCATTTTTCTGAAAGTATCAACTAGTGTTAATAAAGCTAGTTAAGAAAATAGAATTGGTATTAAATGGGAGTGTTTTTTGGTCAACGTCAGTGATATTAATACTGTGTATGCAATACAGGAGTTCAAAATCTGCCAGATAAGTGCAGGGGACTCTCTGGTAGGGGAGTTACGCCTGGTGTCCCAGCTGCTGTTTTCCCTACAAAAGTACTTAATTGCCTGTAAAGTTCTTAGAAACATCTTATGGTGGTAAAAAGCACTATCCTGATACAAGTCTTTATGTTTTCATTCATAACCTGTCAAATAGTGTCTCAGTACCTAGAGTAGCTATACTTTGTCGAATCATAGAAAGTTTAGAATCATACAATGCTTACAGCAAAGAGAGAGGCCACTTGGCCTATTGTATCTGTGCCGACCAAAAACTCAGCCTAATCCCATGTTTCAACATTTTGTCCGTACAGGTTATGGCACTTAAGGTGCATCCACAGACACCTTTAAGCGAATAAGGGTTTCTCTGCTTCTGCTATCCTTTCAGGCAATGAATTCCAGACTCCCACAACCCTCTGGGTGAAAAGGTTTTTTCTCATCTCCTCTCCTCGCTAATCTTTCTACCAATCATTTAAATCTATGATCCCTATCTAGAAACAAGAAAGCCGACTCATGAAATCCACTGATCTTTGTATCTCTGGGTGCTAACTTGGTAGTCCGGAGATTGTATCATTTAAGGTACTGGTTGTCCCAATGCTTATTACATCGGTTCATGTCTAATAACAAGGGAGGAACCCTCTGGGGAGTGCTTTGATAGGTCACCAGGTCAGTTCAAGGGTCAGTGAACAGCTCTTCTTGAGGCGGTCAGTTTGGGGAAATTCTGCCTGCACGTGTCACACCGACAGGACAGGAACAGGTCCCAGTTAAGTTTAAAAATTAAAGAGCTACAGGGAGCAGACTTTTCGAAGGCCATCAGGGCAAAGGTACCCCTAGGAACAATGGTATCCTGTTTGGCATAGCAATCAATCTGAAAGTGTACTCAGAAATCCAGGGGATAAGAATCTTGGACAGGAAGACTGAAACCCTGCGAGGTAGGCCATTTTTAAAGCTATCCGAGTGGGAGCGATTTGAAAGGAGAGACCTTTGAAGGTGACGTAGGGAATCCCTCGTGACAGAGTTTCCACGAGATTATTTGACTTTGTGTTTCCTGACATCTGGGTGGGTTCTTGAGAAATCCATCATTCACTCTAGTGTGGTGTGTTCAACAACAATTAGTCTGTTGATTCACATTTCTTCATACTTACCTTGAATGTTCGAGCACAGGATACATATTGTAAATTATTTTAATTTTCTAAACAACTTGTATGGTAAAGTTTGATTTTGTTTGTTCAAAACCTGTGGAATCTTGTGGCTTTATTCTAAAAGCAGGAGTCTTGAAGCTCAACCGTTACCAATTTTAAAGGAAATGTTATTGGTCCCTAACTGGATCGCCACCCGAACTCCCGGGGTCTGGCCAAGGATCGTAACATCTCATTTATCTTTAAAAGGAGGCTGGGTATTGTTTCATTACCTACTTTAATGAACTGAATGTGGTTCAACTGAGTTCATTCGCGATTTAATCAATTTTAGAATTGTGTTAAAGTACTGGGGAAGCATAACAGTCCTCATTGACTGTATTTCGTCACCTTGTCAATTAGCTGACCGTTGAGCAGCTCAACAGCATCTTCACTACGTTCTGCGCGCTGCTTCTGTGCCCTTGTCGCTTTCTTCAAGGCTTCCTTATCCCTGTCCCCTTTCATTTGAAATTGCTTCAGTTGCTCTGTCAGGTAATCCAACTCTCCCTTCTGTTGCGAAATAGTACGCTCAAAATTCTGAAAGAGGAAAATTGGAACAAACAAGTAAATTGCTCCAACTGGAGGCTGCTTAATAATTGTTAAGGAAGACAAAAAATTAAAGTCAAAAACAGATTGTGTAACAAGGCACGCAAAAAAGGCCTGCATTTATATAGCAACTCACCAGATCTTAAAACTTTTCACATACACTTTAGGCAGAACAAATTAATTTTTTGCAGTGCACTTAAATATGTGGGTAAACATAAGAACACTTTGTGCAAAGAAAGATCCTACAAGCTGCTATGTGATGAATGATCATGTAGTCTGTCTTCACTGTTACTTATGTACTCACATCCCAGAGTGAGGCAAGAATCCACAAGTGAAGAATTGTACTGACAGATTTAAGTACTATTCACTAACAAAAACCTCCACTTACATTTTTCACAAAATATAAACCTTTCACTTGATGCATGTAACTTTAGCCAATAGCAGGCCTAGCTAGATGTCCAAATCTCAAAAATAAACACACTTCACTTGAATAGCTTCCAGTTGTTAGTGACTGAACTACCTTACCAGGAGCAATAGCACAGGAGGCTTGCTCACAACATAACAGAGTTGCAGTTAGTTACTTATTAAGCCAATGTTAACATTAAGCAGCGTCCTTCTGTCCAGCTTAATAACCATAAACTACACTAAAAGTAAACAAAATTGGGATTGTCTGCTTGTAAGCCAAAGAACAAGTCTGCACACGTACTCCCATAGACACAAAAGACAGGATACACCAACAACTATGAAAAACATAACATTTCTACCATTGCCAGGTGACTGTTCCCATAGATAAAACTCAGATGATGGAAGTAACCCAACTAGGATCAGCAAAACAGAAAATGCGAAACAATTTAGGCGTGATTGTTTTTAAATTAATTGTGGTACTTCTTTTAAGTCACTGTTCTGTAGCATGATTGCAACATCTGAACAGCACCTCCAACTTAAGACTAGATGCTTAAATCCTGGAATGGGGCTTGAAGACTCAGGCTCCCAATTCAGAGGTGAAGAGTGCAATCAAGTGAGAAAATCTGAAAGAAAACTTGTGAGAACATGAACTTCCAAATGTACCTCAGGGCACAGCAGATCCCTTTTCAATTTTAGCTTTGCGACATCAAATTAAGAATGATTACCCTGATCTGGACGAGCATGCGATTGTTATCTGCCTCTTTGCTGCGAAGCTGTCCTTGTAGGTGGGCTCGTGTGTTTTCAAGTGACTTGGAGAGCTCTGCTGCTGCACGAGCATTGTCCTAAAGGAAGCAAACAAAGTGGTCCAGTTACTCTTGATGTTTATTGCTCAGCTCCCAGGTAAATATGCGTAGTTCAGCTCAAGACTGCTCGCCAATAGAACCTAATATTTTTAGATATTTGACAATCAACAGGTTATAGCTCATAAAGGGCAGTACAGTAGCAAAGTTGCTTCACAGCTCCAGGGTCCCAGGTTTGATTCCCGGCTTGAGTTACTGTCTGTGTGGAGTCTGCACATTCTCTGTGTCTGCATGGGTTTCCTCCGGGTGCTCCGGTTTCCTCCCACAGCCAAAGATGTGCAAGTTAGGTGGATTGGCCATGCTAAATTGCCCTTAGTGTCTAAACAGGTTTGGTGGGGTTACTGGGTTACGTGGATAGGGTGGAGTTGTGGGCTTGGGTAGGGTGCTCTTTCCAAGGGCCGGTGCAGACTCGATGGACCGAATGGCCTCCTTCTGCACTGTAAATTCTATTATTCTATGATCACATGGATTTGCCCCGGTAGCTGGTGGGAGCACTAAATACTTTGAAAGAAATAGTACTAAAGCATCAAGAAAGTTACAGACTATCCATAGCCAAATGCAGCTTCCAGTCAGTCAGAAGCAGCATGGTGTAGTTAATTCAGCATTTGAACTTGCTCTGATATTTTGGAATGGAATCATGGTGTAGCTGAGTCAGCTTGCGTTCCTGCTACCAGAGGTTCGTCATGAGAATAATCTAGGGCAGCATGATGGCGCAGTGGTTAGCACTGCTGCCTCATGGCACCGAGGTCCCAGGTTCGAGCCCGGCTCTGGGTCACTGGCCATGTGGAGTTTGCACATTCTCCTCGCGTTTGTGTGGGTTTTGCCACCACAATCCAAAAGATGTGCAGGGTAGGTGGATTGCTCCTTAATTGGAAAAAATGAATTGGGCACTCTAAATGTATAAAGAAAAAAAAGATGAGAACAATCCTTCTTAAAACCTTGCTTTAGAGAGACAACTTTCTGTATCTCTTCAGTACAGAATAGGATGGAACGAACTCAGACCAGTGTACAATTATTCTGTCTACTGATCTTAATGGGTTCAAACTGCTCAATGCCCAGAAGCAAAAGATAGTAAAGAAAATCAGCAAAACTTTCCCTTTGTTCTTTTTTAGTATCTTAAATTCATTTCTCCCACTGTGAGCACCCTTCCTGTTGATTCCCTTACATCCCCTTTCTTTAATTGTTCCCCTTATCATCGTTTTGATCCATGGCTGCTGAATGGACATATTGAAGTCGAGCAGAGGAATTCAAAAGTTACAAAAAAAAGAGAGCACTGTGCTAGCACGGGCAGCAGAATTCAGACTTTTTGGCACCCGAGAGATCGGTGGGACTCAGGTGGATTGATTGGCTGATGACCAATTAATTGGCTAAAAGGCCATACTCTGCCCGGCAACAGGTGGTGATTGGATCTTGCCCGAGTGGGATAACTTTTTTCAGAGAACCAAAGAAGGACAGTTGGGTCGCTGGAGGCTCAAGAAGAAAGAAGCCACTCTCTCGCTCTTTCTCTCGCCTTTCTCCACAAAAAGTTGCATAGCCGTACAGGGACCTGAATGAATCTGCAGTGAAAACCATTACAGACTGAACACCTAAATTGAAGGAAAGTGTATTCGAAGACAACCATTGGAAACAAATATTCTTATTACTTTTACCATTATTTTTCACCCCCGGTTTGTCTGTCTGCGTGTAGAGGGTGGGGCGAGTTAAAGTGAGGGGTTAGGAATTAGAAAGTACAAAACTGGTGACTGTAGCCAAGGGCCAAAGACTTTGGGTGTTTTTCTTAGAATCATTTGTTAATTTCAATTGTGTTGTGATTCTGGGTCAAATGGGGTTGGAATTGATTCCACACTAGCCCACGGAGTCATAAGACTACTTACAGACTCGATGAAATAAACTTTTCCTGATTTACCGTAACAAAATCGCTCAGGGGTGGCACGGTGGCGCCGTGGTTAGCACTGCTGCCTCACGGCGCCGAGGACCCGGGTTCGATCCCAGCCCCGGGTCACTGTCCGTGTGGAGTTTGCACATTCTCCCTCACCCCCCACAACCCAAAGATATACAGGTGGATTGGCCACGCTAAATTGCCCCCTAATTGGGTACTCTAAATTTATATTTTAAAAAATAAATAAAAACAAATCGCTCATGCTGAATACCTCTGCTGCATCTCAATCACCCTTAGACAAAGAGCCCAGTTTCTCTAGTCTCTTGTCTTTAGCAGCTTAAGTCTCCTGGGAAAATGTTTTGAGCCAAAATCTGGTAGAACCCAGATTTTGAAAGTAAAAGTGTTCCAGAGAATTTTAGCTACGTTTACTTGAAATGGCAGTTGTGTAACATGCATACACCTCCCTGCATGATGACCCTATTGTTTTGCAAATGATATAGGTAGACACCTTAACAGAAGCAGACATTTGCAAATTTTGTGGCATGATGTCTCTCACTGATTCCAACTGCAGGAGTATCCCATGACCAAACAGAGATTAATTTGGAGGCAAGGAAATGACTCATCAGGTCTGTGGCTTGCTGCTACTCACACTTTCTTTTTTAAAAAAATAATATTTATTGTCACAAGTCGGCCCACATTAACACTGCAATGAAGCCACTGTGAAAATCCCCTAGTCGCCACAAATTCCAGCGCCTGTTCGGCCACACTGACGGAGAACCCAGAACATCCAAACCACCCAACAGCAAGTCCTTCGGGACTTGTGGGAGGAAACTGGAGCACCCGGAGGAAACCCACGCAGACACAGGGAGAACGTGCAGACTCTGCAGACACTGACCCAAGCCAGGAATAGAACCCGGAACCCCGATGCTGTGAAGCAACAGTGCTAACCTCTTGTGCTACCTTGCCGCCCTACTCACTCTTTTCTGGGGACAATGATGATATGGCAATATAGGGTAAAATCTGTTATCCTTTGCTCCTGGTGGAAAGTCTTGCTCATTGAGAGAGGACGAAGATTCTCCAATCCACAAGGGAAGAGTGTAAAGAAAGAGGCCACTGCTCTCGCAATTATTAGCCACAAGAAATCATTCATAAGAACTAGGAGCAGGAGGTCATTCACCCCACTTTGCTGCCCATTGTCCATAATCCTTCAACCCTTTTCTAATTAAAAACTCTGTCCCGGCATCCACTGCACTCTGGGGTAGTGAATTCCACAGATTCCCGACCTTTGAGAAGTAATTCCTTCTCATGTTTTAAATTTCCTACCACTCATCCTAAAACAATTACCTCTTGTTCTAGATTGCCTCAAAGGAGGCAACAGCCAATCTACCTCAACTTTGTCAATACCCATCATCTTCTATACCTCAATTAGATCTCCTCTCATCTTCTAAACTCGAGAGAGTATAGGCCTAAACTGCTCAATCTCTCTTCATAGGATAGACCCTAAAATAGGACATGGGACCGGATACAATACATTATAAAGAGAAAACAGTCAGCTCACTTCAGTGATGCTACTTCACCCCCTCCCCTCATCACTGCACACTCACCTTTTCTGTTTGATACTGAATAAGGAGTTGGTCAATCTGATTTTCAATCTCCTGCAGCTTCATTGACAAGCGCTGAACAGTGGCATGAAAAAAATTAAATACAACTTATGAGATTTCAGAATATCCATGTTTTCTGTATACTGGTGTATGTGATGCATTAAGCGCCTGACTGCCAGTTTCCATGGAGGTCCTTACATTACATATTTACGGTAGTACCATTTAAATATAGATATATTGCTATGCATGTAAATTACTCTTTTATGTTTCTGACCAGGGGACTTCCGGTGGTGACCATGGTCTGATCGGTCGCACACGAGGTGGTTCCTGCCTGGAGGTGCCAGTTTTGGTCCTTTTTATCCAATTAATGGGGGACTTTGATGGATAAAGTGTGAGGAGAGTGGAAGGTGACTGTTTCTTCCCCAGATTGAAATTTGTATGTACTTTGTTTATTTTGTGCTATGTTGACAGGTTTGTGGGGGGAGGGGGGTTGGAATAAAATATATATTTTTTAATGTTTCTGACCAGGATTTTAGTCACCGTTTCCAATGTCCTCTTCCTTAGCTCAGTTGTCCATTTTAATGCGATTATGCCCCTGTGAAATTGCTATATTTGAGGTGCTAAATAAATGAGAGCTATTGCGGTATACCTCTGGTGTGATCATAGGCATTTTATTATCTTTGATAATAGTTATACCTTGATTTCTCTACAGGAATCAGCCTCTTCCTCATCCAACTAAGAATTGTTCATGTGCTTGCCTTGGCAGGCTCCTTGAACATGGGTGGCAATACAGTTAAAACTAATTCTCACACATGCACATACAAGTGCCCAAGGGATTATCCAATGGTGGAGCTGCTGGGAAATACATTTTGTTTCACCTAACAAGCGATTTCTGAGGGCACAATCCATATCACTCTGAATAAGCAGGGCCCACGTGTCAGTCGCTTTCCCCAGCCCGCATACCACATCACCAAAGTGCAATCAGCTCCACTCACTGCATTTTCTGCTTCTGACTGGGCCAGCTTTTCAAGGAGTGCTTCCTTTTGCTCAAGCAGCCTCAAGGCATCAGTCTGTTAACAAGATAAGGGGAAATTATACAATGCAGCTCTATCTAAATACACTGAAAGACCTGAACAAAATGGTTCTTTGCCAGCATTCTGTGAAATGAATATGCTGCAACCACGATAGGAACAAGATACGATGTAAACATTCATTGGAAACAGTTAAAATAAACCTGTTCAGGTTGTGAAAGCCCATTTAAAAATAATTTTTAAAAAAAAAAGACTTCTATTTCTATCGTGTCTTTCTCAATCTCGGGATGTCCCAAAACACCTGTACGTCTGCAATGCAGACACTGTTGTAATGAAGGAAACAAAGCAGCCGATATTTGCACTGCAAGCTCCCACACAGTAATGTGATAATAGATACGCAGTTTTAGATTTTACATAATCACTTTTAGAGAATCCATTTTCTATCTCCACAAATACTACCAGGCCTGCTACGTATTTCCAATATTTTCTGGTTTTATTTCAGATTTCCAGCATCTGTAGCATTCTGCTTTTGATTCAGTTTTAGTGATGGGTTTTGAGGGATAAATATTGGTCAGGATCCTGGGATGAACTCCCTTGCTCTTCAAAATGGTGCCACAAAATCTTGTGTGCCCATCCGAGAGGGTAGGCAGGATTACGTCTTATCTGAAAGACAGAACTTCTGACGGTGTTACACTCCTTCAGTATTGAACTGAACAATAATTCCTAGATTGTACTCAAAAGTGTTGTGGTGCGATTTCAACCCACCCATGACCTTCGAATTTGGAGGCGGGAGTGCTACCGCTGTCAATAAAAAAAAGTCACCTTAGATACACGTCGGTGTAGCAAATGATCAGAAATGATAATCGAACTCCAAACAAAAAAAGTGAAAACTTCAGAAAGCTTTTCAATTGAATACACTACAGAACAAAATCAAAATTACCCCGAGACTGTTAAAACCTCACCTCCTGCGAGTGATGTTCCTTAAGTAGCTGCCGAACCGATCGATTTGTTGCGTCAAAGGTTTCCAGTTTCTGCAGTAGCAACTCCTTCTGCCGCGATAGCAGATTACTTTCTGACATCGATATTGGCTTCTCCTTAAAATATAGAAAAATGTGAAGTTGCTACAGATGCATATGGAAATATGGAGGAGCAACTCATTCGAAGAGACCCTGAAAAATACACCGAGTCATCCTCTTATGCAGTTCCTATGTTAAAATAGTAATCCCACTTCAAATGTGCTAAAATTGGCTAATGAGTTGTCCAGTGCTCCTGAAAGGCACATTACAAATGCGAAACTTTTTATCCCCTCTCAATTCTTCCTTTCCTTTCCCCAATCAGAATGACACAGTCAACATTAGAAATTTGCATTAAGAAAAATCACACAGACAAGTCTGCTTTCAACTGTTTCTGAGCAATGTCGAATTGAGGTACTCATGATTACCCAAGTTCATAATGCAGAATTCAACTTTCTAGGGGAAAATAATTATTCTCCACGGTCACCACAAAACTGCTGGGAACTCTTCCCACAAAATCATAGTTGCTCATTTATTGTTGCTCATCCTCACTTCTAACCGAACCATTACATCACCCACCATTTCGTAGTGATCTCCGCTAATAGGCTAGCAAATGCATCCTCTTGTGCTCTGCCACACAATTAACAGATAATGTATCAATCATAATTTCCCTTGCCTGGGTGAGTACAGCTCCAACAACACTCAAAACAAATGACAGATCATATGAACATTATATTGCACCAAGGACTCAAAGAAGAGCCCTAACTAGGAGGAGGAGAGGGTCCAAGAACGGAAGACTTAAAAAATGAGGGGTATATGATAGAGCATGGTGCAGGATAGCGAAGAAGAACTTGACGGTCATAGTGTGACAGGCTGGAGCAGGTAACATAAACCAACAATACGCAACACAGTAAATCCAGAGGTGTAAATAACTGTTAAAAAAAAAAAAATCAAAGCTATATGTTCTTTATCTGAATGCATGAAGCATTTTCAACAAGATAGAAGAGTTGATAGCACCGATTACAACATAGGAGTTTGGTGTATTAGCTATTACAGAAACATGGTTGCAGGGGGACCAATTTGGGTGCTCAACTTTCCAGGGTATCTAATGTTCCAAAGGAACAGACCAAAGGGGAAAGGACGTGGGGTAGCGTTGTTGATCAAGGAGGTTTCAGAGGCGTGCAAAGTTGTGATATAAAGTGGATAGTGATTAGAATCGTTTTTTTTATTTGAGCGTAGCCAATCCACCTACGCTGCACACCTTTGGGTTATGGCGGTGAGACCCACGCAGACATGGGGAGAATGGACCCAGGCAGACATGGGGAGAATGTGCAAACTCCACACGGACAGTGACATGGGGCCGGGATCAAACCCGGGTCCCCCGTACCGTGAGGCAGCAGTGCTAACCACTGCGCCACCGTGCCGCCCAGGACTTCAACAATCTTAATGCTGAATTGCCTGATCCAGTCTCCCAACAGTAATCTCCAGGTAAACAGTGGTTTTGGTTTTAACCCAATTCTTTTCAGGACTATACTGATCGGTGATACAGTCCTCTTGGACAGCACAAGGCAAAAACACATGGGTAATCACCGAACCAGTAGATTTAGCTTCAAAATTCTTCACAAAGACAGCTGTTGACATTCTTCTCTTTTATCTCCTTGGCTCGGAGCTCAAGACATACTTAATGCTACATGTTTTAGAAACTTTGAGAATAATTCTAGCAATAAAATGCTATTAAAGAAACACCCAAGTAAAAACAGAAAACAATGGAAATTGGCAGGTGATGAGAAGGACAGATTTATCAGCCCAATCCCATGAAGAATCATGTAAAAACATTTAACCTTTCTGTCAATCAATTTTGTTTCAGGTGTTCAGCATTTGCAGTTCCCCATTAGCAACATGGGATGTGCCAGGATGAATGGCATCAAAATGCAAGCTGGAAGGGTAAAATATTGTACTCACTGTGCGCAATTTACTGATGGCACTGCGCAGGGCTGCAACCTGTTTGGCTGCAGCTGCTCCATCCATCTCAGCCTCAACCAGTATTTTCAACAGGGTGTCCTGATCTTTCCGCCAGGGCTTCTTTTCTAAGCTGTGAACAACAAGCAGCATTGATAATATGTGTAGCAAGACATTTTAAAATCTATTATTTTAAAGGCAGACAGAACAATGGATATGAAGCAGAAATGAAACAAAGATTATGGGCGGGATTTTCCATGCAATCTGCTGCGTATTTCAGAGGTGGAATCGTCTGCTCCTGCCGCTGTCAAACAGGCTTTGCGTTGAATACACCCTCGCTTCCAGGAAACCTGTAGCGGGGGTGTGCCGCCGGTATGAACAGCCAGAAAATTCCAGCCTTTGAGATTTCAGAAGACAAGGAAGCAAAGGGGAGGAAGGGCAGCAAGGTGGTGCAGTGGTTAGCACTGCTGTCTCATGGCGCCGAGGTCCGAGGTTCTATCCCGGCCCCAGGTCACTGTCCATGTGGAGTTTGCACACAACCCAAAGATGTGCAGGATAGGTGGATTGGCCACACTAAATTGTCCCTTAATTGGGAAAAAAAAATAATTGGGTACTTTACATTTTTTTAAAAAAACTCAATAATTTTCATACAATTTTATTGCTTATATATTCTGAAAATTGTTATTTTTCTCCTTACAATATGTGACTGCAAAATAGGTAAATTAGCCCTCTTCATTCTTCTTGACCGGTCTGCAATCTTTGACACTGAAAGAGTCAACTGGACTATAAACGTTAGCTCCCTTCTCTCTCCACAGATGCTGTCAGACCTGCTGAATTGTCCAGTATTTTCTGTTTTTGTTTCAGATTCCAGCATCCTCAGTAATTTGCTTTTATCCATCTTCAACATCTCTCCACTGTTGACCACCTAAATGGAACTTCTATCACGAGGTTCCATCCTAATCTAACCGTAGCCAAAGTACCACTTGCAATAGCTTCTCTTCTTGCTCCTACACCATTACCTCTGGTATTCCCCAAGGATCTATCCTTGGCCCAGTTTCTCATCGACACGCTACCCCTCAGTGACATCAACTGAAAACATGGCGTTAAGTTTGCACATGTATGTTCACGACACCCAGTGCTACCTTACCGCCACCTCTCTCAATTTCTCCACTTCTGCTATGTCTTTGTGAAATGAAATGAAATGAAATGAAAAGAAAATCGCTTGTCACAAGTAGGCTTCAAATGAAGTTACTGTGAAAAGCCCCTAGTCGCTACATTCCGGCGCCTGTTCGGGGAGGCGGTTACAGGAATTGAACCGTGCTGCTGGCCTGCTTTCAAAGCCAGCGATTTAGCCCTGTGCTAAACAGCCCCTGCAACATCTGATGTCTACTGTTTCGCTCAGTTAGCTGGATGGCTCGTTTGTGATGTGGAGCGATACCAACAATGCGGGTTCAATTCCCATACCAGCTGATAGTATTCATGAGGGCCCCACCTTCTATACATTGTCCCTCACCACCAGTCAGCTCTCAAGGGGAGTGTAGCCCCTCACCACCAGTCAGCTCTCAAGGGGAGTGTAGCCTAAGGTCCTCTGGGACTGTGATGGTATTTACAGGTATTTTCTTAATCCCCTCAAAGTATTTCATCAATTTACATCAAGCATAATTTGCATTGGCTCTCTGACATTATTAAATTTTTCGGAGGCCGGCATGGTAGTAGTGATTAGCACTGTTGCTTCACAGCGCCAGGGACTGTAACTAGGGGATTTTCATAGTAACTTCATTGCTTGTAAAATAATGTAAGCCTACTTGTGACACTAATAAAGACTATTAGATTATCAGACTGCTTATCCAACATCCAATACTGGGTAAACAGAAACGTAGAACGCATAGAAACCCTACAACGCAGGAGGCCATTCGGCCCATTGAGTCTGCACTGACTCTCTGAAAGAGCACCCTACCTAGGCCCACTCCCTTGCCCTATCTCCATAACCCCACCCAACCTGCACACATTTGGACACCAAGGGCAAATTTAGCATGGCCAATCTACCTAACCGGCACATCTTTGGGCCATGGGAGGAAACCGGAGCACCCAGAGGAAACCCATGCAGTCACCCAAGGCCGGAATCAAAACCACATCCCTGGCACTATGATGCAGCAGTGTTAACCACAGTGCTGCATCCAATTAAATATAGGAAGACTGAATCCATTGTTTTCCATCACTGCTCCAAGCTCAGTTTCCTAGCTCCTGATTTTCGCACCATTGCCTTTTCCCAACTCCATAAAATCACACGGCTTCTCCTGTCTCAGTTTGTCTGTCGCTGAAACATTCATTCACACCTTTTTATCATTTTTAGGCTGAACAATTCAGTGCACTCCTGTCTGGCCTCCCAAATTATATCCTCCGTAAATTTGAGGTCATCCAAAACCCCGCTGCTCATTTCTCAACTTGCAACACGGTCTATTCATTTATCACCCCAATGCTCGATGACGTCACATTGGTCCCAAGTCAAGCAACATCTTGAAGCTAAAATTTTCATCCCGATTTAAAATCCTCCCACAGTCTCCCAATCTCCTCCAGCCCACAACCTTCCAAGATATCCATATTCATCTGGTTCTGGTCTCGAGCAAACCCAAATTTAAATCATTTCACCATTAGTGATCGTGTTTTCCGCTGCGTAGGTTGTAGAATTCTCTCCTTCCATCTCTCTACCTTGCTTTCCGCCCGTAAAACATTTCTAAAACCTACCTCTTTGCCCAAGGTTTGGTTATTTGACCTAATACCTCCTTATGTAGCCCAGTGTTATTTTTTGTTTTATAATGTTCCTGTAGTATTATTGTTGTCAGACGATATTTGCCATTTATCAGTCAATCCACCCTGTCCTTTTGTATCCGACCAGCTTGTTTTCTGCCGTTTGCAGTACCTCCCATTTGCAAACTTAGGATTTAATTTCCTGCTTTCAAGTCACTTGATACATTGTAAATAGCAACAGCCGCAGGACTGATACCTAAAACATTCAAGTGTTATCCATCTACACATTAATCAGCCCAATGAATCAGCCTTTGTTCTTCCTAGCTTCAGCCAAATTTCTAATTGATTTTAGTCGGATTCAGCTGTCCTCTTAATATGGTAGCCTGATCCTCGGAAGGTCTCTCAACCCAGTGCTCTCCAGGGTTCTCTGGAGTGGTGAAAATCTTGACTGCCAACATTATCACACACAGCCAGAGTGAGACAGAACCAAGAGTGAGTTTGGGAATTTGAATCTAGGTGGGAATTCGAAGTGCTTTTTATCCCTGGTAAGTAGTATTTCTGTTTTCTTTTTCTTTTCATTGGTATATTTATTTTTTTCTTTGTTGTTTATTTATTTTTTATTTTGGGGGGGAAATTGTAATTGTTGAAGTTAACCGAAGGTTTAAGACATGGCAGGAGATCTCAGACCCGTGCCATGCTCCTTGTGTGCGATGTAGGAGCTCAGGGACACGTCCACTGTCCCTGGCTCCTTCACGTGCAAGAAGTGTGTCCAGTTGCAGCTCCTGTTAGACCGCTTGACGGCTCAGGAGCTGCGGATGGACTCACTTTGGAGCATCCGCGATGCTGAGGACTTTGTGGATAGCACGTTTAGCGAGTTGGTCACACCGCAGGTGAAAGGTACCGAGGGAGATAGGAGATGGGTGACCAAAAGACAGAGCAAGAGTAGGAAGGCAGTGCAGGTGTCCTCTGCGGTCATCTCCTTGCAAAACAGATATACCGCTTTGGATACTGTTGAGGGAGATGGCTCACCAGGGGAAGGCAGCAGCAGTCAGGTTCATGGCACCGTGGCTGGCTCTGCTTCGCAGCTGGGCAGGAAGAAGAATGGCAGGGCTATAGTGATAGGGGACTCAATTGTAAGGGGAATAGGCAGGCGGTTCTGCGGACGCAATCGAGACTCCAGGATGGTATGTTGCCTCCCTGGTGCAAGGGTCAAGGATGTCTCGGAGCGGCTGCAGGACATTCTGGGGAAGGGGGGGGGGGGGGTGAACAGCCAGCTGTCGTGGTGCACATTGGCACCAACGATATAGGTAAAAAACGGGACGAGGTCCTACAAGCTGAATTCAGGGAGTTAGGAGTTAAACTAAAAAGTAGGACCTCAAAGGTAGTAATCTCAGGATTGCTACCAGTGCCACGAGCTAGTCAGAGTAGGAATGTCAGGATAGATAGGATGAATGCGTGGCTCGAGAGATGGTGCAAGAGGGAGGGGTTCAAACTCCTGGGGCATTGGAACCGGTTCTGGGGGAGGTGGGACCAGTGCAAACCGGACGGTCTGCACCTGGGCAGGACTGGAACCGATGTCCTTGGGGGGAGGGGGGGGGGGGTTTGCTAGAGCTGTTGAGGAGAGTTTAAACTAATGTGGCAGGGGGGTGGGAACCGATGCAGGAAGTTGGAAGGTAGTAAAATAGGGACAGAAACAAAAGGCAGTAAGGGGGAAAGTGTAAGACAGAGAAGCCATAGTCAAAAATCAAAAAGGGCGACAGTACAAGGTACAGTGACTGAGGGGAGCTCAGTGAATAGGACCAGGAATACTAAAAGGAATAAAATGGGAAGTGAAACCATTAATGGTAAGCGACGTGGCAGGTTGTTACATGAAGATATGGGTTCAACGCCAAGGAAAATTAGGAGAAAGGTTAAGAGGAAATATAACTTAGGACAGGTTACTAATCGAGGTGTTAAGATTCAGAACAGAGGTAAAAAAAACAACATAAGTGTACTTTACCTGAATGCTCGTAGTATTCGGAATAAGGTAAATGAGTTGATGGCGCAAATCATCGTGAATGACTATGATTTAGTGGCCATTACTGAAACATGGTTAAAGGATGGTCACGACTGGGAGTTAAATATCCGAGGGTATCAAACTATTCGGAAGGACAGGTGGTGTAGCTGTTATTTAAGGATGACATCCGTGCAACAGTAAGGGATGATACTGGTGCTATGGAGGATAAGGTTGAATCCATTTGGGTGGAAATCAGGAATAGTAAGGTGAAAAAGTCACTGATAGGAGTAGTCTATAGGCCACCAAATAGTAACATTATGGTGGGGCAGGCAATAAACAAAGAAATAACTGATGCATGTAGAAATGGTACAGCAGTTATCATGGGGGATTTTAATCTACATGTCGACTGGTTTAACCAGGTCGGTCAAGGCAGCCTTGAGGAGTTTATAGAATGTATCCGCGATAGTTTCCTAGAACAGTAAGTAATGGAACCTACGAGGGAACAAGCGGTCCTAGATCTGGTCCTGTGTAATGAGACAGGATTGATTCAGGATCTCATAGTTAGGGATCCACTCGGAAGGAGCAATCACAATATGGTGGAATTTAAAATACAGATGGAGGGTGAGAAGCTAAAATCAAGCACTAGTGTTTTGTGCTTAAACAAAGGAGATTACAATGGGATGAGAGAAGAACTAGCTAAGGTAGACTGGGAGCAAAGACTTTATGGTGAAACAGTTGAGGAACAGTGGAGAACCTTCCAAGTGATTTTTCACAGTGCTCAGCAAAGGTTTATACCAACAAAAAGGAAGGACGGCAGAAAGAGGGAAAATCGACCGTGGGTATCTAAGGAAATAAGGGAGAGTATCAAATTGAAGGGAAAACATACAAAGTAGCAAAGATCAGTGGGAGACTAGAGGACTGGGAAATCTTTAGGGGGCAACAGAAAGCTACTAAAAAAGCTATAAAGAGTAAGATAGATTATGAGAGTAAACTTGCTCAGAATATAAAAACAGGAGGACTTCCGGTGACGGCGGGCGGGAGGCAGCCGCACAATGGAGGGCTCCCGTTCGGGAACGGCATTTTCGGGGCTTTAAGCCCAGTCCCAGGGTCCACGGAGGCGGCAGAAGCAGGGAGAAGGCACGGAGGAGGCACAGTGAAGACACAGGAGGGAAAAAAAAAGGAGGACAATGTCGAGGGTGAGCAAAAAAACAGCCAAAAAAAAAAAAAAAAAAAAAACAGCTGAAGCTCCATCGGGGAGTGAAAAGGTCACCGCGGGGTCACCAAGGAAAATGGAGGCTGGAGCACCAGGGAAGGCCGCACTGCTTACGGCTGAAGAAATAACTAAGGTGATGGCTGCGGAATTTGAAAAGCAGTTGGCGCAGATTGCGAAATGCATGGAGACGGTGAGGAAGGAGATGATGGAGGTTTTGAATGTGCTGGAGGAGGAGGCGGTTTCCCCGGTGAGGATGGAGGTGGCGAGCGCAGTGGCGGAGGTGCGAGAGCAAGGGGAGGCGCTGAAGGAAGTGGAGGAGACGTTAGTGCAGCACGGTGATCAACTTGCCTCGATGGGGAAAAAGATGCGGAAGGTGATGGACACTAACAAGGATTTGCGAGGAAAAATGGAAGACCTGGAAAACAGATCCAGGCGACAGAATTTGAAGATTGTGGGGCTGCCCGAAGGAGCGAAACCGACTGAGTATTTTGCCGCGATGCTGGCAAAACTATTGGGGGAGGGGGAGGATCCCTCCCGATATGAACTGGATCGGGCTCATTGGTCGTGGAGGCCTGTACCAAAGGCGAGTGAGCCGCCAAGGGCAGTGACTCTGTGCTTCCGTAGGTAGTGTGAAGGAGAAGGTCCTGAGCTGGGCCAAGCAGAAGCGGGTGGTGCAGTGGGCTGGAGCTGGTATACGTGTATACCAGGACTTTACGGTGGAGCTGGCAAGGAGGCGGGCTGCCTTCAACCGGGTGAAGAGGGCACTGTACATTAGCAAGGTGCGGTGCGGCATTGTATATCCAGCGAAGCTGAGGGTGACTTACAAGCTCAGGGACTTTTATTTTGGAACGGCGGAAGCAGCGGAGGAGTTTGTGAAAGCAGAAGGATTGTGGCAGAACTGACAAATTGAGGAATGGCCACATGCCGATGTAACCTCATGACTGTATTTTCTTCTTTTTGTATCACTGCGCGTGGGTGTAGAGACTAAAGGAGCCAATGCGGTATATACTTGGACAAGGGAAGGGACAGGACTTTCACTCGAAATGAGGGTTCTTTGGGGTGTAGGTGGATTTGCGGGGTTTGTGCGCTAAAAGGGGATCTTTGGGCTTTCCTAGGGACGGCCAAGTGGGAAAGGGACCCGGGCGGGGGCCTCCACGCTGGCCGGTTTAAGCCGGCCAGTGAACGGGAGTGAGGTGGGGGGAGGGGCTGCAGCCATCAGAGCCTGGCAGCACAGGGTCAGAGTGGTCTAGCCGGGGTGGAAAGTACAGAGGTTGGGAGGAGGAGTTTTACATGAGGCAGTGGACGGGAGGAGCTGGAGACCTTGTTGGGGGGTTAGGGAGCTGTGTAAGATTAAGGGTGACTATGGGTAATCCTCGATTCCTTTTTGTCATTTGTTTATGTAAACACGCGGGTTGAGGTTTGGGGGTTGGTGGGTAGATGGGATCGTTGTTATTATGGGGACTGACATATCTTACTGATTATTGTTTATTGTTGATGGCTGTAAATGTGGGAGAAAATGTGTAAAAGGAGAATTAAAAAAATTTATTTTAAAAAAAGAATATAAAAACAGATAGTAAAAGTTTCTACAAATATATAAAACAAAAAAAGAGTGGCTACGGTAAATATTGGTCCGTTAGAGAATGAGAAGGGAGATTTAATAATGGGAGATGAGGAAATGGCTGAGGAACTGAACAGGTTTTTTGGGTCGGTCTTCACAGTAGAAGACACAAAAAACATGCCAGTGACTGATGGAAATGAGGCTATGACAGGTGAGGACCTTGAAAGGATTGTTATCACCAAGGAGGTAGTGATGGGCAAGCTAATGGGGCTAAAGGTAGACAAGTCTCCTGGCCCTGATGGAATGCATCCCAGAGTGCTAAAAGAGATGGCTAGGGAAATTGCAAATGCACTAGTGATAATTTACCAATATTCACTGGACTCTGGGGTGGTCCCGGCGGATTGGAAATTAGCAAACATGACACCACTGTTTAAAAAAAGGAGGTAGGCAGAAAGCGAGTAATTATATGTCAGTGAGCTTAACTTCGGTAGTAGGGAAGATGCTGGAATCTACCATCAAGGAAGAAATAGCGAGGCATCTGGATGGAAATTGTCCCATTGGGCAGACGCAGCATGGGTTCATAAAGGGCAGGTCGTGCCTAATTAATTTAGGGGAATTTTTTTGAGGACATTACCAGTGCGGTAGATAACGGGGAGCCAATGGATGTGGTATATCTGGATTTCCAGAAAGCCTTTGAAAGGTGCCACACAAAAGGTTGCTGCATAAGATAAAGATGCATGGCATTAAGGGGAAAGTAGTAGCATGGATAGAGGATTGGTTAATTAATAGAAAGCAAAGAGTGGGGATTAATGGGTGTTTCTCTGGTTGGCAATCAGTAGCTAGTGGTGTCCCTCAGGGATCAGTGTTGGGCCCACAACTGTTCACAATTTACATAGATGATTTGGAGTTGGGGACCAAGGGCAATGTGTCCAAGTTTGCAGACAACACTAAGATAAGTGGTAAAGCAAAAAGTGCAGAGGATACTGGAAGTCTGCAGAGGGATTTGGATAGGCTAAGTGAATGGGCTAGGGTCTGGGCAGATGGAATACAATGTTGACAAATGTGACGTTATCCATTTTGGTAGGAATAACAGCAAAAGGGATTATTATTTAAATGATAAAATGTTAAAACATGCTGCTGTGCAGAGAGACCTGGGTGTGCTAGTGCATGAGTTGCAAAAAGTTGGTTTACAGGTGCAACAGGTGATTAAGAAGGCAAATGGAATTTTGTCCTTCATTGCTAGAGGGATGATGTTTAAGACTAGGGAGGTTATGCTGTAATTGTAGAAGGTGTTAGTGAGGCCACACCTAGAACATTCATAGAACATAGTGCAGAAGGAGGCCATTCGTCCCATCGAGTCTGCACCGACCGACTTAAGCGCTCACTTCCACCCTAGCCCCGTAACCCAATAACCCCTCCTAACCTTTTTGAGCACCAAGGGCAATTTAGCATGGCCAATCCACCTAACCTGCACATCTTTGGACTGTGGGAGGAAACCGGAGCACCCGGAGGAAACCCACGCAGACACGGGGAGAACATGCAGACTCCGCACAGACAGCGACCCAGCAGGCAATCGAACCTGGGACACTGGCGCTGTGAAGCCAGTGTTATCCACTTGTGCTACCGTGCTGCCCCTACCGCAGCTTGGAACTGGTGTGTGCGGTTCTCAGGTCACTTTAGCCAAAGTAAATGACAGTTAGATAGACCTGCACTGTAAGCATAATTTAAAAAACTAACTTCGTCATTATGAGAGATTTTGGCTGAGGTTTAACCTTAGTCTGAATTTTGAGAGAACAGAAGCTGGAAGATTGCGTAATTTGAAACGAGTGGGCGAATCTATAGTGGTCCTCACAGGGTCTTGTGAAAAACAAAGTAATCAGCTGAATTCGTTCAGAAATATTGAAAGGTAACCAAATAAGGGACTGAGGTCTCCACAGTCAAGAGTGGGCAAATTAAAGTTTTACCTCTGAGAATAAGAGTGGAAGAGAATTCTCCAGAGGACTACAGCATACTTATTGGTGGTCCTGACACAAGTGAGTAACCAATAACTTATAAAAGAATTGTTGGGGGAAGTAAAAAGTAAACCTGAGTGGAGAACATATACAGTTAAAAAAAACATGTTATTATGCTAATACTACTTGTTTTACTTTAGAACATAGAACACCTGGAGTATTGTGTTCAGTTTTGGTCTCCTTACTTGAGAAAGGACGTTCTGGCACTGGAGGGTGTGCAGAGGAGATTCACTAGGTTAATCCCAAAGCTGAAGGGGTTGGATTACGAGGAGAGGTTGAGCAGACTGGGACTGTACTCGTTGGAATTTAGAAGGATGAGGGGGGGGATCTTATAGAAACATATAAAATTATGAAGGGAACAGATAGGATAGATGCGGGCAGGAGGATAGATGCAGGCAGGTTGTTTCCACTGGCGGGTGAAAGCAGAACTAGGGGGCATAGTCTCAAAATAAGGGGAAGTAGATTTAGGACTGAGTTTAGGAGGAACTTCTTCACCCAAAGGGTTGTGAATCTATGGAATTCCTTGCCCAGTGAAGCAGTAGAGGCTCCTTCATTAAATGTTTTTAAGATAAAGATAGATAGTTTTTTGAAGAATAAAGGGATTAAGGGTTATGGTGTTTGGGCCGGAAAGTGGAGCCGAGTCCACAAAAGATCAGCCATGATCTCATTGAATGGTGGAGCAGGCTCGAGGGGCCAGATGGCCTACTCCTGCTTCTAGTTCTTATTATCCGGTAGGTGTGTTCTATGTGCTCATGAGTCCGAGTTGCAAAACACAATTAAGCGGCTTTATGATATGGGGAGAGAATCCTGTATGTTGAACATGATGCTGCCTCTGCGGAGGTAAGAATTCAGTCCTTGAAAAACCGGCTAAGTGGCATGGCAGAGGTCCTGGACAATCGAGGTCAGAGAAAGAATGTCCGAATTGTTGGTCTGCCTGAAGTTGTGGACGGTAAGGCACCAGTTAGGTTCTTCAAGGACCGGATGCCACATCAACTCAAGCTGGATGTAAAGGCTGGGCGTTTCAAATTAGAAAGGTTGCATCGTATCTGATCTTTTGAAGCCAAGGAATGTTTTTTTTTATCCCAGGCCCTTAATCATTCGCTTCCACAACCTTCAAGCTCACCAGAAAGTCCTGGAGACGGCAAAGGGAGGCGAGACCTAGCTCCATGAAGGAGTGAGGATTTCCTTCTTCCAGGACTCGGTCAAGTCGAGGCTTCAATTAAGTTTGAAGGCAACTGAAGGCTGCTGGAGTTATGTTATGCTTTATCCTGTGACCCTGAATATTGTATCCCACAACTCTGTCAAGCCGTTCGATAATCTGACCTTGGCCTTGATTCAATCCATGAGGGGCAAGGATTTGGATTAATGGTTTGCAACTCGGACCAACTCGAGCTCTAATCTGGACTCTTGCCCTATCATGGTGCTGTCTGATATAATTGTCCTGTTAAAGGGAGTTGCTATTATATGTGCATTGATTGAATGTCTTCTGTTTCTCCTGGAATGTTTCAGGGACTCTTATTGTATTATCTCATATTAGTCATGGTAGATATGCTGTGTGCTTATTATCCGTCATCTTTCTTTTAGCATCCAAACATTAATCATGGCAGAACTGAGTGGCATCACTGCCGAAGGGGGCCTGCTGATGGATACAGGTCTTTATGGATGCGGGAGGTGCATTAGATTCCCATTTCCTTGTTGCCCTTTCTTTTCCATGTTCTGGAGAAGGTATCCAGTTGGTAACGGCAGTGTGGCCGTATAGTTAATCCGATGGGTTCTCAGTCTTGATGAGGAACGTCCCCTTCAAACTATTGTGGTTGTGATTCTTTTGCTTTTTGTTATCATGGGAGGGTTTGTGTGTTGTTGACTCTATTCTACTTGGTACAGGCAGGTCCATGAAAGGAGGTTGCCCATTTGCCTCTGGTGTAAAGTGGGTCAGAGGAGGGGATACCAGATTGTGGTGCGAAAATCTGATCCTTAGTCTTCTCTATGGCCTAATTAATGGCAGCAATTAATCTTCAAATTTGCTCATGGGATGTACGGGGCATCCAACAACCCCATCAAGAGGAAAGACAGCCTCTCCTTTCTCAAGAAGGTGGTGAAGGTTGACATAGCCTTCGACATAAACCCATTTGGATGATAGGAAGCATTTAAAATTGAAATAAAAGTAGGTGCGGCAGGTTTTCTTCACATCCTTATCAAGCAGCAGGGGGCAGGGGGGTTGGCAATCCTCATCAATAAGGATACCCCCCTCAAGTTTGAAACCTGCACTAAGGACAAGTGAGGTAGTAAAAATGTGATCATTAGAGATGGAGTGGATGGAGACATCTTTTCATTAACGAACGCATAGGGACCTAGAATTACTCCCCGGAGTTCATTACTAGGGCTTTTTTGGATTTTGCCGAGTTGACGTCAGCTAACCAGTTTGTGGCTGTCGACCTAACTGCCATCTGAACCCTCTTGTAGATAAGCACCCGGTCATTAAAAAGCCCCACGCTGCAGGCCAGGGCATTGGCCTCAGCTTGGAGGGAGGTGGGTTATATGGACTTTGAGGACTCTACATTCCAGGGGAAGAGACTTTACTTTTTTTCCCATCCCCTCATAAATGTCACACTGGAACAGACTACGTTTTTGCGGCAAGGGCGATCCTGCGCCTGATGTCCTCTTGCTCCGTCGGTAGCATTGTAATCTTAGATCGTGCCCCCGTTTCAATTCTTCCTGAGTCAATTCGACCCCAGCTATTTCCCCCTCCATTTTGTGGGTGATGTGCAAGGCTTATGCTAGGGGGCTGATTAGTTCTTACACAGCTGATAAAGATGCAAGGTGTTGGAGAGCCTGCTAAAGCTGGAGGTTTATTGGCAAAAGTGGAGTAGGGTTATGAGGACTCCCAATAAGCAATTGTTGACGAGGTTAGCACAGCAAGGGTGGCCTTGGACTTTCTATTGACTCAGCTAACTGTGAAAAGCTGAAAGTTTGTGAGGCAGACGTTGTACAAGCTTGTGATTAAACAGAGCACATACTTGGCCTGCTTGACAAAGACAGACAGTGTGACTTAAAGGGTTATGAAGACAGAGGAGATAACGAGGTTTTTGGGAATTCCATGCAGTATTCTAAAAGTCTAAGCAATCTGGTGACCTGAAGCTTCTGGAGGCCTCGGAAAGCCACTGTGTTCTTAGTGCTCCTCTTTCTGAGGAGGTATCAAAAGCTATTCAGCTGGGTAAAGTGCCAGGACTTTATAGCTTGGACGTGAATTTAGGGAATTGAAGGATGTGTTGGTGGGTGGTTATGTATTATCACTCTTTTGAGCTAGGGATATTACCGCTAACTCTACACAGGTTAATATCGCTGATTCGGAAGATGGCCAATCACCTGGAGAAGTGTGCCTCCTATAGGCCAATACCTTTCTGAATGTCGAATGGAGGGCCAGATTCCGTTTATAAGGGGAAGATTTGAATATATATTATGAGGCTGAATGCAAGTCAAGCAGCAGAGAAAATGAGGAATTCAAAACATTGCACGGTAGCACAGTGGTTAGCACTGTTGCTTCACAGCGCCAGGGTCCCAGGTTCAATTCCCGGCTTGGGTCACTGTCTGTGCAAAGTCTGCACGTTCTCCCCGTGTCTGCGTGGGTTTCCTCCGGGTGTTTCCTCCCACAAGTCCTGAAAGACGTACTGTTAGGTGAATTGGACATTCTGAATTCTCCCTCGGTGTACCCGAACAGGTGCCGGAATGTGGGGACTAGGGGATTTTCACAGTAACTTCATTGCAGAGTAAATGTAAGCCTACTTGTGACAATAAAGATTATTACTAATAAAGATTATTATTATAATATATGGTGGTAGTTTTGGACAACAGAGCTCAGGCTCAGTAGCACTGGAGGAATGGGACTCGGATTTGATTGGTTGGCTGGTGGCCAATGACTTGGCCAAAAGGCCGTATTCTGCCCGGTAACAGGTGGTAATTAGATCCCCATTTTAAATTCATAGGTTCCACTTTGGCTGACTTGCTCCTGTTGGGCTTTATATGAGCAAATTCTTCTCATTTCAATTCAATTTAATTTAATTCATCTAATCTTGTTAGTCTGAATCGCAATACTTTGAGGTATTGTTATCCTCCGTATTAATATGATTCCCCCCTGTGGGTTAGCTCTGCAGCCTCACGGCGCCGAGGTCCCAGGTTCGATCCCGGCTCTGGGTCACTGTCCGTGTGGAGTTTGCACATGCTCCCCATGTTTGCGTGGGTTTCGCCCCCACAACCCAAAGATGTGCAGGGTAGGTGGATTGGCCATGCTAAATTGCCCCTTAATTGGAAAAAAGTAATTGGATACACTAAATTTATTTTAAAAAATATATGATTCCCCCCTCGCCCCCACCCAATGTATTAACTTGGGGCCGGATTGATCCAGAATTTAATCTAGAGGCTCTAGTCCCTCAAATATCCTGTTCCGAATCTATTCTGTACGGTTTTGCTTGTATTTATGCTGGAAATTACTCTTGTTTTGTCTGTGCCGATTTTGCACCATTTTTTCTGTTATTTGTTGGGTCCGTTGTTTAAAAGAAATTTGGGAGAAATCTAATTAATTATTTTTTAAATTCATGCTTTTGCCAAAAATCAATTTCTCCCCAATATCTTCCTTTTGGATGGCTCAATTATTCAGCAATTACACCAATGGCTCTGTAGGCCCACGGAATCTAAATTGTACCCGTTTTTAGCCAGGTTGTCCACTTCATTATAATGGATTGTATCACCCAGGGAGTCACCCAATCTATTTTGCCCAACTACAAATATATCCCCTCATGGCCCAGCGCGCCACTGTCTCTAGGCAGGCTGCAAAGAGAATCCTAGCAGAAGTCAAGGAGAAAATTAGTTACAAATCCTGTACCAGGAAATATCCGGTTCCTCTTTCATCATCTCAATGTCTCTTTGAAGCAGCTCATTCTTGTGCTCTCTAAGAACCAGCTCCTTGGTGACTTCTGCTAATTCCTCCTCTTTCTCTTCAATCAACCTCTTGGACACATTCAACTCCTCCTCTCGCTGTTCCAACAGGTGATTTTTCTTCCTCAGCTCAATCTAAAAAAAAACAAGAACCAGAGAGGAGGATAATTTGGGGCTTTGGGATAACAACTTATGAAAACGACACAGGTGGCTCAGTTTACTGCCAATAACGAGAAACAAAGTTAAAAATCAGAGATTTGCCTTCCGTCCCACACCCCAAGAGATATGGGGTGCTGAAAAAAAACACTGAATCAACACCAGTCAAAAAATATAGTTGAAAATAGATCTGTATGGGGTTGTGAGAGGTTGGGGAGCTTCTGAGAGACGGTCTGGAACATTATCGAGGATAGACGAAGCTTAGGTTAAGTCGGACCCCAGAGTGGCGGTCTTTCGGGTTTCAGAGCTGCTGGAGGGGAAGGTGGCCAATGACATGGCCTTCGCCGCTTTGATTGCCCGGCGACGGATTATTTTGAATTGGAGGTCGGATATACCATCAGGGGTTGCAGCCTGGCTGGGGGACCTGTACAGATTTCTCTGGTTGGAATTTTTTAAAATTTGCCTTAAAGGGGTTGGAAGAGGGCTTTGAGGTACGGTGGAGGCTGTTCATGACAATATTCGAGGAGCTGTTCGTCGGTTGCACCGGGGGGGGGGGGGGGGGGGGGGGGGGGGGCGCTAAAAGTGGAAAAATGTACAAACCGTTAACTCTGTTTTGATGGAATGTGTTGATATTGTTTATGTTTGGAATAAAATATCTTTAAAAAAATAAGGGCGGCACAGTGGCTAACACTGTTGCCTACAGCGCTGAGGACCCGGGCTTGATCCCGGCCCTGGATCACTGTGTGGAGTTTGCACATTCTCCCAGTGTCTGCGTGGGATTCACCCCCACAACGCAAAGATGTGGTTAGGTGGATTGGCCACGCTGGGGAAAAATAAAAATGAATTGGGTACTTTAAATTCATAATAAAAAAAGAAAAAGCCAAATAAATGGAATTGAAGGCATACATAAATTACATAGAACATACAGTGCAGAAGGAGGCCATTTGGCCCATCGAGTCTGCACCGACCCACTTAATCTCTCATTTGCACCCTATCCCCTTAACCCAATAACCCCATCTAATCTTTTTGGACACTAAGGGCAATTTAGCATGTCCAATCCACCTAATCAGCATATCTTTGGACTGTGGGAGGAAACCGGAGCACCCGGAGGAAACCCACGCAGACACGGGGAGAACGTGCAGACTCCGCACAGACAGTAACCCAGCGGGGAATCGAACCCGGGACCCTGGTGCTGTGAAGCCATAGTGCTAACCACTGTGCTACCGTGCTGACACAATTTATTACCATCTTTTAAAATAGCATTGTCCCATGGCTGTTGCTAAATCTTACTTCATTTTTTAATGATCCCACTTGGTTCATAAGACACTCAATTTTCTTCTCATACTCGTTCATCTTCCCATGTACAGCCTCCTCTTCATCTGTGGAGAGATCACTCAGGTGAAGTGTTGAATGGAATTTTTCAGTGTCAACAGGAGTTATATCTAGTCGATGAGTTGGGCCCTGGGATAGAAAAACATGACAGCAATAGTTACCTATAGATAGTAATTATCAGCCTCTACATACCGGATGTCTGAAAAAGGTAAAAACTTACCAGATGTTTGAATTTATTACTACCCCTTGGTCTTTAACATTCTGCATTTTACAGAAACAATATAAAACAAGATTTGCTCTCGTATCACTCAAGGTGATACGAGAGCAAATTTCATAGAATTTACAGTGCAGAAGGAGGCCAATCGGCCCATCGAGTCTGCACCGGCTCTTGGAAAGAGCACCCTACCCAAGCCCACACTTCCACCCTATCCATAACTCAGTAACTCCACCTAACACTAAGGGTAATTTTGGACACCAAGGGCAATTTAGCATAGCCAATCCATCTAACCTGCACATCATTGGACTGCGGGAGGAAACCGGAGCACCCGGAGGAAACCCACGCAGACAAGGTCACCCAAGGTCGGAATCGAACCAAAGTTCCTGGCGCTGTGAGGTAGCAATGCTAACCACTTTGCTGTCCCAGGAGGAGGAGAGAGAGAGAGAGAGATAGACAGGTAGAAAAATATAGGAGGGGGAAATTTCAGAGTTTAGGAACTAGGCAGCTGAAGATACAATCGACAATGACAGAAGCAAATAAAACAGGGATGCTCAAGAAGCCAGAATTAGATGAGCATGGGCAGCACGGTAACACAAGTGGATACCACTGTGGCTTCACAGCGCCAGGGTCCCAGGTTCGATTCCCCACTGGGTCACTGTCTGTGCGGAGTCTGCACGTTCTCCCCGTGTCTGCGTGGGTTTCCTCTGGGTGCTCCGGTTTCCTCCCACAGTCCAAAGACGTGCAGGTTAGGTGGATTGGCCATTCTAAATTGCCCTTAGTGACCAAAAAGGTTAGGGAGGGGTTATTGGTTTACGGGGATAGGGTGGAATTGAGGGCTTAGGTGGGTCGGTGCAGACTCGATGGGTCGAATGGCCTCCTTATGCACTGTATATGTTCTATGGATTTCAGAGAGAAATGTGGAGCTGGAAGAGTTTAGAGAGAAATAGGTGCTCAAGACCATGGAGAGACCTGAAAACGAAGATTCGAATTTTAAAATTAAAAGGCTTTACTTAACCAGGAGGCAATGTAAGTCAGTGAGCAGTGATGAACAGGACCTGGCGCAGGCAAGGACTCGAGTAGCAGAGTTTTGGATGACCTCAAGTTTACGGAGAGTAGAAGGTGGGAAGCTGATCAGGGGTGCATTGGAGTAGTCAAATATCGAGGTAACAAAGGAATGGAGGAGGGATGAATTCAGACAATGTTATAGGAGCAGGAAACATGCGGTCTTAGCAATGGTGCATATTGGTTAGAAGTTCAAATATGAAGGTAGTGAAAAGTATGATTCGGCCTCAAGACAGTTGCCAGGCAGAGGGCTGGAGTCGGCAGCTAAGCAACAGAGTTTGCAGCCGGTAACAAAGTCAATGGTTTCTCTCTTCTCAATAGTAAATTCATGCTCATCCAGTACTGCGTAGCAGACAAGCAGCAACAGTAGAACAGTTGAGAAAAGTGAGTGAGAGTTGAGTGTCCCACACATTGCCTTTGGGGTCAGATTGATCACAGATTTATAAGAACATCTGTGCACCACTGTAAAGCAGAAACTATAGTATAACTGCACCCTCAATAATAAAATAAGTGGGGCAGCACGGTGGCGCAGTTGGTTAGCCTTGTTGCCTCACGGCGCTGAAGTCCCAGGTTCGATCCCGTCTCTGGGTCACTGTCCGTGTGGAATTTGCACATTCTCCTCATGTTTGCGTGGGTTTCGCCCCCACAATCCAAAAGATGTGCAGGGTAGGTGGATTGGTCACACTGAATTGCCCCTTAATTGGAAAAAATTAATTGGGTACTCTAAATTTTTTTTTTTTTTTTCTTAATTAAAAAAAATAATAAAATAAGTGTCCAAAATAATCTTTGATACAAACCTCCCATTTGTAGCCAATGTTCGTTACAGATGTTTTGCCTGGTGGAATCCATGGGACCTTGGTCTTGACTTTACTTGTTGCTCGCAGATTACCACATTCCCAGGCTCCTTTCAGCCTTTTCTACACATTCAAAAGGTATAACGTAAAACAGTGTAACATGTTTGCCTCATTTTAACAGATTAAGTTTGGTCATTTTAACAGATTAAATTTGGTCAAAGAACAATCCTTTGGAAACTGCAGTCTGCCAGTGCAAATATTGACGTTTTAGCAAACATTAAGCTACAATTGTTATCCAAAGTAGAATCAAATAAGCAAAATGTAATTGCTGTTAATTAAAGAATGTAATTTATTTTATTCCCCATAAGAGAGAGAGGAAGATTAGATAGCACGGCATGGAAATGGAGGAAGAGTGCATGCACAAGACAAGACAGCAACTGAGAGACACATTAGTATTTTCATTTACTTACAAGATTCTGGTGATTTACCTGGACTTTCTTTGCTGGTCTTGGGCTCTTTTTCACATGAACATGAACAGGAGTAGTTTCATCAACATGAACATGAAGCAGAGGAGAGGATCTGGTTTTCATTTCGCTTCTCGGCTGATCCAAAGGAAGACAAAAGAATCAAATTACTTCTGCCTCCTCTTTTAACGAGGAAATTTATAACAGGGAAAATCCTTTCACATAGTACGCAGGATAAGCATGATGAAAGAGAACACTCTAATTACACCTTGAGAACCTGCAGTTGAATGCGATCATACCAACAGGAGACACAGCAATACACAATTAATAGGATTTCCTTTCCAACCCCACAAAGGATCAAGTTGCTCCAAACCAATTCAAAGGTTGATACAAACCCAACAGCCCACTCTGAACTGACTGAAGCTTCTCCAGGTCTTCGCTTCGATCCATAAAAGAGCTTCCTGAAGTTTTTAAGGAAGCAGAATCAAAACATTGATCTTCACAATTTCTTATAAAGATATCACAAATTTCAGGACTACAAGAACAGAAGTAGGCTGTTCAATCAGATCGCAACTCCATCAACTCACTATTCACGTCCCGAAATATGCTGATACAAACAAAGAATATATATTTTTTTAAATCCGCCAATCTCAGTCGTGAAACTTTTAATTGATCCACCATTCACTTTAAAAAAAAATAATTTTAAGAGCACCCAATTATTTTTTTCCAATTACGGGGCAATTTAGCGTGGCCAATCCATCTAACGTGCAGATCTTTGGGTTGTGGGGATGTCTCTCCGCAAACACGGAGAGAATATGTAAACTCCACACGGACCATGACCCAGGACCAGGATTCGAACCCGGGTCCAAAGCGCCAGAGGAAGTAATGCTAACCACTGCACCACATGCTGCCCTGATCCACCATTCACATCTTTTTGGGTGGAAAGAGTTCCAGATTTCCACCACACTGTGGGAAAAGTGCTCTGCACTTTTAGGTGGGGTTATTGGGTTACGAGGGATAGGGTGGAGGCGTGGGCTTAAGTGGGGTGCTCTTTCCAAGGGCCGCTGCCAGACTCGACGGGCCGAATGGCCTCCTTCTGCACTGTAAATGCTATGATTCTATGGTCTCACTAATTCGCCCACCAGAGAAAATAGGTTCTTCTGCCATATCAAATAGCATGGTCATTTTAAACACCTCAATTGGATCAACTCTCATCCTCAAGGGAATACAATCAGTTTTAAACACACTCTTAAATTAAACTCTTTTAGCTCTGGTCTCATTATAGTGGACCTACAATTGACCCAGTCCAAGGACAACTTATCAAAGATTTCTTTTTAATCTTTCTGGAGGTGCAGTGCCCAGAACTAAATTCAGTACCCTTAATTAGGGTTGACCATAGCTTTGTACAAATGAAGCAAAGCTTCCTTGCCTTTATATTGCAGCCCTGGAGATAAAGACACTTTACAAATATTTGTTTGTTGTACAAAGCAAGAATCAACGTACATTCACAGGCAACCTGATGTTTGCATTTATAACTGAGACTGTCCATTTAAACTTTTCATGCTGCAATTATAACCCACCCCCAGTTATAGCACTTTTGCATCTTCTATATCTAGTTCCTCAGGAGTTCCTTTGCATTACAGGCGAGGTTCCACCAAACGTTACAGCTGTTATTTGCCATTTAACTATGGACGGTATAACAGAAGATATTAAAAATAAAGACAGAATTTATGTCCAATTATATCCTGCCCTCTAATGCTCTTGTGCCTGAACTACATTTGGTCTCATTCCCAATATGCAAAAATCACAGAAGGACCAGTTCTTCAACAAAAAAAGAAAATCATTTTCTGCCAGTTCTTCTAAACTTAAAAAAAAAAATTTAGAGTACCCATTTCATTTTTTCCCAATTAAAGGGCAATTTAGTGTGGCCAATCTACCTTCCCTGCACATCTTTGGGTGGTTATGGGGGCGAAACCCACGCAAACACGGGGAGAATGTGCAAACTCCACACGTGACCCAGAGCCAGAATCAAATCTGGGACCTCGGCACTGTGAGGCACTCACACTGCGCCGCCATGCTGCTCCCAAGCAGTTTGCCTTGAACAAACATAAAATTCTGAGGTCAGGCAACATCTATGGAAAGAGCGAGAGAAATACACAACCAACATTTCAGGTTGGTGATATTTCATCAAAATCTGCCTTTAACTGCTTATACAGACCACTTCTCTACAGAAGTATCTTGGTCATAGTCTTAAAGAATTAGACCAAAGTTTAAGAGGGTTAAATTGTGATGGAAGGTTGCAGAAACCTTCTTGTATTCCCTTAAGTGTAGAAGATTTGAGTGATGGTTTGATCAAGTGGTTTAAAATGTTAAAAGGATTGGATTGAGTAGGGCTTTAGCATGGCCAATCCACCTAACCTGCACATCTTTGGACTGTGGGAGGAAATCGAGCACCCAGAGGAAACCCACATAGTCACTGAAGACTGGAATTGAACCGGGTCCCTGGCACTGTGAGGTAGCAGTGCTAACCACTGTGCCAACGTCCCGCTGATCTTGGGCTTCAACTTTACTTTGTTGCCTGTTCCTCTCTTCAGCATGGAGACCAGAACTGCATACAGTACTCCAGACGTGGCCTCATTAGAACCTTGTATAACGCTCGCAAGCCTTTTTTTCCTTCCATGTACTCTAATCCCCTTGCAATAAAGGCCGAAATACCATTTGCCTTCCTAATTGCTTGCTGTACATGTATGCTAACTTTTTACGTTCCTTGTACAAGCTCAACCAAGTGTCCCCGAACTTCAACATTCACAAGTCTGCCACCCTTAATTTAGCAAAAACACAGCTTCTCCATGCTTTCAACGAAAGTGAACAACTTCACACTTCCTTATATTGTAATCAATCAGCCATCTAGTTGCGCACTCACTTTGGCTGTCTCTATCTCTTTGCAGCCCCTGTGTACACCAAATAGAATGCCTGCAGTGCAGAAGGCGGCCAGTTGGCCCATCGAGTCTACACCAACCTCCAAAAGAGCACCCTATCTCGATCTTTTCACCCGCCCTACCCCTGTAACCTCACCCAACCTACACATCTTTGGACACTAAGGGGCATATCAGCATGGCCAATTCACCAAACGAGCACATCTTTGGGAGGCGGGAGAAAACCCACGCAGACACAGGAAGAACATGCAAACTCCACACAGAATCACCTAGGGCTGGAATGGAACTCAGGTACCCGGCACTGTGAAGTGGCAGTATTAACCACTGTGCCACCATGCTATCCCCACAGCTTAGTTTTATACCCAGTTAGGCATCAGCAGCAAACTTGGATATATCACTCTGTGAACGGCTGAGGCCACAGAACTGACCCTCCAGTATTCGTTACCATAAGACCATAAGACATAGGAGCGGAAGGTCATTCGGCCCATCGAGTCCACTCCACCATTCAATCATGGCTGATTTCAACTCCATTTACCCGCTCTCTCTCCATAGCCCTTAATTCCTCGAGAAATCAAGAATTTATCAACTTCTGTCTTAAAGACACTCAACGTCCTGGCCTCCACCGCCCTCTGTGGCAATGAATTCCACAGACCCACCACTCTCTGGCTGAAGAAATTTCTCCTCATCTCTGTTCTAAAGTGACTCCCTTTTATTCTAAGGCTGTGCCCCCGGGTCCTAGTCTCCCCTGCTAATGGAAACAACTTCCCTACATCCACCCTATCTAAGCCATTCATTATCTTGTAAGTTTCTATTAGATCTCCCCTCAACCTCCTAAACTCCAATGAGTATAATCCCAGGATCCTCAGACGTTCATCATATGTTAGGCCTACCATTCCTGGGATCATCCGTGTGAATCTCCGCTGGACCCGCTCCAGTGCCAGTATGTCCTTCCTGAGGTGTGGGGCCCAAAATTGCCAAGTTTAAAATGTTCCACTCTTTGCTTCCTGTATGTTAATCAATCCTCTATCCATGCTAATATATTGCTTCCAACTCCATGAGCACATATCTTGCCCATTAAATTATTGTGCAGCACAACTGAATGCCTTTTGGAAACTGCTAACTTTAGTCGATTTTACAGTGAAAAATGCAGCAATAAATTCTAATCTTCCTCAAATTAATATGCTGTATAAAATATACACTGGGCATTAAGCACTGAGCAAGCAACTTGTGAAATGATAACCATAGTAATACAGTAAACACAGAAAAACAAGCAGTAAAGAAAAAGACACTACAAGCTCACAGTTTATAGTTTACATGTGCTGCAGGAAAACAATGACTAGGGAAAGTGGTTTTGCTGCTATTACTCAGATGCCACTGTTTATTTGTACAGAGGCCATTTGATATAAAATTGGACCATCTCTCAATAACTAGAACGTTTGACAAATCTTTGGCTACAACAAATCGTTTGTAGACCGGGAATTCACTTCAAACTACAATCCCTGCTGGAGGTGCTATTGGACAAGTCAGATCCAAGGGAGAACTTGGCGTATAGATTTTGTTTAGAAACGTGGAGAGCAGGACGGCACGGTGGCACAGTGGTTAGCACTGCTGCCTCAGTGCCGAGGACAATCCCGGCCCCGGATCACTGTCTGTGTGGAGTTTGCACATTCTCCCAGTGTCTGTGTGGGTCTCACCCCCACAACCCAAAGATGTTCAGGTTAGGTGGATTGGCCACGCTAAATTGCCCCTTAATTGGGAAAAGAAATAATTGGGTACTCTAAATTTAAAAAAAGAAACGTGGAGAGTGACTACTGAACAGAGTCACAGGGTCTGCTGATGAACTTTTAGCACAAGAATAAAACATTAAACAAGATATTACACTACTCCCTTCACCCACAACTATGTTTCTCAACCTCATTCTCCTGCCTTCTCCCCATAATCCCCTGATACCCTTATTAATCAAGAACCTATCTTAAAGACACTCCGTGATTTGCCCTACTACTGGAAACATCCTGCCAATGTTCACTCTGTCTAGACCTCTCAATATTTTACAAGTTTCAATGAGACCCCCCCACCCCCCCTCTAAATTCCATCGAGTACAGGCCCAGAGTCCTCAACCGTTCCTCATATGACAAGTCCTTCATTCTGGGGATCATTCTTGTGAATCTCCTCTGGACCCTCCCAAAGTACAGCATAGCCTTCCTTCGATATGGGGCCCAAATGAGGTCTGACCAGAGTCTTATACAGCCTCAACAGTACATCTCTGCTCTTGTATTCTAGCCCTGAGATGAAGGCTAACATTGCATTTGCCTTCCTAACTGTCAACTGAACCTGCATGTTATTCTTAAGAGAATCCTGAACTAGGACTCCCAAGTCCCTTTGTGTTTCTGATTTCCGAAGGCGTTTCCCAATTAGAAAATAGTCTATGCCTCTATTCTTCCTACCAAAGTGCATAACCTCATTTTTCCATATTGTGCCAACTGCCACTTTTTTGCCCATTCTCCTAGCTTGTCCAGGTCCTTCTGTAGCCTTCCTGCTTCCTCAAACTACCTGTTCCTCTAACATCTTTATATCATCTGCAATCTTAGCAACAATGCCCTCAGTTCCTTCTTCCAGATCATTAATATATATTGTTACTATCATTACTGTCACAGGAAATTAAGTTAATTGCAACATCCTGCTCCCAAACAAACTAAGTTCGCACTTTTGCTCTCAAAGGCATATAGCTTTACAACTAATGCACAAATCAATATTTAAAATCTATTTCTAAAACAATAAAATCTTTCCTTCCTTCTCTGCAGTACCAAAGACAAAGCAAACACATCACAAAGTCCTGGAAGAGCACAAGCTATATCATATCTCTTAAATGCTAGTTAAAATCAAAATTTTGCTTGGAATCTAGAAAAATACATACATCCTGGAAATCTTACACTCGAGGCATTTTGTAATTTCCCAGTTAGACAGCCATCTTTGTACTAAAGCACACTCAAAAACAATTTCCATGTTTGCAAGATTTCCAATATGGTTAAAATTAACGTTGATTCAAACCTTGCAAGGAAGTGCCTGTTTAGCCTGATGTGGAGCGTACTGATACTCTCCTACACAGCACATATTCTTAGCTAACATTCCCATGCAGGAGCCTGTAAGAGGTACCATTCTTTCAAAGTAGGGTTGGAGATCTCACCTTTTACCAGGGCAGAACTGGGTTTGTTCAACGGTGGAGGTGGAGTGAGGGGTTGGTGTCAAGATACAGCAGAGAGGGGTCAAGCTGGGTATAGGGAAATGCTGATATACCTTGTCCGAAATGAGCCAGGTACAATAATAGTCAGCGATAAAAGTGCCTGGTTATGGAAGACAGACAGGGGCTGTTCCCAAAATGATGGGATTGGGCTAGGTGGATATGGATCAGGAACCACCCCATCACTTCATTCCCATAGTCACCAGCTCCAGTAAATACAAGTTTCAGCAATCACTGTTGGTCTGGAGTCAAATAGGCCAGAGCGGGAACAACACCAGGTGATTAAGGATCACAACCAAAAACATAAAATGCTGGAAAATCTCAGCATGTCTGAAAGCATCTGTGGAGAGAGTGGAGTCTGGGTGACTCTTCGTCGGAGGTAGGCGATTAAAGGTCATTAGTGAATGGTCACCATCACTGAGACAAGCTTTCAAATTCAGATTTATTAGTTAAATTTCGATTCCAGCAGCTGTCACGTCTCCAACAGCATTAGTACAAGCCTATGAATGATTAGTCCAGAGACATCACTACCACTATACCACTCTTAATTGCCCTTTTACATGGCTCAGCAAGGAGATGGGCAACACATGCCAGTCTTGCCACATCCCATAAGACAGCAGAAGAAAAATCCAAGAGCTACCTCAAGGCAGAAAGAGCTGGCCATTCATCGCATTGGCTGTGGGATCTTGCTCTGCACAAAATGGCTGCCAGATTTCCCTACCCACCAACTTAACAACGATCAACGCGCCACTTCATTTGCTACTCGCATTAATATTCTTCAATAAGGGGTGCAGAGCCTTCTCTGTACCCCCGCGCCGCACTGAACCGGGCCGTGCCGCTGCTCTGTCCCCGGGCAGGAGGCTCCCCTCACCATACAAAGCGCCTGTTGCTAGCGGCCGCTTGAGGCGGTTGCCCTGGGCTCGCCGGCGCCGGCACCGGCGCCGCCCCTCCCGACGTCACTTCCGAACGCGCTGTCCCCGCTTTCCATTGGCGCATTCGAACACCCTCAACGGATCATCCTCGACGCCGATTGGCTGTACCGCTGTGACCCCTCCCCGGCCCCGCCCCTCCTCCGATTGTCAGCCGGGTTAAGAGGGGGGATGCTGGGTTACCACGGCAACCGAACCCAGGCCCACAATGATCCCTCATCGCACGGTAGATGCTTCCCTTTGTTAGCCGAGGTACAGAATAGCAAGAGCAGGGGAGTTAATCCCAAACTGTGTAAAACACCAGTTAGATTCACAACTCGAGTGCAGCTCTGGTCACCACATTATTATCACACTCAAGGGATGCAGAGATTCATGGGGGTTCAAGCCATACAACTGACTGTGTGAGGAACTACCTGACCTCATTTTAATCATGTGAACCCTTGCCCCTCCACCGCAGTTTAATTTGGGGTACTGTTCTGGATCTTTAGTCCTATCGATAACAACGTGCGTTGGTCGAGTCCATAGAATGCCGACGGTGCAGAAGGAGTTCGGTTGGCCCATCAAATCCACACCGATCCTCCGAGAGAGCACCCTCTATCGGCCCACACCCCCGCCCATAGCCCCGATCCCCACCTAACCTGCACCTCCCGAGACACCGAGGGGCTCTTGAGAACGGCCAATCCACCACATAATAATAATCTTTATTATTGTCACAAGTAGGCTTACATTAGCACTGCAATGAAGTTACTGTGCAAATCCCCTAGCTGCCACACTCCGGCGCCTGTTCGGGTACACAGGGAGAATTCAGAATATCCAATTCACCGAACAGCACGTCTTTCGGGACTTGTGGGAGGAAATCGGAGCACCTGGGGGAAACCCACGCAGACACCGGGATAACGTGCAAACTCCACACGGTCACCCAAGGCCAGAATTGAACCTGGGAACTTTGGATTCTGACGCTGTAAGAAAGCAGTGCCTGCTGCCCCATGTGTATCTTTAAGGTAGTTGTGGTGTTATGTATTAGGGGTAGTACGGTACCTGTGAAGCCAAGAGGCTATTGGCTGACAGGTCCCGGGTCCTGGTTGGATCTGCCGCCTGCTGGCTCCGCCCAGAAGGCAGAGTATAAGAGCTCGAGTTCTCCCAGCAGCCGCATTCTGTAACAGCTGCTGGGGAACAAGTCTTGCTTAATAAAGCCTCGATTGATTTAATCTCTTCTCGACTTGAGTGAGTAATTGTTGCGCTACAATTTATTAAGCAAGCATAAAAGACTATGGAGCTCCGGATCGCCCCGGAGTGTCTGCGAATCAGCCCCCATGCAGCAAACTCGGCGGCCGTGTTTAAACACTGGCTAGCATGCTTCGAATGTTACCTTTGAACGGCCCCCGGCCGGACCACGGAAGATCAGAAAATGCAGGTCCTGCATTCCAGGGTGAGCCCGGAGATCTACACGCTCATCGAAGACGCGGAGGATTTCCCGACGGCGCTCGGCATGCTGAAAGGAGTCTACATTCGGCCCATAAACCAGGTCTACGCACGCCACCAACTCGCGACGAGACGGCAAATCCCCGGAGAATCACTCGACGAGTTCTACAGCGCGCTGCTGACATTGGGGAGGAACTGCAACTGCCCGTCCGTGAGCGCGATCGAGCACACGGAACTCCTAATCAGGGATGCTTTTGTGGCAGGTATGACTTCTTCTCAAATTCTCCAAAGACTGTTAGAGAGAGACTCGCTAGGACTCACAGAGGCACGGGCCCTTGCGGCCTCCCTCGACGTGGCCTCACAAAACGCCCGTGCCTACAGCCCCGACCGCGCGGCAGCCCCTTGGGCTCCGTGGACCCCTGTTGCGACCGACTCCCCGGCACCCCCCAGCCCCCCGCAAGCCTGCGTGGCTAGAGCACCAGACCATCCCGGTGGGCCCCGCTGCTATTTTTGCGGGCAGGCGAAACACCCCCGGCAGCGCTGCCCGGCCCGCTCAGCTATTTGTAAAAGCTGCAGCAAAAAGGGGCATTACGCAGCGGTGTGCCAGTCCCGGGGGGTCGCCGCAATCTCCGGGGGAGAACGGGGACAGCAGACTCAACCCCCCCAGCGCTCCATGTGCGGCCTGTGGGCGCCGCCATTTTGGGTCCCGGACACCACGAGGGAAGGATGGACGCCGCCATCTTGTGACCCCCCGGCCACGTGCGATCCATGGGGGCGGCCATTTTGTCCACCCCCGCCCGCGTGCCGCCATCTTGCCTGATAGCCAAGGACCCCAGTGTAGACGGCTCCACGGGGTCGGAAGAAAGCGCCACGGTGCAGCAACCAAGACTGGCTTCGGTGACCCTGGACCAATCGCGGCCCCGGATGCTCCAAACGGCAACGACAACGGTGCTGGTCAACGGGTACGAGACGCCATGCTTAATCGACTCCAGGAGCACGGAAAGTTTTATCCACCCGGATACGGTAAGACGCTGTTTTCTTTCTATTCATCCGAGCACCCAAAAGATTTTCCTGGCAGCGAGATCCCATTCCGTAGAGATCAAAGGGTTCTGCATCGCGGTGCAAGGGAGGGAGTTTAAGAATTATAGGCTTTATGTCCTTCCCCAACTCTGCGCTCCCACTCTATTGGGGTTAGATTTCCAGTGTAACCTCCAGAGCCTAACGTTCCAATTCGGCGGCCCAATACCCCCACTCACTATCTGCAGCCTCGCTACCCTCAAGGTTGAACCGCCTTCCTTATTTGCGAACCTCACGCCGGATTGCAAACCCGTCGCCACTAGGAGCAGACGATACAGCGCCCAGGATCGGACGTTTATCCAGTCTGAAGTCCAGCGGCTGCTGAAGGAAGGCATAATCCAGGCCAGCAATAGTCCCTGGAGAGTCCAGGAGGTAGTTGTGAAGACCGGGGAGAAGCAGAGGATGGTTGTAGACTATAGTCAGACCATCAATAGGTACACGCAGCTCTCCCCTCTCCCCCGCATATCCGACATGGTCAATCGGATTGCACAGTACAAGGTCTTTTCCACCGTGGACCTCAAGTCCGCGTACCACCAGCTCCCCATCCGCCCGAGTGACCGCAAGTACACGGCCTTCGAGGCAGACGGGCACTCTACCACTTTTTAAGGGTCCCATTCGGCGTCATAAATGGAGTCTTGGTCTTCCAACGGGAGATGGACCCTCAAGGTTGAACCGCCTTCCTTATTTGCGAACCTCACGCCGGATTGCAAACCCGTCGCCACTAGGAGCAGACGATACAGCGCCCAGGATCGGACGTTTATCCAGTCTGAAGTCCAGCGGCTGCTGAAGGAAGGCATAATCCAGGCCAGCAATAGTCCCTGGAGAGTCCAGGAGGTAGTTGTGAAGACCGGGGAGAAGCAGAGGATGGTTGTAGACTATAGTCAGACCATCAATAGGTACACGCAGCTCTCCCCTCTCCCCCGCATATCCGACATGGTCAATCGGATTGCACAGTACAAGGTCTTTTCCACCGTGGACCTCAAGTCCGCGTACCACCAGCTCCCCATCCGCCCGAGTGACCGCAAGTACACGGCCTTCGAGGCAGACGGGCACTCTACCACTTTTTAAGGGTCCCATTCGGCGTCATAAATGGAGTCTTGGTCTTCCAACGGGAGATGGACCGAATGGTTGACCAGCACGGGTTGCGGGCCACGTTCCCATACCTCGACAATGTAACCATCTGCAGCCATGACCAGCAAGACCACGACGCCAACCTCCGCAAATTCCTCCAGACCGCTAACGCCCTGAACCTCACATATAACGAGGAAAAATGCGTTTTTAGCACCAACCGTCTGGCCATCCTGGGATACGTAGTGTGCGATAGGCCCTGACCCCGAACGCATGCGCCCCCTTATGGACTTTCCCCTCCCCCACTGCTCCAAAGCCCTGAAACAGTGCCTGGGCTTCTTTTTGCATTACGCCCAGCGGGTTCCCCAGTACGCAGACAAGGCCCGCCCGTTAATCCAGTCCACTAGCTTGCCCCTGCCTTCAGCCGCATCAAAGCGGATATCGCAAAGGCCACGATGCACGCAATGGACGAGACCCTCCCCTTCCAGGTCGAGAGCGACGCATCCGTTGTAGCTCTGGCGGCCACCCTCAACCAAGCGGGCAGACCCGTGGCCTTTTCTCCCGGACCCTCCACGCCTCAGAAATCCGCCACTCCTCAGTGGAAAAGGAAGCCCAAGCCATAGTGGAAGCTGTGCGACATTGGAGGCATTACCTGGCTGGCAGGAGATTCACTCTCCTCACTGACCAACGGTCGGTAGCCTTTATGTTCGATAATGCACAGCGGGGCAAAATTAAGAATGACACAATCTTGAGGTGGAGGATTGAGCTCTCCACCTATAACTATGAGATCTTGTTTCGTCCCGGAAAGCTGAACGAGCCGTCTGATGCCCTATCCTGCGGCACATGTGCCAACGCACAAGTAGACCACCTCCAAGCCCTCAATGAGGACCTCTGCCACCCGGGGGTCACTCGATTCTACCATTTTGTGAAGTCCTGCAACCTCCCCAACTCTGTTGAGGAGGTCCGTACAGCCACCAGGAACTGCCAGATCTGCGCAGAGTGCAAACTGCACTTTTTCAGGCCAGATAGAGCGCACCTGATAAAGGCTTCCCGTCCCTTTGAACGCCTCAGTTTGGAGTTCAAAGGCCCCCTCCCCTCCACCGACCGCAACATATACTTCCTAAACATGGTGGACGAGTACTCCCGTTTCCCCTTCGCCATCCCCTGCCCCGACATGACAGCGGCCACAGTCATTAAAGCCCTCGGCACCATCTTTACAATGTTCGGTTTCCCCGCGTACATCCATAGCGACGGGGACCTCCTTCATGAGCGACGAGCTGCGTCAGTTCCTGCTCAGCAAGGGCATTGCCTCGAGCAGGACGACCAGCTACAACCCCCGGGGGAACGGTCAGGTAGAGAGGGAGAACGGTACGGTCTGGAAGACCGTCCTACTGGCCCTACGGTCCAGAAATCTCCCAGTTTCCCGGTGGCAGGAAGTCCTCCCGGATGCCCTCCACTCCATCCGGTTGCTGCTGTGTACCACCACTAACCAAACGCCTCACAAGCGCCTCCTTGTCTTCCCTAGGAGGTCCTCCTCCGGAACGTCGCTGCCGACCTGGCTGGCAGCCCCGGGACCCATCTTGCTCCGAAAACATGTGCGGGCGCACAAATCGGACCCGTTGGTCAAGAGGGTTCACCTTCTCCACGCAAACCCTCAGTACCCCTACGTGGCGTACCCCGATGGTCGACAGGACACGGTCTGCCTGCGGGACCTGGCGCCCGCCGGCAACACACACACACCCCCAACACCAATCACCCCCTCCCTGCCACCGGCGCACCCCACGACCGCTCCCTTCCCGGGTGGATCGGTCCTCCTCCCGTGCCCACCCAGGAGTAAAGAAACCGGGACGAACAGCGCAACGCTCCCAGAGACGACAGTGCCCGAGCCAGCACCTGCACCACCACCGGGGCTGAGGCGATTGACAAGGACGACCAGAGCACCCGCTCGACTCGTGGAATCCGCGTGGCACACAAAAAAAAACTTGTAAATAATTCTGACAACCTGTATATAGTTAACTGTTGGGCTAAATGCATAGCCACTGTACAAAAGTAGTTCCAGGACCAGCCTGGTAAACCGCTACCACCATGCGAACCACCACCCCGCCGGGTTCTTTTTTAACAAGGGGTGAATGTGGTGGTATGTATTAGGGGTAGTACGGTACCTGTGAAGCCAAGAGGCTTCTGGCTGAGAGGTCCCGGGTCCTGGTTGGATCTGCCGCCTGCTGGCTCCGCCCAGAAGGCGGAGTATAAGAGCTCAAGTTCTCCCAGCAGCCGCATTCTGTAACTGAGCTGCTGGGGAACAAGTCTTGCTTAATAAAGCCTCGATTGATTTAATCTCTTCTCGACTTGAGTGAGTAATTGTTGCGCTACAGTAGTAAAACACCACAAGTGCTTCAGGGGCTTTCCAGCTAACAAAATTTGACACCAGACCACCGAAGGTGATATTAAGACAAAAGCAAATTACTGCAGATGCTGGAATCTGAAACAGAAAATACTGGACAATCTCAGCAGGTCTGACAGCATCTGTGGAGAGAGAAGGGAGCTAACGTTTTGAGCCTGGATGTCTCTCTCAAAGCTTTGACAAAGAGTCATCCAGACTCAAAACGTTAGCTCCCTTTTCTCTCCACAGATGCTGTCAGACAAGGTGATATTAAGATAATGATTAATTGATTGATTGATATTTATTGTCACATGTACCGAAGTACAGTGAAAGGTATTTTTCTGCTGACGAGGGAACGTACACAATAGGTACATAGTAGACAAAGAATAATCAACAGAGAAAATTGACAAATGGTACATCAACAAATAGTGATTGGTTACAGTGCGGAACAAGGGCCAAGCAAGCAATACATGAGCAAGAGCAGAATAGGGCGACGTGAATAGTGTTCTTCCAGGGAACAGATCAGTCTGAGGGAGAGTCGTTGACTAGTAGTTGCGGGGAAGAACCTGTTCCTATATCTGGGTGTACGGGTCTTCAGCCTTCTGCCTGAAGGAAGGGTCTGGAAGAGGGCAAAGCCTGAGTGTGAGGGGTCTCTGACAATGCTTTCTGCTTTCCTTTTTTAAAATAAATTTAGAGTATCCAATTCATTTTTTCCAATTAAGGGGCAATTTAGCGTGGCCAGTCCACCTATCCTGCACATTTTTTGGGTTGTGGGGACGAAACCCACGCAAACACGGGGAGAATGTGCAAACTCCACACGGACAGTGACCCAGAGCCGGGATCGAACCTGGGACCTCGGCGCCGTGAGGCAACCATGCTAACCACTTGAGCCACCGTTCTGCCTATGCTTTCTGCCTTCCTGAGGCAGCGGGAGGTATGGACAGATGACCTAAAGCATACGAATTAGGAGGAGATGGCCATTCTGCCCCTCCAGTCAGCTTCAACATGCAGTAAGGTCATGGCTGATCTGATTGTGTCCTCAACGCCACTTTCCTGTCTCTCTTTAGTTAATCAAGAACCTATGTACCTCTGCATTAAAACAGTTCAATGACCCAGCCACCTCTGCTTTCTGGGGAACAGAGTTCAAGAGGCACATGGGCCTCAAGAGAAAAAAGTTCTCATCTCCTTAAATGGAAGACCTCTGACTTTTAAACTATGTCCCCTAGTTCTGGTATCTCCCATATACGCAAACAGCCTCTCAGCATCTATTCTGTCAAGTCCCCCAAGGAGCCTATATGTCTCAACAAGATTACATCTCATTCAAGAAGACCATAAAATGTTGGAGCAGAAATAGATAATTCAGCCCATCGAGTCTGTTCCGCCATTTACTGAGATCATGATTGACCGGATATAATCCTCAACTCCACTTTCACACCTTATCCCCATAACCCTTGATTCCCTAACTGATTAAAAATCTATCTCAGCTTTGAACACACTTAATGACCAGTCTCTACCGCCTTCTGTGGTAAAGAACGTCACAGATAGCCTACAGCCATACTAGTCTGAAAACGCCCGATCTCGTCTTATCTTGGAAGCTAAGCAGACTCAGGCCTGGTTAGTACTTGGATGGAAGAACGTCACAGATTCACTACCCTCAGAGAAGAAATTCCTCCTCATCTCTGTTTTACATGGGCAATCCCTTACTCTGAGATGATGCTCTCTCAACCTCGACTTTCCCACAAAGGGGAAACAACCTCTCAGCATCTACCCTATCAAGCCGCCTGAAAATCCCAAATGCCTCATTAAGGTTGCCTCTCATTCTTCTAAACTTTAATGAGCACAGGGGCAACTAGGTCAACCTTTCTTTATAAAGTAATCCCCTCATCACCGGAAGCATGATCAAAAGAAGTAGGTTTTGATGAAACTGTTAAAAGGACAAAGTGGTAGAGAGGAGTAGTTTCAGGGCGGGAATTCCAGAGTTTAGACAGCTGAAGTCATGACTGCCAAAGGTGGATATGCAAGAGGTCACAAATGGAGAGTGCAGAGATATTGCAGGATTGTAATGCTTATTTCTCTAAATGGTTGTCTCCATTCAGGGCTGATAAATCTCCCATTTCTCCAGTCTTTCCTCATAATCTGGTGCTAAGAATGAGACTCATGGCCCACCTGTGCATCTTTCTTCATCTTAAATGTCCTCCTTGTATCTCAAAGACCAGAGCTGGACACATTATTCAAGATGTGTAGCCTAACAGGAACACAATATTGCATAATTGTATTTGTTCTCACCTTGTACTCTACTGTTCAATACTGGAGGATATATCATTCAATTTGCTTTGTTCGCTACTATTCCACAGTGACGGGATGTGTTGCTTCTACAATTATTTCAAAATCTTTGTGGAGCAATGAAACAGCATTCAAGATGGTCCCATGAGTGCGGACAGTCTTCTGTGGGTTTCTCCTCATGATCTCAGGATGACTCAAAGTGTTTCACTGCCAATACTGTTGTGTACCAAGTGTAGGCTGCTTTCCCCTTTGCGGGAAGAGCTGACTGGTGGGGATTTAACCTGAGGATCACACCTCAGGAGGGGCCTTCATGAGTAACCTCAGACGGCAAGGGAATTGAACCTGCGCTGCTGGCCTTGTTCCTCATCCCAAACCAGCTGTCTAGCCAAGTGAGCTAAACCATTCCCTGTTGCATTGTAGGAAATGTGACAGCCGATTTGTACAAAACAAACTCCGACAAACAGCAATGTGAGGGTGACCAAAATTCTTTTAGTGCTGTTGATCAAATGATAAATATTGGCCCAGGACACTGCTGTTCTTTGAAGAAGGTGTATAACTTTTTACATCCTCCTGAGAATGCGGGTGAGGCCGCAGTTTAACGTTTCAACTGAAGGATGGCGTCGCCAACAGTGCAGCACCACCACAGTACTGGAACGGAATATCAGCAGAAATCTTTGTGCTCAAGTGTCTGGAATGGGGGTAGCGCGGTGGCACAGTGGTTAGCACTGGGACTACAGCGCTGAGGATCCGGAGTCGAATCCCGGCCCTGGGTCACTGTCCGTGTGGAGTTTGCACATTCTCCCCATGTCTGTGTGGGTTTCACCCCCACAACCAAAGATGTGCGGGGTAGGTGAATTGGCTATGCTAAATTGCCCCTTAATTGGGAAAAAAAAATAATTGGGAACTCTAAATTTTTTTTTTAAAGTGCTGGAATGGAACTTGAACCCACACCCTTCAGAAACAAGCGAGCTACCAACTGATGCATGGCTGTCACTATTTAATTATGTAGGTACCCAAGCCCTGCCTCATCTGGCTTTCACTTCATGTCCACATTTCAACATGGGTCAGGAGGGGGAAACCTGGTTGACTGTGCGGTTGACTTTGTGCTGCCTCACTGTGCCGAGGTCCCAGGTTCGATCCGTAGCCACCTGGGTTGGCCACTTCCCGACTTAAAATGGAGGTCCGCAAAGACTACAGGGAAATTCAGCCAACACAGGCAAAAACTAGCAAGCGCAGAAATCCTGTGTATTAGAACTTGCAAAAGCCCAGACAGCACTGAAACTCACAGCCATCTGCATACTAATGAGCGATCCCCGGGAACAATGGAAACATTTAAGGTGAATAAGACCAAGCCAGACTCCTCGGCGCCAGCAGGAGCCAAGACAAAGGAAGGCCAATGGACACTCAGGGACCGCCCAGTGATCAGGGAACAGCTCCAGTATTGGAGAAATCGATCCCAGTGATCAGAACGCAGTCCAATCATTTGGAACCAGGTACGGGGTCCGCCCAAAGGGGCGGGAAGCCCCTGGGGACTATAAAGTAGAGCCATCAAATTCAAATTGGTCCTCTTGGCAGGGTCACTCAGCAACTCGAATCAACCCTTGAGAGTGAACTGTCTAAGCTGCCGCATCAACTAAGTAAGCCTCAGTCAACGCACGCTACGAGATAGGCGCTCCTAGCTATCAGTCCATACCAGCTTTTGAATCCTGCAGACTCAGATCGAACGAAAGGCCATTTGTTCCCCTGACCTGGTGGGCCAATTCCAAACCTAAGTATAGGCCTTTTAGTGATAGAGAATAGTCTAGAAAGTAGAGTTTATGCATGAGTAGTGATTTACTGTGTATAATAAATGTGTTTCGAATTGAATCTTACTAATTGGTGTGTTGAGTTATTGATCGTTACTTGAACTTGAACCTCGTGGTGGTATCATAAAGATACCTGGCGACTCTAGAGCAAAGGTTATAGAAACAGAGCAAATTCAGTAAAGACCCAACGGGCAATGAATTAAGAGCCAACCAAAGTTAGCAACAGATCCCAGCTCTGGGTCACTGTCCATGTGGAGTTTGTACATTCTCCACGTCTTTGCGTGGAATTCGCCCCCATAACCCAAAGATGTGCAGGGTAGGTGGATTGGCCATGCTAAATTGCCCCTTAATTGGAAAAAATTAATTGAGTACTCTTAAATTTATTTTTAAAAAATAGACGCAGTGGTTAGGACCCAGATTCGATCCTCTTAATTGGAAAAAATAATTGGGTGCACATTTCTACTTGCCACAGAGAAGTGAAGACGGCACAGCATCAGCAAATAAAACACCCAAATACAAGGAGAGCACAAGGAAATTACGGGCAGCACGGTAGCATTGTGGATAGCACAATTACTTCACAGCTCCAGGGTCCCAGGTTCGATTCCGGCTTGGGTCACTGTCTGTGCGGAGTCTGCACATCCTCCCCAATGTGGATTGGCCATGATAAATTGCCCTTAGTGTCCAAAATTGCCCTTAGTGTTGGGTGGGGTTACTGGGTTATGGGGATAGGGTGGAGGTGTTGACCTTGGGTAGGGTGCTCTTTCCAAGAGCCGGTGCAGACTCGATGGGCCGAATGGCCTCCTTCTGCACTGTAAATTCTATGAGAGAATTAAGGAGGTGGGAAAGATATCATAAATCTATTAAAATTATCAATTGGAAGAATGTTACCTTCTCTGTAACTCATCAATTCAATCCCACTCAGATAGAATAGAAATTAATCAGTCTTGCATCAGCACCTAGTATATCATACTTTATTATAGATCCAAAGTTCAAGACATTTCATCTCTTGCTTTCTTCTCTAAGCTCGACAACGTTGCCTCTCCCAGCGTGCAACAGCCAGAATTCACAAGCAGCTAGCAAGGAGACCTTCCTCGGTAATTTTTCTGAAGCTAACCTCAGGAGAGGGAAACTTACATAGCACCTTTCCAATCTTCAGGGAGATTCCAAAGCACTTTACAGTCAAAGAAGTACTTTTGAAACATTGATATTGTTGTAATACAGGAAATGCAATCGCCAATTTACACACAAGCTCCCACAAACAGCAATGTGAAAATGACCAGGATATTCTGTCTTCAATGTTGTTGTTGGCTGGGGAATAAATGCTGGCCTGGATACTCACCTGCTCTTAAATTAATGTTTCAGGGGTAACCCTTCAACAGACTGAAAAACAAACCACATTTGAATGGAAACATAACAAAGGGAAATGAGAAGATTTAGGACATTCCGCCATTCATGTGCGTGCGTGCGTTTCCCTCACCCCAGTTTTGTTCCTATTCAAACGCTGTTCGATTTTACCAGATCAGATTCAGGGTTATACTTGAGTCATCAAGGTGTCCACTGTCTCCATAGAGGGACTGAATCTACTTGCATTACCAGCACAGCCTGTATTTCTTTGAGATGTCTAGTTTTTATTTTGCATTTTACTTCAATGCTTATAAACATTGCGCTGCTAAATTTATAAACTTTATAGCTTTTTAAAGCTTTAAAAAAACATTCTGTGGGTTTTGACTTTGTGCCTTTTTAGTTGCATTTACACTTCGCAGTTTTGTGCTAAGTGGTTTTGGCCTTGCCCTGACATCAATACTACACGTTATTGGCATAAATCCACTAATAAACTTGAAATGATCAAAACAGAGTGAGACACCATTCACCAGTCTCCTTCAGGTATCAGGCCAACCCTATTCTGGCAGCATTTTAAACTATGAATCTTTCTGTTGGCACCCTTGATTAACTGAAGACGAGTGTTGCATGGTTGCAGTTTTTAAAGAATTGTTTCTTTTCTCCGCACAGATCCCACAGCACTCCGTTAACATCAGGCCCCATCATCTGTCCGAAGCCATTAATAGAAAAGAAATGCAACAGGAATTTCACACGATTCTCTCAATGGCTCCTGCAGCAATTTATTGCTCAACTTGTTGTCCTTTCTTGATGTCTTCCTCCATTCTTTGATACCACGACTTGACCTTGGTATTTGCCATCATGTCATTGAATGCCTCCAAACCTTCCATTACCCGAAGTACCCCATAGACTGCCTGTGAAGATGGAAAAGCAAAAGTGAGAGGAGGGAGGTAGGTCTATCCGGAAACCTTAACAGGGCGCGACTCTTTTTCCATAAGACATGAGGGGTGATCCTGATAGTAGTTAAAATTCTGAGTTTTTAAAAAAATCGTTCATGGGTTGTGGACATCGCTGGCTAGGCCAGCATTTATTGACCATCTCTAATTGCCCTCGAGAAGGTGGTGGGAGCCGCCTTCTTGAACCGCTGCAGTCCCTGTGGTGTGGTGTAGGAACACCCACTGTGCTGTTAGGGAGGGAGTTCCAGGATTTTGATGCAGCCGTAGTGATAAGGAGAAGATGTTTTCACTTGCAAGCGAGACCAGAGCTAGGGCATGCAAATATAAGATTGTCATTAATAATTCCATTAGGTTATTCAGGAGAAATGTCTTTATCCAGCAAGTGATTAAGACGTGGAATTCACAAAGTGAAAGCTGAGATGATGATGCATTTAAGGGTAAGCTTGAAAAACACATGAGGGAGAAAGAAACAGAAAGATAAGCTGACAGGGTGAGATTAGATGTGGAACATAAAAACTGGCCTAGATCAGTTAGGCTGAATGCAGGTTTCTGTGCTGCAAGTGGAAACACATCTCTATGTCATTTCACAATCTTAAACATCTCTATCAGGTCGCCCCTTAACCTTCCCTCTTTTAGACAATCGAACATAGGACAGTACAAGCCCTTCGGCCCACGATGTTGTGCCGACCATTTATCCTAATCTAAGATTAACCTAACCTCCACCCCTTCAATTTACTGCTGCCCATGTGCCTGTCCAAGAGTCACTTAAATGTCCCAAATGACTCTGACTCCACCACCTCTGCTGGCAGTGCATTCCAGGCACCCACCACTCTGTGTAAAGAGCCTCAATCTTTCCTGATAGACATAACTTCCCCGTTCTGGTATCTTGGTAAATCCCAAGAGAACCCACAACTATTAACCTCATTAATAAGGGGGTCAGGGGAGAAGGCAGGAGAATGGGGATGATAAAAATATCAGTCATGATTGAATGGCGGAGCAGACTCGATGGGCCGAGTGGCCTAATTCTGCTCCTATGTCTTATGGTCTTAACATCTCTTACCAGGTCAGCAAGGTTGGGCATGTCCCCGCCCAAGAATGGTCTGTGCTTGCCAACAGCAGCCACCCATTGATCGACCGCTTTGTACAGATCCTGCCGGACGTCATCGTGAAGGTTATGTCTGAAAACCAGCAATTGCAAAGATTCAGCAAGTTCTCACAAGACACAGCACAGGAGATCCAGAATGACGAGGGGGTAGTAGTTTACGTCCAGACAACAGTGGATGTGGTATGACTGCTTGAAGCAGCGAGAGGAGTGGTTGGAAAGACTGGTGCAGGTGGCATTTCCTGTGGGTCACATACGGATTGCCCTTTTTAAAAATTCAAATAGTCTGGTTTCCTGTAATATTTCTCTCTCAAATTCAAATGGTGTGTCTCAGAGGCCACTGGCCAGATCCAAAGGGATGAGTTTTTTTCTGGGAGGTGGGATGTAGGTGACGAGGGAAGGGGGCAGATATGGAAATATGGAATTGCAGGGCTTTACCTTCGGGGCTCATTAGGCCTGCCAACATTCAATTAGTTATGGAGTCCCAGCTCCATAACTGGGACCAGATCTGCCTATTTAAAGAAGGGATCCACAGCATCAGGTGGGTATCCTTTGTGCCTCCAGTTTAAGGTTACAGTCAGTAGCTTCTGATCAACAGGTAAGCCACGAACATCTCCACTTCAACTACCCGCCCGGCTCTATTTCCCCGAGGGGGGCACAGTTAAATTCCTCAAATTGTCTACTACCAGAGTGACACATCCCAATTGTAAGTTACTTTTTTGTCCTTTAAAAAATAATTGACAGTCCTTTGCGACAATCCACCAACCGAGAGAACGGACGCACTTAAAATTCTCAGTACTTTTCACTCCCCACTCTTGCACTATGAAACCAGAGTTTCAGAGATACCAACTTAGGCTCGTTAGGCTCGTGGAATCTTACAGTGCAACCGAGGCAACGCAGCCCGTCACGCCTGAGCTAGCACTTTTAAAGAGCTATCCAACTGGTCCTGTTCACCCTGCTCTTTCCCCATAACCTTACCATTCTCTTCTCTCTCAGTATTTATCCAACCCCCTTTTGAAAGTTGCTTTTGAATCTGCTTCCACGTCCCTTTCAAGCAGCGCCTTCCCGATCACAACAACTGGCTGCATTAAAAGAACTTGCCATCTTCCCCCCACCCTGCCAATTATCTGAAATCTCCTTTCTCTGGTTACCGACTCTTCTTCTGTTGGAAACAATCTTTCCTAATTTTCTCTATCAAAAATAGTCATGTTTTTGAACACTTCTGCCCTTAATCTTTTCTGCTCTAAGGAGAGCAATCCCAGCTTCTCCAGCCTCTCCCAATAACTGGAATCTCTTGTGCCAGCTGCTATCCTAGTAAATCTCCTCTGCACCCGCTCCATGGCCTTCATATCCTTCTGACCAGTCCTGGTTCCATCTTTGATGGGCAATCTCCTACTTCCCACCTAGGTGCCTGGACTTAATAAGGAACCATAAATAATTAAATACACGCACCTTGACTTCAGTCTCTTGCTGACAAGGAACATGGCTGCGGCTCCAAAATACTTAGCGAAAAATCCTTCCAAGGCTCCAAATTTCCCCTCCCGCACAATGTAGTCGAAAGACTCCAGAGATTCTCCAGGAGTGCGGTAGACATTGGGTGAAATGAGATGGACCAACCAGTCATCCACCCACTTGCGCCATTTCATTTCGTCCCTGATAATGAAGGAAAAACCCCAGCACAGGTCAATCCAGTCAAGAACACCCAACACCTGTCACCACAGTCAGCTGATCAACCTTGTAATGGGACCATGACCCAGGCAGATCATAGGGCACGTGCCAACAACTGCTGGATAATGAATCAACAGTGTCTTCCCTTCCTCCCTCTCCTGTGGAAACAGGAGTGGGACCAGTTTGGACACAGCAACAGCTTACATTTAGATAGCACCTTCAACAGAAGCAAAAACATCCCAATATACTTCACAGGAGTGAAAAAATGAAAATCGCTTATTGTCACAAGTCGGCTTCAAATGAAATTACTGTGAAAAGCCCCTAGTCGCCACATTCGGGCGCCTGTTCGGGGAGGCTGATACGGGAATTGAACCGTGCTGCTGGCCTGCCTGGGACTGCTTTAAAAGTCAGCTATTTAGCCCAGTGTGCTAAATCAGCCCCTGTTATCAAAATAATGTGTTATCAAATAAAATGTGACGTCAAGGCACACAAGGTGATAATAGGAAAGGTGACCAAAGCCTTTGCCGAAACAGGGAGCATCTTTTCTTTTTAAATTTAGAGTACCCAATCCTTTTTTCCAATTAAGGGGCAATTTAGCGTGGCCAATCCACCTACCCTGCACATCTTTGGGTTGTGGGGGCGAAACCCACGCAGACACGGGGAGAATGTGCAAACTCCACACGGACAGTGACCCAGAGCCTGGATCGAACCCGGGTCCTCGGCGCCGTGAGGCAGAAGTGCTTAGCACTGTGCCACCGTGCTGCCAAAACAGGGAGCATCTTAAAGGAGGAGATCAGTGACGAGGTATAGGGAGGGAATTCCAGAGTGTAGGTGGGGCCCAGGCTGCTGAAGACACGGCTGCTAATGATGTAGCGATTAAAATGGAGAACGTGCTAGAAGCCAGAATTGGAGGGGCAACAGATAGCGGAGGACGGTTGTAGAGATGGGAGAGGTTATAAAGATAGGGAGGGACAAGGCCATGGAACGATTTGGGAAAAGATGAGAATCTTTAAAAATCAGGGCATTGCTTGACCAGGAATCATCAATGCAGATCAATGGGCAGGGGGGTGGGTGGGTGAATGAGACGGTGCAAGTTAGGATAAAGATGAGACGCTGGCTCAGGGAGCATTGGAATATCACATCCGGACACAGACATATCCTTCCCACATACCAGGACTGGACAGGAGGACATGACAGAAATCTGCCCATTTAGAACAACCTATTTTCCTGATATTATTTGTAAAAAAATATGATTTATTGTAAGTATGCTTCAGGTTTACATACTTTCTGGCCTCCTTGCTGGAGTAATATTGCTTTTCATCCTGGTCCTCCAACATCACCCAGTACTTGTTGTTGTATTCAACCACATCCTTCCCCTTCTCATCTTTAGATTTCATCTCTGGATAGTATGATAACACCCGGGTGAGGTTTCTGTGCCTGAAATATTTGATAAACAGCAAGTGAAGAGCATGGAGAGTCAAACCAGCACATTGTATAAAATCACAGAATGATTACAGCACAGAAGGCTGTTCGGCCCATTGTATTTGTGAAGGCTATCCGCAAGAGCAACTCAGCTAATCCCACTCCCCCGCCCATTCTCCATGGCCCTGAAAGTTTTCTCTCTTCAGCTGCTTATCCGATTCCTTTTGAAATCCACAATTGTATCGGTCTCCACCACACTCACAGACAGTGTATTCTAGTTTTCACCCATTTGCTGCGTAAATAAGATTTTCCTCACGTTGCTGCTGGCTCTTTTGCCAACCACCTTAAATCCATGTCCTTTGGTTCTCCATCCCTCTGTCATTGGGAAGCCTCTCTCTAAATATCTGTACAGACCTCTCATAACTTTGAACACCTCCATCGGATCTCCTCTCAACCTCTCTTCTCTAAAGGGAACAGTCCCAGCTTCTCCAATCTATCCACGTAATTGAAGATCCTCATCCCTAGAACCATTTTGGTAGATATTTTTTCTGCAACTCTCCCTTCACATCCTTTCTGAAATGGTCGATATCGTCAGAGGCATCTTAATCTTTTATTAATACAAATTTAGAGAACCCAATTAATTTTTTCCAATTATGGGGCAATTTAGCGTGGCCAATCCACCTACCCGGCACATCTTTGGGTTGTGGGGGCGAAACCCACGCAGACACGGGGAGAATGTGCAAACTCCACACGGACAGTGACCCAGAGCCGGGATCGAACCTGGGACCTCGGCGCCGTGAGGCAGCAGGGCTAGCCCACTGCGCCACCGTGCTGCCCCGAGGCCTCTTAATTTGAGGATGACGTCTACTCAGGGTCACGAGTTTCTTCCCCGAGCCTTCATTCAACTGAACAGGCTAATTCTCAACTGCCATATCTTTAGGAACCTTGCGCGTGATGTTCCACAAGACAATGAGAACATATCTCCTGAAGTATGCTGCACAGGATTGGACACAGTAGTCTAGTTTATAGAATCAGAGAATTCCTGCAGTGCAGAAGGCGGCCATTCAGCCCATCAAGTCTGCACCGGTACCCTCTGAAAGAGCGTCCGACCTAGGCCTAGTCCCCCGCCCTATCCCCGTAATCCCACCTAATCTGTGCATCTTTGTACAGTGAGGGGCAATTTAGCGTGGCCAATCCACCTAACGTGCATATCTTTGGAATATGGGATGAAACCGGAGCACCGGGAAGAAACCCATGCAGACACGGGGAGAACGTGCAAACTCCACACAGACAGTGACCCAAAGCCGGAATTGAACCCGGGTCCCGGGCGCTGTGAGGCAGCAGTGTTAATAATAATAATAATTTATCACAAGTAGGCTTCAATAAAGTTACTGTGAAAAGTCCCTAGTCGCCACATTCCGGCGCCTGTTCGGGGAGGCTGGTACGGGAATTGAACCCGCGCTGCTGGCAGTGTTCTGCATTACAAGCCAGCTGTTTAGCCCACTGTGCTAAACCAGCCCCTAACCACTGTGCCACCGTGCTGCCCATGAATTGGGGCCATACCACAGTTTTATAAAGGTTTGTTATATATTCCTTGCACTCTCTGCCTCTATTTATAAAGTCCAGGATCCTGAATGCCTTTCTAGCCACTTATTCAACCTGCCCTGCCACCTTCAATGATTTGTGCATATATACCCCCAGGCCCCTCTGCACCTATACCCCTTTAAAATTGCACCCATTATTATATATTATTACCTCTCCTCATTCTTTCTACCAAAAGCCATCACTTCAATGATTAAATGTCATCTGCCACGTGTCAGTCCATTCCACCAAGCTCTCCCCTCTTGTAGTTTATAACTACCCGCCTCATATTTTCCAATACCGCCAACTTATGTTTTGTAAATTGCGACCCATATACATGACAACAGTTCTAGTATTTGCAACCAACAATACTTTCACACGGCTGGTTCACACTAGTAATTGACAATCCACCCATTTCATTATCAAAGATGTATCATGGCGGGCAGCACGTGGTTAGCACTGCTGCCTCACAGCGCCTAGGTCCCAAGTTCGATCCCGGCCCTGGGTCACTGGCCGTGTGGAGTTTGCATATTCTCCCTGTGGATTTCACTCCCACAACCCAAAAGACGTGCAGGGTAGGTGGATTGGCCATGCTAAATTGCCCTTAGTGTCCAAAAAGGTTAGGAGGGGTTATTGGGTTACGGGGATAGGGTGGAAGTGAGGGCTTAAGTGGGTCGGTGCAGACTCGATGGGCCGAATGGCCTCCTTCTCCACTGTATGTTCTATGACAGGGGAGATGTGAAGAGAAGAGGTCAAGCGTAGAACGTTAACCTCTCCGAGAGGTGGGGAGACAACACACGAGGGACCACAAATCCCCCCTGCCCATCTCCAAGGAGCAGGCTCACACACTGATGTGGGTACAAGGGCCTGGGTTCACTTTATATTAATGCAGTTTGTCTGACATTGACCAGAACCAGCACACTGCATCGAATACAACTCCAGTTTCCAAGGTCCTTAACACTAGTTTCAAAAACATTTTGCTCGGAGTTGCTCTCGCCTACAAAACTGGCCACGCCTCTTGCTCAAATTAATTAGCATTTACAGTTTATGCTAACTTCACTTGTTTACAGACCTTTGTGGAGGCTGCAAAAATGAAGCTAATTCCTGTTGGTGCAAGAACACTATTGGCGAGTTTTAAAAGTTTTTGAATATCATTTTAATCTAGTGACTGACCTCGGTGTCCCAATTCAATAGCAAATTGAACTATAGCATTCTTTTCAAGTAATTTTCAGTAATTCAAAGAGAGGTTACTCAGAAGTGGCAAACCAGACAGTCAAATTAAAATTATAGAGCTGGATTCTCCGCTGGCAGGATCCTCCGTTTCGCAGGCAGCGAGCGCACTCCAAACTGTATCAGGTTACCATTCTAATTTTAAAGTTTTCTTATTACAAAATTACATTCCAAAACGGTGCACAATTGTGCTGCCCCATGGCCGATCTTTACGTTCGGCAATTAGCAAACTCGAGGAGAAAAAAAGATCATTCTCAAGATGGAGGCAATTTGCAACTGGATTGCTGATTGCACCTAAAATGAAAACTCCAAGGCAAAGTGAGGGGAGGTGGAACTGTGACAGTGATTGGCCATGTACCTGAACTGATCATTTCAACAGCGCCAGCAATGAGGGGTTCAATCAATCAGCCACTTACCCACCAGGGGTAAGGCAAGCAGGGAGAAAAGTAGGTTTCTCTCACACAATTTCCAAGGACCATTACACAGTGGTGTTGGCCACAGCCAGGATAGTATGCTACCCACCAAATCCATGGGCCTGAATGGTTCATAAAACAGTACACTTGAAAAGCAGAAATCTGCATTTTCTCATTCCTATTCTTGAAAAGAAAAATAATCTGCAGAATCTTTTGGGCTTTTCAAAAGCAGGTGAGAATGGAGGGGTATGGTGGAAATTGAGGAATCTTATAAAATAGACAAGAAGCTGTGTTCGTGTGAGTGAGTGAGAGGGAATGTGTTTTAAGAGGGCATGAGATTATGACTAAGAAGGGGCAAACACGGTGGTGCAGTGGTTAGCACTGCGGCCCAACGGTGCCGAGGACCCGGGTTCGAATCCCAGCCCGGGTGACTGTCTGTGTGGAGTTTGCACATTCTCCCCATGTCTGCGTGGGTCTCCCCCCCACAACCCAAAGATGTGCAGGGTAGGTGGATTGGCCACGCTAAATCGTACCTTACTTTTGAATTGGGTACTTTAGGTTTTAGAACCTTAGTTAGGCCACACTTGGAGTATAGTGTTCAATTCTGGTCGCCACACTACCAGAAGGATGTGGAGGCTTTAGAGAGGGTGCAGAAGAGATTTACCAGAATGTTGCCTGGTATGGAGGGCATAAGCTATGAGGAGCGATTGAATAAACTCGGTTTGTTCTCACTGGAACGAAGGAGGTTGAGGGGCGACCTGATAGAGGTATACAAAATTATGAGGGGCATAGACAGAGTGGATAGTCAGAGGCTTTTCCCCAGGGTAGAGGGGTCAATTACTAGGGGGCATAGGTTTAAGGTGAGAGGGGCAAAGTTTAGAGTAGATGTACGAGGCAAGTTTTTTACGCAGAGGGTAGTGGGTGCCTGGAACTCACTACCGGAGGAGGTAGTGGAGGCAGGGACGATAGTGACATTTAAGGGGCATCTTGACAAATATATGAATAGGATGGGAATAGAAGGATACGGACCCAGGAAGTGTAGAAGATTGTAGTTTAGTCGGGCAGTATGGTCGGCACGGGCTTGGAGGGCCGAAGGGCCTGTTCCTGTGCTGTACATTTCTTTGTTCTTTGTTCTTTGTTCTTTGTTTGTTTAAATTTGTAAAAAAAGAGATTGTGAGTAAGTATACTATAAGGGAAGTCTGTCAGGGAGAGGGAAAGTGTGTGTGTGTGGTGTGGGTGTGTGTGAGCATGCAAATGTACATGTGTAAGTGAATTAACAACTGAACACAAGACAGGAATAGAAAATCCATATTTCTGGAAAAATCAACAATGATTTTTGGAGTTCAAATAAATTTTAAATTTAGAGTACCGAATTTATTTTTTCCAATTAAGGGGCAATTTAGTGTGGCCAATCCACCTACCCTGCACATCTTTGGGTTGTGGGGGCAAAACCATGCAAATACGGGGAGAATGTGCAAACTCCACACGGACAGTGACCCAGAGCCGGGATCGAACCTGGGACCTCGGCGCCGCGAGGCAGCAGGGCTAACCCACTGCGTCACCGTGCTGCCCTGAAGTTCAAATAAATAACAAAAAAAGCTTGATAATCAGAGAATAGGGCAGCACGGTGGCACAGTGAGTTAGCCCTGTTGCCTCACGGCGTCGAGGTCCCAGGTTCGATCCCGGCTCTGGGTCACTGTCCGTGTGGAGTTTGCACATTCTCCCCGTGTTTGCGTGGGTTTCGTCCCCACAACCCAAAGATGTGCAGGCTAGGTGGATTGGCCACGCGAAATTACCCCTTAATTGGAAAAAATTGATTGGGTACTCTAAATTTAAAAATAATAATTAGAGAATAAGGGGATCTCAAGCAAAAGGTGAAAAATCTGAATAAAATTGATAACCAGAGGAGGAAAATAGGAATTATTTTGACAAAAGAAAAACAGTGAAACTAAAAATGTTATTTAAAAAGAGAATCTAAACTCCACAAAGCAAAAGAGTTCGGAAACAAATTGGATTGAATTGTAATTCACTAGATTTACCTGGACAGTAAATATGTCTTTACAGCGCTGATGATAACTGAGGAATCATTGATTTGCTGAAAAAGAGGAAACTAAATTAGTTCAAAGCTGATTATCCCACATTTAATTAACAACCATCCAACTCTACGTTGTTACTCAGTTCTCAAATTTCAGGTAAACAAAAAAATCAGAAATTTATACTAAATTCGACAGTGAGTGTTGGAGAAGTTGGAAGAAGAGGATGAGACAGATAATATATTGTGATAAAAAGAGATTGAAAGGGGTGGGAGGTGAAAGGGCGGATCCACAGCAAGAGAGAAAACGGAGAGCAGCACATGGACAATACGTCTCGAATGTCCCAAGTAATTTGACATTTAAAGATGGCAGGAGTGACAACTTTTTGTTCACTACAAAATCCCACTGAAGGTTGGGAAGGACTTGGGAAAAACAGCCTGCTCTACTCTGAGGAGATTCACGTCACCTTAAATATCCGCATCAAACTGGGCAGCAGATAATTTAAACTCTCATTAGAAAGACAGTACCTCATACAACGCAGCACCCCCTCACTACTGCGTTCATGTGCCAACCTAAATGACATGCACTATCAGCATCCTGAAAGGGCTCCAATAGATTTCCACATTCTGAAGCCACTACCTAATCTTTGCAAAGACTTTACTTCCTAATTTATGGCACTAAAATGGAAATAGAAATATAGAATCCCTGCAGTGCAGAAGGAATCCATTCAGCCCATCGAGTCTGCACCAACCCTCTGAAAGAGCCCCCTACCTCTGCCCATCCCCCCACCCTATCCCCATAACCCCACCTAACGAAGTGAAATGAAATGAAAATCGCTTATTGTCACAAGTAGGTTTCAAATGAAGTTACTGTGAAAAGCCCCTAGTCGCCACATTCCGGCGCCTGTTCGGGGAGGCTGGTACGGGAATCTTTGGACACTAAAGGGTAATTTAGCATGGCCAAGCCAACTAAGCTGCACATCTTTGGACTGTGGGAGGAAACCGGAGCACCCGGAGGAAACCCACGCAGACACAGTGAGGACATGCAGATACCACACAGACAGTGACCCAAGGCCAGAATTGAACCCGGGTCACTGCCGCTGTGAGGGAGCAGTGCTCACCACTGTGCCACCGTGCCGCCCATTCAAAAGTAAATTATAGGGTAGCGCAATGGTTAGCCCTGCTGCCTCACGGTGCCAAGCACCCGGGTTCGATCCCGACCCCAGGTCACTGTCCGTGTGGAGTTTGCACATTCTCCCTGTGTCTGTGTTGGTTTCGCCCCCCCACACCCCAAAGATGTGCAGGGTAGGTGGATTGGCCACGCTAAATTAGCCCTTAATTGGAAAAAAATATCGGGCATCTAAATTTATTTTAAAAAAGTAAATTATATATTTATTGGCAAAAGAATCATGAAGATGTTAAGAATCTATTTTTTTCAAAATCACAGTGTGTTGTGATCCGGACTGGACTGAATGGATGGTGGATGCAGATTCACTAGTGACTTGCAAAAGGAAAGTGGTTAAATACTTGAAAAAGGAAAATGAGCAGGGCTTTGGGAAAGGAAAAGAGAAATGGAAGAACTCTTTCAAATAGCCAGGATGGATATGATGGCTGAATGGCCTTGTTTTGTGCTGTGTAATTTTATGATTTGAACTTCAGTTGAACTTTGCATGGATATCGTTAACCGCATTGCTACAAGGTATGGTCGCATAACAGTTAAAAGTATTAGACCAGAAATCCAGAGGTTGTGAATAGTAATAAAGAAAGACAATTATATGGTGCCGTTCACAATTCCAGGATGTTCCAAAAGCACTTTACAACAATTGAAGTACTTTTGAAGCATTGTCACAGTTGTAATGGGCAGCACAGTGGTTAGCACTGTCGCTTCACAGCGCCAGAGTCCCAGGTTCGATTCCCGGCTTGGGTCACTGTCTGTGTGGAGTCTGCATGTTCTCCCTGTGTCTGCGTGGGTTTCCTCCGGGTGCTCCGGTTTCCTCCCACAAGTCCTGAAAAACGTGCTGTCAGGTGAATTGGACATTCTGAATTCTCCCTCAGTGTACCCGAATGTGGCGACCAGGGGATTTTCACAGTAACTTCACTGCAGTGTTAATGTAAGCCTACTTGTGACAATAAAGTTTATTATTTATTATTACTATAATGCAGAGAACATGACAGGAAATAGAAGAAGATCCCACAGTTATGTGATAATGACTAGATACTCTCTTTCGGCAATGTTGGTGGAGGGATCAATATTGAGCCAGAGCATTAGGAACACCCGTCCTTGATCTGCTTCATGGAAGACGGTGGTAGCATCACTGGATCTAAAGGCACAGACGAACGCTCTGACATACATTCAAATCCCACCAGCAATGGAATTGAAATTCAATTTTTAAAAATTCTGGAATGAAAGCCCGTCTATTTCACGGTGACCATGAAATTACCAGATCGTCATTAAAACCCATCTGGTTCACCAACACTCTTTAGGGAATGAAATTTGCCATCCTACATGGCCTACATGTGACTCTAGACCTACAGCAATGTAGTTGATGCTTATCTGCCCTCAAAGTGCAAGTGGGTATGGGCAATAAATGCTGGCATTGCCAGCAATGCCCACATTCCATGTCCCCCTGAGAGGGTAGACGGTGCATGGCTCAAAATCTCCCCTGAAAGATGGCACGCCAGACACCACAGCACTCCCTCAACACTGCACCGGGAGCCTAGATGGTTGTGCCCAAGTCTTTTGAGTTCCAGGGAATTAAAAACATTGTTGAGTATTATTCCATGCCCTATACGGAGAATTTGTGCCTACTTTGATGCAGCTTTGCGCAAACTCACCACTTTCTCCCCATCGTCCCCGATCAGAATCGGCACCTTCCGGTAGCCGGAAAACTTGATCTCCTTGCGTAAGATTGGGTTAACCTCCACAATCTCGTAGGGTAGCGAGTGGAAATCGAGGAACGCCCGGACTTTGCTGCAGAACGGACAAGTCTTGTACTGGTACAGAATGAGTGACAGGTCGGCACTGGACTTCTGCAGCAAAGCAAATAAACACAGGGAAGAGGAAGGAGGTTTCAACTACGACACTACAATCCCTTCTGCCAACCCTGCCGCCCCATCCCTCAAACTAGTATCATCCAGTGCTCAACAATTTGCTGTTTGCGGAATCTTGCTCTGTGCAAATTGGCTACTGCATTTCCTACATTATAACAGTGACAATATTTCGAAACTTCTTGATTGGGTGTAAGGCGCTTTTGCATGTCGTGAAGGTACAAATGACGCCATCCAGATTTCAGGCCTTACATTCTTTCACAATTCCAGTTCAGTGAACCCTCTCACTTTTAACATTCAGAACTGATCCAAGCAGTGGAGTGCATTTGTTTAAGTGCACAGCCGCATGGAAGGGAGGACAAACTGCCATTTAGACATGACCTTTCATGGCCTCAGGCTGTTTTAAAGTACTTTACAACCAATTGATCACTTTTTGAGGTACTATGTTGGAAGTGTAATTATTGTTGTATTGTAGGCAATGTGGCAACCAATTTGCACACAGAAAGCTCCTGCAAACAGCAATGTGGTAACAACCAGATGACCAGTGATATAAAAGCAAAATACCGCAGATGCTCAAAATCCGAAATAAAAACTGAAAGTGCTGAAAACACACAGCAAGTCTGGCAGCATCTGTGGAGTGAGGAACAGAGTTAATGTTTCAAGTCTGCATGACTCAAGTCACACGGACTCCAAATATTACCTCTGTTCCTCTCTCCACAGATGCTGCCAGACCTGCTAATCTTTAGTGATGTCAGGGGAGGATAAATATTGGACAGGCCAAGTGAGGGAATGCCCCTTGCTTTTCAAAATAGTGGCCATGGGATCTTTTAAATCCACCACAAAAGGTAAGAGAGGCCTTGGGTTACCGTACAGTACAGTACAGCACCCTCTCATTACGGTCAGCCTGAATCAGGTGCCCGAGTCCTCAGCACGGTGTTTGAACCCACAACCTCCCGCCTCAAAAGGCAGAAGTGCAATTTGTGGTGGATTTAAGATTTGCAAGCCTTGGGAGCTTCAACCAAAACACAGAGCTTTATTTAGAAGATGTTAGCACTACAGGCTGCGATGTTAGACTGCCCCTTTTGCCCTCGCAAACGGCCAGTAACTCCATCTCTGAAATTGCCCCTGTTCAGCTACTAGGCTGGCAACACTAAAAATACACATTTCCTCTCCCTTTAAATCAAAGGTCCCTGACACAACAATCAGTACATCATAAATAATTAATGAGCAACAGCAGTCAATACGTCGGACATTCCGGAGGTCGTCGTTCTAGGTGTGGCCGCCGGTGAACCTCAGTGTCTGCATTTTAGTATTTTCCGCAACCTCTGCTGTCTTTGGCTTGATGTGAGCGTCATCAGCGATGATCAGCGATGATCCTAACCGGCGTCGAGATAGGGATCGGAGGATCTCAGTGTTGGATTTGCAAATGAGGTGTTGTTTTCCCCAATTGGTTGGGTTAGTGTCAGGTTGTCGGCAAGGTCCATGTTCCCCTTGGCGCAGCTGGACTCCCAGTTCTGCCTCTGGCAGGATTGGTTCTTGTCGCCCAACGTTGATCCGCAGCTTTTCCATAAACATCATCTTGGTGCAGGAGATCAGGCCCGTCTGTGCGAAGGTGCTGGCAGGAACCCACTTTTCACTTGTGATACAATATCTTGCCGGAACGTCTTGATCCTGGCGAAAACACGTTTCACCTGGCTTCCCCGCCGTGCGACCTGGTCCTGCTGCTTTTCCTCGGCAATTTATTTTGTCTTGGATGGTTTTAGCAAATTGAATGCTGTGCATAGTTGATGTTTATTCGTTAAATCAATGTTTCATCGTCAGTACAAAATGTTCTGCCAGCTCATCTGTGGCAGGGTGTTAAAGAGCCGCCTGGATGTGTTGAATTCCGTTCTCCTTCAAGTAGTTTATGAACTCTTTGAGATATAAACCGCTGTCCATTATCGCTCACTAGTTGCTCAGGGTAACAGAATCTGCTGAAGATTTCACTCAATTGTTTTCTCCGATGAAGTTGACTTCATGATGGTCATTTCGAGTGAGCATCGGCTAGAATGGGAAACATGAACCCTCCCAACGGTCCGGCATAATCAACATGTACCCGTGGCCCTGCCTCTTCTGGCCACTTCCACGGGTGCAGCAAAGCTAATGGCGGCAAGTTCTGCATTTTTGCACAAGGCAAACAAATTCCCGCCTTTTCCTCGATTTCAGCTACCAAAAATAGCTCTGAGCTATCTCCTTCATCCTTACAATACCAGAGTGGCCTTTGTGTAATTGGTTCAATACACATGTTCTTGATAATGGTGGAATGGTGACTCTCATCATTGAAGTGGAGGGAGGCTAGGATCCGCAAGAGCGTACTGCAAAGAGGTTGAAAGTTGGGAGGCCTGGCCCTTCAAACCTACAATTCAACCGCTGGGCACCCACCGCAGAGAGATTACAGGGCTGGGTCGCAGAGCCAGAGGAGAGCTCCTGCACGGGAACATCCCTCCGAGGGTGCTGGCCACGATCCCACTCACATTCCCAATCCCCCCCAGCCAGATACTCAATGAGCCCAGTGGTGATGGCCACACTGAGAACGTGGAACCAACTCAGGCGTCACTTCGGACTGAGAGCAATGTCTGCCATGGCCCCCAGCATAGGTTCCCCACGGCGACACTAAATGCCCCTTTAAACGGTGGAGACAGGATGCAGAGACGCTGACGATAGGGGGCCTATGCATAGATGGCAGGTTAACGAGCCTGGGGGAATGGACGGACAAACCTCAGCTCCCAAAAGGGAATGAGTTGTGATACATGCAGCTGGCGCTGTGAGGCAGCAGTGCTAACCACTGTGCCGCCGTATACTTTGAAGACTGACAAGAGTGTTCGGGTAATATGCAGATAAGCCATTATCCAATCGAATGGCCGAAGAGGTTCAAAGACCTCCTCCTGTCCCTATGTTCCCCATGGGGTATGTTTGGAATGGGAGCGGCAACGCAGTGGTTAGCGCCGGGTTCGTTCCCGGCCCCTGGTCACCGTCCCTGTGGAATTTGCACATTCGCCCCGTGTCTGTGTGGCTCTCACCCCCACAACCCAAGGATGTGCAGGGTCGGTGGATTGGCCACACTAAATTGCCCCATAACTGGACATTTAAAAAAAAACTTTGCAATGATGAAAATTCGCAGCGCAATATCGAAATTCCATCGGCAGTACCTTCCAAACTAACAACTACTACAATCCAAAAGGACAAAGTTAGCAGGTAAATTGGAACACCCTCCAGATCACTCACCACCCTGACTTGGAAATATATCTGCCGTTCCTTCACTATCGTTGGGATAACATCCTGGAACTCCCTCCCTAACAGCACTGTGGGCGTACCTACACCGCAGGGACTGCAGCGGTTCAAGAAGGAAGCTCACCACCACCTTCTCGTGGGCCATTAGGGGTGGGCAATAAATTCTGGTTTAACCAGCGATGACCACATCCCGTAAATTAATTTAATATAAACTTGTGTTTATATAACACTTGACATACAATTTTTTACCCAACTATTTTTTTTTCCAATGAAGGGGCAATTTAGTGTGGCCAACCCACCTAATCTGCACATCTTTAAGTTGTAGGGGCGAAACCCACACAGACATGGGGAGAATGTGCAAACTCCACACGGACAGTGACCCAGGGCCGGGATTCGAACCCGGGTCCTCAGCCCCGTAGTCCCAGTGCTATCCAAACACTTGACAGACAATTAATGACCTTGAAACCTGAAGAGTTAAGCAGGCAAATATAAACATGTTGTCTAACATTAGTTTAAAAAAGTATTTAAGGGCAGCACGGTGGCACAGTGGTTAGCATTGTTGCCTATCGCTGAGGAACTGGGTTCGAATCCCGGCCCTGGGTCACCGTCCGTGTGGAGTTTGCACATTCTCCCCGTGTCTGCGTGGGTTTCGCCCCCACAACCCAGAATATGTGCAGGATAGGTGGATTGGCTACGCTAAATTGCCCCTTAATTGGAAAAAATAATCGGGTACTCTAAATTTATATTTTTAAAAAAGTATTTAAGCCCATCACGTCTTTTGGGAAGGTATTTTAACATCTTCAAGGGGTTCCACATATGGACAAGTTTGAAATCCCAACGGTGAAATTGAAAGTTAGAATGACATCGACGATTGATTACTTTTAAACCCACAAAAATGTTTGAATGCTCTTCCAGCTGCAAAGTAAACCGCATCATCGCATTTTAACAGATAACATTGGACACATCTGATGCAAAATGCCATTTCCCCCGCTGCCCAAGATAAGGACAACCATAAGAAACTAACAAAGCAATGTAAACCCTGGCTGGCCACCTGCAAGCACCTTGCATGCGTTTACCTGGGCGTCCTGCTGCTCGGCACGGTGCTGCTCTCGCTGGAGACGGTGCTTGAGAGCCTGGTACAACCCCAGGGTCCCTCCCAGCACACAGGCTAACCTCAGGGCTGCCACCCTCTGGCTTCCTGCCAACCTGCGCCAATCTCTGCCCTGCCCGTAGCACCTGCTGCCAGGCGGCGGTGCCAGCAGCAGCTGCCGGCTGCCAGCCTTGCCCAGAGCCACCAAGCCGGCACACAGCCTCCCCGCTCCCACGCAGCGAGCTGCCATCTCCGCCTCGCAGACCCAGGTTCACCCTGCTCTCCTTAAAGGCGCACTCCACTGATTTACCCAGAACTCCCCCCCCAGCCCTTCCAAATGCAGCCTTCCTGTCTTAGCTGAAAACATCGTTTTAACCTTGTGCAATCTCACCCCCTCCCTCAAAAAAAAGATTTACCAAAATCGTTGGTGAATTTAATTTTGGTTGTACAACGGAAATGTTTTGGCTCACAATCAATTTTTAAAAAATCTTTATTGTCACAAGTAGGCTTACATTAACACTGCAATGATGTTACTGTGAAAATCCCCTAGTCGCCACACTCCGGCGCCTGTTCGGGTACACAGAGGGAGAATTCAGAATGCCCAATTCACCTAACAAGCACGTCTTTCGGGACTTGTGAGAGGAAACCGGAGCACCCGGAGGAAACCCACGCAGACACGGGGAGAATGTGGAGACTCCACACAGACAGTGACCCAAGCCGGGAATCGAACCTGGGACCCTGGCGCTGTGAAGCAACAGTGCTAACCGCTGTGCCACCGTGCCGCCCAATCACAACTCCAGATCAACAATTGCTTCCCAAACTTTCAAAACCAAAGTTTGCCTCTTTTAATCTACTGGTGTTATCATCTCCAAAAAACCTAACTAAAGTTCCTCCTTTTTCAGACGGGCCACAATGAATAAAACCTAAATCGTGCATGAGAAAGAAAATGAATTAAGTCATAATCTGGCATCAATATTTGCTCCCTCATAGAAATGGTCACACATGACCAGCTTAGTGAACATAAGAGAAGCAAGAGTAGGCCCAGTGGCTTGCTCTGTCATTCGATAAGATCACAGTTAATCTACCTTAGCTCCACTTTCCTGCTCCATCCCCATATCTCTTGGTGGTTACGGAGCAGTGATTCTCAAACGGTTTTGGTTCAAAGATCCATTTTCAAATGGATTCATAATCATAGACCTTCACCATCTAAGTTAAAATGCTATATAATGCTGTTTCAATGTGCTTCAATAATGCATTTAAGAAACAGGGATTTACTTGCAGTTGTCAGTTAGGTGTGTGTGTGGAGGGGGGGGGGAGAAACTAGAGAGAGCAGAAGGGGCCAATGTATGTGTGTGTATTGGGAGGGGCGGCACGGTGGCGCAGTGGCTAGCACTGCTGCCTCATGGCACTAAGGACCCGGGTTCGATCCAGCCCCCAGGTCACTGTCCATATGGAGTTTGCACATTCTCCCCGTGTCTGCGTTGGTCTCATCCCCACAACCCAAAGATGTGCAGGGTAGGTGGATTGGCCTAAATCAGGGTAGGTGGATTTAGCCTAAAGGGCTAAATCTGCCCTTTAATTGAAAAAAAAGAATTGGGTACTTTAAATTAAACTTTTTAAAATGTGTCTGTGTTGGGGAGGTGGGGGGAGTGCATGGTTGGGTAGAATGTGGAGAAAGTACTTGGGGAGCAGGGGCGAATAGGAGCATTGGGGAGGCACACTACAGTGAGAAACCTGGTGAGAAACTTGTATTGTCTTACACCTTCTAGCACCTCAGGATTTGCCAAAGAGTTTTACAGCCAGATATGTACTCTGGAAGAGGAGTCATGGTTGGGAAATGTCGCAGCTTCTTTGCAGGCAACAAGTTCTCACAAACAACAATGAGATAAATGGTCAGATCATCTGAAGAGATATCTGTACTTTCTGGAGAGGATAGAAAATTATGTGATAGTACTCCTGATTGTGAATGGGTTGTTCTTCAAAACTCTGCACCTCCTTACTCAAACTACAAATACAGTGACCCCTCCTTGTGGAGCTGATCATGATTGACATGGATACATGGATGTGTCAAATCTGCCACTTGTCCCATTCCAGGGCTCCAGTTACGCACTGTGTAAGAATTCAGAACTCTTGATAGTGGGCCGTCCTGAGAACCTACGCAACAGTTTTGTATCCTGATTATTGACTTGGATATTTAATATTGGTGTTTGCATTGGAGGTGAACAGAATCAGCAACTTAAAAAAAAAAAATTTAGAGTACCCAATTCTTTTTTTTCCAATTAAGGGCCAATTTAGTGTGGCCAATCCACCTACCCTGCACATCTTTGGGTGTGCGGGTGAGGCCCACACAGTCACGGGAGAATGCGCAAACTCCACACGAGCAGTGACCCAGGGCCGGGATCGACTGCGCCATCGAGCTGTCCCAGCATCAGCAACTTCGAGAGATGGCCAGCATTTATTTTGGCAAAACAAGAAATTGAGAATGAGCAATTGACATATGAGACAGCATATAGATCTGGTCGTGATGGACCATCTATATCACAAGGTTGTGTGAGTAAGTTTCATGTAGGCACACAATCTAGGCCAACACTCACAGTGCAACGCTGTGAGAGTTCTGTACTGTCGGAGGAGCCATCTTTGAGATTGGACATTAAACCAAGGCCCTACCGACTTTCTCAGGTGGATATAAAACATTTCACAACCACTATTTTGATGACTGGAAAAGGAGTTACTACAGTTGTTTATTAGATATTGAAGGTGCTACATAAATGCAAGTCTTTTTTTGTAGTTTGGTTTGTCACAAATGTTGCACCAATTCCAGTAAGTTGTTCAATCTGTTATATTCAGTTCACTTCACTCTAATGTATTGTTCTGGAAACCAATTTGTGGTCAGGATTTACCCCTTTAAATGTGTAACAACCTGCCCATAAATTACAGACAAGGGGCTTCACAGCCAGGCAGCTTCCTTTGTGCCTGCGGCCAATTTTTAAAAAATGACAAGTTTGGCTTTGTATTTTTAATTGTGATATTAATGACGGTGTTGTGCTCGGGAATGATTATCCCGAACTGGGTGGGGTGGGGGTGTGCCTTGTTGTCAGGCGGCTCCGCGACAGCCGCTGCTAGGACCCCACACAGCTGAGTTTGTTACAGTGGAAGGTGCCGGATTCCGAGCGGCGACTCCACCCCGGGGCCGCTGCTGCTGCCAACCCGGCCATGTCGGGGCCCAATGGGGAGCCGAGTGTCACCGCGGGCCGGGAGGAGGAGGAGCTGGTGCCCGAGGAAGGTAAACCCGGCAGAGGTTATCAAGAGGTTACCCCCTGTTCCAGATCACCCCCCCCCTCCCCACCTGACCTGACACCCCCCTCCATACCCAACCCAGCACATTGGCAGAACACCCCCCACCTCCCCAACCTGACCTGACACCCCCCTCCATACCCAACCCAGCACATTGGCAGAACACCCCCCACCTCCCCAACCTGACCTGACACCCCCCTCCATACCCAACCCAGCACATTGGCAGAACACCCCCCACCTCCCCAACCTGACCTGACACCCCCCTCCATACCCAACCCAGCACATTGGCAGAACCTCCCCCCCTCCCCAACCTGACCTGACACCCCCCTCCATACCCAACCCAGCACATTGGCAGAACACCCCCCACCTCCCCAACCTGACCTGACACCCCCCTCCATACCCAACCCAGCACATTGGCAGAACACCCCCCACCTCCCCAACCTGACCTGACACCCCCCTCCATACCCAACCCAGCACATTGGCAGAACCCCCCCCCCCCAACCCAACAACTTGGCAGAACCCCCTCCAACCTGACACCTTGACAGGACTCCATTAGATTACTCCAGCAGACCCTGAGATGGAAAGTGTCGAATTAGATTTTCATTATGTTTGGGAGCTGAGGGAGTGCAGCACTGTCAGAGCTGCCATTCTACAGATGAGAATTTAAACCTTCACCCCACCTGCCATCGAAGACAAAATGTGCTGTTATCCCCGATATCCAGTCAACACTTAACATCACACATCTGTGTGTGGGATCTTGCTGGGTGCAAAGTTGCTGCATTACAATAGTGACCATGTTTCAAAACGAGATTTGCAGAAAGGATTTACCAGGATGTTTCCAGGAATGGGGGACGTTAGTTACAAAGTTGTGTCGGAAAAGTTAGGATTCTTCTCTTTGGAGATCGAGGGGGGTGGGTGAATTGATAGAGATATACAAGATTATTTCAGGTTGGATAAGGTAGACGAGGGAAAACTGTGGCTATTAGCTGATGATACTAAGGCTAGGTGACACAGGTTTAAGATTTTGAGCAAGAAATGCAGGGGAATGTGAGGAAGAGTGAATGGTAATGATTTAGAACCCGATGCCCATGAGTCTGGTGCAAGTGGAAACAGTAATTTCAAAAGGAAATGAGATGGACACTTGAATGCTATAAACCTGGGATTGAGCCGGGGAGTGGGACTGACTAGATTGCTCTGTGGAGTTAGCATAGGCTCAATGGGTTGAATGGTCTCGTTCTGTCCCATAAATGCCTCTGTGACTTAATTTGATGTAAAGTATTTTGGGATGTCCTGAGATTATTTCTGTTGTCGAGACTGGTGAGACCCCTTAAGTGGTCACACTAAAATTGTCACCTCTTAGTCTGCCACAAATATATTCCTTTTTTCTGTAACTTATTCTGCTGACAGTTAAATCTTGTATTCTTCACCTCACTTCCCCTTCTCGGCAGAATACGCTGCACTCAATCTGATGCTTGACCAAATCAACTCTTGCCTGGACAACCTTGAGGAGAAGAACGATGCCCTGAATGCAAAACTTCATGAACTGCTGGAGTCAAATCGCCAGGCGAGGATGGAATTCAGGCAGCAACAAATGGATGCAACGCCGCCAACAGATTCCCAGGACCGCAGTACTTGACTCTGATCACCATTTCTCTATCAAGCTCTAACATTACATGTCCTGCTTAAGGATTGCTAGCAACTTTATTCTCCTGTGACACTGGCCAGTTTAATTTGTTGTATTGAGCTGCAGTTCTGACATCTTCAGTCTTTATTAATATCTTTCTATTGGTTTTGGCTGTGTAATTTCTGTTGTTTCCTTCCAGAGGAAGCTCATTTGTGACAGATGCTGTGCTCCAATTGTGAGTTATCATGAGATCAGAAATCTTATTTCAATGGGATACAAATAATTAAAAAAGTTGAGTGTTAGATCCCATGGAGCATTGTAGTTCATTTGACTGGTACCTAGTGTTTAGAATCCACCATACTGTTAATTTTGTATTTTTCCAGCGTCAGCCATAGTTCAGCGGGCACAATTCTGAAGAGCAGGGAGACCTGGCCAATATTTACCTCTCAATCAGCATCAGAAAACCACTGGGGTTTGCAATGTGCAGATTAGCAGCTCCATTCCTCACATTACACCACCAGTGACATTTCAGAAGTATTTCATTGGTTGTAAGGTTGGTTCTTTGGGGAATCTGATGATCATGTAAGGTGCAAAATAAATGCAAAACCTTCTCGAATTTGAACATATAGAATCAGAACCTCTGCCAACCATTCCACCCATTCATTCACCAAAATCTGTATAAAACGTTAAACCTAAACATTCCTTTAACCCTCCCTTTGCTAAGGGTTTATGCCATTTTATGCAATTTGTGATGTATTGTTTGTCTTATTTATACCTTTTAAGATCTTAACTAATAATCACCTGAGCCCCCCTTTGGTAAACATTCCCAGATTCTGTGGCATCGCTGCATTATTCAGGTAGCCAGTAGCAAAGAGAAATCTGGTGACCAAAACTGTACCTGGTATTGCAGACTGCTGCTCAATCCTTGAGATTGATCCCGTGACCCTCTTATCCAGTTTTCTGTCTTTACTGAATGTTTCTGCTGGTCCTGTAATCTACATTTAAATCTATGTTACTCAATTTGACTGTTGTGTCACATGTTGTAATTTGTGCATTGAAAATCCATCGTTGAGAAAATGGTTTGAAAAATCATATGTATCGAGAACACCCAAGTCATTCTGAATCGAAAAACATCTTGCAACATGTTTTTTGCTGTTTTACTTAGCATAGATGTCAGTGTGTAAGCCTCCCAAAAAGTGTTCCAAAACGGGTGCAAATGGGTTAAATTATGAATCGCCAGTGTGGGTAATTGCCATTTTGAAATTTGAAAAGAAAACGTAACTCTGATAATTCATAATTAATGTGGCACTGTTCATTGAATAAATTATTTGTACAAAGATACTTTGAACAACAATGAAAGCTTTTTAAAAACTAGCAAATTAATCGTTTGATGCAAGAGTTCATTGAGTCACTTTATCTATGGCATGACTGGATCCCACTCTGGATCAGAATCATCCTTCTCGCCATCCAATGAATTGGACGTCCCACATTTTTTTGAATGATCTGATGACATATGATTCTTCTGTCAATCATCCACCTTCATTGTATGCAAGTCCCTTGGATGCATGCATAAAAAACAATTCAAAGGTTGAGCTATAGATATTAAACCTCTTGGCAGAACTTCAATTTAGGTGTTATTTCTCTGCAGGCAACTCTTGATTTAGTCAGTTTTATGGGATCGGGACATGCCCCACAACAATAATAAACTAAACTCTTCACGCAGGCCACTGGGCAGCCTATTATACACATTATAAATCCATAACCTCCCTTCATCCTCATCCACCCAACCTTTGTCATGGACATACACAAAACCTATACTGAGAATTTGATTTTTTGGCATGGTTTAAGTTTGAAAATGACCATAGGCTTGAATTTCATTCCTTTGGCCATGGAGGCTAGTGCCACCATGAATCTGGTCTTCTCGTGTCCTGCAGATTTCACTAGAACTGTTTTCAAACGTTTCAACTCCACAGTTCGATTGCTGGGCCTATTGAAATTCAAGTTGTTTTTTGCTACTAACGCTGGGAACTGGGAACTTTGGCATCAAGGTCTTTTGGTAGTCTGAGCGATTTTGGTCTTCTGCCACAACACCAGACACTGTGGTTCCATAAATTCGCTACACCAACTAACCGTAGCTCTGAAATATTTGCTGGACTCCGGGTTTGATTTGGCTTTTGAGTGAGCATTTAATTTCTAGTGATGGTGTAACCATTTCGTTAAAAGATTCTCAAAATCAGGCCAGTGACTGGTCCCTGTTCTCATGGTGCATCTTTTTCACAGTAGATTGCACCTTCCATCCTTGCACCAGATTTTCACTTCCACTGAATTCCCTTGCTGCAGCAGTTATTTGCAGAGTTGGCAAATGTTGCAACTTTTAGTTTGAGACCAGCTTCACCATTTGATTCACTGGAAGACCCGTGTCCTAATTCTAGGGTCTGCTCTGTGCAGGCGTGTCTGAGACTCCCATGTGTGTCCACAACACAGTCTGTATCACTTGCTCGAACCCTTGTGCCGAGTTAAGAGGTAAATAAAATATGCATTTGTGGAGCAGAAATTTGAGGCTGAGTACTAATGCGACTACATAGCATGTTACGGCTGAAAAGGGAAGTCAGTTTATATGCCAAGTATAGCAAAAACAATTTTGGGGGCCAGAGGAATGGGTTTATCTTGTACACCATGTAATCTGGTAAATTACAGCTTGCTCCTGATTTGAAAATTTCTCAATGAACAGTTTACACTGCTTCTAAAATTAATTGAATGGAGGAACAAATTACAACTACTGTGAAAATCTATAATTTAGCAGCAACCCTTCTTAATATACTGTAAAATCCTCCTGTGCTAGAATAATTCTATGATTTTCGGCATCTGCAATGAATAATATTGAAACCTGCAAAATTCTGAGGGGGCTTGATACTGCGATGTTTCCGCTGGCGGGAGGGGGCAGTCTCGGGAAAGGGCCTGTAATTTAGGACTGAGATTAGGAGAAATTACTTCAAAGGGTCTGAATCTGTAGACTCTTCGACCAGAGGGTTGTGGCTGCTCTGACATTTAAGGCTGGGATAGACAGATTTTTGGTCTCTCAAGGAACTAAGGGATATGACCAGCAGGAGGGGTTTGAAGCCCAAGATCATACCGATTGGTTGAGCAGGCTCGATGGGCCATATGGTCTACTTCTATTTATGTGCTTGTTCAATATTTTGCTTCTGTAACACTATTCAAGTTAATCCTTTTATTTCCTCTACGGATTTGTTATGCCCACAGAATCGTGCAATAATTTACCACTGCCGTAACTGGGATGTTGAGTGCCAAGTTTTCTCTCCAACTTGCCTCTGCAGCATTTATTGCTATTTCCTTGAATTATATAAGAATTGATCAGCTGTTTTGTTTCAGGGAGGTAACAATTCAGAGTGGGTGTTATTATTTTGCAACAGAACAATGTGAAAGGATCAGAACCAACCTGAATACAAGTATCTATATGCACCATTTGTACAAACGATAATGTAGCTTTAGTTGTTAAAAAAGTGCAATGTGCAAGCAATGACATTCTTACGGTGTACACATCTCATTATGGAATGTAAATTATACTTGATCAGTCTTGTTGAAAAAAAACATTTTGTCAAAGCTTTTCATCTTGCACTCATCAGAACAATTTCTAGGATACCAATGCAGGCGGCATGGTGACACAGTGGTTAGCATGGTGGTCAATTCGAACCTTGGTTGATTGTGTGGAATTTGTACTTTATCCCCATGTCCATGTGGGTTTCCTCCCACAGTCCAAAGACGTGCAGGTTAGGTGGATTGGCTATGCTAAATTGCCCCAAGATGTGCAGGTTAGGGTGGGGTCAGGGTGGTGGAGTGGACTTAGCTTTAGAGGGTCGGTGCAAACTCAATGGGCCAAATAGCTCCTGTAGGAATTCTATGGCTCTAAAATGTTTTTTTTTTCAGCAACACTCAAGTTCTGTACTAGCAAATGACTATTAGATCTGTTTGAGAGCAGTTGATTTAATATGCTGTTGACTTAATAAACTGATCGATTACTGAGTTGCAGTTTTATTGGATGTTAAACAGATGGAGAGTTTGGAGCTGATCTGATAAGATATTTACCCCATCTGATTTTCATTTAAAAAAAAAAAATTTTTAATTAAAGGTTTTCATAAAATATCAATAACAAAATGAGAAAAAAAACCCAACAGAGTTAAGTACAAAACATGATCTAAAAAAGCAACCCCTCAAACCCCTCCCCCCCCTGTACAGAAATAAATTAACAATAACACCCCGACTTAACACAACAGGTGCATACACCCCCTCAGACCCTCCAGTGTAAATAACATAAACAAAAATAAAGTAACCCCCCCCCCCCACGCTGCTGCTGCCATTGACCAATGTCTATCGTTCTGCCAGAAAGTCTAAGAACGGTTGCCACCACCTAAAGAACCCTTGTACCGACCCTCTCAAGGCGAATTTCACCCTCTCCAATTTAATGAACCCCGCCATATTGCTGATCCAGGATTCCACGCTTGGGGGCCTTGCATCTTTCCACTGAAGGAGAATCAGTGGAAAGGCCAGAATTCCGGCCTCTTTCGCCTCCTGCATTCCCGGCTCCTCAAATATTGCGAGTCCCCAGCCCGGTCTGACCCTGGATCCTACCACCCTCGACACCGTCCTCACTACGCCCTTCCAAAACTCCTCCAGCGCTGGGCATGCCCAGAACATATGGGTGTGATTTGCTGGGCTCCCTGAGCACCTAACACACCTGTCCTCACCCCCAAAGAACCGGCTCATCCTTGTCCCGGTCATGTGTGCCCTGTGCAACACCTTAAACTGTATGAGGCTGAGCCTCGCGCACGAAGAGGAAGAGTTCATCCTCCCTAGGGCATCTGCCCACGCCCCCTCTTCGATCTCCTCCTCCCACTTACCTTTCAACTCCACCACTGAGGCCTCCTCCTGCATCACCTGGTACGTTTCCGAGATCTTCCCACTCTTTCCCTCCCCCCCCGAGAGCACCCTGTCCTGTACTGTGTGGGGCAGTAACTGCACGAATTCCACCACCCGCCGTCTGGCAAACGCCATTACCTGTAAGTACCTGAAGGTGTTCCCTGGGGGGGAGCCCGTACGTCTCCAGCTCACCCAAGCTCGCGAACTTCCCGTCCACAAACAGGTCCCCCAACTTTCGTATCCCTGCCTTGTGCCACCCTGAAAACCCTCCACCTGTTCTTCCTGGTGCGAACCGGTGGTTCCCCTGTAATGGGGTGGGCATCTGATTTTCATGGCATACCATCAGCCATGATTGAATGGTGGAGTGGACTCGATGGGCCGAATGGCCTTACTTCCGCTCCTATGTCTTATGGTCTATATATATATATATATATATATATATATAGTGTTCTAGCTTTTATGGGAGTGAAGCTAACCATAACCAACTGCAGAGGTACTTGCGGCTCAAATGGAAAGCAATGTTCCTTCTGATTCAGCCAGAATCAGCTTATAATGAATTCACACGGTAGTGGCTTCCAGTCCTTACTGCAATCTACTTACAGCTGCTGCACTGTCAGCAGAAATATTTCAAGAGGAAGACCAAAAATGGTCTCCGGCAGAAGTCACTTTCAAGGGGGCGGCACGGGGCACAGTGGCTAGCACTGGGACGACGGCGCCGAGGTCCCAGGTTCGATCCCGGCTCTGGGTCACTGTCCGTGTAATGTTTGCACATTCTCCCCGTGTCTGCGTGGGTTTCGTCCCCACAACCCAAAGATGTGCAGGTCAGGTGGATTGGCCATGCAAAATTGTCCCTCAATTGGAAAAAAAAGTTGGGTACTTTAAAAATAAAAAAAGTATTTTCAAAATTTAGAGGATTTTGAAACGGTTAAGTAGTTAACGGATTGTTTCTGCTGGTTGGCAAATAGGTAATAGAATCAGGGCAATCACCAGAATAACAAGGTGGGGAGTTGACATTTTCAACCCACAGAGAACTAGAACTTGAAATGCTAAATCTTCTCCCAATACCCTTTCAGACAGAGCATTCCCGATCACAGCTTCCTGGATTAACATGTTTTGCCTTCAGGTCACTTTTGGTTCTTTGGCCCCTTGATGCAAGTCAACCTTCGGTTGTTCAAGCTGCTGGCCAGAAACCCTAATGGAAACATCAGATGAGGTGGCGATTGAAACTGATGGTCGGTGTTAGCTTGTAGCCAGAGCTCGTGTTCTGGGTGCAGATGTAATTAAGCGGCAAGTCAGGGTGTGCAGAAGTGTGAAGAATTTCCAAAAACCTTTTAGTGAGAGACACAGGCTGACCATACATTTAAAAATTATTTGAAACAACGTGTGGCTGAAGCTTTGTTTCTGAAACCTCACTGCAGGCCATTCAATTACCAACTGAAAACAACAAGCATGTTTCTGAAACTACACTGAGAACAGCATTTTATTTAGAATAAGGGAAAATGACAGTACACACAAACAGCAACATGGATGACTTAAAAAAAGTAAATAACAATAAAAGGGACATCCATCTCCAAAAAAGTAGCTTTAAAATGCCCCATTATCCTAAACACATTGAACACTGTCCATCCAAAATATTCCCTTGCTCCAATCCAAATGTCATGTTTCTAGAGGATTTGTAAGGAATGAAGAGAGTTAACTGCTGATGGTGTGTTTATTGCAACATTTTACAGATCAGCTCGATCAAGGATGCATATAAAATAGACAGGCGTGTGTGTGTATGCGCATTTCACGTGTTGAAGATCTGACGGGGAACCGGGCGGCTCGCTTGAACACATCTCCTCTGCTTGACACCTGGGTTTAAATTAAATGGCTCACGTGGGAAGAATATAAAAGAAAAAAGGCCCACAGCTTATTTTTATTTTTAAAATTTAGTGTACCCAATTCATTTTTTCCAATTAAGGGGCAATTTAGCGTGGCCAATCCACCTACCCTGCATATCTTTCAGTTGTGGGGGCGAAACCCACGCAAACACGGGGAGAATGTGCAAACTCCACATTGACAGTGACCCAGAGTCGGGATCGAATCTGGGACCTCGGCGCCCTGAGGCAGCAGGGCTAACCCACTGCGCCACCGTGCTGCCCGCCCACAGGTTATTAACTCTTGGTCACTGTGGATTCTGCCTTAAGGGGAGTGTAACGGATTATTTTTTCCTTCTTCTCAATCAAGGCCAACTCCAACAGGGTTAGGGTTAGGGTGACAGCACTGTGAAGTTATGTGCATTGCATCAATTCAAAAAGTGAGTAACACTAGATTCTCAAATAACCCAATTTGAGGCAGTGATGTGAAATTCAGGACCAGAAGATGCTCAGATATCTCTTCTGGCTTCAATCATTGCTATTTGGAGGATTTATCTGGACTGCAAGACGCTCCTTATTGTCACAAGGCAAACACAATGTTCTTTTTCACAAGCTTTAATCCCTACCAGACGGTTAGAATGAAGATCTGTTGGCTGACTGGGAAAAAAATAGAACATAGAACATTACAGCGCAGTACAGGCCCTTCGGCCCTCGATGTTGCACCGACCTGTGAAACCACTCTGAAGCCCATCTACACTATTCCCTTATCATCCATATGTCTATCCAATGACCATTTGAATGCCCTTAGTGTTGGCGAGTCCACTACTGTTGCAGGCAGGGCATTCCACGCCCTTACTACTCTCTGAGTAAAGAACCTACCTCTGACATCTGTCTTATATCGATCTCCCCTCAACTTAAAGCTATGTCCCCTCGTGCTAGACATCACCATCCGAGGAAGGCGGCTCTCACTGTCCACCCTATCCAATCCTCTGATCATCTTGTATGCCTCAATTAATTCACCTCTTAACCTTCTCTAACGAAAACAGCCTCAAGTCCCTCAGACTTTCCTCACAAGATCTTCCCTCCATACCAGGCAACATTCTGGTAAATCTCCTCTGCACCCTTTCCAATGCTTCCACATCCTTCCTATAATGCAGCGACCAGAATTGCACTCAATACTCCAAATGCGGCCGCACCAGAGTTTTGTACAGCTGCAATATGACCTCATGGCTCCGAAACTCAATCCCTCTACCAATAAAAGCTAACACACCGTACGTCTTCTTAACAACCCTCTCAACCTTGATGGCAACTTTCAGGGATCTATGTACATGGACACCGAGATCTCTCTGCTCATCCACACTGCCAAGAATCTTACCATTAGCCCAGTACTCAGTCTTCCTGTTATTCCTTCCAAAATGAATCACCTCACGCTTTTCTGCATTAAACTCCATTTGCCACCTCGCAGCCCAGCGCTGCAGTTTATCTATGACCCTCTGTAACTTGTAACATCCTTCCGCACTGTCCACAACTCCACCGACTTTAGTGTCATCTGCAAATTTACTCGCCCATCCTTCTACACCCTCCTCCAGGTCATTTATAAAAATGACAAACAGCAGTGGCCCCAAAACAGATCCTTGTGGTATACCACTAGTAACTGGACTCCAGTCTGAACATTTCCCATCAACCACCACCCTTTGTCTTCTTCCAGCTAGCCAATTTCCGATTCAAACTGCTAAATCACCCTGAATCCCATGCCTCCATATTTTCTGTAGTAGCCTACCGTGGGGAACCTTATCAAACGCTTTACTGAAATCCATATACACCACATCAACTGTTTTACCCTCATCCACCTGTTTGGTCACCTTCTCAAAGAACTCAATAAGGTTTGTGAGGCACGACCTACCCTTCACAAAACCGTGTTGACTATCTCTAATCAAATTATTCCTTTCCAGATGATTATACATCCTATCTCTTATAAACCTTTCCAAGATTTTGCCCACAACAGAAGTAAGGCTCACTGGTCTATCGTTACCTGGGTTGTCTCTACTCCCCTTCTTGAACAAGGGGACAACATTTGCCATCCTCCGGTCATCTGGCACTATTCCTGTAGACAAAGATGACTTAAAGATCAAAGCCAAAGGCTCAGCAATCTCCTCCCTAGCTTCCCAGAGAATCCTAGGATAAATCCCATCTGGCCAGGGGACTTATCTATTTTCACACTTTCCAGAATTGCTAACACCTCCTCCTTATGAACCTCAAGCCCTTCTAGTCTAGTAGCCTGAATCTCAGTATTCTCCTCGACAACATTGTCTTTTTCCTGTGCGAATACTGACGAAAAATATTCATTTAGCACCTCTCCTATCTCCTCGGACTCCAAGCACAACTTCCCACTACTGTCCTTCACTGGTCCTACTCTTACCCTAGTCATTTGTTTATTCCTGACATATCTATAGAAAGCTTTAGGGTTATCCTTGATCCTATCTGCCAAAGACTTCTCATGTCCCCTCCTGGCTCTTCTTAGCTCTCTCTTTAGGTCCTTCCTAGCTAACTTGTTACTCTTGAGCGCCCTAACTGAACCTTCTTGCCTCATCTTTACATAAGCCTCCTTCTTCCTCTTGACAAGTGTTTTGACTGCTTCAGTAAACCACGGTTCCCTTGCTCGACCACTTCCTCCCTGCCTGACAGGTACATACTTATCAAGGACACGCAGTAGCTGTTCCTTGAACAAGCTCCACATTTCCATTGTGCCCATCCCCTGCAGTTTTCCTCTCCATCCGATGCATCCTAAGTCTTGACTCATCGCATCATAATTGCCTTTCCCCCAGATAAAACTCTTGCCCTTCGGTATATACCTATCCCTTTCCATCACCAAAGTAAACGTAATCGAATTGTGGCCACTATCACCAAAGTGCTCACCTACCTCCAAATCTAACACCTGTCCTGGTTCATTACCCAATACCAAATCCAATATGGCCTCGCCTCTCATTGGCCTATCTACATACTGTGTCAGGAAACCCTCCTGCACACATTGGACAAAAACGGACCCAACTAAAGTACTCGAACTATAGCGTTTCCAGTCAATATTTGGAAAGTTAAAGTCCCCCATAACAACTACCCTGTTGCTTTCGCTCCTATCCAGAATCATCTTTGCAATCCTTTCCTCTACTTCTCTGGAAGTTTTCGGAGGCCTATAGAAAACCCCTAACAGGGTGACCTCTCCTTTCCTGTTTCTAACCTCAGCCCATACTACCTCAGTAGACGAGTCCTCATCAAACATCCTTTCTGCCATCGTAATACTGACTAACTGCCAACCCTCCCTCTCTTTTACCACCTTCCCTGAGCTTACTGAAATATCTAAACCCCGGCACCTGCAACAACCATTCCTTTCCCTGCTCGATCCATGTCTCCGATATGGCCACAACATCGAAGTCCCAGGTACCAACCCATGCCGCAAGTTCACCCACCTTATTCCGGATGATCCTGGCATTGAAGACACACTTTAAAGCACCTTCCTGCCTGCCGGTACACTCCTGCAACTTTGAAACCTTACTCATGACCTCACTACTCTCAACCTCCTGTATACTGGAGCTACAATTCAGGTTCCCAATCCCCTGCTGAAATAGCTTAAACCCTCCCGAAGAGCATTCGCAAATTTCCCCCCCAGGATATTGGTACCCCTCTGGTCCAGGTGTAGACCATCCCATTTGTAGAGGTCCCACCGACCCCAGAATGAGCCCCAATTATCCAGAAATCTGAAACCCTCTCTCCTGCACCATCCCTGTAGCCACTTGTTCAACTCCTCTCTCTCACTATTCCTCGTCTCGCTATCACCTGGCATGGGTAACAACCCAGAGATAATAACTCTGTTTGTCCTAGATCTAAGTTTCCACCCTAGCTCCCTGAATTCCTACCTTACATCCCTATCCCTTTTCCTACCTATGTCGTTGGTACCTATGTGGACCACGACTTGGGGCTGCTCCCCCTCCCCCTTAAGGATCCCAAAAACACGATCCGAGACATCATGCACCCTGGCGCCTGGGAGGCAACACACCAACCGCGAGTCTCTCTCTCGTTCCCACAGAATCTCCTATCTATCCCCCTAACTATGGAGTCTCCAATGACTAATGCTCTACTCCTCTATCCCCTTCCCTTCTGAGCATCAGGGACAGACTCTGTGCCAGATACCTGTACCCCATGGCTTATCCCGGTAAGTTCCCCCCCCCCCCCCCCCCCTAACAGTATCCAAAGCGGTATACTTGTTACTAAGGGGAACGACCACAGGGGATCCCTGTACTGACTGCTTCCTCCCAGCCCCTCTCACCATCACCCATCTATCTTTATTCTTCGGAGTAACTACATCCTGAAGCTTCTATCTATGACCACCTCTGCCTCCCGAATGATCCGAAGTTCATCCAGCTCCAGTTCCCTAACGCGGTTTCTGAGGAGCTGGAGATGGGTGCACTTCCCACAGACGAAATCAGCAGGGACACTGACGGCGTCCCTCACCTCAAACATTCTGCAGGAGGAACATTGCTCTACCTTCCCTGCCATCCCCTCTAGATAAAAAAAGAAAAAGAGCTTACCTGTTATTCACTCCCCTTCTCAGCAAGCACTCACTCAGCAACCTCTGCGCCCCGCACGATAACACCCGTGGGAAAAGAAAAGAAAAACGACTTAACAGTCACCAGCCAATCCCTTACCTGCAGGCTGTGACTTCACGGTTCAACTTCTACCTGCCCTCGAGCCTTCCTCTTGATCTTTACAGCAGTTGGTTTTTTTTTTGGTTAGATGAGGGGGTAGGGAGGGAAACACTGAAGAAGTGTTTCGGGTTTAAGTGTCACTTGACAACAGCTCCTCCACAAACCACCTTCAAGTTAGGGTGAGCACAACAAACGTATGCAAATTGCCCCCGCAACAGCCAATCAGCAGCTCTGCTCTACTGCCCTCTGCTGGATGCTTGTCTTCACTTGAACAGCTGGGGTCTCTTGCTCAGGTACACCTCCAAGTTAGGGTGAGCACAACAGATGTATGCAAATTGCCTCCGCAACAGCCAATCAGCAGCTCCGCTCTCCTGCCCTCTGCTGGATGCTTGTCTTCACTTGAACAGCTAGGGTATCTTGCTCAGATACACCTTCAAGTTAGGGTGAGCACAACAGATGTATGCAAATTGCCCCCGCAACAGCCAATCAGCAGCTCCGCTCTACTGCCCTCTGCTGGATGGGCAGTAGAGCGGAGCTGCTGATTGGCTGTTGTGGGGACAATCCTTTAACTAAGTTTGTCAAGTGTTAACAGGGCCTAAACTTTGCTGTTTTCGATTCACGTTCCACACAATAAAGCCATCCTTATTTGGCACTACTTGTGTCAACTCACACAAATCAAATGAGGATATTGATCTCCAAACTTTCAGATAGCCATTGCATTCTTAGCACCGTTACGACATTCTATTAGACGAGACTCTGAACTGAGAACAGCTAGAGGAGGGTCTTATAAATTCTTGATTTCTCGAGGAATTAAGGGTTATGGAGAGCGGGTAAATGGAGTTGAAATCAGCCATGATTGAATGGTGGAGTGGACTCGATGGGCCGAATGGCCTTACTTCCGCTCCTGTCTTATGGTCTAATGTTCCGGATTCCAGCTCAGCCCCGACTTTCTACCTTGGAGGTCTCTGAATTCACAATTGCTGAGCATATTGAAGACAGAGAATGAGGAGACATGGCAGGAAAGTGGAATTGAGGTGGGAGATTAGTCTGCTTCTACTTATGTACTGTGTGCCATCCAGCCCTTCAAAGAACTGGGAGAAGGAATGGGGGAGACATACAAACAGCATCTCAAACTGCTGTGCCACTTCCCCACGCGAACCCTATCCTTGGTCAAACTGAAGTGTAATTGCGGCTCACAGAAGGTTGACTTAATTACAAAACTAGGTTCACGGGCTTCACTTCAGTTGATTGTTGACATTCGCTAACCATTTATTTTCTGTTGCTAAAGGCTGCACTGCCAGGAATGTTCACGCTTCGTTGACCAAGGGCACCATAACCTGGCAGAGAGAGAACCCAGGCTTTGCAGCCGTGGTAGCAGACTTGACACTTGAATAGTAAGGTACGTCGAAAGAGTCCGATTTAAAATGAGCAGAAGGGTTCATTGAACCAATAATACCAAAACTTGTTGGGCAAGTTTTACATTGGCCAAAATGTCATTGCTGTTGGGATATGGGCGACACCAGGTGAGATTGTCCACCTGCAACTAGTTATCAGGTGATGGCAATGGACCGTTTTTCGGAGTAGCAGTTGGCAGCTCGTCTCCCGGAGAAAGCCAACTGCAACAAACACAGTTTAGAGCAGATTGGGGGTGATGGCCCCCAGTTGAGTATTTGGTATACAGGCCACAGATTTACTGGATTAATTTTACAATCGTGGAATTTTAACCAATGACTTCTGTGTTGCTAGTCTAGTATGTGACTTTTAAGCCTATTTAAATAAAATTTACTGCAGTTATCTGCCCTTCGAGCTTTTGAAAAAGAGCAACTGTTATATTTCAAGGAAACAATCTTGATGGCAGCTGGTTGGAGCTCCAGCACACAGCGCCATTGAATTATCACATTTGGGGCAATGCTCAATGTGCTGGCAGCTTCTTGAGTTGCCCTCAGCGAGAAGCAACAAGAAGGGGAGGGAAAATCTGCGACAATCATCGAGGTGACTGGCCCAAGATTAGGGCAGTAGAACAGCCACTGCTGGAGGGAAGCCAGGTAGCCTTAACCAAACCAGGGAACGCCGTAATTCCTCTGCACTGTGTGGTTGCATTATCTGAAGGGCCTTTGGTTATTTTATGGACCATGAAATTAACCTCTCTGAAAGAAAGCTGAATAAAGGCATCTGGGTCTTAACAGGTTTACCACAACAGTGAGTGATAAAGTTTCAGAAACAGGCTGGATTGATTACAAGAGCACTTTCCTGGAGCCAGGAAGTGAACAGATGGTGCTGCAATTTCACATTTCAGTCCCAGCATCCCTGTGAGTATTACAGGCTATTACCACAAAACCAAATAAAAATTGTGTTTAGGTTTTTTAATATTCTTTGGTTAAAGGTTTTAACAAAAGTCATGGAAAATGCTCAAATGCACAGTGGCTGTATAAGAAAAGGTCAACATTTTAAGCTGAGACTGTTCTGATGAGAGCTCCACACCTGGAACTTCACCCTTCCCTTCAAATCCTGATAAATCGGTTTTCTATTTTAAAAAAATATAAATTTAGAGTACCCAATTCATTTTTTCCAATTAAAGGGCAATTTAGCGTGGCCAATCCACCTACCCTGCACATCATTTGGGTTGTGGGGGCGAAACCCACGCAAACACGGGGAAAATGTGCAAACTCCACACGGACAGTAACCCAGGGGACCTTGGCGCAGTGAGGCTGCAGGGCTAACCCACTGCGCAAGCGGGCTGCCCGCTGTTTTCTATTTTTAAGCACAAATTGTAAAATGTTCCGATTACTATGACTATTTAATAAAACAAGTTAAGTCAAGTCTTGCCCCACAAGAAAGAATGCAGAAAACTGAAACGCAATCTTATTCCCAAGAGGAAAGATTCTATCATGTGTGTCTAATTGTCCACATTTCAAAATGTCTCGGTGGCCATTTTGAATTTGTTAGGGTAGAATTTTGCCAGCAGCAATTTGATCAACTCAGTTTGGTTACTGGATTAAGGGGATAGGATGGAGGCGTGGTCTTAAGTAGGGTGCTCTTTCCAAGGGCCGGTGCAGACTCAATGGGCCGAATGGCCTTCTTCTGCACTGTAGGGATTCTATAACACCCTGCCACTGTACTCAATATCCATTCCCTCCAACACCATAGCACTCTGGTTGTCATCCCTCCAGGATTATTTGGAATAGTCAAGAAATGAGGTTATGTGATTACACCACTAGGAATACAGCCAACCAGGGTTGGCAATGCTTACGCCAACACCACACTGCAACAATTTACTTAACATAACTGGGCAGCATCTTCCTCTCCCTGCAAACAGAACCACCTCGAAGGACAAGAGCAACAATTTCAAGGGAACATCACCCTGGCTTGGACATGCATTGCCATCACTATCTCAATATTCTGGAATTGCCCCACTGTAAGGGTACATCAGGAGGACTGGTGACAGCCCACCAACATCTTCTCAAGAGTACACAAGGGTGGGCAACGCTGTGGCTTTGAGAACATCACCCACGCTCCCAAATCCCCTTTATATTTGGGCAGGTCTTTTTCTGGCTCACTAACTGAGGCGGCAGGCAGCTTCCCGGGGAGATTGTGCGGATCAGACTCGTGTGGCAGTTTAGCCTCCGCCCGAGAGGGTCAATTGCAGCATTTGGATTTCATAGGGATCTTTATAGGTCAGAGCCCCCAGGGGTTGAACATGTCAGAGATCCTAGATAGGTTGTGAGAGCGAGAGAGAGAAGGGAGGAATTGGAGGCCCCGTTAAGTTCTGGGGAGGTGCTGAAGGGCATTGGGCTGATGCAGTCGGGGAAAGCCCCTGGTCCCGATGGGTTTCCAGGAGAATTTTACAAGAGGTTTGCGGGTCAACTGGTACTGCTGATAGGAGATATATTCAATGATTCTGTGGCTCGGGGGCATTGTCCGATATACTATCGCTGGCCTCCACCTCCCTCATTTTGAAAAAGGATAACCAACAGAATGTGGATCATATTGGCACATTTCCCCTTTGAGCATGGACACCAAGCTACTGGCTGCAAGTGTCCCGGAAGCAATTGCAGGTAGGTTTTGTCAAGGAGCGACAATTATCTAATGGCAGGTGCTAAATGTTGTCCTCTTCCCCCTCTTCAGCTTGTGAACCAGAGGTGATTATCTCAATGGATTTGGAGAAGGCCTTTGACAGAGTAGAGTGGAGTATCTCTTTGGATTTGAGCATAACTTAATTTCACGGGTTCAGCTATTGTATATATCATCCAAGGTAAGTGTATGCACTAACGCGATGAGCTTGGGGTACTTTCTCTTGAATAGAGGCACGAGTGCCCATTGTCACTCCTGTTTATGCTGGCGATTGAACCCATGGTCATTGCATTGAGGTCTTTGGAGAAAATGGAGGGGGATAAAGCGGGAGGGGAGGGGCACAAGGTGCCCTTGCATGCTGCTGACCCAATCTCTGCTATGAAAGGAATAATGAAGCTACTGAGGAATTTTGGCTCCTTTGCGGGGGACGTACTGAACCTGGAGAAGAGTGACTACTTTCCTTTTAATTTCCTCGGGGAGGGGAGTCAATCTGAGGGTATTGCCTTTTCACCTTGTCAGAGAAACTTCTGTTTATCTCGGTACCCATGTGGCCCAAGATTGGCCAACATTTCATAAGTTAAATCAAAGACGTCTGGTGAGTAGAGTGACGTCAGATCTAGAAAAGTGGGATACCCTTCCACTGTCCATGGCGGGCATGGTCCAGACCGTTAAGATGAACATTCTCCCAAGAATTTTGTTTACATTTCAATGCCTCCCTGTTTTCCTCCTCAAATCTTTTTGCCAGGATTAACAGATTACAGACTTCTTTTTATTTGGGTGGGTAAATCACACGGACCGGGGGGGTGGGGGGGGGGGGGGGTGGGGGGGGGTCTGGCTTTACCCACCTTGCTCTTTTATTATTGGGCAGCCAATATGGAAACCGTATTTGGGTGATTGGGGAGTCAAATTTCATATGGAGGGGGGTTGATGTTGGGGCTCGGGTTTGGTGAGGACCTCGCTCCCATTCTTCCCAGCAAAGTATTCCTCGAACCTGGTGGTGACCTCTATTTAGGCGGCACTACAAACTGAACTCCATGTCACTATAGGCCCCCATCTGTGACAATCATTTGCTTGTGCCGCCAAGCCTAGATGTGACGTTTAAGTCGAGGAGGGGAAAGGGCCTTGAGACCGTTGGGGATCTATTTGTGGAGAGATGATTTTGCCAGTTTGGAGAAGCACTCGGTGAAATTTCAACTGTCAGGGACACACGCGTTCCGCTATTTCCAGCTGCGCAATTTTATCCGGAAGGCCTGTCCTACATTTCCTTAAGCCCCGCAACCCACCATGCCTAGGCAAATCCTGCTGGAGGGGTTTGAGGGGAGGGAGCATTTCAAATATCCTTGGGGAGATCATGTTAATGGAGGGAGCTTCACTGGACTGGGTGAGAGCAATGTGGGTGGGGGAGTGAGGTCCTATTCTGAAGAGATGTGGTGCGAGGCCCTTCGCAGGGTGAACTCCACTTCTTCCTGCACGTGGCTTAGCCTGATTCAGCTCAAGGTGGTACACAAAGCTCACCCAACCGGGGCTTAGTGGGTTCTTCACGGGAGTGGAGGACAAATGTGGGTGGTGCTCTCATGGGCCCACTCCTCACACCCACATACTCCAGTCTTGCCCTCGGATGGTAAGCTTTTAGCTCTCCTTCTTTAACACAGGTCAGCAATTCTCAATATGGATCTGGAGTCTTGTCCGTTGGTGGCCTGACCGGGAATGCAGACCGGGTGAGGGCGGACGTTCTGCCCTTTGCCTTGCTGATAACCCGAAGGAGAGTTCTGTTGGGAAGGAGAGTCTCTACACCGTGTAGTGCCTTGGCCTGATTGGGTGACCATGTGCAATTTCTATATCTGGAAAAGGTCAAGAACACCATGGATCGGTGCAGGGATTCTACCTGCGATGGCAGCCATTCATTTCCTACTTTAAAGAACTAGTTGCATCAGGTGTTTGGGGCGGGGGGGTAGTTAGTATTGTTGTAAAAAGATTATGTGATCGTTGTGTTAGTCTTGTTTTTTCTGTGTGCTTTATATCAGCTACGTTATAGATATCCGTTTTTTAAATAAATTTAGAGTACCCAATTTGTTTTCCAATTAAGGGGCAATTTAGTGTGGCCAATCCACCTATCCTGCACATCTTTGGGTTGTGGGGTGAGACCCATGCAGACACGGGGAGAATGTGCCCACACCACACGGACAGTGACCCGGAGCCAGGATCGATACATTATTGATATCCTGTTTGTTATAAACAAACATTTTAAATAATATATAATTTTTAAAGAGTCATTTTGGTTGAGTGGTCCATAAAGCTGAGACCAGTACGATACTGTGCATCTCATGTTAATGCAAGATCAGTGTGAGATTTAGCTGCATCATGCACCGGGAATTGTTGTGGCGATATCACTGAATTAGTAATTCAGAGGCTCACAGCTAAGACTGTGGAGACGTAGGTTCAAATCCCACCACAGCAGCTGGTGGAATTTAAATTCAATTAATAAATTTGGGATTGAAAGGTAGAATCAATAATGGTGACCTTGAAACTAGGACTGACTGTTGTAACAACCCATTTGGTTCATTAATGTTCTTTAGATCTTCTGGTTTACATGCAACTCCAAATCCATTGCAATGTGGTTGACTTTTAACTGCCCTCTGAAATAGCCTGGCAAGCCAATCCGCTGAAGGGAAATTAGGGATGGGCAACAAATGCTGGCCTTTCCAATGATGCCTCCATCCCGTGAAAGAACAAAATACTCCCCATAAACGGCTTCACTTTACCCATCGCAGCTGATTCGGGTCATGCAATAAAAACACCCAGCTCAAGCACAGAAACGGGGATATTCTCTTTTATAAGCCTTACATTCCACCATAATTTAGTGAAGATGCCACCCCTCCCCCATTCTCTCACCCACCAGCTGGTGCATCAAGAAGAACGGGCAGGTAGCCATTTCTGGGATCAATACTGGGAATGGCGTAACAACCGTGGCTGTCTATTTCAGAGAATGCTACATTATGTTTTTGCCATCTGTTAATGCAATGGTGAAACTGACACAAAAACAAATTTTCAGTGTCAAAATCACTAGTCGATTTTACACCGAGATGTGCATGATGTTTCAAAAGAAGTGGTGTACACTTACCAAAGACCCCGTGAAATGGTTCCAGTCTCAAGGTTGCAATGGTCACCCAGTGAAGGCCTCCAAGTGGGGGTGACCCCACTCCGCCCCAAGATACCTCAGTATCTTCCGTAACTAACTGGTGACTTGAAAGGAGGTTTTATTTTATACAAGATAGGGTTTCAAGTCTACAAAGAATGACTTTATCTCAGTGGCCTATGGTTCAGGTGTCAGCGGTGAAGGGACAGCCAGTTGCAGTACATGGAGCAAAGACTGCAGTGATGTTACTTCCAAAAGAAAACACTGAAAGCGAATGCTCTAAGTTACAATACTAAAATCTTTGGAGCACCGCAGTCGCCTCTACTTTATAATCCGTAAGAGGGCGGGGAAATATTTTTGAACAGGTACTGCATTGGGACACTACACAGTTTATAATCAGCAGCGGACTTGTACAAGATTCTTCTCTCATTAATGAAAGAAAAGTACATAACCACTGAGACAGCCCACTGTGAATCTAACACTGTGGCAAACCCAGATTTATCCCAACCATAGCACGTTACTCTAGAAAAAGTGGATTTGGGTCTTTAGTTTACTTCTTCCGTCTCGAGGAGAAACGCCGGCCTCTGGCTGCCTTCCCGGATCTCGTTTTGGGGGTGTTGCGTTCCAGGTGGCTGAAATCATCCTCCAGCTCAGCTTCGTTATCCTCCCCTTTGACATTCACCCCCTCGCATTCCTTCTCTGCCAGGGGCTCCTCCTCGGCATCCTCCGCTTCACTGGGCTCCTCAGTCTTGATCAAGCTCAGGTCGCCCTCCTCATTCCCATCGTGGTCATCGCCTAGTGCCTCACTGCCAGCGACTGAACTTGCTTCACACTTCTCAGGGCTGGCTGTCTGCTCCACCACCTCCTTGGGGCTGTTCGCCGCCTCATCATTTGAGAGAGGGCTGGCAATTAGTTTGCCATCAGATTCTGTGACAGGTGCACTGCCGGAGATCACTCCAGTTTCACAACTTGGGCTCTCGAGCTGGGCACCCTGCGAGTCGGAAGCACCATCCTTGTCCACATGGGGAATGGTGCCATCACCTGACACTGCAGGAGCCTTGACCTCGGATTTGGGACTCTCCTCCTCCATTTTGGTCTCGCCAGTAGCGACTTCAGTAGATTTTTCGTCAGCCTCCACCTGCGTCCCACCTGTTGGCTTCTGATCATCTGTTGAACCAAGGCTGCTCCCCGCAGAAGGAGCTGGCTCCTGAACACAGGCAGATGAACAATCTTGGGCTCTTTGTGCTTTGTAACTCTGTTTGAACAAAGAAAACACACAAAAATGGGCAACGGCTCCAAAACTTTGGGAGTCATCATAACAAAGTACATACTTTCAATCAAAACAATATTAGCTTTTGACAAAGAGTCGTCCAGACTGGAAACTTTAGCTCCCTTCTCTCTCCACAGACGCTGCCAGGCCTGCTGAGATTGTCCAGCATTTTGTGTTTTAGCTTTTGATACTGATTGGAGCAGGCCACTAATTTATTAAAAAAAACATTGCTTTCCCTTCTAAGTTCCAGTGCTTGGCCCTTCCCTGGTCGAGTCAACAGGGAAATTAGATTCCTCAGAGACCTTTGCAATCCTCTCATTCCGGCACCTTGCTCATCCCCTGGTTTAATTGCTCTTGCAGTAGCAGCCACATTTTCAGTTTCCTATCCCTCTCCAGATTTCCACCCCTCAGGAGGCTCCTTCAAACATACCAAGCTTATGGTCATCTGTTGCAATATCTCATCTGGCTTGCTGCCAACTTTTGTTTGATAACAAAACGGTTTCCTCGGACTACAATTGTGTATTTAATTAACAAGGTCAAATCCACCTCGCTCTCATTATTCATTCTGAAAATCTTACAGCTAGGAATGTTTAGAATCATAGAACAGCCGATCATACAGGAGGTGGTTATTAACGATCCAGTGAGTCCTACTCCACTCGCTCTTTTGTCCCATCTCCCTGCAATTTTCTCTCTTCCAAATATGTATTTCTACAATTCCCTTTTGAAAGCTATTGCATCTGTATCCACCGCCACATCTGGCAGTGCATTCTGAATTCTAGACAAACGTTTTTTCTTCATGGCACCTCGTTTCATCTGCAAATCACCGGAAAACCTACTCCCTCTTGTTACTGACCCGTCAACAATTGGAAAGAATTTTTCTTCATTTAATCTATCTTTTATGAGTTTAAACTCCTCTAACCACTATTTGCCAGCCTGGCTCCAGAAATCAACCACTGGTCACAGCTTCATGACCATATCCTTCTGTTTTGATTTGTGCCCGAGAGGCTGCTTCACGCTACTTAGTGTTGTTTCAATCATGAAACTGATGTGATGAGCGTTCAAATGTGGCTGATGTTGAGGAACCCCCTGGGAATAGACCCAAACTCGTATAATTCTACTGGTGCAGCCGGTATTGGAAGAGCAGTGCGAGTCGAATATGTTGAAGCGTACATTTCGCTGACTGGAAACCAGGAAGTGTGGTGTTGGTCGATTTTGCTATGATGTCGCTATCACCCTTTCTAGGACCAAACACACACACCAAAAAAAAAAAAAGCAGAGAAACCCATAAACTGCATTTTGGATCAATTGGGAATTTGGCGTCCAGGTACCAAGCATTGGCTATTTGTATAGGAGCAGGTACTCATTGAAACTACTTAACTTTGCAGCAATGCAACTTGTTGTCTTTCTACAAAAGCAAAGTACTGCAATTGCTGTAAACTATTAAAAAAAAGAAAATACTGGAAATACTCAGAAGTTCTGACACCTGTGGAGAGGGAAACAAGACCACAAGTTGACATGGGTTCCTCTCTTCACTGATGCTGTCTGACATGATGAGCGTTTCCAGTGTTCACAATATCCCAGTTCCGTCTGTGAAAAGAGATCCCATCAGTGACCTCAGCACCAGGTGAGTAGTGAACTATCAGCAGCATCACACTGTGAAAGTAGACTGTCCAAAGGTCACCTGAACCATTGGTCCCTGTGTCGCTCTCAAGTACCTTCGATCTATCAAGATTAAGTGATCAGAAAAGGCTAAAGACTGCCGCTCTAAGTCAACTCAAAAATTCAGATTCAATCCTTTGAAAGCAAGCCAATATACATTTTTTAAAACATTATTCTCATTGACCCCAACTATATATGACAGTTTAAAAATTAAAGCACGCTGTAGTTCTGCACCATCAAAACACAAGAACACTTGAATTGTTTTAATGAGATGGACTAGAAAAAGGGGAAATATAAAGCTTTAAAGTTGGTAATCAACCCAACTGGAGTCTGGGTAACAAATTTACTTAATAGAATTCTAGGAACAAGCCACATTTGTTTGACCTGCAAAAAAACTGGGGATGGATTAAACTAATGAGTACACATCATCTATCACTGCTTGGACTAAATGTGATCGGTGCACTGTACTCTTGCACGATAGGGGCACTAACAAAATTTGACCATTTTCAAACCCTGCGTCTATTCCACTTGCATTTTGTGGAGCCATTCCCTAATTTGTGCTGAGGGCAGCATGCTTTGGGGTGGAAGTAGCAAATTAGCCCTGAACAAATGTAAAACTGACAAGATAACTTTTTGCTTAATTAGTTTTTAGAGAACAATTAACATGTCAAGAGAGATAATGCTGTAATCTCAAGTTGAAAGGAGGAGAAATGTGAAACCACATGGACTGTAGCTAAAGAAAGTGGCTATGCATCCTAGCATGACAGACTTTGAAAGTACAAACTACACGAGAACATTCAAATGAAAGATGAAACGTGGGACAGGTGACTATTAGACTGCAACAATACCCCTCGAATACCTCAAACATAGAACAAATCACTCACAATATAAAACAACATCAATACAAATAGTTCAATAAAAGGTGAATGCATAGTGGGTCACAGACTTGCTCCAATTTTCCCATCAAAAAGGTATCAATATCTCATCATTATCATTTTTCACTAAGGGGGGGGGCTAATCTCTTCACAGTGACAGCTTTAAACACATCCAAGATCTTGCACAAGGACAGGTGCTACGCAGCGCCATTCTTGTTTGCCTAAACAATGTACCTCAAACCCAAATTCAAAATCTCCTTTGACACAACTTAAAAAAGAAAATTGCACTTTGCAGTCTCTCTGAGCCAAACTATTTCAGACCCACATCTGACGATGAGTCAAGTCCATAAAGGAGCTGAACTGAGATTGCTGGAAGTAAGTTAATGTTATCCCGTTGTAGTTTGTTTGTCATCTAAAGATACCTGATTTTGCTCATTTCCAGGATTACCAAGTCAACTGAGGGAGGGAGTATAGAAAGATTAAATCTAAACAAATTCATGGTCATGTTGGCCTGTTAATGAGTAGAGGTACACTGAATAGGGCAAAACGTGAAGCAACAAATGTGTGACTAACTTTATATCAAAATGTAGTAAGCGACCAAACGGTCAGGGCATTTGTGCTTAAATTGGATAATTCTAGTTGCTTCCACAATAATCAAACTGCATTCAGTAGAAGAAGGGACTTTAAAGCAAGTCTGGGACAACGCCAAACACCAGATGCAGAAAAGAAAAACCAGAGTGAATGCAAAAGATGCAGCAAGGTAAAGAGTGGGAGTGGAGGGTATAGCGAAGTGTGATGAGAGGGGGTAAGTAGGTAGAGAAGGAAAAGCAGATGAAAAGGTTGGAGTGAAGAGAGGTCGGGCAAGACGAGAACGAGGAGAAATGGAGAGAATGAAACACAGGCCACATCATGGAACAACCATCTAACCTGAAGGTTCTGAAAATGCATCAGTGACTTGCAGTGGGTAAATCTGGCAGTGGATTCAGAATGGTAGAATTTGTGACACAGCTTGCAGAGGAAACCGGTCACAGGGACCACAAATTCCTGGCCTGTGGAGGGGAGTGGAACCAAGACGATCACTGTATGTTACATTGAATGTGCCCTTGTCATCAAAACACACAAAACAAATAAGTAAAAAAAAAAGGAAATGCATACAAGAATTTTGTTTAACCAAAAAAATTCAGCGTATAAGAGTTAACAGAAACTTGGCTCTTGGCCTTAAGTCAGCGTGATTAGCTTTTAAAGATTGATGGCTATGAGCAAAAAGCAGAAATCCCCTTTCAGAATTCAGATATGGAGGTGCATTCGTGAGAGGAAAGCTTTGCAATGATACCACAATGGAAAGCCACAGCAATGAATCTGTATACACATAGTTCTGCCATAGGATAAACTTAAGAAATTTTACAGGACCCAGTTTATCTACACTCAGCAGATACAAACTAAGTGATTTAGGGTTTTCAAATTTGCGATTTAATGTTGGTGAAGAAATGGTTCTAGATAAGCTAAAGATACTCCAATTTTGGAAAAGAGAAATTGAACTTGAAAGGAAAAGCCTCACTCAAACTTGCTTTCAAAAGGTTCTGTTGTGCAGTCTGTGAACTCAACAGCTAGGGGTCCAGCAGGGACAGTTTAGCTAAGCCATTAATTTCAACTTTCCAATACAGAACAGTTATGTTTTTTCTTTCAACTTGTACTCAGATAAATTTGGGAACCTGAAGACAATTAGCTGATGAACAACTTGCAAAAGCAAAAGCAAAAGATGAAGCCTTGATAAGCAGGGCTGACAGGGTTAATTATAAGGCTAGGTTGTATAAACTTATTCTGTGTTTGCTTGAGTCTAGAAGGTTAAAGGATGATCTAATACAGGTGTTTACAGTTAAAAAAAAATTTGATAGGTTAGTTACAGAGAGATTGCTGTAGAGGTTGGGAGTCAATTTGAATTTTCAGAGCAAGTACAATAGAGTTTTGTTAGATTAGGGGTTTCAAGAGGATAAGGATCAAAGCTGGGATATAGAGCAGAGGTTCAGATCTGTCACTATGTGATTGAATGATGGTGGAACAGGTTTGAGGAGCCTGTTCCTAAGGGTTGGTGGTTCCGGAAAAATCTCACCAACTGCAATGTACTGGAGGATGGTAACGGGTAAAGCAATGGCAGTGTGCACGATACGGTGCTGTACAATTGGACATTTGTGTAGGTGTTTAGGACTGGCTACTCCTGGATCTCTTTTAGATCACAGCAAAGTTGCAATCCTATTGAGATGAATATAGGTGTCACAGAATGCAGGCATCTCCACCCAGGAATATCACACAAGTTGCCTGGGCTAGGAAAACTTTTTTTTTTTAAAATCAATGTTCTTTTTTTAAAAAAGGGTGTTCTAAAAAAAAATAATGTAGACAAGGAGGGAATGCTTAGCATAATCTGTCCGCTGCTACATTTTCCTTCCTCTTTAAGAAATCAGACCATTGCAACTCTGTACATCTATAGCCTGAAGTAATTGCCGATCAATTATCAAAATAGGCACAGAGTTTGTTTCTGTTTATATTAACCTAACAATCCTCCCCGTCCTACACAACATTTGTGTTCAGTACACCAGCCCATCATTCTGCGCGGAGGGAACTAACAAATTCCTAACTGCAATGAACAAATCGGAAGGTAGTTAGCACTATGGACTAAGTCCAATCCATTTTGTTGAGCAGGTTTGTCATCCTGTTTGTATTTTAAGAAAAAATTGAAGGTGCTGGAATTAGAATGAACACTGATCATTTTACACCACCGATGTTAACCACAGCGCACAACAATCTCCTCCAGGAATAAGCAGCTGAACAGAGTGAGAAACATACAAAAAAACATCACCAAGAAGCAAATTCCCGTGGTAACATTGGGAGATGCCCAGACAAGATCATTTCTTGCTTCTTTTCCCTGCTACCAAACATCCTCCTTAAACCCTTCTCCTCAGCTTCTTCCAACAAATGAAGAGCTCATGGACTTATTTTTCACCAAGGCTATCAAGATCGAGACCGACCATTGAGTGGCCTCTCTGTAGAATCCCTATAGTAAAGGAGGCCATTCGGCCCATCGGGTCAGTACTGGCCCAGCAAAGAGCACTCCACCTAGCCCCATTATCCCCATAACCCCATGCATTGATCATGGCCAATTGGCCTAACCTGCACATGTTTGGACTGTGGGAGGAAACCGGAGCACCCGGAGGAAACCCATGCAGACACGGAGAGAACATGCAAACTCCACACAGTCAGCAAAGGCCATATTAAGCTTGGGTCCTTGGCGCTGCGAGGCAGCAGTGCTAACCACCGTGCCACCCTCTGTTGTATCCTTCCCTCACACACCAAGGTAAACATTCCCAACGGTAAGATTCCCCTACCCTTATTCTCATTCCTAATATTTTTTAAACATTAATTCATGGGATGTGGTCATGACTGATAAGGCCAACATTTTATTGGCCTCCCTCAACTGAGCTTCAGAAAGTAGTGGTGAGCAAGCTTCTTGAATTACTGCAGTCCTTTTGGTGAAGTTACCCTTACAGTGACATATTAGTAATGGGTTGGTATAACTGATTGACTGGTAGGCCATTTTGTTACTGGCTCATTATAGAAACATTTTATTCCGGTATTTTTTAAAAAATTAACTAACGGAATTTAAATTGCCCAGCTGCCGTGATGGGGTCTCATTTTGCTGATTCATTAATCGAGGTCTCCTGGTTACGAGTCAAATAAATAACTCTTAAAACATTTTTTTTTTTTTTTAATTCCAATTAAGGGGCAATTTAGCATGCCCAATCCACGTAGCCTGCACATCTTTAGGTTGTGGGGGTGAGTGTGACCCTGGGCCGGGATCGAACCCAGGTCCTCGGCGGCATGAGGCAGCAGTGCAAACCACTGTGCCATTGTGCCGCCCAGGTAAATAACTCATTATGGTACCTCAGACCCGCATTTAGTTGACCTCCTATCTCCGCTCAACTCTTCTTAACCACACGTCCCAGCTGCTCCCTCAACCCTATTCCCATTAAACTGCTGACTACCCAATTTCCCTTAATGGCCTCGATGCTAACTGATACTGAAACCAGTTCACTCCCCTCCCCATCCTTTTAAATCTGGCTTAGTTCCTTAATCTGCTATGGATCCTATATCCTCTCCACCACTAAGACTATTGAGCTCCATCTCCGTAACATTACCCATCTCTACCCATCTTTCAGCCCATCTGCTGCTGAAACCCTCACTCGTGCTTCTGTTACCTCCAAACCTACCTGTTCTAATGCTCTCCTGAACGCTCCATAAACATGAGCTCGGCCAAAACTATCCAACTACATCATAACCTGTGCCGTGTCATAAAACCACCTTCCCTGGGCTTGATGATCTACTGGCTTGCAGTTCACCAATCCCTTGAATTTAAAATTCTCATCCTTGTACTCAAATTCCTCCATATCTCTTCAGCCCTACAACCCTTTAATTTTGCATCACTCAAACCACTGCCTCATATGAATCCCTCACTAGTGACCATGCCTTCAGCTGTCTAGACTTAAAGCTCCGAAATTTCCTCCCCAAACTTTATTTGGTTTTCTCTCCTCTTTTAAGGCCTTCCTTAAAATCTACCTCCCTAATCAAGCGTCTTTGAGAACTGTCCCGATATCTCCTTTGACTTGGTGTCAATTATCCAATTACATTTCTGTGATGTTCCTTGGGACATTAGAGGCACTATGTAAACATAGCTGCTTGATACGATCTAATTCAATATCTCAATGTCACAGGCTAACAGACTAAAGTATCCATTAAATACTATAATGTGCTATTTGGGCAAATTTATAGATTTTATTACAAAACCCACTGCAGGAAATACATTAGCTTACTTCTTTTGTACTCACCATACACGGTCTCTGCGTCATAACCCTCCTTCTCAAGCTCTGACAGCAAAGCCTAAATGTACAAAGCACATGTTTATAATAATTATAATCTTTATTGTCACAAGTGGGCTTACATTAACACTGCGATGAAGTTACTGTGAAAAGCCCCTAGTCCCCACATTCCAGCGCCTGATAGGGTACACAGAGGGAGAATTCAGATTGGCCAATTCACCTAACAGCACATCTTTCGGAACTTGTAGGAGGAAACCGGAGCACCCGGAGGAAACCCACGCAGACACGGGGAGAACTTGCAGACAGTGACCCAAGCTGGGAATCGAACCGGGAACGCTGGCACTGTGAATCGTGCCGCCCCTATCTAAAATGTACATTTTATTCAAGAAATTGTAAAATTCCACAGCGTTTCAGGGAAGCCAAGCCATGAACAAAATCCAGTCAAAAGCAGCTATTCCTTCTATCAAGCGCTTTCTATCCAGAGTCCATTTATGGACGTCCATCGCGGATATTTCTCTCCTCCATACAATCTGTTGATCCCCTAATTTAAGGGCCAGTGAGTCCCTTTTCCTACCTCCCCTGGATAAGTTTGTGAACTTGTCTACCTTCTCCTATCAATCCATTATCTTCTTAAGAGATATTCAATGGCCCTCAAATAAGCCACCTTCTATTTTACCTGTCCACCATCCTCTGGATACATTTTCCCTCATTTCTAACTTTGTGCAAGGGTTGTAAATTTTGTGCTCGAGTTCTTCATCCCATGAACACAAGCAAAGTTGAACCGTTTACTAATTTCAAACTTGTGCCTTTTATTGACCCCACCCGTTCCAATCTCTGTGACCTCCTCCACCTCTGCAACCATTCGAAGTCCTGTGGTTTTTCCAATTCTGGGCTCTTGTGCACCCCCAATTCCTTTCCCTGCACGATTAGCAGCTATGCCTTCAGCTGCCTCGGCCCCATCACTCCAAGTCCCTCCATAAACCTCTCCACCTCTCTCTCGTCTAAGACCGTTCTTAAAACCTACTATTGGATCAATCATTTGGTGACCTATCCAAGTATATATTGGTATCTTGGTGTGAAATTCTGTTCGATAACGCTCTTGAAAAGTCTAGGAATATTTACCAAGTTAAAATTACGTTATAAATGCATATTGCTGTTGTAGAAGCTGTTGTAGATTTTCAACAATGGAGTTGCACATTTTGTAAAATGGTATTAAGAACCAAGTGAGCACACACTGAAAAATCCCACAAGTTATTACACAGGAGTTAAAAAATAAAGCTGAATAATAAATGAAATGAAATAAAATGAATAATATTTGGCGCCTCTAATAAAATCATATAGTAAATAAGATTTAGATGCGTGTGCATGCAGGGAAATACAAAGCATTTCAATAGTATATTAACAAACCTGCTCAGAATCCCTATCACTTAAACAATCAGAAACACTGTCATCATCCTCAGTCATCCCTTCTTCATCATCTTCGTCAAAGCAACCAACTGCATCAACAGTGATCAGGTCCTCTGGGTAGTCTTGTCCAGCCTGGTCTTTATCTTGGGAACTACGCTGCAGCTTAACCTGAAAACAATATGCAATTCACCAATGTGCAGTTATTACACAAGTTAGCAATGGTAGCAAGTCGATGCAGCATAATTATTTGAATTTTGTGTCAAATATTATCGTCAGACACAGGGCATAAACATTTTGCATCTGCATCCACTTCCCACCAATATTTTTCTCCCATTATAAATTTCTCTAGTCTATATTTGTGATAGAAATCGCCACAGTAAATTGCTCGTCATACCGATATTACACCCTCTCACAAGTGCAGCAGTACTATATGAGCTCATGTGATTCTATCGTTCGAATTGTATTCCTCCAAGGTGGATAATGCAGCCAGATCACATTTACTGCCCATCTCTATTTGCCGAGAAAGTGATACAGGGAATTCTTCTCGAACCGCTGCCACCTTTCTGGTGATTGCTGCCCACGATGGTGCCAGGTAGGGAATACCAAGTTTCTGACCCAGTAGCAATGAAGGAATGGTTCCAATGAAGGACCTCCCAACATTTCTGCCCTTGGTGGCGGAGGTCAGGGAAGGAATATCCTGTCAAAGTAGCCTTGGCTGGTAATTTGCTGTAGTGTGCCCTGTGGAGCATACATCCTGCAGCTACAGTGCACTGCCAATCAGTGCACTGCAAATGCAGGATGGACGCTGAATTTAAGCCAATATACTGCCCTGTTTCGAGACTGCATAGTGTGGTTCATCTGTGGTTCATAGAAAATCTGATGTTATTTAAGCAATCTAATTAAATTTGGACATTTGGTACAAATGATTGAATGGCATTGATGGCCCAGCCTATATCGTGCACCCAATTAACAGGCGAGAGCACAATTGCAAGGAATCAACGAGATGAGAACACAAAGGAGTTTTAAAAATCAATCGTAAACCCAACTAATCTGAAAAGATGTATATACATATCAGTAGTGTAAGAGATACAAAACACGGAGCTGTCAGTTAAATCAGCTGAGGTAGGTTTGTGGAAACAGGACCACAAAAGAGTATGACAGTAAATTTGACTGCCCAAGAATTCCAAGAGTGGGATACACTGTCATTGATCGAGTGACCTTTACTTCCTCTCCTTACAGATGCTGCCCTACTTGCTGTTTGTGTTCAGTACTTCCCTATTTAATTTTAGATCACCAGAGATTTAGACACAAGGAGAGAATTTTTAAGTTTGAGATTTTGGGAAATCGGGAGCCCATGTAAGTCAGTGGGCACTGGAGTGATGAGTCAAGGGCACTTGATGCAATGTAGGATACAGGAGGTACTTCACAGCCCCAACAAGTAGTCAAGACCAGAGGTGACAAAGATGCAGGTGAGGGTTTTGACAGCAGACAGAGTGAGGTGGGGCAGATGGACAATATTAAGGAGGCAGCATTTCTGATTGAGAGCATGGGGTTGTAAAATTGGGTTAAATAGGCTGCCACAGTTCTGAACTGTCTAGTTAAATGGGGCAGTGACTAAGGATGAGTATCACAATATCTCTGGAATTCGATCCCACATTTTTGGAAGATGTCACCAAGAAGCAGCATGCAAATGTGCGAGGGGAGGAGACAAAGGGCAGATGCTTCAGAGAATCAAGAAACTCTCATAATACTGAATCCATTTTTTAATCTTTGTACATGATAAAGAATATTGTCACTTCAGGACTTGCCGAGGACAACAACTAAATAATATTCAGCCACCGCTGCCTCACGGCGCCGAGGACGAGTTCGATCCTGGCCCTGGGTCACTATCCGTGTGGAGTTTGCACATTCACCCGGTGTTTGCATGGGTCTCACCCCCACAAACCGAAGGTGTGCAGGTTAGGTGGATTGGCCACGCTAAATTGCCCCTTAATTGGAAGCAAAAAGGAAAAAAAGAATTGGGTGCTCTAAATTTATTTTAAAAGTAAATAATATTCAGCCTCAGGATTCATGGGTTAAGGTTATCCACTTGAGAAGCATAGGCTTAGAAGATATATAATTTTGGTATTAAAAATTACAAAGAGATTGTATTTATTCAAGTGGGATAGATGGATAAAGGTAACGGGAGTAACACAAAGCATAAAATATTGTAGACAAAGCATGTTAGATGGCAGGAACTATTTATTTTCAGTCAATAACAGCACAACCTTGCAGAACCCAATTTGAAATGACTTAATATTCCAGTTAAACGTATTGTGCCCCCTGTAAACTAAAACATTTGTAATGTAGATAACATGTGGACAAAGGGCAGCTTTAGTTTCATGTGTTCCTGCTCAATAGGAGGCCTGAATGACTTGTTAATATAATGCTTCATTTGTATTTCACAGGACACATTTCAGTCTCCATGGAGGCTGGCATTTTAATCAGCATATCAAAAAACATGTAACCAGTTTTAACAGAGCCCCTACTGCTACTGAACAAATTAAATTAGAGCCACAATTCCTCTGATTGGCTACAAAGAACAAGGAGTGCAGAGATTTGAGTAATAATACATTTGCAGGTTTTCCAGAAAGGTGAATACAGATGGTCCAGGGCCCAGGCAGTGATATGCCTGCCTCCAAAACAGATAGCGGGCAGGCACAATCCTCATCATTCAAGTTGGCAATAATTTGATTACTAAGTCATCAGGTCACCACTGTTGCAGGTTTCAACTCAGTGGGGATACAATGTGGATTGTTAAGTCTGCCCACTCCAAACAGACCTCAATGGATCTGGATAGTTACAATCAGAAATGTGACCCAAACGGAAGGAAGAATGGAATACAAAAAAGCATTAGTTTGGATGGAGAAGTTTTTCAAATAATTCAACCTGCTCCTTTTAAAATCCAACCCCATCAACTTCCCATTACAGTTCAAGAATCATTTGAAAGGGCTTCAGTTAATGCCTCATTCAAAGGATGTACCCCTTCAGTATCACACTGGAATGTCAGCCAAGTGGAGTTAAACTCAAACCCAAACCAATAACCCGCTGAAACCAAGACAAAAGTGGGATTGGAGAGCCAGATTGGGGCAGTAAAGAACGTGCCCAACCAGAGGGAAAACAAAAATCAGAAAATGACACTTTGTTATATTTGAACAAATATTTCAACTGAGTGTCAACACTGTTCGGCTGCTGAGACAGAGCTAAAAGATCACAGATTCCAAACGTTAAAAGGAAAGGCATTCACTGCCCCACTCATCTCTGCTCACATACATCATGTGTAGCAGTCTTGTCATCATAAAATAGAAGTCATCGAGTTCCATTGTCTCCTGATCGAGCATCACCTCAATTTTAAAATTCTCATCCGGTGTTCAAAACCCTCTGCGGCCTCGCCCCTCACAATGCCTGTAACCTCCTGTAACCCTGGAACCGTGCAAGACCGTCGCACATCTCCAGTCTGGCCTCATGCATTTCCCAATTTCCTTTGCTCCATCTTTGGAGCCGGTGCTCCAGCTACCAAGGTCCTAACGATCTGGAAATCCATCGCTAAACATCGGTCTTTCTCTACTCCTTTAACATAGTTCTGGTTTATCTTATTATCTCCTTATGTAGGTCATTGTCAAATTTCAGTGGGTATTGATCACAGGAGCACATTGAATGCTTCAATCCATTAATAGCACCTAAAGGCAAGATGTTGCCGAGGACGGTAACCGGCCTGTTATTGCCTCAAGCAGGAGGACAGCCATTCAGAAACAAGGTGTAAACATTTCCCCGCCCCCATTTTTAATTTCCCCTGTATTCCATTATGGAAACAAGTGAAAAGCCTAGAAAAAGCTTAGTGTACCTCTTCCACTTTCTGCTTGTGCTCTGGCGACTTCATGTGCTCCACAAACTTTCGGGGGGTTTTGAAGTGTCGGCTGCAGACAGTGCAGAAAGGCCGCAGCGAGAGCTTAGCAAGCTGGTGAGAAACAGAGAACATAAATGACACAGCTACAGCAAGGGATGGGAATGGGCCAGCAATCTCCCTCAAAAACAAAAAAGGACCAGCTGAACCTGGTCCCTTGTACGCAGTGCCAGGCTTTAAACAGCTGCATCTTTCCCTTGTATTGAATGATGATGCCTGGTCTCTTAGGCCGAGGATGCACTCACCTCGTTTATTGGGAAGAACAAAGATGGTAGGATACCTCAATCTGGAGTTGATGGTAGTGGGCTAGGAGCCCAGAGACACTGAACTCAAATCTCTCCATTGACAAATTGCAAAATTGGAGGTCATTTTCCTGGTGTTGACCCACAATAGCAGACGATTCTTTTGCATCAGCTGAGTTTTGTAATATAAAGAACCCAATGACACAACTTAGGCTTGGTTTATTGAAATCACTTAAGGAACACTAACCCTACCCGGTGATGCCGACATGCCCAGTGCCACATGACATGGTTCACTTGCCCGCATTGTACGTTCACTCCCCTCTAAAGTTGCTCAGCAAGCTGCTTGGCTGTAAAAGCCAATTGTTCCAAAAGGCCCACAACCACACATGGCAATAAATCTGAACTACCCGGAGATCAACGATTGAGACAGCAGGCTCGGGTACGAGTGTCTGCAACAAATAGAACAGCACCAGTATCGACTTTGTTTTAACGGCCCTATGGCTTTCAAGATAATATAAACTTTCTCTCAAACCCTTTTCTTGTTTTTCTCTACAATGACAATTTTCAATCTCCAATAGAATGATGCAATAGTAACCATTCAGCCCATTGTGCTTGTGCTAGCTCTTTTGCGAGAACAATCAAATTAGTTCCACACATTGCACTTTTCCCATAGCAGTGCAAATGTTTATTTTTCAGATATTGATCCAATTTTTCTTTGAAAGCTACCACTGAATCCATTCCCACTGGTCTCTCAGACAGTGCAACAAATCTGAAAAGATTCAAATAGTTTCTTAAAAGAGAGTTTTGTTTAATTAAGTTGAATATTCATCTCCCACCTGTGGTAACCTAGCAAGGCCTAGATTTAGGCCCAATAAAATTGGGTATTTTAAATTAAAGAATTGGGCACTTTAAAATCAAGCCACAGGCACACAGCACCATGGGGATTCGAACTGGGCAAGTTCAAACATACAATCAACTGACTAGCTGCCAGAACATGTCTGAACCTGCCCAGTCAATCACCCATCAGCAGATCATCACACACTATTGATATGCAGAGGTCTATTGCCAGTAGCCCAGATCGGGCCAGACTTTGTCACCCAGAGTTTCTGCTGTTACCTTATATGGGAACAGGTTATGTGCAGCCCACACCACCAGAGATGGGACACCTGGGATGGGCTCAGGTGGCCTGTCAAACAGTCATCAACCGGACCATTGGCTGCTGAGACCCCCCCTCCTGAGGCATCATTGGCAGAAAGCCAGAGGAAATAGCAAAAGAGCACAAAGGAAGGGGGATAAAAACAGGTACCCGAGGCACATCAGGAGGGAAGACTCCAGGCAGAGGCAATCAAGGCGGCTGACCAGGGAAGGAAGGACGGCAGAAGCAGCGTGCGAGAACCATCTTCGTGATGACGAACCAAAGGGGCTCACAGATCAGATCCATGTCCTACCAAGCCATCCCCACGGGTAGTATAAACCAATCTTTAGCTGTTTAGCACTGGGCTAAATCGCTGGCTTTGAAAGCAGACCAAGGCAGGCCAGCAGCACGGTTCAATTCCTGTAACAGCCTCCCCGAACAGGCGCTGGAATGGGGCGACTAGGGGCTTTTCACAGTAACTTCATTGAAGCCTACTTGTGACAATAAGCGATTTTCATTTCATTTCATTTCTTATTTGTGGGCAGTACACAGGTAAATTGTGTGTAATAAACATTGTTGAACGTGAATGTGTTATTAAAGACACCTAGGTAAAACCTTTGCGTCAGTGAACTGGTTGCTAGTATCTGAGGTTTTACAGATACAACACACCAAAACAACTTAAGGACACTTTATTTATTGCCCTTAAGGTAACAAAATGCTTCCGGAGTTGGAAACCAAGGGGAAACTAGAAGGCCAACACGGATTTCAAAGAGGTAGATTTTAAGGTGAAATAAAAGAAAAATATTTTGGATACTGGAAATCGGACATAAAAATACAAAGTGCTGGTAATACTCAAGTCTGGCAGATCTGTGGAGGGAGAAATTGAGTTTCTGCTCCACCTCCCAAAAACTGATGCAAAACATATCCTAACTTGTAACAGGTTTTCAATTTCCTACAGGATCTCACTCCTCCCTATCTCTATAATCTCTTCCAGCCCTCAAATTCTCCAAGCTCTTCCAATTCTAGCTTCTGCACATTCCCAATTTTTAAAAAAAAAGTATATTTACTGAGATTTTGCATTTTAAAGAATTACGCAACCAAGTTATAAAATAATATATCCCATAAGTAGGAAGGAGGAAAAAACAGTTTAACATACATGAATACAGAGTGGAACAGGAGAATAATATCACAGTCGGCTTGATATAATAATCAGGCAGGATTGGATATTCATATAGCCTATCAGAGGCTTAGGGATAGACAGGACAAAGTCACAAAGAAAAATGACAAAACGGTGCACCCCTTCCATGCCCACAGCCTGACAATCACCATGCGACGGTTGGGTGTGCACCAACCTGCGGCCTCCTCAACTCCAGCAGCGCCAAAGGCACAATGCCGACCCCTCGCAGCCTCCTCCCTTTGGATACCAAATCCATCTAAATCCATGTGGAAGTCAAGAGCACGTTTATCCTAACAAAAACAAAAGGAAATGCACGAAAACCCCCATTCCTAAGGGGAGTTCCGTATATGCCACACAATGACACGTTTGGATTACAATCAAACCGACAGAACCTCACATCCAGCAAGGGAATGGGAGCCAAATGCTCCTCCCGCTTTCCAAACCCACCCATGGAGAGAGAGAGAGAGAGAGAGAGAGAGAGAGAGATCCAAGCGAGAACGAAAGAGAAAAAAACTCAACCTCAAAGACGAGTCAAAAAAACAGTCCTCCCAAGGTCAAGAAATCTGCCCAGGCCATCATTTGGGGGGGAGAGGGGGGGGGGGGGGGGGTTATCCTCAATCGATGTGAGGACTGAACTAGCCCTACCAACCCAACTGCCCACCCTCCTCAATAACTAAAAGGGGTAAAACAGAGACAAATCACATTCCACATAATTAACTCAATAGGATTCAGCAAGATCAGGATAATCCACAACACAGGCCATCATGCCCACATTTCACACCTCCCTGCAGGAAAAAGGCAGCAACAAAAAAAATCAGCAACATGATCAACAGAGAGCAATGTCCAGGATTTTAGAAGGATCACAGGGCAATTTGCAGGATAAAAACATCCTCAGTGTTACACAAGACGACAGAGGGCAAGGCAGATCTGCGGAAGGCAAGGCAGATCCCCCCCCCCCCCCCCCCACCATGTTGGCATAGCCAGATGACGAATTCTTGGGCCCCTGGGCGCGAAGGATATTTGGGCCAATCTGCCCTTCAGCATAACCACTAGTCCAGTGGCATTATCATGACACCACCATCTTCTCCTGTAACCAGCAACTTTGATAACGATGATAATGCAATCCTCCCCAGATTCCATTATAAGCAAATCTCACCAAAAAAGGGAGTCATTCACTACCAATGTTTGCAAGGACTTGTTCAACTGCTTGCAGAGACTGAAGGGCTAAATTTGCACACTCGCTGTTTTTAGACCGAAGCTACAGCAAGCTTAAAGAACAGAATAAGCGTTAAAACTAGACTGAAACACAAAGGAGAATGGAACAGAAGAGACACAGTAAGCATCAAGGGAGACAAGGACGTTTTTAAGTTTGGAGCTTGTGTGTTGAAATTAAATATAATTAACGAAATGAAACTAAAATTTAAATGTGCAAGCTTCTGAGACACATCGATGACACTGGCTTTGCAATGAGCATATTTTGCATTTTGGCTGAATGCTTTACATTTAGCGTGAGAACCCAAATGTCTACACATCATGAGCTTTTCCAAGAAATCCTTCCCACCCCAACTTATTTGCAGACCTAAGTGTACGAGCACCAATTTAACTTGCATGAATTTTGAAGCAAAATAAACTTATTTGTTAGAAAATTGGTGGCAGTTAAACCGACAAGCAATAATTTTCAGGTTATGGATATAAAAATGTATGATTGCACAAAGAAAAAGCAAATATTACAAACGCATAGCAGGTTAGGTAGCGTCTGGAAGGTAGTCTGATAATTCGGATGAAATATCTCCAGTCGAATGGCAAGCTATCTTTCTCTTTGAGACAATGATTAAATGGCGATGTGACTCTAGAAATTTCTGTACGAAGGTTTTCTGAGGACAGCACGGTGGCGTAATCGTTAGCACTGCTGCCTCACAGCACCGAGGATCTGGGTTCGATCTCGGCCCCGGGTCACTGTCTGTGTGGAGTTTGCACGTTCTCCCCATGTCTGCGTGAGTCTCACCTCCACAACCCAAAAAGATGTGCAGGGTAGGTGGATTGGCCATGCTAAATTGACCCTTAATTGTAAAAAAAAAAAAAAAAGAATTGGGTAATCTAAATTTATAAAAATAAGGTTTTCAGTCTACCTTGTGTCTCTGTGTCCTGCGATGCACAATGATATTCCCTCTGAAGTGAGCCCGACAGGTGGTGCACCATCTGGGCCGTTTCTTGTCACTGTAAGACAATTATTGGTTATTTAGAGCAGGCCTCTGACTTGATTGTCCCTCTCTCCTTCTCCTTCCACTTGCCAGAAAAAGATGTTTGACCTTCACCTTTCCATCACACAGACTAGGTCAAGAATTCAGCTGTACAACTCAGGTCCTTGGATACAATTAGGAAACCCTCTCTCCCCTCCATTCTGCAATTCAATCAGATAATGGCAGATCAGGTCTCAACACTATTTATCTGCATATGCTCAATACCCATTCTTTGTTTAAATATAAATTTAGAGTACCCAATTATGTTTTCCAATTAAGGGGCAATTTAGCATGGTCAATCCACCAATCCTGCACATCTTTGGGTTGTGGAGGTGAGACCCACGCAGTCACAGGGAGAATGTGCAAACTCCACACGGACAGTGACCCGGGGCCGGGACTGAACCTGGGACCTCGGCGCCGTGAGGCAGCACTGCTAACCACCATGCCGCCCCTTAAATGGCTGAACTCAAAACTTTTAATGTCCTTTCATTCTGGGATCCCCCCACCAAAGGTATTATTTTCCCTCTATCTTTATCAAAGCCTTTTAAAATTTTAAATGCCATAATCAGATCATCTCTCAATCTTCTACACTTAAGCCAAGATCGTGCACTCTGTACAGTAGCACAGTGGTTAGCACTGTTGCTTCACAGTGCCAAGGTCCCAGGTACAATTCCCCCTTGGGTGACTGTGCGGAGTCTGCATGTTCTCCCCGTGTCTGCGTGGGTTTTCTCCGGGCGTTCCGGTTTCCTCCCACAAGTCCCGAAAGACGTGCTCGTTAGGTGAATTGGACATTCTGAATTCTCCCTCAGTGAACCCGAACAGGTGCCGGATTGTGGCGACTAGGGGCTTTTAACAGTAACTTCATTGCAGTGTTAATGTAAGTCTACTTGTGACAATAATAAAGATTAAAAAAAGATTAAAATTATAATTGAACCCTCCAAACCCCAGTATCATTCTTTGATTTCAAAATGCTACTCCGGTATTCTAACCTGTTCGATCGTTTTTAATGTTACCCTCCTGCATTCTTCAACTTTTATCAGGGGAAGTCTGGGTTTTAATAGTGAAAAGAATTTGGATGCTTCGTATTTCTACAAGTATTTTGTGGCTATTCAAAAATAACAGTGACATACAACAATGGCACACAAGATAAAAAGCCTGCTGAAATGCCAATTAATTCTAACAACCACAGAGAATCTCCCAATGGTTAAGTTTATTCAGTTAACGGGTATGCCATATAGAGCCAGAAATAATCCCTGGTTCTATCCCCAATTTGTGTGGAGTTAGCCAATCTCAGCCTGAGGCAAGATGTTACATTTGGCCAAGTATCTTAAGCAGGTGACTGCAGAATCGGGTCCTCTCACACACATCCCCACTAAGAACAAAGAATAAAGAAAACAACAGCACAGGAACAGGCCCTTCGGCTCTCCAAGCCTGCGCCGACCATGCTACCCGTCTAAACTAAAATCTCCTCCACTTCCTGGGGTCCGTATCCCTCTATTCCCATCCTATTCATGAATTTGTCAAGATGCCCCTTAAACATTACAATCGTCCCTGCTTCCACCACCTCCTCCGGCGAGTTCCAGGCACCCACTAACCTCTGTGTAAAAAACTTACCTCGTACATCTCCTCTAAACCTTGCCCCTCGCACCTTAAATCTATGCCCCCTAGTAGTTGACCCCTCTACCCTGGGAAAAAGTCTCGGACTATCCACTCTGTCAATGCCCCTCACTGTTGATTCGTGATGCTCATCACAGCTGAACAGCCTGACACTTACTACCAATTTCCTTTTGGCATACAGGAAATACTGCACACATATCTATGGCTGTATGACACTTGGTTTAATAAGTAATCTAGAACAGCGAGGTCTTTCAAAGCTGTATACTTGGATGGCTCAAATGTTTGGAGGCAAAATAGAAAGATTAAAATCTCTCTCCTTAATTCACCTACACATCAAATGGATGCTGCCAATAGATCTTAGTGCTCCAATTAAGGTTATATCTTCATGAGCAACAGAGCCTACAACAGTTTTTTTCCAAAACACCAAGGTCCATAATATTCAAGCAAGGCAAACCAACAGATATGAAAAGCACACAAGCAGAGTGAGTTACCAGGGTTTTGCTTGCAAGGACTACAGTGATTACAACTGATAGAGCCCTGGTTTAAAAGATTATGCAAAGGATTTAATACAGGTTGCACTGTATTGAAGCATGCAAATTTGTCAGCATAGGCAAGGACAAAAAGTGCTATCATAATTATACTATACAAGTTAAATTTACATGGAGAAAGTTGGTTAGACCACACTTTGAATACTGGGCATAGCTCTGGCTTCCATATTATGAAAAGATTATCAAGGCATTGCAGGAAGTGCATAAAAATTTACAAGAATACCACAAATACTTGGATTATACCTTTCAGGAAAGATTAACAGGCTAGAAAAGAGGTTAAGAGATGATCCGACAGAGACCTTTAAATTTCTAAAAGGGTTTGACACAGCAAATGTAGAGAAGATCTTACCTTTTTTTTTTAATTTAGAGTACCCAATTCATTTTTTTTTCCAATTAAGGGGCAATTTAGCGTGGCCAGTCCACCTACCCTGCACATCTTTTGGGTTGTGGGGGCAAAACCCACGCAAACACGGGGAGAATGTGCAAACTCCACACGGACAGTGACCCAGAGCCAGGTTGAACCTGGGACCTCGGCGCCGTGAGGCCGCAGTGCTAACCCACTGCGACACCGTGCTGCCCCGATCTTTCCATTTTTGAGGGTGACCAAAACCCGGGGCTATAAATGTAAGACAATCATTAATCCAGTAGGGAATTCAGGAGGAACGTCTTTACCCAGGGAGTGGTTAGAATGTTAAGCTCAATACCACAGGTAGTTGATGCGAATAGCATAGATGCACTCACAGGAAAACTAAGCAAACCCACTAAGCAGAAAGGAAAAGGATTAACTGACAGAATTCAATGGTGAAAGGTGCGAGGAAGCTTGTGTGGAGCATAAGAACATAAGAACTAGGAGCAGGAGTAGGCCATCTGGCCCTTTGAGCCTGCTCTGCCATTCAATGAGATCATGGCTGATCTTTTGTGGACTCAGCTCCACTTTCCCACCTGAACACCATAATCCTTTCTTCCTGAAATCAGCATGGACTATTTCGACTGAGTGGCTGTAAATTTCTGTGTTGTAAATTCTATTTAATTCTATGTTTTGTTTTAAAAATATCATTTACGGGATGTGGGCGTTGTTGGCCGGGTCAGCATTTATTGCCCATTCCTAACTCCCCTCCAGTTCACAGGGCATTTGAGAGTCAACCACATTGCTGTGGATCTGGTGTCCAGACCAGGTAAGGACGGCAGACTTCTTTTCCTGAAGGACATTCGTAAACCAGGTGGACAACAAACCAGTGGAGGGTCTAAGTCTATGCTTTGAATTGACAAGCTGGGATATATGCACCCACCTCTCCCTGCCTCGTCCCATTCCATCTGATTCAGGAATCAGGGTAGCCAGACAAGCATTACCCATTTGCTGAATCTCCATGAGTCGCTGGTGATGACGAGTTCCATTCATGTGTTTTTGAAAGTTCTTCAAATAAAATGAAACAAATATGGAATTACAAGAGAAATTTAGACATCAACATTTCATCAACCTTAGATGCAAGAACTTAATCTCTGGCTATATTGGACTTTTTGTTAAATAATCATGTGCTTTCCTCAACACAAGATCCACATTAATTATTTTGATGAATAGAGTATATGGAGAACACCAGCATCTTAATCAAACTGCCCGTAACAAGGATGATGTCTTTCCAGGCAAACAACTCCACAGAACTTACGGAAATATTGCTGTATAATACATTTTGCATCCACTTTCCAGGTGTCATACCGCTTTGCAACATAATGTATGGAACAGTATACTGTTGGGCTGTACATATAAATTCCATAAACCACTGCTCATGTCGAAATTACACAATAACACTGGCTAAAAGTATTCAACAGTTGTGTGGCCTGATGTTCTTGTTATCAAAGTACGACGTGGCAACTCTCTACCTGCTTCGGCATGATCTGATTCTGCTCTCAGCCAATGCGCCAATATTATTACAATTCTGTTCCCCACGTTTCCCCAATGAGCAGGCAAGACAGTATAAAAATAGGGTGCTAAAAATAAACAAGGCATTAGGAAGACGATTCCTGGAATACTGTGAACAGTTCTGGTCCCCTATCGAAGGAAAGATATACTGGCATTGGAGGCAGCTCATAGAAGATTTGCTAGGTTGATCCCGGGTATGGAGGGATTTTCTTATGGAGGAGAAGTTGGGCCTGTGCTGATTGAAGTTTAGAAGAATGAGAGATGCTCATTGAGGCATATAGGATTCTCAGGGGGATTGACAGGGTAGATGCTGAGAGTCTAGGACCAGAGAACATAATCTCAGAATAGGAGGTCACCCATTTAAGATAGAGACGAGGCAGAATTTCTTCTCTCAGAGGATAGTAAATCTGTGGAATTCTTTACCACAGAGGGTTGGAGAGATGGATTGTTAAGCATGCTCAAGGCTGAGATAGACATTAAACATCTGGAAGTGAATCAAGGGATAAGGCGGGCAAGTGGAATTGAGGATTATCGCATCAGATCAGTCATGAACTCATTGAATGGCAGAGCAGACTCGATGGGCCAAAGGGTCTATGTCTGCTCCCAAGTCTTATGGACACCTGACTTCTTATCACAACACATCAGGCAACCCTGAACAGATGCCTTTCAAAATAAAGAGGCATGAAGTCAGACCATGCTGCCAGATCAGTGTTCACTAAACCGCCTTTCAAGGAGTAGCGTACCTGCCTTTTTCTGCTCACACTAGCCACAATACTCCCAGACTATCATGTACCTAGTGTGCCTCTGCGACTGACTGGAAAGTGTTAATGCAAGCCCAACCGCACAGCCGCAGTCATTTTCCAGGCACAACCTGGACATCTACTTGAAAGAATTCTGATCACTATAATAATTTAATACACCCAGGAAATTTCTCTTTTATAAAAGCAGTGGAAAAAGTTTACTTTTCTGTCTTTGTTAGCTCTCAAATTCCACATACAAAAACTTTTCATTGGCTAACTGTGTCAAAATTATAGCGATTAGGTCAGCGGCCCGGTAGCACAGTGATTAGCACTGTTGCTTCACAGCACCAGGGACCCGGGTTCGATTCCCGGCTTGGGTCGCTGTCTGTGCGGAGTCTACAAGTTCTCCCCGTGGCTGCGTGGGTTTCCTCCGGGTGCTCCGGTTTCCTCCCACAATTCCCAAAAGACGTGCTGTTAGGCGAATTGGACATCCTGAATTCTCCTTCCGTGAACCTGAACAGGCGCCAGAGTATAGCAACTAGGGGATTTTCACAGTAACTTCAGTGCAGTGTTAATGTAAGCCTGTGACACTAATAAAGATATTATTATGAGTAACCTAGGCTAGTGAATGGCCAGCAAGATTGAAATCGGGCTTATTCACCAACTATAATCCTTGAATATGATTGAATGTTTGGGGGGATCTTATAGAAACATATAAGATTATGAAGAGAATAGATAGGATAGATGCGGGCAGGTTGTTTCCACTGGCGGGTGAAAGCAGAACTAGGGGGCATAGCCTCAAAATAAGGGGAAGTAGATTTAGGACTGAGTTTAGGAGGAACGTCTTCACCCAAAGGGTTGTGAATCTATGGAGTTCCTTGCCCAGTGAAGCAGTAGAGGCTCCTTCATTAAATGTTTTTAAGATAAAGATAGATAGTTTTTTGAAGAATAAAGGGATTAAGGGTTATGGTGTTCGGGCCAGAAAGTGGAGCTGAGTCCACAAAAGATCAGCCATGATCTCATTGAATGGCGGAGCAGGCTCGAGGGGCCAGATGGCCTACTCCTGCTCCTAGTTCTTATGTTCTTATGAATACATGCCAAATATTTCATAAGTTATATAAAATGCATAATCATTCATATATTAATAAAACTCTTAAACTTCAAGTGGTAAGAACAAAATAAATATTCATACTTTGATTGGGTGCAGAGGGAGACTATGGCTCACAGTCAATGTTGTGTGCATCAGAACGCACCTCACTTCGCCTGCAGGGCACTTCAGTCATACCAGTCGGAAAATAAACCACGTGGATGGAAACCAGTGAAATGTGGCAACTCAGCACAAGGGCAACAGTCGACAAAATGCCTTGTGGGCTGCACTCAGAACCCAGGTGAGCCCCAGGTGAGCCACATGTGCCCCCCCCCCCTCCCCCCCCGGGCTGCAGGTTGCCAGTATGTGGATGAGGTGGAGGTTAGTACAGTACATGCGTCTGCCTATGGTAGCTATTCAGTTAAACTGTTATCTTAAGGCATGCATTGCGCCACTGATCATAGACCCTCTTACGCAGACATCACTGCTCTTTTTACCTTTTGATTGTAGCAGTTAGCATTGCAGATGTAACAGATGAACTTGGTAGGTATGGAATCCATCTCGTCAGTAGAGTCCTCACTGCCCTTGGTCCCAGAGTCTGGCGCCGACGTACTGATTGCCCGGCTGTCACTGCTCTGCTGGATTGTCACTTTCAGTGTACTCACGGTGTTCAGTATCTGTAAGATATATATTTTCACTTGCTTTCTCAGCACATCAAGTAAATCATTCAGAGACAAATTGCCACCAATTCCATTGGGGTTGAGTCATTATAGGGAACAGAGTGGAGATAAAGTGCCTAGAAGGGAATAATGCCCATTTGATTTGTTGGTGAATTAAAGAGAGCGATTTTAATCTTTCTATTTTGCCTCCAAACCTTTGAGCCATCCAAGTATACAGCTTTGAAAGATCTCACTGTTCTAGATTACTTATTAAACCAAGTTTCATACAGCCATAGATATGTGTGCAGTATTTCCTGTATGCCAAAAGGAAATTGGTAGTGTCAGGCTGTTCAGCTGTGATGAGCATCACTAATCAACAGTATGGGGCATTGACAGAGTGGATAGTCAGAGACTATCCCAGGGTAGAGGGGTCAATTACTAGGGGGCATAGGTTTAAGGTGCGAAGGGCAAGGTTTAGAGTAGATGTACGAGGCAAGTTTTTTTTTTTTTTTTTTTTTTACAGAGGGTAGTGGGTGCCTGGAACTTGCTGCTCCGCGGAGGTGGTGGTGGGAGCAGGGCTCGAGAGTGACATTTAAGGGGCATCTCGACAAATACATGAATAGGATGGGAATAGAGGAATACGGACCCCGGAAGTGTAGAAGATTTTAGTTTAGTCGGGCAGCATGGTCGGCGCGGGCTTGGAGGGCTGAATGGCCTGTTCCTGTGCTGTACTTTTCTTTGTTCTTTGTTCTTGCTCCATCTTTTCAGCCAACATGTATCAACTAATGGACGTGGTGGCCTTCTTCCTTCCTTCACCTTCCTTCAGCAGGCTAGCCTGCTGAGCCTTCTTCGAGTTGGGCATCTTTGTCGACATTTCGACATGACTCCGTCCAGTAACAGTTTCCTGAGCCCACAGCAGATATGTGGTCAAACTCCCTCGAACAAATGGGTAAAGGCATCAAAAGCAAAGGACCAGCTAGGAGCCACTCTTCGTGCATCTTGCCGTTACAAGACATCAGCAGAGGCCTGCGTGTCATCTATCCTGACGGGTTTGGGAGGCAGGAGCCGGTCCCTGGTGAGAGGGGAAATCCCGGAGTTTAAAAATGGGCTGCCATGTTTTGGACATCTTGATTTGGAGTTTGGGTGCATCAGATTCGATGGAGCATAGTGTATTCAGTCACTGAGGCCAGGGGTCATTGGGCCCGGTGATCACTGGTCCTATATTATCCTATTCTTGGTGCTTGTCGTGAGGGGTTGTAGGTAGTCGAGCGGGTCGAGCCACCCCTCCCCGGCCTGGGGCGTGGTCACCTGGTCATCAGAGCAACGGCAAAGGGCGGCACAGTGGCTAGCACTGCTGCCTCAAGGTGCCAAGGACCCGGGTTGGATCCCTGCCCCGGGTGACTATCCGTGTGGAGTTTGCACATTCTCCCCATATCTGCCTGGGTCTCACCCCCACAATCCAAAGATGTTCAAGGTAAGTGGATTGGCCACACTAAATTGCCCCTTAACTGGAAAAAAAATCTTTAAAAGCAGAGCGATGGCATGGTGGAAGTGATGGTGCCTCATCCTTCAATCTTTAGAATCCTCGCGAGATCCTGAAGAGTGCGCGTCAATCTGGTCATAGCCTTCGCCGTCAAAATGAATGGTGTCTTTATCTTCCAATTCTCCGTGGGCAGCGCAGTGGTTAGCACAGTTGCATCACAGCTCCAGGGTCGCAGGTTCGATTCCCGGCTTGGGTCACTGTGTGCGGAGTCTGCACGTTCTCTCCGTGTCTGCGTGGGTTTTCTCTGGGTGCTCCGGTTTACTCCCACAGCCCAAAGTTGTGCAGGTTAGGTGGATTGGCCGTGCTAAATTGCCCTTAGTGTCCAAAAAGGTTAGCTGGGGTTACTGGGTTATGGGGATAGGGTGGAGGTGTGAGCTTAAGTAGGATGCTCTTTCCAATAGCCGGTGCAGACTTGATGGGCAAATGGCCTCCTTCGGCACTGTAAATTCTATGGTTCTATAATCCTGGACATTACTCAATTATGTTGTTGATTATTTATTGCTCTCTTTTTTTCCTGCAAGGGAATGTGAGATGTGAGCATGAGGACTAGTGTTGTCAATTATCCTGTTCTAGCAACATCATATGGAGTTGATTATGTGATCTGTGAACAGTTTTACTCCTATCCTTGCAGTTGTGGACTTTTGAGGATAGGGATTGTTCTTGATTTCTTCTGTGATGGTTAGTCTGGGGCAGTAGGGGATGTTTCTGGATCAGCTCAGGTGAGGGGGTCTCCCCCCCAGTTGTACTGGGGAGGAGGGAATTAGTTCTAGTTGTTCTAGCTTCTCCTCCATTTATTTTCCTTCTTGGGACGCGCCGAAGTCTGATCATAATCAGAACATGCTGTTGCGGTTCCTCTCTGCATAATTGTATGGAATGATATTGGTTCTGTACTGGACCTGAGATTGGGGTTAAGCTGTGTTGTGTGTGGTACATATGTAACTCCCCTTAGGATTTGGGACTTCGATGTATTTTCTTTGCTTTTTGTAAAGGTGGGTATGCTTGGTTCCTGCATGGTTACAGGTGGGTCTGGTGTCCAAGGAGAGGAGGCTCTGGTGAGTCATTGGTGCCTTTGCTGCTGCTGCTGTTGAAGGAGATGTATATTGGTGCGTGCCCAAACATTGCGTGGAAAATATATCCGTAATTCACGTGGTAATTGCTGGCTGACACGCTTGGGAAGGTGTGCACCATTTTACCATGTTTTCATGGCCTCATCCTGTTTTTCCCTCCGTCTCTGGTGGGGCTGTATAGGTATCTAGTTATGTCTAATGATTGTATCGAGCCAATTGTGATGTTCTCCTATCCCTCTATTGTACCCATGAATGTTGAGCTGTTTTTCCCTTCCTTATGTCAATTTATTATTCGGTAATTTTGTAGCATCATTTTTAAAAATGTAAAAGCGTAACATGCTTTTAAAAATAAACAATTTTTTAAAGAAAAACAGGCAACGAAGTGCCGAGTCCCCAAAGCTACCACTCCCCAATCTGCAAGTAGCACAATTTCATTCAATAGCCATGTAGTTTCCTGAGACAGCTGACGAAAACAAAAGTCCAATGAACAAAAGGGATTAAGGGTTATGGTGTTCGGGCCGGAAAGTGGAGCTGAGTCCACAAAAGATCAGCCATGATCTCATTGAATGGTGGAGCAGGCTCGAGGGGCCAGATGGCCTACTCCTGCTCCTAGTTCTTATGTTATGAAGACCATGAAACCATTGTCAATTGTTGTAAAAACTCATCCGGTTCACTAATGTCCTTAAGGAAGGAAATCTGCCATCCTTACCCAGTCTGGCCTACATGTGACTCCACACCCACATCAATGTGGTTGACTCTTAAATGCCCTCTGAAATGGCTTAGCAAGCCACTTAGTTGTATTCAGTTGCTACAAAAGCACAAAAACATTTTATTTTTTAAAAAAAGGAACAAAACCGGATGGACCACCTGGCATCGACCCAGGCACTAGAAACGGCAATGGCAAAGCCAGCCTTGTCAATCCTGCAAAGTCCTCTTTATTGACATGTAGGAGCTTGTACCAAAGTTGGAGTGCTGTCTCTCAGGCCAGTCAAGCAACAGCCTGACATAGCCATACTCACAGACAATGTCCCAGACACCACCATCACCATTCCTGGGTATGTTCTGTCTCACTGGAAGGACAGATCCAGCAGAGGCACAGTGGCATATAGCAGGGAAGGAGTTGCCCTGGTAACCCTCAACATCTACTCCGGACCCCATGAAGTCTCATGGCTTCAGGTTAAAAATGGGTAAGGAAACCTCCTGCTGATTACCATGCACCAGCCACCATCAGCTGATGAATCAGTACTCCATGTTGAACACCACTTGAGAGGAAACACTGAAGATGGCAAAGGCGAAGAATGTGCTCTGGGTAGGGGACTTCAATGTCCATCGCCAAGAGTGGTTCAGTAGTACCCCCAAAGACAGAGCAGGCCGGGTCCTAAAGGACATAGCTGCTCAACTGGGACCAGGGTACCAACAAGATGTGAAAACATACTTCACCCTCACCAACCTGCCTGCTGCAGATGCATCCGCCCATGACAGTATCGGTAGAAGTTACCACCGCACAGTCCTTGTGGAGACAAAGTCCCATATTCACATTGAGGATACCATCCATCATGTTGCGTGGCACTACCATTGTGAGGAATGGGATAGTCCAAACAGATCTAGCAACTCAAGGCATCCATGAAATACTGTGGGCCATCAGCAGCAGCATAATTGTACTGAACCACAATCTGCAACCTCATGGCCCAGCATATCTACCATTACCACCACGTCAGGGGATCAACCTGGTTCAATGAAGAGTGCAGGAGAGCATGCCAGGAGCAACACCAGACATTCTAAAAATAGGTGACAACCTGATGAAGCTACAACACAGGACTGTTTGTGTGCCAAACAACAAAAGCAGCAAGTGATAGACAAAGATGAGCGATTCCACAACTAACGTATCAGATCGGAGCTCTGCAGTCCTGCTACATTCAGCCTTGAATGGTGGTGGACAATTAAACAACTCACTGGAGGAGGAGGCTCCCCAAATATCCCCATCCTCAAAGATGGAGGAGCCCACCACATATGTGCAAAAGGCAAGGCTGAGGCATTCGCAACAATCTTCTGTCAGACGTGCCAAGTGTTTGATCCAGCTAGGTCCCCAGCATCACAGATGTCAGTCTTCAACCAATACAATTCACTACCCGTGATATCAAGAAATAGCTGAAGGCACTGGATACTGCAAAGGCTATGGGCCCTGGCAATATTCAGGTAATAGTACTGAAGACCTGTGCTCCAGAACTTGCCACGCTCCTAGCCAAGCTGTTCCAGTATAGCTACAACACTGGCATCTACTTGGCAATGTAGAAAATTGCCCAGGTGAGTCATGTACACAAGAAATAGGACAAATCCAACCCAGCCAATTATCATCCTATCAGTCTACTCTCAATCATCAGCAAAGTAACAGAAGGAGTCATTAGTAGTGCTGTCAAGCGGCACTTACTAAGCAATAACATGCTCATGAATACCCAGTTTGAGTTCTGCCATTGTAACTCCGCTCCTGATCTCGTTGCAGCCTTGGTTCAAACATGGACAAAGAGCTGAATGCCAGCGGTGAGGGTTAGGGAATCAGAGGAAAACTCTCTCCTGGTTGGAGTCATACCCGGCACAAAGGAAGATGGTGGAGGTGCTTGGAGGTCAATCTCAGCTCCAGGACATCACTTCCTCATCTTCAGCTGCTTCATTAATGAACTCCCTTCCACCACAAGGGCAGAAGTGGGGATACTCACAATAACTGCACAATGTTCAGCACCATTCACGACTCCTCAGATAATGAGGCAGTCCGTGTCCAAATGAAGCAAGTCCTGAACAATGTCCAGGCCTGGGCTGACAAGTGGCAAGTTACATTCGTGCCACACAAGTGAACATCTCGTACAAGAGGATTGACATTCAATGGCATTACCATCACTGAATTCCCCCACAATCAACATGTTGGGGGTTATCATTGATCAGAAACTGAACTGGACTAGCCACTATAAATGCTGTGGCTACAAGAGCAGGTCAAAGGGTAGGCAACCTACGGCGAGTAACTCACGTCTTGACCCCCGAGGTCTGTCCACCATCTACATGGCACAGGTCAGGAGTGTAATGGAATACTCTCCACTTGCCTGTATGAGCGCAGCTCCAACAACACTCAGAAGCTCAGCACCATCTGGCACAAAGCAGCCGCTTAATTGCTCCCCCTTCCACAAACATTCAATCCTTCCACCACTGACGAACAGTGGCAGCCATGTGTACCATCTCCAAGATGCACTGAAATGACTCATCAAGGCAGCAACTTTTAAACTCACGACCACTGCCATCTAGGACAAGAGCAGCGATTACCTAGGAACCCTAACACCTGGAGGTTCCCCATCAAGTCACTCACTACTGACTTGGAAATATATCGCCGTCCTTCACCATCGCTGGGTCAAATCCAGGAACTCCCTCCCTAACAGCACCCTGGGTGTATGTACACCTCAGGGACTGCAGCAGTTCAAGAAGGCAGCTAATCACCACCTTTTGACGAATAACTAGGGATGGACAATAAATGGTGGCCTAACCAGCGACACCCACATCCTGTAAATGAATAAAAAACATAAGAGAAGCCAAAAATCACAAAGAAAATCTGTTGTGCTATTCCCTGGGCTTGTGCATGTTCAGGATTAACGACACCCAATATTCACTAGTAAATTATGTTACCGAATGTCCCAGGAATGTTTTCCTTCTGCTGAGCCAGCTCTGTGCCCTTGGCGGATTAGGCTGGGATCTGCCTGCAGTGAAGATTTCCCAACAACCTCCATCAATGCTCTTTCAGTAGTGATGTTTGTCTTTTGACTTAGTTTTCCGAGTATCATTCCTGCTAAGGATCCCAAAGCTGAAGATACCATCCTCAGCCTTCCCTTCTTCTTACAATCTACAAGCTCGCTAAATTCAAGCTTGCCATTGCGACTATCTCATTTTAACTCAAGAGGTTTTCTGCACTATACTGTCCCCCTTGACTTCTCAATAGAAAAGGCTGCATTTTCCAGATAATGTTTCATAGCAGACTGCAAAAACAAAAATAACTAAAGAATGTTAGTATGCCCGACCAGGATCTTTTGCACTTGAGTTAATGGCCTTTTATCCAAATTTCATGGGGAGTTAGTCAAATTGGGTCTTGATCATTCTTTATTGAGCAAGATCAGCTGAGGTCACTTCCCACAGAGAACAATTAAAAGATGCACATCTTCAAGGGTAGCTTTGGCTTCTGTTCAAACATTATGACTTATTGCACTTCATCAAGGATAGAAGTTAGAAATACATCTACTCTCACCTCAGTGTTAGCTGCATTGTGCTCCAAATTCTGGTGATCTCCACTCTCTTCACATTCACTGGTGTCTGTGAATAGACATTTTTTTTAAAACATGAACCTGTATTCCAAACGACAGTTCGATGAATGTTTGTCTTATTTGAATGCCGAGCCATTGCCAGGCCAGTCTAGGATTGGTCACTGGATGTAGCATGACACAGCTTTCCAATAAAAATGTATGCTTCTAATTATGAAATAAGTTCTGAAACTCTTAGGAAAGATTTGCAAATCCAGTGTTCTTTTCAGTGAAGCATGCAATATAGAGAGCAGCAGCCTCCCATCAAGTTAAGGAAATTGGAGAAAACAAACTTAAGGTAACTCTCAACCAAAAATAATGAATTTGCCTGTAGTGATTTCAACAATCACCTGACTTATTCCATTATAGTAATCCAGGATACACGGGTGTTGTAGAGAGCTGAAAGCAGGTGGCTGCAAACAGCAGCAAGTCTGGTAAGTGAATTACTATTGGAACAAAAATGATAAAACAAATCAGGTCAGATTAAAATCTAATAGGAACATAGGAATTAGGAGCAGAAGTCGGCAATTCAGCCCTTTGAGTCTGCACCACCATTCCATCAAATCAAGACTGATCTCTTCCTGGTCTCAAATCCACCTCCCTACCTATTCCCCATGTCCCTTTAACCCATTTTTAAAAATCAGGAATACATCTATCTCCTTGAAACCACTTAATGATTCAGGGTCCACCGTACTATGGGGCAGCAAGTTCCACAAATTCACCACCCTCTGCGAGAATTCTGGTTCCTCATCTCAGTTTAAAATCTGTTGCCTCTCAACCTATATCTGTCACCTCTCTTTCTAGATTGCCCCAAAAGGAAGAACGTTTGGTCTACTTTTACTTTATCAATCCATTTAGTATTTTATACACCCCGATCAGATCCCCTCTCATTCTTTAGAATCGTCCAATCTTAGGTAAATACAATATCTATCAGATTAACTGGTCGTTTATCTCATTTGCTGCTTATGCGATCTAGCTGTGCAAATACTAGCTTACATTTGCCCACACAACAGTGACTGAAAGTAATTTATTGGACGGACGGATCTATCTATCTCTCTCCCTCTCTCTTAGGAGACATGGACCACGTGGTCCCTCAAGTCTGCTCATCATTCAATACAATCATGTTGATCTTACTGAGCGGCACGGTATCACAGTGGTTAGCACTGTTGCTTCACAGCTCCAGGGTCGATTCCTGGCTCCAGTCACTGTCTGTGCAGAGTCTGCACATTCTCCCCGTGTCTGCGTGGGTTTCCTCCGGGTGTTCCGATTAGGTGGGGCTTCAGTTGGGTGCTCTTTCCAAGGGCTGGTGCAGACTCAATGGGCCGAATTACCTCCTTTTGTACTGTAAATTCTTACATTCTATGATCTTGTGTTTCAAATCCACTTTCCCATCCGCTCTCACTCTCCCTCAATTCCTGGAGATCAAAAATCTGTCTAGTCTATAGTCAACATGAGAGAATCCACGACCTGCACTTTCATTGCACACGAGTTGTAGCACTGGCTACCTTGCAGATGCTAACAAATCCCACCTCTTCGAAGTGGGGAGCAACAGCATAGGTCTGTGCACTGGAAGTATGGCTTTTCAAATTAAGGGCAAGGGTGTGAGGGGCTTTATCTGGACAACTCCAACAATGAATGCTACATTGGCCCCAGGCAAATAATATGAATCTTCCTCCTCACATCTACTCCACACCTCCGCAGTACCTTTTTCCACGTCTGCTCCCTTCGCTGTGCTCTTCTTGGATGTGGGCAGTTCCTCAGCGCCAGATTGATTAATGAGTTCATCACTTTTACTGTTGGCAGAAGAATTTAACTTTGTTAAAACTTAACCTACTAGACAGGCCAGATAGTTATAAACCCTCTCTGCAATGTGACCCAACATATGAAATGCAAAGAGTTCAAGGCATACTTATTTTTTAAAGATGGAGTGGAAAATTAGTTTTCCAAGATTCAAATAGTACACTCAACATACAAGTGAAGGGGAGAGAAAACAAAGACAGAAAAGGTCACATCTTCCCTCACATGTTCCTCCGAAAAGCTAATACATGAATGACAGACCAAATTGTATTGTATTAGTAAACCATTGTATGCTGTGAATCACTTGACAGCACCCTCATTTCTTGAGTCACAAGGCTCTGGTTTCAATTTCCACTCCAGGGTTTGGCACAAAGATCAAGGCTGCCAATCCAGTGCAGCACCGAGGGGGTGTTGCATTATTGGAGGTGCGGCCTTTCAGATCAGACATTAAACCAGGGTCCCATATGCCCTCAGGTGGATGATTGCTACAGATTGACTCCAGCCCAAGTGGCGGCTCTGTTGCTTTAAGCCAGCGAGAGCCCACATTGACAAAGGGAAAGGAGATTTCAAATTAGTGGAAGCCATTTAAACATCATTCTTCTAAAGTGGGCAGGAATGGCGAACGAAAAGACATTTCCTTCACCCCATCAGCTGTTGAGGTCCCAAACAGTCAAATTCCTTCCCTTAAATTCTGATTCTCTGCCTCTTTTTCTCTCAGTTAAGATGGTGTTTAAAACCCATTTCTTTCCGGTCCTAATGTCTCTGTGACAATTTTTGTCTAACAATGCTCTCTGAAAATGCCTTTCAATGTTTTACTACTTTAAAGGTGTTATTTAAATAAAAGTTTCCAGTAACTTTTCTCAAATATAATGAAAGATAACTAGAAGCAGACTAGAAGCCGTAATAAGATTATGTTGGTTTCAACAAACATTCCACGAGCAGAATTTAAAATATAATTTATAAATAATAAAGCAGGTCTGGTGATAACATGTAAATTGTTTTTTTAAGTAGCCGGCATCTTCATTATTTTATTCTGCTTGGATTACAAATCCTGGGAAAATCATAGAATTTTTTGTTTTCATAGAATTTAGTGCAGAAGGAAGCCATTCGGCCCATTGAGTCTGCCCGGGAAAGCACACCCTACCTATGCCTATACCTCCACCTTATCCCTATACCTCCACCCGATCCCCGTAATCCCATCGAACCTTTTTGGACACCAAGGCCAATTTAACATGACCAATCCACCTAACCTGCACACCGTTGGACTGTGGGAGGAAACCGGAGCACCTGGGGGAAACTCACTTCAAATAAAACAAAAAAAACTTGTAAATACCTCTCAAGTCTTCTCCTTTTTACTTCTGGTTCATCGGATTGTGAAGAGCCTTCAGTTTCCGGAGGTGGACAATCTGCTGCCTTTTTAGAGTCAGCAAGTTTGTTATCTGATGAAAAAAAAATATTCCACTTAAAATGTTAGTTCTGGACTTCCGGTGACGGCGGGCGGGAGGCGGCCGCACAATGGAGGGCTCCCGTTCGGGAACAGCATTTTCGGGGCTTTAAGCCCGGTCCCAGGGTCCACGGAGGCGGCAAAAGCAGGAAGAAACAGTGAAGGCACAGTGAAGAAAAATGTCGACGGTAAGCAAAACATCGTCCGTAAAGAAAACAGCTGAAGGTCCGCCGGGGAGTGGAAAGTTCACCGCGGGGTCACCAAGGAAAACATAGGCTGGAGCACCAGGGGAGGCCACGTTGCTTATGGCTGAAGAAATAACTACGGCGATGGCTGCGGAATTCGAAAGGCAATTTACAAGATACATGGAGACAATGAGGAAGGAGATGAGAGAGGTTTTGAGTGCGCTGGTGGAGGAGGCGATTTCCCCAGTGATGACGGTGGTGGCGAGCGCAGTGGCGGAGGTGCGAGAGCAAGGGGAGGCGCTGAAGGAAGTGGAGGAGACATTATTGCAGCACGGTGATCAACTTGCCTCGATGGGGAAGGAGATGCGGAAGGTGATGGACATTAACAAGGATCTGCGAGGAAAAAATGGAAGACCTAGAAAACAGATCCAGGCGACAGAATTTGAGGATTGTGGGGCTGCCTGAAGGTGTTGAAGGACCGAGGCCGATTGAGTACTTTGCCGCGATGCTGGCGAAACTATTGGGGGAGGGGGAGGATCCCTCCCGATAGGAACTGGATCGGGCTCATCAGTCGTGGAGGCCTGTACCAAAGGCGAGTGAGCCGCCAAGGGCAGTGACTCTGTGCTTCCGTAGGTACAGTGTGAAGGAGAAGGTCCTGAGCTGGGCCTAGCAGAAGCGGGTGGTGCAGTGGGCTGGAGCTGGTATACGTATATACCAGGGCTTTACGGTGGAGCTGGCGAGGAGGCGGGCTGCCTTCAACTGGGTGAAGAGGGCACTGTACATTAGCAAGGTGCAGTGCGGCATTGTATATCCAGCGAAGCGGAGGGTGACTTACAACCTCAGGGACTTTTATTTTGAAACGGCGGAAGCAGCAGAGGAGTTTGCGAAGGCAGAAGGACTGTGGCAGAACAGAGAAATTGAGAAATGGCCATGTGCCGACGTGACCTCATGACTGGCTGTATTTTCTTCTTTTTTGTTTCACTGCGTGCGGGTGTACGGGCTAAAGGAGCCAATGTTGTATATATTTGGACAAGGGAAGTGATGGGACTTTCACTCGAAATGAGGGCTCTTTGGGGTGTAGGTGGATATGCGGGGTTTGTGTGCTAAAAGGGGATTTCTGGGCTTTCCAAGCGACGGGCTAGTGGGAAAGGGACACGGGTGGGGGCCTCCACGCTGGCCGGTTTAAGCCGGCCAGTGAACGGGAGTGAGGTGGGGGAGGGGCTGCGGCCATCGGAGCCTGGCAGAACAGGGTCCGAGTGGTCTAGCCGGGGTGGAAAGTTGGGGGGGGGGGGGAATGAACCGAGGTCGGGGGAGGAGTTTTACAAGAGGCAGTGGATGGGAGGAGTTGGAGAGTGTGGGGGGGGGGTACAACTCTTGGGTATCATGTACGGTACTCTTTCAGAGGTTGGATAGCGCTGAGTTGGGGGGGGGGGGGGGGGGAAGAAACACAACGACTCTATAGTTCAATGGTGACCATTGGCGGTCCCGGACTCCTTTTTCCTTTTCTCTTTTGTTTCCACCGTGGGGTTTGTTTTATTGGATGCATATATTGACAGGTGGGCCGTTGTTTGGGGTGGTGGGAGGATGGGATCATTGGTATTGTTCAGGGGATTGATTTTGTATTTGTTACCGTTTACTGTTTGTGGGTGGGGTGTAAATTGTGAAGGAAAATGTGAAAATGGAGAATAAAAACATTTACAAAAATAAATAAAAAATGTTAGTTCTGTGGAGCACGATGGCTCAGTGGTCAACACTGCTGCCTCACGCATCGAGGACACACGGGTTCGATCCCGGGTCACTGTCCATGTGGAGTTTGCACATTCGCCCAGTGTCTGCGTGTCTCACCCCCACAACCCAAAGATGTGCAAGGTAGGTGGACTGACCACGCTAAATTGCCCCGTAATTAGAAAAAAAAGAATAGGATACTTAAAAGTTTTTTTTTTAATGTTACAGTTGAAGCTTGCTTATCCTCCAAATGTTTTAATTTGATTTCAAAATATGCTAATCATACTAATCTCTATGGCTCATCACAATCATTTGTGATAGACTGGGTTAGGAAAGATGCCACAACACATCCTTGCAACTATAGTAAAATTGATTCCAGACTGTAGCAATTAGTATTATAATTTCAACATATAAATATGATGGCAGATGGAAGGATGAAACAGCGAGGCAAAGGTGAACGATTCACAATTTGAAAGTGTCCTTTTCATTTAAGCCTGCCATGATTTTGCATTCAATACAAAGGAACAAATGTAATAACGGGTGGGATGTGAGGGTTAGGGAAGAGAAGTATGGGCGGCAAGGTGGCACAGTGGTTAGCACTGCTGCCTCACGGCGCCGAGGACCCGGGTTCGATCCCGACCCCGGGTCACTGTCCGTGTGCAATTTGCACATTCTCCCAGTGTCTGCGTGGGTTTCACCCCCACAACCAAACATGTGCAGGGTAGGTGGATTGGCCACACTAAATTGCCCTTTAATTGGGAAAGAAAAGAATTGGGTACTCGATATTTATTTTAAAAAAACATCGCTGGAAATGTTGCTAAAGCAACATTTGTTAACATAATACTTGTATTAACAAGCAGTCTCAAAAAAAAGTGACCTGCGACAACCATGGTGGTTTTATGCATGGGGTGCGCAACACTTAGGAGATTTTACAAAATCTACAAGAGTTAGCTGCTGCAAACATCTTTTACAATTTATAAGCTCAAAAGAATAACATCTCCAATAATCTAAATGCTTCTATAAAAAGTGAAGCATTCTACCAACTGAGATGAGAAGTATTTATGCATTAAATACTTTGGGGAGGTAATATAAGTAGATCATAGAAGTTACAGTGCAGGGTTTAGAAGATGAAAATAATGTGATTACGAAGTCACTGCCAAAAATGATTTGCTTTGCCCTTCTATTTCATAAGACATCTTAAGTCATGAGAATGGCAGTCAACAGTCCAGCAGCTCCAAAACAGTGCAACACATTGGAGTTCAATGGTATCTCTGTGTAGAGCAGCAAGAAAGGCATTTGTAGTGTTAATTCTACATTAGTATTGCCAGTGTAGACTGCAATGCAATATGATAGAATGATGGAGAAAAAGAGCATTTGTCACCAAATCAATAGAAAATCAAGAACAGGAAGTCAATTTAGCTTAACAAGTCTGCACTGTGCCATCACCCTCACCACCTCATCCACCCCCTCTCTTTCCAGGTTGTATTCTCAAGAGCATGAAACAGGAAAGGACTCTTGACAGCAGCAAATTAAACAGGCAACTTCTCTTTCAGAACACTAATTTGAAGAGATGCGATTGGTAAATACGACTGTCTGCATTTGCGTTACATGACTAGGAAGGACAGAAAAAGACTGGCTAGTTCATTCAATCTGTCCTATACTGTCATAATTTCAGCACAGCATCAGCCCCATTCACCAACCAGGGAAGACCCTGCATGGTATATATATGCTGGCCATGCCCTATCCAAGTCCATGATGCTATATTCATCTATATTAAAAGATGCCCGTCTGAAATTAGCCATCACATCCAGAACTATCTGGTAAACTTAGTTGTAGCTCTTCTTACAGAAAAACAGTATGATTCACAGAGTTATACTTTAAAAATTGAATTAGAAAATATAGAGTAAAGGGTTTAGAAGATGAAAATAATGTGATTACGAAGTCACTGCCAAAAATGATTTGCCCTTCTATTTCATTACCTTGCGATAGATTACAAGGTTTTGGTGTTATAAATGGTAAATGATTTTTGCATGCTTCGTACCTTTTGATTCCTGTGCTACAGACTCCACCGTGGTTTTGTTAGCATCATTTTTTTCATCCAACTTTGCCCGGAATGGCTCACGTGGAGGATAGCGGTCCCTTCTCATATCCTGCATTCTTCTGAAATCCTGCATATCAGAACACTGTGTTCAGTGGAAAGTCATACAACAAAACTAAATCATGGGGTCAAGTATCATACAGGAACATTCAACAGGCAGGGTGAAGTTGTAGTAAAGGTGCATTTGGGTACAATGTCACTGGGACCAAAGGCTGCTCTCCCCTTTGAGAGGTGGTATTACCCGAGGGTCACCACACCTCAGGTGGAGGGCAAGGTTGAGAAGGCGGGGCTTCATGAGGTTATCATGAATAACCTCAGCCAGTATGGCAATTCAACCCATGCTATTGGTATCAATCCATACCACGAACCAGCCCGCCCAGCCAACTAAACTACGGATTCTCTCCCCCCCCCCACCCCCACCAAAGAGGGTATATATACATCAAGCAAACTAGTTCCATTTTCTCTAACCTACACTATCCACCCCTCAGTCGCTCAATGTCAACAAAGTGCGTGAGCAGTAATACGGCCAAAGCTCAACAGCAAGTCAAACTGTAGAAAGAACTCCTAACAGCTGAGGGGCTGGTCAAAGTATTCTGCAGCAACACAAAAACAAAGCTATCATTAGCAACAGAAACTTGGCATAGCAAAATGTTTTACACCAACTTTAACATAATAAAACATTCCATGGCACTTCAGCATTTTAAAAACATGACGCCAAGCTACACAAGGAGAATTTGGTCAGATGATCAAACGTTTAATCAAAGAGGTAGATTTTAAGGCGTGTCCTAAAGGAGTGTCTTAAAGGAGTAAAGTGAGCTGGAGAGGCGGGGAGAGGTAGAGTGGGAATTCAAGAGATTCGGACCTAGACAACTAAATCACGGCCACTAATTAAAATAGGAAATTTTCATGGGGCAAACATTAGACGCACAGGTATCTTGTAGGTTTGTGGAGCTGGAGGAGACTGCGGAGATAGAGACAGGTGATGGCGTGGGGCAATTTGAACACAAAGCTGAGAATGTTTAACTCAAGGCGCTGTTTGACCAGGAGCCATTGCTCCTTACGAGTGCAAGGGTCAATAAGTAATAGGACTTGATGCAGGTTAAGATAGGGGCAGCAGAACTTTGGGTGACCTTAGATAGAGTGTTGGGATGCCAGCCAGGAGTGCGTTGAATTTGTGAAGTCTAGAGGTAACAAAGATGGAAACAAAGGTTTCAGTTACAGGGGAGCGGAGACATGGGTGACGCCTGGCAGTTACAAAGCTGGAAATAGGCGGTCTTTGTGATGGCATGAATGTATGGTTGGAAGCTCATAACAGGATCAAATATGATATCTGAACTTTATCACAGTGGATCTGAAAGGATAAAACCAGCAAAGACCCAACAGCACAATCTTCTATTATCATAGAATCTCTACAGTGCAGAAGGAGGCCATTCACATTCAATCTGAAATTTATCAAAATAAACACAATTGCATGAAGCGTTTGTCATCACCTCTTCGGTTTAGACTGCCAGTCAGACAATTCCACACATTTTCAAATTAGAGCTAATAAAACATGAGCAAGGGAGAATGTAACCGGAGCTGAAAGAAAGGTTTACACGGGTCAAGAATAAGATACTGATAATTAAAAACCAACCTCTACTACTGCAGCTGCTTTTAAACGTCAATCTGAAGTTGGCTGATCTCCTAACTATCTTTGCTCAATAATCTACTTTTCAATCTCTCCCAATGCGTGAGTATTAGCAACAAGTTATGATATCAAAAGTACAATGTCACTTATATACAAATATGAATGCAAATTCTCTTCCCCCCCCCCTCTTCCTTCTCTCCTGATTAAAAACTGCAGTTGATATTTCGGCCATTTCAGTTAGGTACAAATCTAATCTTTACAATGCAAGAGCCAGCTTTTCACACATTTACTGGTCAGAAATTGGCTCAGACTGAAGGGGTGATCCTTTAAAACAGAGATGAGGGTGGTGAAACTGTGGAACTCATTGCCGCAGAAAGCTGTGGAGGCCAAGTCATGGAGTGTCTTCCAAGACAGAAATAGATAGGTTCTTGATTAACAAGGAAGGGGATAAAGGGTTATAGAGAGAAGGCAGGATAATGTGGGTGAGAAACATATCAACCATGATTGAATGGCAGACCAGATATGATGGGGCGAATGGCCTAATTGGCTCCTATGCCTTACGGGTATACTGTATTTTCGTCACTTTTTTTTTTACACATTATTCTCACTTGAAAGATTGAATTTGCCCCCAGTGAAATGGGTTTTCTTCTTACTTTGTGAAATCTTCGGTTTTGCTGCTGGAATAGTTGGTTCCCAAATCTGATGCGAGGTGTCTGCAGCTGGATGCCAAGGGGAGGGGTACCCAGAATTGATGCTCTGGATCCTGGTGGGAAGAAAGGCGGTAGGCCTGGAGTAGCCATGCTGTATCCATGAAGACTACCTGTAAAATGTCATTCTTGTAAGAACCAGGGATTTAGGAAACAGAGTTTATTTTAACCAATACTCTGTGACTCATTGGTTGTATATTTTTTTTACATTCACCGAGTAAGGAACTGTCGGTTTCATCAGAACAAAAACATTTAATAAAATACCTTCCATTCCAATCCTAAAGAAGAGGATGTATTTTGGATAAATAACCTGTACAAAAGGAAAATATTGAGATCTAAACTTAATCTATGTACATATCAGGCAAATCACCAGTGCTTCTATTAAGGTTTTGAGTGCAGTCAGCGAGATGTCCCATCATACATAAAACGCCAAAAGATCCAAACTAACCTGCAACTAAAAAACTTCCTACGAAAGGAGACAGGGACATACCCAGAACCACCACGACAGACACTACTGGAAGAGTTACTGGACGGAAGCATACTAGATAAAGGAAACTGTAGTGACATGTATGACCGACTGGTAGAAGGGGCCGACATCGTATTGGACGCAACAGGAATGAAATGGGAGGACGACCTGGGGACCGAAATAGGGTGGGGACTCTGGAGCGAAGCACTGCATAGGGTCAACTCCACCTCCACGTGCGCAAGGCTCAGCCTGACGCATCTAAAAGTGGTACATAGAACCCACTTAACAAGAACCCGTATGAGTAGGTTCTTCCCGGAGGTGGAGGACCGATGTGAGTGGTGCCCAGGATGCCCAGCCAACCACGCCCATATGTTCTGGTCCTGCCCCAGACTTGTGGAGCACTGGACAGTCTTCTTCGAGGCAATGCCCAAGGTGGTGGGGGTGAGGTTAGAGCCATGTCCGAAAGTGGCGGTCTTCGGGGTTTCAGACGAGCCAGATCTATTCCTGGAGAGGAGGGCGGACGCCCTTGCCTTGGCCTCCCTGATCGCCCGCTGTAGAATCCTGTTCGACTGGCGGTCAACAGCACCACCCAAAGCTGCAGACTGGCTGTCCGACCTCTCGGAATCTCTCCAAATGGAGAAAATCAAATTCGCCATCCGAGGATCAGACGACGGCTTCCACAGAACGTGGGAGCCATTCACCCAACTGTTCCGAGACCTGTTTGTGGCCAACAAACAAGTAGAAGAATAGCCAGGTAGCCAAGAAACAGGGGAGAGTAGCCAAAGCATGAGAGGGAGATATAGACCGGGAGGGGGGGGGGGGACGACAGCTACATCTAAGAGGAAGGAAAGGCGAACCACAGGGGGGGTGGGGGTGGGGCAGGAGCGGGGAGTAGAGGGAAGAGCCGGTACAATAGAGGAGAGCCAGGGAGAGAGAGGGGAGAGGCAGGGAAACGTTAACAAACTTAACGTCCACAGGAACAGAGAAAACGGGGAAGACGGGAGGGCCGCAGAAGCGGAACAAGAACGAACTCCGTCTGGGAGAAGCAAGGGACAACAACACCACAAACAGATGCCTACTTATGTGTGTAAATAATTTTGCCAAGTGTACAGAGCTGCTGCTGTTGAGTGGGGGCATAATACCGTCCGATGGCTTCTCAGGGAAAATTAAAACGTCAGCAGCAGCAGCGACCCGTAGGGGAGTGGTGGTGAGTGCTCCGTTGGGAGGGTGTGGGAAGACTGAGGCGTGTGGGGTCACGTCTAGTCAATTGCTATTGTATATTCTCTTTATGCACTATGTTAATGTTCACTCTATTTTAACTGTGTTAGGATTATTACTATTTATGAAAAACTTTGCAAAACTTTAATTAAAAAAATATTTTTTAAAAAAAGATCCAAACTAAACCATCCTAAAATATATTTTACTGACCACCAAGATAACTTGGTGATATCATGATGGACAAAGTAGCTGTAAATCTGGAGGAATATCAAAAAATAACAGCTTCCTACCAACCTCCTAATTAGATCACGGGTCGACTTTGTATCAGCAGCAAAACATTACAACACTGACCTAATGAGTAATGTCACAACAGCTCAGAACCTGTAATTACAGAATGATCAGTTCCAACTGTTGTATCATTTATCTTAGCGCTATTGTTGGGGAATCATTGAATCCCAACAGTGCAAAAGGAGGCCATTCGGCCCATCAAGTCTGCATCGACCCTTAGAAAGAGCACTTCACCCAGGCCCACTTGCCTGCTCTCTCCCCGTAACCCAACCCGCACAAACCTGGACACTACTAAATGGGCAGCATGGTAGCACAGTGGATAGCACTGTGGCTTCACAGCGCCAGGATCCCAAGTTCGATTCCCAGCTGGGGTGACTGTCTGTGTGGAGTCTGCACGTTCTCCCAGTGTCTGTGTGGGTTTCCTCCGGGTGCTCTGGTTTCCTCCCACAAGTCCTGAAAGACGTGCTATTAGGTAATTTGGACATTCTGAATTCTCCCTCTGTGAACAGGTGCCGGAATGTGGCGACTAGGGGCTTTTCACAGTAACTTTATTGCAGCGTTAATGTAAGCCTCCTTGTGACAATAAGGATCATCATTTATTATGGGACAATTTAGCATGACCAATCCACCTAGCTTGCATATCTTTGGACTGTGAGGAAACCCATGCACACAAGGGGAGAATGTGCAAACTCCACACAATCACCAACGGCTGAAATTAAAGCCGGGTCCCTGGTGCTGAGGCAGCAGTGCTAACCTCCGTGCCGGACCTTGATACATGCAAAGTGGCTGCATGCACACATTGATAATTTTTCAAAAGTGATCATTGGCTAAGAACTTTGAAACATCCTGTGCAAATTCCCCCTTTCAATACAGCCAATGTACAACGGTTGATATTGTCTGATGCTGGTTCTCACAGCAAGGTTTAGTATCTTTTAACAAACCTGATTAATTTTTTTTTAAATTTTTTTTTAAATGGCAGGAGCTACAGATGAGTAGGACTAGTTGGACAGATCTACTAAATGGCCTGCACAAGCATGATGGGCCCAATACCCTCCTTCTCTGCTGCATCTTGTACCATTCTAAGCAGGTTCGCCATGTCCAGAACAGTTGAACTAGAGGGTGGCACGGTGGTTAGCACTGTTGCATCACAACATTAGGAGCCCAGGTTCAATTCTGACCTGTATGGAGCTTGCACATTCTCCCCATGTCTGCATGGGTTTCCTCCAGGTGCACCAGTTTCCTCCCACAGTCCAAAGATGTGTAGGTTAGGTATATTGGCCACAATCAATGTGTGGGCTTACGTAGGGTTGGTGCAGACTCAATGGGTCAAATGGCTTCCTTTTGCATTGTTGGGATTCTATGTAATCGATAGATAGGACAAGACCTGCACTTGAAGGGAAGCAAGTTCAAAAGTTCCCCTCAAAGTCACTCAACATCCTGACTTGGAAATATATTCCCGTTCCTTCACTGTCGCTGGGTCAATAACCTGGAAATTCCTCCCGAATAGCACAATGGGCGTACCTACACCACAGGGACTGCAGCGGCTCCAGAAGGCAGCTCACCACACCTTCTCAAGGGCAATGAGGGATGGGACAACAAACGCTGGCCTAACCAGCGACACCCACATCCCGTTAAAAAAAAAGAATTAAAAAAACAAACTGAAGCAACATTATTTCAGTGAGCTGTGAGCAAGGTGTCAATCTATGGACATAGGTGGCAAACCCAGCATGCTGGAGGTGAACAGGAAACTTTGTATCTATGATTCCAAAGCTCTTGATCACTGGGAGGGGAGTTTCTCTCCGTGTCTGATCTGTTCATTGATAGAGACCGATTGCTGTGGTTAGATGAAACTCCACTGTCAATGTATCGTTGGATTAGACTATTAGGATTTGGTTTTTATTTATTCTTTCATGGAATGTGGTGTAGGGGTTGGTCGCTGGCTAGACCAGCATTTGTTGCCCATCCCCAATATGGATGGCAGAAGGTAAACAAGGTGAATCTTGGTTTTCTTTTAGTCCAACAATTCTTATGTTTCCATGAACAAATTTGCTTAATGTCTTTTAAAACAGCACACTTTTAAATTTGAATGTCAAAATCAAATGGAATACTAAATTCAGAACACAGGCAATACTATGCTGCACCACCACAGCTCTATACAGTACACAGACGCTCTGGTTTCTGTTTTTCTATTTTAAAAGGGTGCAATGTAATGATAGTCAGTGATAAGATTTTAAAATATAAATTTCATACAAGTCACTGTTTTAAGGGAGGGGGGGGGGAAATTGAGCTACTCAAAACAAAATCTTTCTGTTGCTCACATATGAAAATCACATATGAAAGATCTGCCAGAGGCTATTACGTCATTACAGTCCAGCGACCTTAATCGTAAGTCGCACCGAGCTTTACTTCTGCACACATCAGCTGAGAATTGGCAGCAAAAAGCCCAGCAAATCATAGGGATCTGTTACAATATTGACGGAGGCTGGGATTTAAAATCAGGAAACTGGGAGAGTAACCCTATAGCACTGTGAATACCAGAACGCCCTCTTTATTTACTGAGAACAATTGTTTGGGAGGTGTTTTTTTGAACAGCTCAATTAATTGAAATAACATATGCAATGAACCAGAAGAACTGAGAGTAAACACAGACATACAGCAAACTTGCACAGCTCTTGGTAGTTGCAGACAGACTCGTTAAAAAAAGGCACTTATAACTCTTTCTTTCCCAGTGTTAAACATTATTTTAGTCCCAATGAAATAACGTCAGTAAGCTTCAGTATGTAAAAAGACTGTCAGAGTGCAAATGTTTGAAAGGTTACTATGGTTTTAAAAAAGGAATTTACCCAGTCACAACACTGCCTAATGCACTTTCTATTAACATAGAGACGTTAGCCCTACCTTGCATCTGCTGCATAATCAGGGCCCGCTGCAGCATGGGATTCGGACTAATGAGTGAAGGCTGAGCGGCTGGGCCTATGTTTAGCTGTTGTTGTTGTTGCTGCTGCTGCTGCTGTGGTGGCGGCGGCGGCAGCTGATGTTGCTGAGGGTGGGGATGTTGATGGTATTGCTGCTGCGGCACAGACCTACAAAGGGAATTAATTATAGATGAAGAATAAAGGTATTTCCTAACCGTGGGATGGAGTTAAAAATATAAGATACAAACTTTCCTACACACAATATGTGACACTATCAATTTTAATCTTTAATGAGTAAAGTAACAATTCATTGCAGTATTGTGTTACCCAACCATCTGTCTGTGTGCTGATAATTGCTCTAGAGTTCCAATTCTCTGATGGGACTTATTTTGCCCACATGTTTCCTTGTGGCTTTACCCATTCTAATACAATCACTGAAGTGGCACAAATATTTTTCGGGGTTCCTATTGCAGTTTGATAGCAGGGCTCGGATGTAAACAAAATCAGGCAGCCATGTATGTGAAGTTTTAGTTGGTGCTTCAGGATAATTTCCAGTGCATTGTGTGCAAAGGACATTTTTGTAATACAAAATTGTGCTTTCCAGGGCATAACCATCTTCACGCGGGTGCATCAAAACACCACAGCTAAGCCACATCACCAATATCCTTCCAATAGTTAAATCTGACAACTTGAATTAAGATGGGCGGCACACTGGTTAGCACTGCTACCTCACGGCGCCGAGGACCCATGTTCGATCCCAGCTCTGGGACACTGTCTGTGTGAAGTTTGCACATCCTCTACGTGCCTGTGTGGGTCTCACTCCCACAACCCAAAGATTTGCAGGGTAGGTGGATTGGCCACGCTAAATTGCCCTATTATTGGAAAGAAAAAATATGAGTACTCTAAATTTATTTTTAAAAAGATGCAAGGTCCTTCACTCTCCATCATCATGAATAATCAAGGGCTTTAAAACACAGGGCTCCAAAACTGATGCCCATAAATGCAGCAGTTCAAGCATTCTGTATTCGTTTATCTGTACTTGCTTGACGAATGATATTTGCATTGTTGCATGTGAATGAAGTTACTGATACCATTTTCTTTCGCCATTTCATCACTTTGTCATTTCACCACTAGAACCAGGAGTCCATCAGTGGGTTACGGTGCCAGTCATGGTTCAATGGGTAGCACGCTCTCTGTGGGTTCAAGTCAGACACCAGGCATTGGAGCGGATACTCAAGTGCAGAACTGCAATGCTGCAGATTCAGACTGCTACACAGTCAGAAATGAAGTCCTTCAAGTTAAACTGAAGTTATTCAAGTTACATCAGTGACTTCTGGTGGTGGCATGTAGAAGTTTGCACACTAGGTAGCTCCCGCCAAGGTACTTGTTGTTTTGATCCTTATTGTTCAGTTCTCGGGGTATTTTGGTGAACAAACTCAGCCTCTCTAAAGGTTTAGTGAGCCTGTCGATGAAGTAACGTTAAAGATCTCAAAAAAAGACTGGTAACAGGGCGGCATATGGCGCAGTGGTTAGCACTCGGACTGCGGCGCTGAGGACCCGGGTTCGAATCCCGGCCCCGGATCACTGTCCTTGTGGAGTTTGCACATTCTCCCCGTGCTTGCGTGGGTTTCGCACCCACAACCCAAAAGATGCGAAGGTTAGGTAGATTGGCCACGCTAAATTGCCCCTTAATTGGAAAAATGAATTGGGTGTTTTAAATTTTTTAAAAAAGATTACGAAAACGTTTTTAAAAGTCACCCCTCACTTTTTAAACTCCAGTGGAAACAAGCCCAGCCATAGCAACGTCTTCTCAGAAAACAAACCACTCATTCCAGGTATCAATCTCCTTCAACCACTTTCAATGCATTTATATCCTTCCTTAAATAACAAAGATATCCATTTGGATTGGATAATCATAATGTGGGTGCTAATGACAGTCACAATTATAAAGGACATCATAAAAATATATCTATATTGACCAAAATTACTCTAGGTAAAGGGCGACATGTGGCGCAGTGGTTAGCACTGGGACTATAGTGCTGAGGACCCAGCTTCGAATCCCGGCCCTGGGTCACTGTCTGTGTGGAGTTTGCACATTCTCCCCGTGTCTGCATGGGATTCACCTCCACAACCCAAAAGATGTGATTAGGTGGATTGGCCACGCTAAATTGCCCCTTAATTGGAAAAAAATAAATAATTGGGTACTCAAAATTTATTATTTTATAAAAATTACTCTAGCAACAATTGAAAATGATTAATGGGGCAGCACGGTGGCGCAGTGGGTTAGCCCTGATGCCTCACGGCGCCGAGGTCCCAGGTGCACTCCCGGCTCTGGGTCACTGTCCATGTGGAGTTTGCACATTCTCCCCGTGTTTGCGTGGGTTTCGCCCCACAACCCAAAGATTCTTTTTTAAAATAAATTTAGACTACCCACTTCATTTTTTCCAATTAAGGGGCAATTTAGCGTGGCCAGTCCACCTACCCTGCTCATCTTTGGGTTGTGGGGGCGAAACCCACGCAAACACGGCGAGAATGTGCAAACTCCACACGGACAGTGACTCAGAGCCAGTATCGAACCTGGGACCTCGGCGCCGTGAGGCAGCAGGGCTAACCCACTGCGCCACCGTGCTGCCCTCCCACAACCCAAAGATGTGCAGGGTAGGTGGATTGGCCGTGCTAAATTGCCCTTAATTGGAAAAAATTAATTGGGTTCTCTAAAATTAAAAAAAAAGAAAATAATTTTTCTTTTCAGGCTAATAGAATAGATGGCATTGAGGTACTTAGGGAAGAGGTGTTGGCAATTCTGGACAGGCTGAAAATAGATAAGTCCCCGGGACCTGATGGGATTTATCCTAGGATTCTATGGGAGGCCAGGGAAGAGATTGCTGGACCTTTGGCTTTGATTTTTATGTCATCATTGGCTACAGGAATAGTGCCAGAGGACTGGAGGACAGCAAATGTGGTCCCTTTGTTCAAAAAGGGGAGCAGAGACAACCCCGGCAACTATAGACCGGTGAGCCTCACGTCTGTAGTGGGTAAAGTCTTGGAGGGGATTATAAGGGACAAGATTTATAATCATCTAGATAGGAATGATATGATCAGGGATAGTCAGCATGGCTTTGTGAAGGGTAGGTCATGCCTCACAAACCTTATTGAGCTCTTTGAGAAGGTGACTGAACAGGTAGACGAGGGTAGAGCAGTTGATGTGGTGTATATGGATTTCAGCAAAGCGTTTGATAAGGTTCCCCACGGTAGGCTATTGCAAAAAATACGGAGGCTGGGGATTAAGGGTGATTTAGAGATGTGGATCAGAAATTGGCTAGCTGAAAGAAGACAGAGGGTGGTGGTTGATGGGAAATGTTCAGAATGGAGTACAGTCACAAGTGGAGTACCACAAGGATCTGTTCTGGGGCCGTTGCTGTTTGTCATTTTTATCAATGACCTAGAGGAAGGCACAGAAGGGTGGGTGAGTAAATTTGCAGATGATACTAAAGTCGGTGGTGTTGTCGATAGTGTGGAAGGATGTAGCAGGTTACAGAGGGATATAGATAAGCTGCAGAGCTGGGCTGAGAGGTGGCAAATGGAGTTTAATGTAGAGAAGTGTGAGGTGATTCACTTTGGAAGGAATAACAGGAATGCGGAATATTTGGCTAATGGTAAAGTTCTTGAAAGTGTGGCTGAGCAGAGGGATCTAGGTGTCCATGTACATAGATCCCTGAAAGTTGCCACCCAGGTTGATAGGGTTGTGAAGAAGGCCTATGGAGTGTTGGCCTTTATTGGTAGAGGGATTGAGTTCCGGAGTCGGGAGGTCATGTTGCAGCTGTACAGAACTCTGGTCCGGCCGCATTTGGAGTATTGCGTACAGTTCTGGTCACCGCATTATAGGAAGGACGTGGAGGCTTTGGAGCGGGTGCAGAGGAGATTTACCAGGATGTTGCCTGGTATGGAGGGAAAATCTTATGAGGAAAGGCTGACGGACTTGAGGTTGTTTTCGTTGGAGAGAAGAAGGTTAAGAGGAGACTCAATAGAGGCATACAAAATGATCAGGGGGTTGGATAGGGTGGACAGTGAGAGCCTTCTCCCGCGGATGGATATGGCTGGCACGAGGGGACATAACTTTAAACTGAGGGGTAATAGATATAGGACAGAGGTCAGAGGTAGGTTCTTTACGCAAAGAGTAGTGAGGCCGTGGAATGCCCTACCTGCTACAGTAGTGAACTCGCCAACATTGAGGGCATTTAAAAGTTTATTGGATAAACATATGGATGATAATGGCATAGTGTAGGTTAGATGGCTTTTGTTTCGGTGCAACATCGTGGGCCGAAGGGCCTGTACTGCGCTGTATTGTTCTATGTTCTATGTTCTATGTTCTAATTAACTGCAATTTCACTGGAATGGAGTGCAGAGACTTGGCAGGACTTAGTTGTGTTCCAAGAGAAGGCAAGACAAAAGAAAATGACTTTGGTGAAGAAAATGGTTATAAATGATGGAACTGGTCAGGAGGCAAGATTTTGCCCTTCATAAATATCAGATGGATCATCAGTGGGGCACAGGGCTAACAGCAATCTGCTTACACCAAGAAATCAAAACCACAACACAGAGTGCCAGGGAGCAATTACCATATGTGGGCAAGTTTTCCATCTTTCAACAACTTACATTTTATAGCACTTTTAGGGTTGTAAAAGGTTCAAACTTTACAACAATACAATCAGACAAAATAATTGACACTGAGCCATAAAAGTCATTCGGACAGAGGCTTGGTCAAAGGGATAGATTTTAAAGCAAAGGAGGAGAGAAAGAGAGCTACTTGAGAGGGGGTGGGGGGGGGGGGCGGAATTGTAGAGCTTAGGACCAAGGCAACTGAAGACACAGCACCCAACGATGTCACAAAGTAACCTGGATTTGTGCCAAAGGTCAGAACTGGAGGAACGTACAGATCGCAGAGGGTTGTAGGAGGTTAAAGAGATAGGGAGGGCCAATGCCATAGAATCATTTAAACATAGTGGTGAACATTTTAAAAATCAAGGTGTCTAGAGCCAGAGTTTCGGATGAACTTCAGTTTACAGAGGATGGGAAACCAGCCTGGGAAGTATTGGAATAGTTTATTAATTTATGGAATACTGTCCACAGCACTCTGCAGCATTCAATTTACCTTGCATGCTCTGCTGGGTATTGTTTTTCTCAAAACCACAAGCCAGTCACTTTAAAACAACCCATAGGGGCTTGTGCAGGCTGCCCCCAAATTATTTAAATGTGCCAAGAGGCACTTAAAGCTCAAACTCATTCAGTGCAAGATAAACAAAAATCTCAAAATGTGCACCTTAAGCAAGGCAATTTTAATAATAATAATAATAATAATAATAATAATAATAATAATAATCGCTTATTGTCACAAGTAGGCTTCAATTAAGTTACTGTGAAAAGCCCCTGGTCGCCACATTCTGGCACCTGTTCGGGGAGGCCGGTGCGGGAATTGAACCCGCGCTGCTGGCCTTGTTCTGCATTACAAGCCAGCTGTCTCAGCCCGCTGTGCAAAACCAGCCACCCCTTTCTGCAGATTAACACATTTTGTACATTCACACTGGGCACTCTGGAGCACATCAGCAGCAAATTCACCCTTAAAGTAAGTTTGCAACCTGCTTGTGGCTTGTTTTTCAGGTTACTGATCTGTTTCGTTGCCGTAGACACAGATCAGACTATTAATCCATCAGACTGTTGTTTTCTGACTGCAATGCATCTGATATAGCTCTGCTGCCCCACCTCCTGCAGTGTTGGCCACCACAAGCCCTCAAATATAGCACTTCCTCAAGCCCTCAAATATAGCACTTTCATTAATGCTTCTTTCACCAGAACATGCTGCATGTGATCGATTTAAGCATATACACAGGAGCAGCCAGCACAAACAGCAGAGGAACTGTTAACACGCCAGCCTACATGGAGCAATACAACTTTCAACAGCGATACCGCACAGAACCAATTCTGCAGCAAGTTGTATATAGTCCCATTCTCACTCTCTTATATTGGATCCCAATCCTCAAAAACCTCGATTTTAAAATTCTCACCCTCCTGATCAAATCTCTCTATGGCTTCGCTCGTCCCTCTATGCATCCCCCAGTCCTAAACCTCCAAGAGCTGCATTCCTCCGATTGTAGCCTCATTCTTATCCCCAAGAGTCCCTTTGCTCCACCATTGGCAGTTGTGTCTTCAGTTACCTACAGTAAAAAGTCTTACAACACCAGGTTAAAGTCCAACAGGTTTGTTTTGAATCACTAGCTTTCGGAGCACAGTTCCTTCCTCAGGTGAATGAGGTGGGTTCCAGAAACACAAGACTTCTTAATGTACTCACCCCAGTCCAACGCCGGCAACTCCATTTCAGTTATCTAGACAAAACTCTGGAACGCCCTCCCTAAAATTCTCCACCTCTCTTTCCAAATACCATTCTTAAAATCAACCTCTTTAACCAAGCTTTTGGTTATCCACCCAATATCTTTCTTTGGATCGGCGATCGATGCAACATCTTAGGATGCAGGCATTTCAAGTTGATGTTGTAATTTCCTGAGGGAATGGGGCTTGATGACCTTAAAGGTCTTTTACCCGTCAGATTTGCAACTTTAGGGCAGCATGGTGGCGCAGTGGTTAGCAGTGCAGTCTCACGGCGCCGAGGTCCCAGGTTCGCTCCCAGCTCTGGGTCACTGTCTGTGTGGAGTTTGCACATTCTCCCCATGTTTGCGTGGGTTTCGCCCCCACAACCCAAAGATGTGCAAGGTAGGTGAATTGATCACGCTAAAATTGCCCCTTAATTTGGAAAAAATTAATTGGGTACTCAATTGTTTTTTAAATAAAATAAAATAGATTTACACCTTTAACTGGATGTGACTTGAAAACTATTTAGTATCAGCCCAATTCTGATGGTAGCACACTTCCCTCCAAGCTTCAATGAAAAATAATACAACTTGAAATTGTTTACACACATCAATTTTAGAGTCACGTGGTTAGCACTGCTCCGTCACAGCGCCGAGGACCTGGGTTCGATCCCAGCCCCGGGTCAGTGTCCGTGTGAAGTTTGCACATTCTCCCCGTGCTTGCTTGGGTCTCACCCTCCAACCCAAAAGATGTGCAGGTTAGATGAATTGGCGACGCTAAATTGCCCCTTAATTGGGAAAAAAAAGAATCGGGTACTCAAAATTTATATTTAAAAAACTTTTAGGGTCACAGTGAAGTTTGCAAAGAGACACCAGATGTAGTGATGTCTTACTGTGTCAAACTTAAGACCAAAATAAACACTTCAATCAGAAAAAGATGGGAGTGACTTTTCAGTTGTGAAGTTTCTTGCACCCAAGAGTGGCACGGTGGCACAGTTGTTAGCAAATCTGCCTCACAGCGCCGAGGATCCGGGTTTGATCCCAGCCCCAGGTGTGGAGTTTGCACATTCACCTTGTCTGTGTGGGTCTCACCACCATGTGCCTGGTAGGTGGATTTTAATTGGGAAAAAAATGAATCGGGTGCTTTTTTTCCAATTAAGGGACAATTTAGCGTGGCCAATCCACCTACCCTGCACATCGTTGGGTTGTGGGGGCGAAACCCATGCAAACACGGGGAGAATGTGCAAACTCACCACAGGCAGTGACCCAGAGCCGGGATCGAACCTGGGATCTCGGGGGCGTGAGGCAGCAGGGCTAACCCACTGCGCCACCGTGCTGCCCTTGAATCAGGTACTGTAATTTTTTTTATTTTTTTTTAAGTTTCTTGCATCTGAAGTATTGCCTTGCATTTTCCTTTTGCAGAGCCTGACTGACATACTATCCAAAGAATCGGTTCCATTAACTGTTTTTCTCTCCACAGAAGGTATTTCTGAGTTTTCTGAGACAAACTTGCTGAGTTTTCCAGCATTTTGCTTTCACTGCTATAGCACCTCGGGACATTCCAAACCATTTTACAACTAATTATTTAATTTTGAAGTGTAGTCAACTGTTGCAATATAGTAAACATAATGGCCAATCCGCAAATAACAAAATCCCACAAACAGCAATGTGATAAATGACTGGATAATCTGTGTCAGGTAACCTGGGTCATGGGATAAATATTGTCTCAAGAAATTGGGGGGCACTCTTCAAATAGTGTCATTCACCGGAACTTTCACATCTGTCTGAGAGGGACGTACTCAAGCTTGGGCAGCTGCCACCAGGGTGCAATGGGGAAAGGCAACTGTCAGCAAACGTACACCGAGGAGCTGGGACCCCTCGGACTGTGTGCTTAACCCTAACTGTATCGAAGCACCGGATGGTGTAACATGACTGACGCATATAGCTGAATTCTTGTACTCTCTGTAATGAAAATATTGAAACGCAAATAACAATCTTATTACTGAGTTGAGGCACCTCAAGGGTGCACCCTGGCCTCTGGAGAAAACACGAGCGTCATTGTACTTTCCCATTATGACAATTTGAAATGTATTTCATAGAATAGAATCCCTACAGTGCAGGCCATTCAGCCCATCAAGCCTACACCAACCCTTGAAAGAAGGCCCTACCTATGCCCATGACCTGACCTTATTGGCACAGTAGCAGTAGTTAGCGCTGTTGTTTCACAGCGCCAGGATCCCAGGTTTGATTCCCGGCGTGGCTCACGGTCTGTGCGGAATCTGCACGTGTATGTGTGGGTTTCCTCCGGGTGCTCCGGTTTCCTCCCACAAGTCCCGAAAGACGTGCTTGTTAGGAGAATTTGGACATTCTGAATTCTCCCTCCGTGTACCCGAACAGGCATCGGAATGTGGTGACTAGGGGCTTTTCACAGTAACGTCATTGCAGTGTTAATGTAAGCCTACTCGTGACAACAAAGATTATCACCTAACCTTTTGGACATTAAGGGCAATTTAGCATGGCCAATCCACCTAAACTGTACATCTTTAGACTGAGAGGGGAAACCAGAGACACGGGAAGAAAGTGTAAACAGTCACCCGAGGCCAGAATTGAATCCTGTACCCCGGAGCTGTGAGGCAGCGGTGCTAACCGCTGTGCCAAACCTACCACAACACTCCTTTCAGGGATTTTATGAACATAGATCATACAGTGCAGAAGGAGGCCATTTGGCCCATCGAGTCTGCACCCTATTCCCGTAACCCAATAACCCCATCTAACCTTTTTTTTTTTTTGCACACAAAGGTACAATTTAGCATGGCCAATCCACCTAACCTGCAAATCTTTGGACTGTGGAAGGAAACCGGAGCACCCGGAGGAAACCCACGCAGGCACGGGGAGAACGTGCAAACTCCGCACAGGCAGTGACCCAAGCCGGGAATCGAACCTGGGACCCTGGAGCTGTGAAGCCACAGTGTTAACCACTGTGCTACCATGCTGCCCCCTTTTTTTTGGATGGATGAATAAAGTATATATTTTGCAAGGGAAAAGGGTCTGTTTAATGGCTCATCCCAAAGACCCTACCCAGGGCAGTGTAGCCCACCCTCAGTTGGGAGTCAGCCTGGATGATGGATGGGGTTGACTCTCTGAACAGGTTCCCATCCTCAGGCCGCAACCCCCCCCCCCCCGTGCCTTTATGTCAGGGGGGGGGGGGGGGGGGCGACAGCTTTCCACACCTCAGAGCCGGCCCAAATACAGGCTCGTTCAAACTGAGCGCGGTGTGCAAGCTTTAAAAAAAGAAAGAAGCACACGGGGCTCCAAACGTTGACTCCTGGCGCGGGAAGACCCGCTAGGCCTCGCCTCATCCCCGGCCTGGATTAGTCGGTCTTACCGGGTGGGGACTCCCGGGTGCGGGTGGCGGTGGTGCTGCCGCTGCTGGTGAATGAGCTGCTGGAGCTGGAGGAGCTGCTGCTGGAAATGCTGTTGTTGGGGGAACATCTCGCCGGTTGATTTTGTGCGGAGGCCGGGCCCTTGCTATTGTTGTCGGGAGGGAAGGACTCGCGCGCGCCTCGCCGACCTGCGACTGTTTCTTCCCGCGGACGGGGAGGACCAGAGCCGCCGTGCGGCCACAGAGGGCACTCCCGCAACAGCGACGCCGGAGGCCGGGAGCAGCTCCTGCTGCCAGTGTAAAAGATGGCGCCTTCCACTCTAGTTGGACACCAGGATAAAAGATGGCGGCACCACCATGCTTACAGTCCAGACAGATCGTTCCATACATGGAACAACATAGGCCAAACATAAATACACAATGGAAATACATAGGCACAGGCATAGCATACAGGTGTGTAGTACTATTCAGTTAGAAGTTTTACACCATAGAACATACAGTGCAGAAGCAGCCCAATCGGCCCATGAAGTCTGCACCAACTCACTTCCACCCTATCCCCGTAACCCAATAACCCCTAACCTTTTTGGACATTAAGGGCAGTTTTAGCATAGCCAATCCACCTAACCTGCACGTCTTTGGACTGTGGGAGGAAACCGGAGGAAACCCACGCAGAAGCGGGGAGAACATGCAGACTCCGCACAGTGACCCAGTGGGGAATTGAACCTGGGATCCTGGCGCTGTGAAGCCACGGTGCTATCCACTTGTGCTACCTTGCTGCCCAAAAGATAAAGTCCAACAGGTTTATTTGGACTCACTAGCTTTTCGGTGTAGGAGCTGAAAATGAAATGAAATGAAAATCGCTTATTGTCACAAGTAGGCTTCAAATGAAGTTACTGTGAAAAGCCCCTAGTCGCCACATTCTGGCGCCTGTTCGGGGAGACTGTTACGGGAATCGAACCGTGCTGCTGGCCTGCCTTGGTCTGCTTTAAAAGCCAGCGATTTAGCCCTGTGGTAAACAGCCCCTCCGAAAGCTCGTCATTCTAAATAAACCGGTTGAACTTTAACCTGGTGTTTTAAGATTTCTTACTGTGCCCACCCCAGTCCAACACTGGCATCTCCACATAATGTAGTACTACTCAGTAAAGAAGATGTGTGAAGAGCAGATCAGTCCATAAGAGGGTTGTTCAGGAGTCTGGTAACGGGGGGGGGGGGGTTGGAAGCAGCTGTTTTGGAGTCAGTGCATGTTCTCAGATTTTTGTATCTCTTACCCGATCTCCTGCGGGAAGTTAGAAGTGAATAAACCGGGTGGGTGGGAGGGTCTTTGATTATGCTGCCCACTTTCCCAAGGCAGTGGGAGGTGTAGACAGAGTCAGTGGCTGGGAGGCGGGTTCGGGTAATGGACTGGGCATTGTTCACGACTCTCTGAAGTTTCTTACAGTCTTGGGCCGAGCAGCTCCCATACAAGACTGTGATGCAGCCAGATAGATCTGGTCACACAGGTCACAAACATGAGAGGTGACCTCTGTTTTTCTCTCTCTCCACAGATGCTGCCAGACCTGCTGATCTTTCCAGCATTTTCTGGTTTTAGTTCCAGCATCGGCGGAATCATTTTGCTTTTGTACTGGATGTTGTAACAGTCATCTAACCTTTTTGAGGTGTTCAGGGCATCAGGTCAATGTCAATATATGGTGGATGCTGCATGGGAGTTTGAAACAAAAACAGAAAATGCTGGGAGTGGACGGTTTTGGCAGCTTCAGAGAAATGGTCTGAAGATTATTGACCTGAAACATTAATTCTGTCTCTCTCGCAGAGGCTGCCAGACCTCGACTATTTCCAGCATTTGCTATTTAATCTGATGTCGAGATTGAAGTTTGATTCCAAGCTTAGAATCAACGATTTGTACTTCCATTTTGCTCTTCACAACCTCAGAATATCTCAAAGCATTTTACAGTAAATTGGGAAGCCATTCAACCCATCGTGTCCACTCCGGCTCCCAAAACAGCTACACAGCTAGCCCAACCCTATCTCCGTAGTCCTTTAAATCAATCCCTTTCAAATATATATCCAGCTCTCTTTTGAAACCTCCTATGGAATCCGCTTCCACCACTCTCCCAGGCAGCGCATTACAAATCCCAACAACCCTCTGAGTAAAGAAGTTTTTCCTCAGCTCACTCCTAGCTCTCTTGCTGACCATCTTCAAAATTGTGACCCTTAGTCACTGACATACCAACTAATGGAAACAGAATATCTTATTAAATCTGGTCCTTGTAAATCCGAACTACTAGAAAAGGGTCCTTCATAGAATCAAAGCTGGGTTCATATAGCTGTTTGCATTTGGCCAAACAGAATGGCTACATAACTGCACTTCTAAAAGATAATTTTATTGAATAACCGCTTCAGTACTAAGAGGGTGCTGCAGCTGTCGAGGAAGCTGTCTTCATTTGAGACTTAAACAAAGATCTTGTCTGTCCCCTCAGGCAGATCTTTAAAACAATTCTCTGGCACTGTTGTTTAGCACAGGGCTAAATCACTGGCTTCGAAAGCAGACCAAGGCAGCACGGTTCAATACCCGTACCAGCCTCCCCGAACAGACACCGGAATGTGGCGACTAGGGGCTTTTCACAGTAACTTCATTTGAAGCCTACTTGTGACAATAAGTGATTTTCATTTCATTTAATTTCACTATTTCAAACAAGAGCAATGGAGGTGTGTGTCTTGGCCAATTATCCTTCAACCAGCATCACTAAAAACATTGGGCGCGATTCTCTGCTCCCAGCGCCGTTTCAGAGAATCGCCTGGGTCGCCAAATTTTCCCGCGACGACGGTCCGACGCCACGGAAGCAGCCAGATCGGCACAATCGCGTTTTGCACGGTCCAGTGAATCGCCCGAGACAGCCAAAATGGCGATTCACCGGTACCCCTGCGATTCTCAGTGCTGGATGGGCCAAGTGGCCTGCACAAAACGGCGGGTTCCCCCCGGCGCCGTTCACACCTGGTCACTGCCGGCGGGAACAGTGCGGGATCGCTGGGGGGGAGTGGCCTGCGGGGGTGGGGGAGGGGAGATGCTGCTCCGGGGGGGGCCTCAAATGGGGTCTGGCCCGCGATCGGTGCCCACCGATCGTCAGGCCGGCCTCTCTGAAGGAGGACCTCCTTTCTTCCGCAGCCCCGCAAGATCCGTCGGACATCTTCTTGCGGGTTGGACTCGGGGAGGACGGCAACCACGCATGCGCGGGTGACGGCAGTTATGCGGCGCTGGCCGCTTCATGTATGTGGCGGCGCCTTTACGCGGCGCCAAGGCCTGGCGCGCGTAAATGACGCGGCGCCGCTCCTAGCCCATTTTCGGGTCCTGAATCGGTCGGGATAGGGGCCGTTTCGCGCCGTCATGAACCTCGACGGTGTTCACGACGGCGCGAACACTCTGTCTCCATTTCAGAGAATCGCGCCCATTATCTGGTCATTATCACATGGCTATTTGAGGGAATTTACTGTGTGCTAATGATTTGCTGTGTATTGTTAATATCCTGGACCAGACCCCAACATTTGGTAGGGTACCGGACAAGAACCACTTTTTTTTATTTGTAAAACTGTGATTAAAGGATACTTCGCCACAGAAGTGATTCCGCTGATGTATCTTTAATATTAAAACAAACTTTATTCTTAATATAAGATTAAACACATTACCATCACAGAAAATAGCTTACAATTAAGTTAAACAATTCTTAACAATGTTTTGTAAGGACTTCCGGGTGCGGCGATGACCAGCTGAGTCGCACGTTTCGGCAGCTCCCGGTGGAACGGACTTTTGGGCTCTTAATAAGAGCCCCAACGGCAATTTTAACGGCTAAAAGTACTGTGCAGTGAACCAGAAGGGAATCCCCCCTGGATACGGATGAAAAAAGGAGAGGAAGGTGGCCGGATTGCGGTGGATCCTTTAGAGCAGCGGCAAGGAAGGCAAGCAAAAACCAAGATGGCGTCGGAAGGTGGCAGTTTAATATGGGGCCCTGAACAACACGAGTTTTTGAAACGCTGCGTGGAAGAACTCAAAAAGGAAATGAAGAAGGAGCTGTTGGCCCCGATATTACAGGTGATCGAAGGGCTAAAGGAGGAGCAAAAGACCCAGGAGCGGGAGCTTCGGGTTGTGAAGGCAAAGGCTGCCGAGAATGAGGACGACATACAGGGCCTGGTGGTGAAGACGGAGATGCACGAGGCACACCATAAACGATGTGTGGAAAGGCTGGAGGCGCTGGAGAACAACGCGAGGAGGAACAACCTAAGGATTCTTGGTCTTCCTGAAGGTGCGGAGGGAGCGGACGTCGGGGCATATGTGAGCACAATGCTGCACTCGTTAATGGGAGCGGAGGCCCCGGCGGGTCCGCTGGAGGTGGAGGGAGCATACCGAGTGATGGCGCGAGGACCGAGAGCAGGAGAAATTCCGAGAGCCATCGTGGTGAGATTCCTCCGTTTTAAGGATAGAGAGATGGTCCTTAGATGGGCAAAGAAAACTCGGAGCAGTAAGTGGGAGAACGCGGTGATCCGCGTATACCAAGACTGGAGTGCGGAGGTGGCGAGAAGGAGGGCGAGCTTTAATCGGGCCAAGGCGGTGCTTCACAAAAAGAAGATAAAATTCGGAATGCTGCAACCGGCAAGACTGTGGGTCACATATTGAGGGAGGCACCACTACTTTGAGACGGCGGATGAGGCGTGGACTTTTATCGTGGAAGAAAAATTGGAATGAGTGGATTATTAAAAAAAGAACGTTTGAAACAAAGTGGTGGGGCGAGTATGGGGGGCGAAGAGGGGGGTAAAAAGGGGGGAAAGAGGAGTTTTATGTTATTAATCCTGCGATGTAACTTTTCTCTCTTCCACAGGAGGTGGTGGGGGGAGGAAAGGAGGTGGAAGAGATGGGGGGGTTGGCCATTGGGGGCGGGGCCAAGGGGGAAGCGTGGGCTCGGTTCCCGCGCTATGATAATCATGGCAGGAATAGGGAAGCAGGAAGGAGGGGGCGTCGCACGGTGCGAGCCGAGGTCACGGGGGAAGCCGAGGTCGGCCAGAGTTTGCTGACTTCTGGGAGCAACATGGGGGGTGTAACTACGCTAGTGGGGGATCTAGCGGGGGGGGGGGGGTGGGAGGGGGGAATTATTGGGCTGCTGGGGAGAGGGAAGAGCTGGTATGGGGTGGGATGGGCGGGGGGGCACCGCCTGGTGGGGACACAGCTGCGTGGGAACCGGGTGAGGAGCTGGAAAAAGGGGATGGCTAATCGACAAGGGGGGGGGTAAAAAGCCCCCCAACCCGGCTGATCACGTGGAACGTGAGAGGGCTGAACGGGCCGATAAAGAGGGCACGGGTACTCGCACACCTTAAGAAACTTAAGGCAGACGTGGTTATGTTACAGGAAACGCACTTGAAACTGATAGACCAGGTGAGACTACGCAAAGGTTGGGTGGGGCAGGTGTTCCATTCGGGGCTAGATGCGAAAAACAGGGGGGTGGCTATATTAGTGGGGAAGCGGGTAATGTTTGAGGCAAAGACTATAGTGGCGGATAACAGGGGCAGATACGTGATGGTGAGTGGCAAACTACAGGGGGAGACGGTGGTTTTGGTAAACGTATATGCCCCGAACTGGGATGATGCCAATTTTATGAGGCGTATGCTAGGACGCATCCCGGACCTAGAGGTGGGAAAGTTGGTAATGGGGGGAGATTTCAATACGGTGTTGGAACCAGGGCTGGACAGGTCGAGGTCCAGGACTGGAAGGAGGCCGGCAGCAGCCAAGGTGCTTAAAGATTTTATGGAGCAGATGGGAGGAGTAGACCCGTGGAGATTTAGCAGACCTAGGAGTAAGGAGTTTTTGTTTTTCTCCTATGTCCACAAAGTCTATTCGCGAATAGACTTTTTTGTTTTGGGAAGGGCATTGATCCCGAAGGTGAGGGGAATGGAGTGTACGGCTATAGCCATTTCGGATCACGCTCCACATTGGGTGGACTTGGAGATAGGGGAGGAAACAGAAGGGCGCCCACCCTGGAGAATGGACATGGGACTAATGGCAGATGAGGGGGTGTGTCTAAGGGTGAGGGGGTGCATTGAAAAGTACTTGGAACTCAATGAAAATGGGGAGGTCCAGGTGGGAGTGGTCTGGGAGGCGCTGAAGGCAGTGGTTAGAGGGGAGCTGATATCAATAAGGGCACATAAAGGAAAGCAGGAGAGTAGGGAACAGGAGCGGTTACTGCAAGAACTTCTGAGGGTGGACAGGCAATATGCGGAGGCACCAGAGGAGGGACTGTACAGGGAAAGGCAAAGGCTACACGTAGAATTTGACTTGCTGACAACGGGTACTGCAGAGGCACAGTGGAAGAAGGCACAGGGTGTACAGTACGAATATGGGGAGAAGGCGAGCAGGTTGCTGGCCCACCAATTGAGGAAAAGGGGAGCAGCGAGGGAAATAGGGGGAGTGAGGGATGAGGAAGGAGAGATAGAGCAGGGAGCGGAGAGAGTGAATGGAGTGTTCAAGGCATTTTATAAAAAATTATACGAAGCTCAACCCCCGGATGGGAGGGAGAGAATGATGGACTTTCTGGACCGGCTGGAATTTCCCAAGGTGGAGGAGCAGGAAAGGGTGGGACTGGGAGCACAGATTGAAATAGAGGAAGTAGTGAAAGGAATTAGGAGCATGCAGGCGGGGAAGGCTCCGGGACCGGATGGATTCCCAGTTGAATTTTACAGGAAATATGTGGACTTGCTCACCCCGCTACTGATGAGGACCTTTAATGAGGCAAAGGAAAGGGGACAGCTGCCCCCGACTATGTCTGAGGCAACGATATCGCTTCTCCTAAAGAAGGAAAAGGACCCGCTGCAATGCGGGTCCTATAGACCTATTTCCCTCCTAAATGTAGACGCTAAGATTCTGGCCAAGGTAATGGCAATGAGGATAGAGGATTGTGTCCCGAGGGTGGTCCATGAGGACCAAACTGGGTTTGTGAAGGGGAGGCAGCTGAATACGAATATACGGAGGCTGCTAGGGGTAATGATAATGCCCCCACCAGAGGGGGAAGCGGAGATAGTGGTGGCGATGGATGCCGAGAAAGCATTTGATAGAGTGGAGTGGGATTATTTGTGGGAGGTGCTGAGGCGATTTGGTTTTGGAGATGAGTATGTTGGATGGGTGCAGCTGTTGTATAGGGCCCCAGTGGCGAGTGTGGTCACGAATGGACGGGGATCTGCATACTTTCGGCTCCATAGAGGGACAAGGCAGGGATGCCCTCTGTCCCCATTATTGTTTGCACTGGCGATTGAGCCCCTGGCAATAGCAGTGAGGGGTTCCAAGAAGTGGAGGGGAGTACTTAGAGGAGGAGAAGAACACCGGGTATCTCTGTATGCGGATGATTTGTTGTTATATGTAGCAGACCCGGTGGAGGGGATGCCAGAGATAATGCAGACACTTCGGGAGTTTGGAGAATTCTCAGGATATAAACTGAACATGGGGAAAAGTGAGTTGTTTGTGGTGCATCTAGGGGAGCAGAACAGAGAAATAAAGGACTTTCCGCTGAGGAAGGTAACAAGGGACTTTTGTTACTTGGGGATCCAGATAGCCAAGAATTGGGGTACATTGCATAGGTTAAATTTAATGCGATTGGTGGAACAAATGGAGGAGGACTTCAAGAGATGGGACATGGTATCCCTGTCACTGGCAGGGAGGGTGCAGGCGGTTAAAATGGTAGTCCTCCCGAGATTCCTCTTTGTGTTTCAGTGCCTCCCGGTGGTGATCACGAAGGCTTTTTTCAAAAGGATCGAAAAGAGTATCATGAGTTTTGTGTGGGCCGGGAAGACCCCGAGAGTGAGGAAGGGATTCTTACAGCGTAGTAGGGATAGGGGGGGGCTGGCACTACCGAGCTTAAGTGAGTACTACTGGGCCGCCAATATCTCAATGCTGAGTAAGTGGATGGGAGAAGAGGAGGGAGCGGCGTGGAAGAGATTGGGAAGGGCGTCCTGTAGGGGGACTAGCCTACAAGCTATGGTGACGGCCCCATTGCTGTTCTCACCGAAGAAATACACCACAAGCCCGGTGGTGGTGGCGACTTTGAAAATTTGGGGACAGTGGAGACGGCATAGGGGAAAGACGGGAGCCTTGGTGGGGTCCCCGATAAGAAATCACCATAGGTTTGCCCCGGGGAGAATGGATGGGGGATTTGGAATATGGCAAAGAGCAGGAGTAACGCAACTGAAAGATCTGTTTGTGGATGGGAAGTTCGCAAGTCTGGGAGCGCTGACTGAGAAATATGGGTTGCCCCAAGGGAATGCATTCAGGTATATTCAACTGAGGGCTTTTGCGAGGCAACAGGTGAGGGAATTCCCGCAGCTCCCGATGCATGAGGTGCAGGACAGAGTGATCTCAAAGACATGGGTGGGGGACGGTAAGGTGTCAGATATATATAGGGAAATGAGGGACGAGGGGGAGATTATGGTAGATGAGCTGAAAGGGAAATGGGAAGAAGAGCTGGGGGAGGAGATTGAGGAGGGGCTGTGGGCGGATGCCCTAAGTAGGGTAAACTCATCGTCCTCGTGTGCCAGGCTAAGCCTGATTCAATTTAAGGTGTTACACAGGGCGCATATGACTGGAGCACGGCTCAGTAAATTTTTTGGGGTAGAGGATAAGTGTGCGAGATGCTCGAGAAGCCCAGCGAATCACACACACATGTTCTGGTCATGTCCGGCACTACAGAGGTTCTGGGTGGGGGTGACAAAGGTGCTTTCGAAAGTAGTGGGGGTCCGGGTCGAACCAAGCTGGGGGTTGGCTATATTTGGGGTTGCACAAGAGCCGGGAGTGCAGGAGGCGAGAGAGGCCGATGTTTTGGCCTTTGCGTCCCTAGTAGCCCGGCGCAGGATACTGTTGATGTGGAAGGAAGCCAAGCCCCCGGGGGTGGAGACCTGGGTAAATGATATGGCAGGGTTTATAAAGCTGGAACGGGGGGGGGGGGGGGGGGGGGGGTAGGGACCAGAAGGACTCTCAGGGTTGTTAATATATATGTATAATACGTATAGGTCGTTGCTATAAATAATTGTATATTGGACTGTTAAATCATATTTTTGGAGAGTGTTTATCTGAGACAAGGCAGTTGCCATTTAGTTTTAGTTTTCGTTTTTGTTATATATTATTTATTCTTTGTTTATAAAACAGGTCATTGTTATTTATACTGTTATATTATTGTGTAAAGGATACACAATGTACTGTGATGGTTGACCAAAAATTTTCAATAAAATATTTAAAAAAAAAACAATGTTTTGGAAGGGCCACGAAGAATCCAGCACGAGTTTTAAGGATACAAAATAATAACATTTATTTACTATAACATATATACATAACAGTAGCAGCAACTTCCCTTGCTCCATATTCCTTCCTGCTGGTTCCTGAACTGGCCAGCTTTATTTATACTAGGAGTTTACTAGTGGTTTCTCCGCCCCCCTCATTGGGGAAGCTCATACTCCCACAGGATTGTGGGATAGTCATTAGTCCCCAGCCAATGGTAAGTAGGCAGGTTATAACATCCCTCCCCTCCCAAAGTCCAAGGAATCCATCGAAAACCCTGGCGAAGGAGGGCGTCGGTCTCGTTTGGCCGCTGGCCGGACACCATTTGCACGTGGCGCTGGATCAGGCTGCGTGTAACGAGACGGAGACCGGCGCTTCCGTGATGAACGGCGCGGTTGTACATCCACGGCCCGTGGACCCGAGGATTCCCCCTCTGATGCATCCTGTGTCTCCATCTCGGAGTCAGAGTCTGCTGCCTCCGTCATGTCAGCGTCTCTATCTCCATTCGGTCCCGTAACGACCTGCGCAGGCTTCGAGCGAGGCACCAGTGGAAGATTGTGAGGACTACCTTCCCTTGTCTCTGGTCTCTGCGGCTGTTGAAATGAGCTCCGGGGGCAGGGAATCGTTTGAGGGGATGGTCTTCTGGACCGAACGTGGTCTACATGTTTTCGCTGGAGACGACCCTGGGCTTGCACTTGATAAGATATAGGGCTCGTTTGGCGAAAGATTACCCCAGGAACCCATTGGGCACCACCAGCAAAATTCCGAACGAACACTGGGTCACCGGGCGCAAACTGCCGAATCGACCGATGCCGAGAAAATCCCTGTCCCTGCCGTTCTTGTGTGCGGCGTACTTTTGCGCCAATATCCGGGAAAACCATACTAAGGCGGGTGCGAAGTCTCCGGCCCATTAGGAGTTCTGCGGGAGCTACCCCAGTCACTGCATAGGGGGTGGTCCTGTACGTAAACAAAAAGCGAGCCAGTCTCGTGTCCATTGATCCGGAAGACTGCTTCTTTAGGCCTCTTTTGAATGTCTGCACTGCGCGCTCTGCCAACCCATTTGAAGCCGGGTGGTAAGGGGCAGTGCAGATATGGCGGATGCCGTTCAACTTCGTGAACCTCGCAAACTCCTCACTCATGAATGGAGTGCCGTTATCCGTGACCAGCACCTCGGGGAGGCCATGCGTACTAAACGATAAACGCATCTTTTCAATTGTTGCGCAGGACGTTGTCCCCTGCATCTTATGCACCTCTAGCCATTTGGACTGGGCGTCAATTAGTAGAAGGAACATGGATCCATGAAAAGGGCCTGCGAAATCTGCATGCAAGCGTGCCCAAGGCCGCCCTGGCCATTCCCAGTGATGTAGGGGCGCGGCCGGCGGAAGCTTCTGATGCTCCTGGCAAATGGAGCAGTTTTGGGCCACCTTCTCAATGTCGGTGTCGAGGCCTGGCCACCAGACATAACCCCGGGTCAACATTTTCATTTTGGTCACGCCTGGATGCCCATTGTGCAAGTCTGATAGTATCAGCTCCTGGCCTTTTTCCGGGACAATCACACGCGTCCCCCACAAGAGGATGCCGTCTTCCACGCTGAATTCTGACAGCTTGGAGGAAAATGCCCGCAACTCGCCTGGGAACTGTCTATGCTGCCCACCATACAGGACTATGTGCCGAACCTTTGACAGGACTGGCTCTGTCTGGGTCCACTCACGGATCTGTGATGCCGTGACAGGCAAGGTGTCCATAAAATTTAGGGTTGCAACCACCTCACCGGTCGTGGGGGTTGACATGGGGCCGGTCGATAAAGGCAATCGGCTCAGTGCGTCGGCATTTGCTATCTGCGAACCTGGTTTGTGCTCCAGAGAATACTCGTATGTAGCAAGCAACAAAGCCCAGCGCTGGATCCGTGCAGAAGCAATGGGCGGTATTGGCTTATCCTCTCTGAAAAGTCCCAGCAGGGGCTTATGATCAGTCACGATAGTGAAATGGCGGCCGTACATGTACTGGTGGAAGCGTTTCACCGCAAAAACCACTGCCAGGCCCTCCTTCTCGATCTGCGCGTACTTTTTCTCCGCTGCAGTCAATGTGCGGGAGGCGAAAGCTATCGGTCGTTCGGCCCCGTTCTCCATCTTGTGGGACGGGACGGCCCCAATACCATACGGGGATGCATCACATGTGACGAGCAAAGGCTTTCCAGGATCATAGTGGGTTAGTAACCCAGACGACGACAATTGTTGCTTTACCCGCCGGAAAGCGGTTTCTTGCGGCTGACCCCAAACCCAGGTGTGATTTTTCTTTAGCAGAAGGTGCAAAGGGGCCAGCGTAGTTGCCAGATTGGGGAGGAACTTCCCGTAATAGTTTACGAGACCAAGAAAAGAACGAAGATGCGAAGTGTCAGTCGGGGAGGGGGCATGTTGAATTGCACGCACCTTCTCTGCGACGGGGTGCAGACCTTCGCGGTCCACCCGATAACCTAGGTAGACTACTTCCTTTGCCTGAAATACGCACTTTGTGCGACGTAAACGGACTCCAGCCTCCGAAAGGCGTCTAAGGACAGCCTCTAGATTTTCCAAATGTTCCTGCTCCGACGTCCCTGTAATCAAAACGTCATCTAGGTAGACAGCCACATGTGGTAAACCTCTCAAAATGCCCTCCATAACATGTTGAAAAATTGCGCAGGCAGAGGATACTCCAAAGGGCAACCGTGTATATTCATACAGGCCCCGGTGTGTATTAATCGTTACATATGGTCGGGAGGCAGGGTCCAGCTCCAACTGCAGGTAGGCGTGACTCATATCTAATTTTGTGAACGAGAGTCCACCTGCAAGTTTCGCGTAGAGATCCTCTATGCGAGGCATTGGATATCGCTCGAGTCGGGAAACCGTATTCACTGTATAGTCGCCACACAAGCGAACTGTGGCATCTGGCTTCATTACAGGTACAATTGGTGCTGCCCAGTCAGCAAAACGGACGGGCCTGATAATACCCAAACTCTCCAAATGAGTGAGCTCCCCTTCTACCTTCTCGAGCAAGGCATAAGGCACTGGGCGCGCCCAGAAATAGCGCGGCGTGGCTCCTGGTTCAACTTGGATACGGGCTACGGCCCCTTATATTTTCCCCACACCAGGCTGGAATACATCTGGGTATCGTCCTAGCACCTCAGTCAACCCTTCAGAAACTGTTTGGAGGATGTGCTGCCATTGCAACCGCAAATGGCGCAACCAGTCCCGACCCAACAGGTTGGGCCCATGGCCGCGCACCACGATAAATGGGAAACGCCCCTCCTGGCGTCCATAGACAACAGGGGTCATTGTAGTTCCTGCAATGTCCAGTGGTACCCCCGTGTAGATGGCCAACCTGGCCTGTGAGTCGGTTAATGTAAGGGTCTGTATACCCTGCTTGATGCGGTCGAATGTCCTCTGGGCGATCACGGAGACCGCTGCGCCAGTATCCAACTCCATCTCAAGCGGGTGGCCTTTGACCCGTACTGTCACCTTAATGGGGGCCACACGGGGAGCTGCCACACAATGCAGCTGCAGGCAGTCGTCCTCCGTCTCCACGTCCTCAGGAGTAGTCGCCGCAGGTTCATCCACATGGAAGGTACAGCCTCTGGGCTGGTCCCAGTTACGGCCCCTGGGCTGGCCCCAGTTTCGGTCGGAATGACGGCGCCTCTGGCGCCCCCAGGACCGCCGTCTGCTATGGAGTCGACGCCTACAAGTCTGACACGGACATGGCTCCTCATCCATTGGCTCTGGAGAAGGCTCCCTTTGGGGAGGAATGTCCGACAGCCACTGGCGTTGGTCCGGACGTTGCCTCGCCCAAGGTACCGCAGGAGTGTGGGGGGACGTTTTCGGACGGAAGGGGTTGCGCCCCAAGGCATGCACTTCCATTCCCTGTAGCTCCTGTACTCCTCGCTCTGCGCTCTCTCGGGACAATACTACTTGAATGGCCTGTTGAAAAGTCAATGTTGGCTCCGCTAACAACTTTCTCTGGGTGGCCGCATTGTTAATACCGCAAACCAAACGGTCGCGTAACATTTCTGACAAAGTCTCACCATAGTCACAGTACTCCGCAATCCTGCGTAGCCTGGATAGAAAATCGGCAAGGGATTCTCCAGGGGTCCTCTCAGCAGTATTAAACCGGTAACGCTGGACTAGCGTGGACGGGGTTGGGTTAAAATGTTGTCCCACTATATTCACAAGTTCATCAAACGTTTTGGTGTCCGGCGCAGCTGGGTACGTAAGGCTCCTAATCACCCCAAACGTATGCGGGCCGCAGGCGGTGAGCAATATGACCACCTGGCGCTCATTTTTGGTGATATTGTTTGCCCGGAAATAGTAACGCATCCGTTGTGTGTACTGGTTCCATCTTTCCAGCGCAGCATCAAAAACATCCAAACGTCCGTACAGAGGCATGGTATAATAGAAAACAACTTCCAACCTGTATCCAACAAAAATTCTGGGAGGTGGCTTCAGCAGTGTAGACAGCTATTCACTTTAACCTTCGTCGCCAGTTTTGTAAGGGCCACGAAGAATCCAGCACGAGTTTTAAGGATACAAAATAATAACAAACAAAGAACAAAGAAATGTACAGCACAGGAACAGGCCCTTCGGCCCTCCAAGCCCGTGCCGACCATGCTGCCCGACTAAACTACAATCTTCTACACTTCCTGGGTCCGTATCCTTCTATTCCCATCCTATTCATATATTTGTCAAGATGCCCCTTAAATGTCCCTATCGTCCCTGTTTCCACTACCTCCTCCGGTAGCGAGTTCCAGGCACCCACTACCCTCTGCGTAAAAACTTGCCTCGTACATCTACTCTAAACCTTGCCCCTCTCACCTTAAACCTATGCCCCCTAGTAATTGACCCCTCTACCCTGGGGAAAAGCCTCTGACTATCCACTCTGTCTATGCCCCTCATAATTTTGTATACCTCTATCAGGTCTCCCCTCAACCTCCTTCGTTCCAGTGAGAACAAACCGAGTTTATTCAACCGCTCCTCATAGCTAATGCCCTCCATACCAGGCAACATTCTGGTAAATCTCTTCTGCACCCTCTCTAAAGCCTCCACATCCTTCTGGTAGTGTGGCGACCAGAATTGAACACTATACTCCAAGTGTGGCCTAACTAAGGTTCTATACAGCTGCAACATGACTTGCCAATTCTTATACTCAATGCCCCGGCCAATGAAGGCAAGCATGCCGTATGCCTTCTTGACTACCTTCTCCACCTGTGTTGCCCCTTTCAATGACCTGTGGACCTGTACTCCTAGATCTCTTTGACTTTCAATACTCTTGAGGGTTCTACCATTCACTGTATATTCCCTACCTGCATTAGACCTTCCAAAATGCATTACCTCACATTTGTCCGGATTAAACTCCATCTGCCATCTCTCCGCCCAAGTCTCCAGACAATCTAAATCCTGCTGTATCCTCCGACAGTCCTCATCGCTATCCGCAATTCCACCAACCTTTGTGTCGTCTGCAAACTTACTAATCAGACCAGTTACATTTTCCTCCAAATCATTTATATATACTACAAAGAGCAAAGGTCCCAGCACTGATCCCTGTGGAACACCACTGGTCACAGCCCTCCAATTAGAAAAGCATCCCTCCATTGCTACTCTCTGCCTTCTATGGCCTAGCCAGTTCTGTATCCACCTTGCCAGCTCACCCCTGATCCCGTGTGACTTCACCTTTTGTACTAGTCTACCATGAGGGACCTTGTCAAAGGCCTTACTGAAGTCCATATAGACAACATCTACTGCCCTACCTGCATCAATCATCTTAGTGACCTCCTCGAAAAACTCTATCAAGTTAGTGAGACACGACCTCCCCTTCACAAAACCATGCTGCCTCTCACTATACGTCCATTTGCTTCCAAATGGGAGTAGATCCTGTCTCGAAGAATTCTCTCCAGTAATTTCCCTACCACTGAAGTAAGGCTCACCGGCCTGTAGTTCCCGGGATTATCCTTGCTACCCTTCTTAAACAGAGTAACAACATTGGCTATTCTCCAGTCCTCCGGGACAAATTATTTTTTTACTATAACATATATACATAACAGTAGCAGCAACTTCCCTTGCTACATGCTCCTTCCTGCTGGTTCCTGAACTGGCCAGCTTTATTTATACTAGGAATTTACTAGTGGTTTCTCCTCCCCCCTCATTGGGGAAGCTCATACTCCCACAGGATTGTGGGATAGTCATTAGTCCCCAGCCAATGGTAAGTAGGCAGGTTATAACACAATGATAGGAAACACTTTAACATCTAACTGATACCATCTCTGTCTCCAATTAAGCAAAGCCCACCACAGATCAAAAAAGATTTATAAATAAAGTTCGCAAGCATAGGGATGCTTGCTATCCTCTGGACAGAGATTTCTTGGAAAGACTGCTTGAAGAGAGAAGGAAATTCTTTCAGACACCTGCTGCAAGTCTTGCTGTCGTTTGGGGACTAAAAGCTAAACTGCTTGCCACAGGCCTAGCTCCACTCATTAATTTTATCATCTCTATCCCCTTTAGATCCCCTGATCTGCTTACCTAAGTCTAAACACTACTTTCCAGGAATCTTCTTTCTATAAGCAAAAGTCCATTAGGCCTCTCTTTGTAAACACATAAGGTTGGAATGAATGATGATCTCGCTTTTATGACATCTTAATCACATTTGTTTTTTAAGCCATGGTCTGGATATCTTAACTAGATTCTTTAAAAAATATTAGGCAACAGATATTAATATTTATATCTGAACTCAGGCTTTTAAAGACATTACTGCAACAGATATATATAATAATAATCTTTATTGTCACAAGTAGGCTTACATTAACACTGCAATGAAGTTACTGTGAAAAGCCCCTAGTTGTCACATTCCGGCGCCTGTTCGGGTACACGGAGGGAGAATTCATAATATCCAAATGACCTAACAGCACACCTTTATATATAATATAATCAATATTTTAAAATCCTAATTACAACAGTGACTTCACTTCAGACAGTTAATTCACTGCTTAAGTGATTTGAGACATTCTGACAATGTGAAATGCATTGTATAATTGCACCTCTTTTTAGTAAATGTCCAACCGAAGACGTGGAACTGGAACTTGAATAGGTAGCCCCTTGCCAGCACCGACAATTTGGCCCATTTATATTTATCCATCTTTCTATCACATCGAGATCAGAAGTTTTGGAATCATGGAGGGGAGTGCATAAAGAAAATCAAGTCAGGTCATTGAGACTAGGCTGCCTGCCTGCAGAAGTAGCTTGGCTAGTCCCACCCCTGCCTTTCCCCCTGTGCTTTCTATTGCCTTCAGGGTTTGGGTGGGGCGCTCTTTCCAGAGGACACTCGATAGGCCGTATGGCCTCCTTCTGCACTGTAAATTCTATAATTCAATTCCCATTCTAAAGCCCCATTCAAATCTTTCCCCCATCCGCCTCTGGATGGGAAAAGTGGAGGCAAGCTTATGTCAAAACTTGTCAAGTAGGAGGTCTAACAACACCAGGTTAAAGTCCAACAGGTTTATTTGGAATCACTAGCTTCCGGAGCATAGCTCCTTCATCAGCGGGCACAGCCTTGTGATAAATGTAAAAAATTTTTGCGGGTATTCTGTGCTTCTTTGATGTATACTCCGACAAAGGAAGGTTCAGACTTGGAGATAGGTTCAACACGTTTGTTTATTGAACAGTTAACAATTCTCCTATTTGAGTTCGACTCTCCTGCTAATCTTGCTATAGTAACTCAGTCTAACTAACCAGTCTGCTCTAAGCCATGCGGTGGGTGTGATGCTCTGATCTGCCCGTCTCTCTTGAGCGTCGTCTATGGAAAAGAGAAAGAGCATGTATGCCCTGTCCTTTTATATGGGTTGCCCCCTTGTGGTAGTATCACCTCTGGATGTCTTGACTGCCCATTGGTCGTGTCCTATCTTACTGACCTATTGGTTGAATGTCTGTGTGTCACAATGTCTCTGGCGCTCCCTCTAGTGTTTATTTAGTCCCAGTATATTTACATTAACCCCTTGTGTATTTACAGTGATTCTGAACAGCCAGAAAACGTGTTGGGTCAGCCCTCTGGACCTGGACACCAGCAGGTGTATCAGAGCTGCCCGTGCTGATGGGATGAAGGAGTCATTAATTTGAAGACCATGTTGTGGGGTTGGTTGTGGAATCAAAATGGCGGCGCCCACCATTTCCCGGCGCCGGTGAGACCCGCGGCGAGCCGTTTCAGATTTTACTGTCGGTAAAACGTGTTGTCACATCGTCGGGGCAACGAAGAGAGCCGACGCCACACCGTCCAGAGGCTGGCGACGATTCCTCCTCAGGAGGTGCCGACCAGACCCGGCTCGCCAGCCAACAGGATGGCGGCAGCGGGAGGCCGGCCGCCAGCACTCAACATGGAGACGGGCGCCCGGTCAGGCGATTTGCCAGGAGGAAAGATGGCGACCTCCATCAGCCAGCACTAAAGATGGCGAAAACCGTACTAAGAATTAAATATAAAATGGTGACCTGAGGCGTTCGCCCTGTTTTTTTTTCATCCGCAGGCCCGCTAAATAGTTCCAGCATTTTATGTGCTTATTCCAGCATCCCGGCAGAATTTTATTGGCAGGTATCGCCCCTGCACTCGCCAGTGTCAAAGGTTGTCGCGATAATGGACGGGTTGCCAGCATGAAAGATGGCGATATAGTCATTGGCCGAAGCGGACCTGCCAGCATGAAAGATGGCGACATAGTCATTGACCGAAGCGGACCTGCCAGCATGAAAGCTGGCGATATAGTCATTGGCCGAAGCGGACCTGCCAGCACGAAAGATGGCGATAGTCATTGGTCGAAGCGGACCTGCCAGTAGGAAAGATGGCGACATAGTCATTGGCCGAAGCGGACCTGCCAGCAGAAAACATGGCGACATAGTGATCGCGACCTGCCAGCATGAAAGATGGCTTTGGTTATAAATGGCGCCTCGCGGCGGCGGGCGCGGAGCCAGTCTGAAAGATGGCGGTGGACATTCGGTTAGCGACGGCGCGAAAGCGCGTGCCTTTACCGGCGGACGTGGGTAAACATTTGGTGTCACCGGGAGACACGATCACCACCGACACCGGCTTCATGAGGTAAAACCATTTTAAAAATGAGGTGAAGTCTGGTTGAAAAGTCGACAGTGAAGCGAGGGAGGAGGAAATCCGACGTGCGTGGCCGGCCGGCGGCTTTGAATTGGTGAATGAGCGGCGGATGGCTGTTCTAACGGCTCAGACTCGATCTTCATCAATATAAGCGAATGGGCAACAACTGAACTCACTCAGCATCTGATCTGCAAGGTGGTATTTACCACACCTGTGGTAACTGTTGACGGTTCTGGGCTCCACCAGTGGAGGAGGTTGAAAAGGGGCTGCTGCTTGAATGGGTGCCTGAATCGGAGGTTGATAAATATCCGTTAAAAGTCTTACAGCACCAGGTTTATTTGGAATCACTAGCTTTCGGAGTGTAGCTCCTTCATCTGCGCCAATCAGGTCACCGTACTCACCGCTGGATCGCAAATGTCCGCCGTGTTAATAAAACAACGTCTGAGGTTTTGAGCCATCAGCAATCAAGCCAGATCCACTCGGCCACAGGCCAGGGTCGAAAGGTCCAACTGTTCCGCAAAGCAAGCTCGCGTTATGCGCCCTCGAAAAGGGGGGGGGGTGATAATCTGTTAACTGAGCTGTTCAGTCCCTGAGGGCGTGTTCCGTCTAATCTTTGGTAGAAGACGTTTCTTCAAGGGTATTTGTCTCTCGCAGTGGTTAGCACTGCTCCCTCATGGTGGCGAGGAACGGATTCGATCCTGTCCCGTGTCCATGTGGAGTTTGCACGTTCTCCCCCCCCCGTGTCGGCGTGAGTCTCACCCCCACAATCCAAACATTAAAAAAAATAAATTTAGAGTACCCAATTCATTTTTCCAATTAAGGGACAATTTAGCATGGCCAACCCACCACGCCTGCACATCTTTGGGTTGTGGGAGCGAAACCCACGCAAACACAGGGAGAATGTGCAAACTCCACACGGACAGTGACCCAGAGCCGGGATCGAACCTGGGACCTCGGTGCCGTGAGGCAGCAGTGCTAACCCACTGCGCCACCGTGCTGCCCTCCCACAACCCAAAGATGTGCAGGTTAGGTGGGTTGGCCGTGCTAAATTGCCCTTTAATTGGAAAAAAAATTAACAAAAGAAGAAAAAAAGAGTTAATTGTTTCTATTTTATCAGAATTGATGTATTAGGAGAAACAGCGAGGGGGAAAAAATCAACACATCTGTGGGAACCCTCACAGGGAATCACTCATCAATTTCCCCGTTGGGGCTTGTGGAGGACGAGTTCCCAAAGTAACAAGCGGAGGCCTGCCCAGGGGGGGCTCATTACAGACCTCTTCAAATGCCATCCCAGACGCGGACAGGGTGTTCTGTTAGTTCGGAGCTGGGAGATTTGTGTTATGGGCCTAGGCTGCAGCTTTATTTTTAAAGTTTGGAATAAATCTGTTTAAACCTTTATCTGTGTGTTTCCTGAATTACTATAACATCGCCATGTATTGGTTTCTATGCTCTTTTGCAAACCAAGCTAGACTTCTAGCACATTTAATAGACCTCTAGCTCATGGCCACCCTCCTCAAATATCATCTTGTGTTCATTCCAATGTCACTTGTTTCAATATCCATTAAGCTGAAGGTTGAGGATATTTGGATGTTGCTACACCACTTAACTTGCCAAAATTGCATATTTCAACCTTCATTGGCAGCCCATGCAGTGCAGTCTGTTGCTCAGGTACCTCAACTGTTTTGTGAAAATCACCAACTAATCAAAGACAAGTTGTTCTGTTATTAACCTGTGTGTCATTCCGTATTCTGTCGCTCTAAACATGAAGGGCATCAAAAGCAAGTGGCGAGTGCATTGAGCCAACATTGACATTGAAAGATTATGGAAGGGGTTCAATGGAATAGATGCAGAGAGAATATTTCCACTTGTGGGGCTTTGGGAATCAAAGCTCACATTCACTCTGCTACTTGATGTCCCAGATGTGGGGGAGCCTTTATCAATCTGCGCCTTAACTCTTATCTACCTTCCTTGGTCCTGTATTTTCTTAATACCATTTTCCAGTGGTGAGAGTATCTAGGATAAGGGAACATAACCTTAAAATCAGAACTAAGCCATTCAAAAATTAGGGAACACTAAAAACGGTAAATGGTTGCATTTAATAACTTTAAATCTGAGGTTATTAGATTTATGCTGCCCAAGGATATGTAGATAGACACCTAACATTTAGACACAGATCAGCCATGATTTGAACAGACGGGCTGAATGGTCTATCCCGCTTTCTACCAATCTCAGTTGTGAAATTTTCAATAGGTTCCTGAGCCCGACTACCTTTTGAATGGAGTGACTAGATTTCCACTAACCCTTTGGTATGGAGGAGCATGTTGACTTCACCCCTGAATGGCAGGCTCTAAGTTTTGGGTTAGACTTTCGCACCACCCTGCAACCTCCACTTTCCTGCTACAAGAGGAAACAGTTTTTCTTTATTCACCCCATCAAATCATTTAATTATTTTACACCCTGATTAAATCACCCCTTAATCTCCTATACTCGAGGGAATTTATACCTAACCTATGCAACCTGCCCCCTAATTTAACCCTATTGCCAAACTGCAGTCTTGCTATGGTGCCTTTTATGGAGGTACAGAGGGAGAAATCATAGAATTTACAGTGCAGAAGGAGGCCATTCGGCCCATCGAGTCTGTACCGGCTCTGAAAGAGCACCCTACCCAAGGTCAACACCTCCACCCTATCCCCATAACCCAGTAACCCCACCCAACACTAAGGGCAATTTTGGACACTTAAGGGCAATTTAGCATAGCCAATCCACCTAACCTGCACATCTTTGGACTGTGGGAGGAAACCGGAGCACCCGGAGGAAACCCACGCACACACGGGGAGGATGTGCAGACTCTGCACAGACAGTGACCCAAGCCGGGAATCAAACCTGGGACCCTGGAGCTGTGAAGCAATTGTGCTAACCACTATGCTACCGCGCTGCCCCGTCGTAGATCACAGATTAACCCTCGTTGATAGTGTGAAACCATATTGAAATGGTTTTAAAAACCTACAACACATTTTGTAGGGAAGTTCAAACTAACACGGTGTTACATTTTGGTGCAAAGAAACAGGAAATGGCCATTTAGCCCTTCAAGCCTGTTACTCATTTTAGTGAGATCTTGGCTGATTTGCAACATAATTTCACATTCCGGCCTTTTCCCAATGTCCTTTAAGCCCTTTGGTCAACAAAAATCTATCAATCTTTGATTTAAAATGACCAAGTGACTATATTTCACAATGCCTGTAAAATGCTTTGGGATTTCATGAAAGCAAACAGAATCTTTATTATCCAATTGGATGCTTCCTGACTTTTTAACCAATTGGTTTTTTTCTCAAGTTCCAACATTTTTCTAATAAATTGTAATCAATTCAAAGAAACTGAAAAATAATCACACGGTTTCCTTTTCCAGTCTCCCTGTTGTTTTTGTTTTCTCCTGGGCTTTTGCAGCAATGTCCAGGACATTAATCAATAACTCCCAGAGAATCAGTAACCCTGACTGGGAGAGGACAAATCTAAGAACTGAAAAAGACTCGAGCCTGAGTGTGTAACTACTCTGGTTTTTGTGTGTGTGTGCAGACTCTCTGTTACTGTATAAATATTGTCTTTTTCCAGAGGCCATGGTACATATATGGAAGATGAGAAACTCATTGCATCGGTCGCCGGGGCTGTGGAAAGAGTGAATAAATTGATATGTGTCAAGCCACTTCAAACAAGGCAAGTCTTCAACCTTCATTGGCTGGAAATTTTCCGATTTTGTTGTTCAGAGTGTCAGCTCGGGCGGGAGATGTGGAGTGTAACATGCCAGCTTTTATTCCCCATAATTTTAGACACTCTGAAGGGGATACTGCCCAGTCATGACCCTCTCTTCCCTGGAGGCTGTTGTGATTCACATTGGGATGCCATTGTTTTGGGACTCTTGCTCAATTCCCCGCCCCTTCTGCCATTCGGGGGAGGAAACTCACCCCCACTGTCACTACTGTGCACATTTCATCGGCAAGCAATTGCACAACCTTTGGCTGTATTAGAACCTGAAAGTGGAAGCCATTCGGCTTCAAGAGTTATGCAATTAGTCCTGCACCTGTTCTCCTTTTCCATACGTCATATTGAGGTCTTTTAAAATTTGTTTTGCAAGACCCCTTTTCAATGTGACTTAACTCCATGGAAAAGGCTTATTTCATTTTTCACTCCTTTTGCCAGTGCCTTCCCCTCCTTTAAATATTTTCTGTCCACTTAAACAGGCAGACAGGGTTAGGGAATTGTTTAAGCATCAAAACCATAAGCTGGTACCTCCAGCGATGCATAACATCTCTGGACTGTCAACATACATTAAAGTCCAGGAATGGGACTTGAACCTACAACCTTCTGTCTCAAGTGACACTTCTATCACAAGACAGGTTAACAGCAGAAAGACTCTTTGGGAACCATGGTCTATATACGGTTATTAATCAGGTGTCAAATTCTATTTTCAGTAATTTGGGTTCCAGGATCTTTCTGGTGGTTTGGAAATTGCATTGCCCAATTTCATTCAATTTATCACGATCGTGAGCCTGTGGCTATGTTGTTTAAAAGAAGAACTTACATTTGAACCGGAAAAATAAACCAACCATGATCAGCAACAGCTGAGTAAATCATTCTGGCATACCTCACAATCTGACACTGAACGAAAGACACAGACATTAAGACAGATGATTAAGTACTTAACCCTAGAGGTAGGTTTAAAACAGCATCTAAAAGGAGGGGAAGGATGGAGAGGTTAATGGAGGTAAAGAGTTTAAGGGCTCGACATTAAAAGATGGTTTTGGTGAGATGAAGAGAGTGGGGACTGTGTCAGAGCCTAGATGTGGAGGTATTTGGGAGATTTAAACACGAGAATGTGAAATACAAACTTCAGATGTTGTTGCAGCAGGAGGTAATATGCATCATTGAATACAGTTGATTAATACTGTTAATCTGAATTATTTCAATAGATACAATGGAGAAGTTGGAGATGTTGTTGTGGGAAGAATTACAGAGGTAAATTAAAACCGTTCCATTTTGTAAGAGGGGTACAAAACTGTACTTGCTGCGATAAAGAAAATGCATTTAGAAAAATTCAAATAAAATGTTTTTGATGAAACTATAACCGGTTGTGTGCATGCCAATTGGATATCTCTAATGAGCATCTTGATTTAATATAAATACTTTGGGGTGAAATAGGTGTTTTGTTTTTATTGGAAATGTGACGAGCTGAGGATATAACACCTCAGAATAAGGCCATTCAGCCCATAAAGTCAGTACAGTCCCTCTGAAAGAGCACCCTACCTACACCAAGTCCCCCATCCCATCCCTGGAAACTAAGGGGCAATTTAGCATGGCCAATCCACCTATCCTGCATATAATTGGGCAGTGGGAGGAAACCCATGCAGACACGGGGAGAACGTGCAAACTCCACACAGTCACCCAAGGCCGGAATTGAACCCGTGGCCCTGACGTTGTGAGGCAGCAGTGCTAACCATTGCGCCGCCACAACATGATGAGGGACTTTGCATCACCTGACCAAAATAAATTGTTCAGTATGGTGAAGAGTTCAAACACACAGGACAGAGATTTAAAACAAGGGAGTTGGAAGACTGACAGTCTGGTGAAAGCTTTTAGTTTTGATATGTATGGGAATTAAGTTATAAGAAAGGCCACTGATGCAAAACAAAAGAAGCAGAGAGAAGTTATTGAAAAGTGTCGTGTGTTGATCTTTGCAAAAATTGATGTGTTGGGACAACGATTGGCTTTTTCCAGATAAGAGCTTCTTTTGACTGAGTATTTCTTGTGACTGAATCCAGTTTCTCTACCTCATCATGTCCATTTGGAAAGAATGATATTTATAAAGACATTCACCTTTTCTGTGATGCAATCTGTGCTCCAGTTAGTGAAAAACCAGACCTCTCCCCTCTGTGAACATTATTAACCATTACTGTGTACATCCCAAACCAGCCATCTCCTCTACCTCCCTGCATATATTGTCTATCCCTTTAACTTCTTCCCTCTGTCTTTGATTTGCCATTGCTACCTGCGGCCCCTTTCCGAACTCTTTTGGCCACTAGATGTTGTCACCCCTCTTCCTGCCAACAAATTCCTCATTTGAATTTGCGCTCCCCGCTAGCTGGTGTATCTTGTTTTGTCACATCACGGTACAAAGAGCTCAACTATCTCTGTCTGCATGCAAAGCGTCTTGCTGCTACAGAGCTGCCGGATGGTCATTGCCCTGCCCACATTGTACGGCACAGGATTAGGAACTCTGTGGCCTGGGGAATGACAGGGCTGGCTGGGTGTGGGTTTTAAAGAAAGTAACAACTTTGTGAATAATTGTAGGTGCAGCAGAAGCGATGGAAAGTGGAGACCAACTCCAGACTTGACTCTGTGCTGCTTCTCTCATCTGTTAATCTTCCTGGAGGGGAACTGGTGAGTAAAAGACTTGCATTTCTATAGCACCTTTCACTAGCTCAGTATATCTCAAAGCGCATTACAGCCAATGAAGTACTTTTTGAAATGTAGTCACTGTTGTAACTCCCGATGTGTGGCAGCAAGCTCCCGTAAACAGCAATTTGGCATTGATAATCTGTCCTCCTGATATTTCCTGAGGGATAAATATTAGTCAAAATAGTGGATGTCAGATCTTTTATGTCCAACTGAGAGAGGTTTAACGTCTCATCAAGAAACAGCACCTCTGACAGTTCAGCCCTCCCTGATTACTGCACGTAGTGTGTCAGTCTGGATTTTTGTGCTCCAGTTTCTGGAGTGGTGCATATTGTGTACTGTGGATGTCACACAGTTCAATGCAGCAAAGAGCGATTCATCCCAGATATCTGTTGGGAACTCTGCTTCCTGCTCCATTCCATCAGTACCTTGGCCTGGAGGATGTCTAAGTCTTGTTTCTCGATCCAAGGTTGTCACAAATGCTGTGTGTGTCTTATCACAGCTAACATTAAAAACAGAAATTACCGGAAAACCTCACCAGGTCTGACAGCATCTGTGGAATTCCGAAGAGTCATATTGGACTCCAAACGTTAACTCTTGTTTCTGTCACCACAGATGCTTCCAGACCTGCTGAGCTGTTCCAGTAATTTCTGTTGTTTCAGAATTCCAGCATCACAGTATTCTGCTTTTGCTGAAGCTGACTGCTTGTGTAGGCATTTCACTGGGATGAACATGCTCTCGCTTCCTATTACCATTACATAAGCTTTGTCTCCTTACAGAGAAGAAGATCTGCTGAGGATGAACTGATGATGAGGGACTACCTGCAAGAGGGAGATCTGATCAGTGTATCCTTTTCACTGACCAATGTGGAGTTCTTGGGACTGATTCCTCCATCAGGCACTCCTGATCTGATGTAAGACTACTCAGTAAATCCTGAATCTAGGAGAATAATTTTTCTGCCTACTGGGCAACAAGTCAGGATTACAGGCTGCAATTTTCCCAGTGCTGTTCCTCGCCAGGAACATTTGGATCAGTTCTGGAGAGAATTCGGTCTTTTGAAATTCTAAACACACAGAATAAGACTTTAAACATTTTTTTTTTTTTTTTTTAAAGAGTATCCAATTAATTTTTTCCAATTAAGGGGCAATTTAGCGTGGCCAATCCACCTAACCTGCACATCTTTGGGTTGTGGGTCTGAAACCCACGCAGACACGGGGAGAATGTGCAAACTCCACACGGGCAGTAACCCAGAACTGAGATTCAAACCTGGGTCCTCAGCGCCGTAGTCCCAGTGCTAATCACTGCGCTACCGTGCTGCCCTGAAGTTTATTTTTCAACAATCCTTTACCACGTAGCCATCAGATGCCCTTGGAGAGTCTTTTTTGCTGTTTCAGCACAGTGTCATCAGTGAAGAGTCCAGATGTACAAGCTGCTGTTCTTTATTTTCCCACAAATCCCATCTTGCTGAGCTGCAGTTTTTCCACACACGAATCTGTTAGCCTCAACTACCATCATGCCTCACGGCACAGTGTTACCATTTCTCTCCACGGCAATTCCAATCGATCATGGTCTGATTTGCCTCAACTTTACCTGTCCTGGGTTCCACATCCTTTAATACCCTTTGCTTATTGTTGATTTTCCTTATCACACACTCAGGCAGAGGTACAGGCTGTGTTTTCAGATGGTGCTCTGTCCTTGCACACCAGGAGTCTGAAGTATGGCAAGGTATCGTGATGCTGTTATTCATAATAAGTTTGAAGAAAAACATTTCATATTGTTGTATGCAAATTTCAACTTGAATTTACATAGAGCCTTTGACTTGTAAAACACCTCAAGCTGCTTCACCAGATCGATTATCCAATACAGTTTGTTACTGAGATCCTAAAGAGATATTAGGTTAAGTAAATCCAAGATTTGTCACAAGTATAGGTTTTAGGCGTTTCAAAGGAAGAGAGATGGAGAATTTTGGGGAGGAAATTGCAGATCTTGGGGCCCAGCTGAAAGTATGGCCACCAGTGGTGACGTGATAGAAATCAAGGAGGTTAGGGTTGGAGGATTGCAGAGATCTCCGAGGGTTGTAGGAGCTTAGCGCCAGGAAGAAGGGATACCATGGAGGGATTAAACATGAGTGAAATTTTAAAATTGAGAGATTGCTGGACTGAACCAGTGTAATGATTGATTGTTACGCTTCTGTTTTATAACTGATTTGCTAAACCTCAGAGCTGCCTGAATCGACTGGGCACAGGCATAGTCAGTCATTGGAACAGAGCTGCTTTAAGGTTATTGAAAAGAATGGAAAAACTTAGTGCAATGAGTGATTAGGATCTGGAATGTACTGCCCGAGAGCGTGCTGGGTACAGATTCAACAGTGACCTTTAAGTGGAATTAGATAAATACTTGGGAGAAATATTTGTGGCTGTATTGGGATAGGGAGGAGTGGGATTAATTGGACAGCTCTTTGAAAGAGTCATTGTAGAATCGATGGGCGAATGGTCTCCTTAGAACATAGAACATACAGTGCAGGAGGCCGCCATTCGGCCCAGCGAGTCTGCACCGGCCCACTTAAGCTCTCGCTTCCACCCTATCCCTGTAACCCAGTACCCCTCCTAACCTTTTTGGTCACTAAGGGCAATTTAGCATGGCCAATCCACCTAACCTGCATGTCTTTGGACTGTGGGAGGAAACCGGAGCACCCGGAGGAAACCCATGCAGACACGGGGAGAACGTGCAGACTCCACACAGACAGTGACCCAGCGGGGAATCGAACCTGGGACCCTGGCACTGTGAAGCCACAGTGCTATCCACTTGTGCTACCGTGCTGCCCTTGTGTTGTACTATTCAGCTTTTCACAGTAACTCCATTGAAGTCTACATGTGACAATAAGCAATTATTATTATGTGATGCTAAATTTGTGCTGTAAATTGCTTATAGGACACGGTGTTGATGAGCTCTCCTCTTTTCTGATATATGGCATGTTTGTAATGGAACTTTCCCATGTGCAAAAGAGTATTCCTGTATCCATTTTTCTTTTGCAACCTTTCTTTCTCTGTGGTCAGCTGGGCCAGGGGACAGTGGTCCAGGTCTCCCCTTCCCTCGTAAAACGTCGAAAGACTCACTTTCACAACCTGCCCTGTGGAGCTGCCATCATCCTTGGAAATAACGGTTACATCTGGATTTATCCAATCATGGAACAGAAGGATGACGAGGCGGGAGGATTTGTGACTAATTTAGAGGTGAGGACCAGACGTGTGCTTGGAAGTGGGGTGGGGTCTAAACTTTGCGCTCAGGTGCCTAGAGTGAGACTTGAAACTTCTGATGTAGAGACAATAGTGCTATTTACTGAGCTATGGCTTTGAGGTAGTCTCCCCTGAGTTTTGTCAACTCTGAGATTTGCATTTCAATGAAGTCTGGCGATGTAACTTACTGTAAAGCTTCATCTCCTCCATGGCTTTGTTTTTTTAAGTAAGATTCAGCTGTTTAAAATGATTTTGTGTTAACCTGGGCTGATTTACTGCAATGTCACTTAAGGCTTCGTAAGCACAACTCAATCTTAAAATATCAGTGCTTTTCCCTTTGCTTCTGATTACAGCCAGTTCCTTTGTCAGACAGAGAGGTGATCTCACGACTCCGCAACTGCATCATTGCCCTGAATGTTCACAAGATGCTGTTGTATGATACCAGTGTTCTGTATTGCTACGAGTCCTCACTGCATCAACAGGTAATGTTTCTGACACAAACTAGCTATGACGGATTTGAAATTTTAATGTGTCTTCAGTTTTTGCATTTACCTAGTTATCTCAATGTAGAATTTAGGGGGAAAGTTTTTTGTTCCTCAAAAATTTAGAGTGCCCAATTCATTTTTTCCAATTAAGGGGCAATTTAGCGTGGCCAATCCACCTGGCCTGCGCATCTTTGGGGGGGGGGGACCTACACAACAGGTTTGGAAAAAGTTAAAAGTCCAGCTCTCCCTGTACAACTTGCTCCATTTAGCAATTTTCATCCTTTATAGCTTAGATATTCTTAGCAATGTTGGGTGCACGGTGGTGCAGTGGTTAACACGGTGGCAAGGACCCGGGTTCAATTTCAGCCCGTGTCTGCGTGGGTGTCACCCCCACAAATCCCAAAAAGATGTGCAGGGTAGGTGGATCTGCCACGCTAAATTGCCCCTTAATTGGGAAAAAAAAAATTGGGTACTCTCAATTTATTTTTTAAAATTCATGTTTAAACACTCGCTTCAAATTTCCTTCTCCATTTTAAGGGAGGTTTTGACCTGTTTGCTCTAAATACTGTTGTTAAAATCATAGAGGAGAAGACACATGCTTCTGCATGATCAGACTGGTCACTGTAATTTATAGACAGGCTTTACTTCGAAACATAATCCCTGATAGAGCAGTCACCGTCTTTCTATGCCTGTGTTATACAGCAGGTCGGTTAGCAGTTAAGAGAGAATATACACTTTAATGGTAACTGTTAGTAACTGTCAGTAACGTGCCTTTTTATCGGCTCTCTGTGAATCATTTAAGCACCTTTTTAAAAGCAATAATTGACCCTGTTGTATTCAGTTCTCTAGCGGATGTGTTGCTTTGCCCCCAGCCCTTTTGTTTTCCTCCCATTTGTTCACCTGAGGGAAACATTAAGGTAATAATTTGTCCGTCCAGTATGTGTAAATTCCACTTGCCCATGTTGTTTCTGATCTCATTGCAGATTAAAGACATTCTGAAGCCTGAAATAATGGAAGAAATAGTGATGGAGACAAGACAACGCCTAATTGATCAGGAAGGATAACACGATTTTCCCTGTAATATATTTTGAATAAAACTTTACAATAAACTGGTTTTTGTTTCTGGAGTCACAGAAAACACATTACCCTTCATCCAATCAAACCAATAATTGCGTGAACATATCGCCTTGAATATAGCAAAAAAGGTGCTTCACAGCACCATTTCCAAAGAAGATATTGACACGAGCTAGAGGACAGGTGGCAAAAACCTTATTCAAAGAGGTGATTTTAAAGATTGTGTTGCAAGAGAAGGAGCGGCTTGAAAAGGATATGTCAGAGCTTGGAGCTGACAGCTGAAGGCACAACCGTCCTGGAGGAATGATGAAAATCAGGGATGTACAAGAGACCAGAAAGTAAAGGAACGCAGGTACAACAAAGGGTTGTAGAGCGGAGGAGGTCAGGGAGGGATTTGGAAACAAGGATGAGAACTTTAAATTTGATGCATTGACAGAACACCTGCTGGTGCGGGTAAGAGTATTGTGATCTGCATAATATTGTTGGAAGGGGAAAGTCCCAAACCAACTCCCCTCGAAGAGCACAGTTCAAGTATCTGTAATTGGTGTCTTCCATTTCTCACTAACAAATCAGGTTAGTGTTGTTGCTATTAAGGGATGAATATGATGTTCTTGTGCTGTTTCAAGAGGTATTAACATGCCTGCTTTGCAAAGTATTCTCCCACATCACAGCATGTTTCTTGAATTTCAAATGCCATTCAGTGTTAAAACGAGGGAGGGCAGATTTGTGGATTTGAGGGGGGGGGGGGGCAAGAGAGGATTTTACTGGAATCAAGAATACTAAAGATGAAAATGAGGGAAAGATCAGTAGCTGCATAAGCATCAGACTAATGAGGCACATTAAGAGGATGTGTCCCACGTAATGCAATGAAACAAGCATCAAGTTGGGATTATTTGCGTCTGGGCTGACGGCTGTTTCACACCACTCGCACTGCTGCAACTCCAGGGAGATGTGTTACAAACTACCCCTTTGGGCCTTCAATTCTGATTGTTGCTTCGCCGTTCAATTGCTTATACAGATGTCATCTAAGATATGACAGCACAAAACCATCTCACCCAACAGCACCTGCTCACAAATAAGAACATTGCACGACAACATTTGTCATTCGTTTAACCTTCTAAAGGCTGAAAGTCATGCCTGATCTACGTTATAAAAGAAAACATCATCCTAAATTAAACAATTCCAGAGGTGAAAACAAGCCACAAACGAAATAAAGGTAGAATCATACAGCACAGCAGGAAACCTATAGGCCCTCTGCCAGTCTTTGAAAGAGCTATCCCAATTACTCTCACTCCCCTGCAAGTTATTGCTGAAATTCCTTCCACCGCCCTTTCACTCGTTTATTCCAGACCACAACTCGCTGAGTAAATGAAATTCCATCTCCCCAATTAATTTGACAATTCTCATAAATCTGGTTACTGACCCTCTGACCGTGTATTCAGTTTTTCATCCATTTATTATCAAGACTCTTCATCATTTGCCTTGCAATATGAAAATTCACTAATGCACCAGGTAAGGTCACAAGGCTTTAGGTGAAGAAAGACGATTTAAAAACTCATCCTAGAAGATTAATCCGACAGCTTTTCCAATGCAGCTTCACCTGTTTTCTTTACAAATACAGTATTTTGGCCTCAAACATCTTGGATAGCAGCACATTAAAAAGAAAATTGCCTTTACCAACCCTTTGTCACCTACCTCTGCCACCATTTGAAAGTACTCGGTTTGCAATGTCATATTTGCCAATAACAAAGGGCTTCCAACCTTAGGGAGAGCTTTTTAAAAAAATGCAGCCACTATTGCAGGTGGCCATCCTGCAGCCTGGGACCACATGTGGCCCATCTGAGTGCAGCCCATAGATATTTTCGTGACTGTTGCCCAGACGCTGAGTTACCACGTTTCACTGGTTTCCATCCGCATAACTTTTTTCCTACCGGTATGACTGAAGTGATACGCACGTAAAGAAAGGGCGAGTGAGGTGTGTGCTGATTGCTCACGACATCGACTGTAAGAGCCATGCACTCTCGGCATCCAAATATTGAAAATATTTCGGGTACACTGAGGGAGAATTCAGAATGTCTAAATTACCTAACAGCACGTCTTTCAGGACTTGTGGGAGGAAACCCATGGAGACACAGGGAGAAGGTGCAGACTCCACACAGACAGTGACCTAAGTGGGAATCAAACCTGGGACCCTGGCGCTGTGAAGCAACAGTGCTAACCACTGTGCTACCGTTCAACCCAGTTTGTTTCTATCATTTGAAGTTGATGACAGTTCTATTAATATATGACTGATTAAGCATGTTCTATAACTTGTTATGGAAGATTCAGCACATGTTAAATGTATTTAATTTTATTCCAGGGTCATGGTTAGTGAACAAGCCCGATTTCAATCTTGAGGCCCACTGAGATGAAGGAGAGCCACTCATGCGACCCAGCCTCGGTTGCCCATCACTGCCCTATTGCAAAGTAGGAAACTCAGCTGCTGATCTGCACACAGCAAACACCCACAAATCATAAAATAATCATAACCAGGTCATTTGTTTTGGCATTTGGATTTGAGGGAAAATATTGGCCAGGACACCGGGAATAACTCCCCTCCTCTTCTTTTAAATAGTGGCATGGGATCTTTACCTTCACCAGAGAGGGCAGATGGAGCCTCAGTTTAATGTCACATCTGAAAGACTGCATCTCCTGGCAGTGCAACACCGGGATGTCAGCCTAGATTTCTGTGTTCAAACAGCGGCATGGTGGTGCAATGGTTAGCACCGAGGACCCGGGTTCGATCCCGGCTCTGGGTCACTGTCCGTGTGGAGTTTGCACATTCTCCCCGTGACTGCGTGGGTTTCACCCCCACAACCCAAAGATGTGCAGGGTCGGTGGATTGGCCACGTTAAATTGCCCCTTAATTGGAAAAAAAAAAGAATTGGGTACTCTTAAAAAATGTTTTTAAAAGATTTCAAGCTTCTGGAGTGAAGACTTAGAAGTCACAACCTCGGAGTCAGAGGCAGGATTGCCACCAACTGGGCCATGCAGTGCTGGTTTAGCTCAGTGGTCTAGTGTTATGGGCCAGGGTTTAGAGAACCCCAAAGTGTATCATGGAATTCACCTGACCGACAACTTTTAATAGATTGTGGTATGGGGGAGCACACGGCCCACTCTACAGGTGTGATACAAGAGAAATGGAAAAGTATTTTTTAAAGCAAAACAATGTTTATTCTATGAACTCAAGTTAACCTTTTAAAACATAGTGAACATCTTAGCAACCATTAATTCAAATACAACCCCCAAAGAATACAACACATATAATTCTTAATAACTTTCCAAACAACATCCAGAAGACAAAAGAAACACCTTTTAACAGAAGCACATTAGGTTGACATTCACTACTGAGAACATTCATAATTCTGAATTCACTAAATGATCAAGAGATAGTCTTTTCATGGCAGAGAGAACAGCAGTACACCTGCTCTGTCTGGCTTCAGCTCCAACACTGAAAACAAAACTAAAACACACCCTGCAGCAAACAGCCTAAAACTAACGGAAAAAGCTGACATCCAGCCCAGTTCCACACACACTCTGACATCACTGATAAACACTCATTTCTTAAAGGTACATTTCTTAAACACCCATTTCTTAAAGGTACTCTCACATGACGCTAGACAGCTGGTTTGTGATGCAGAACAAGGCCAGCAGTGTGGGTTCAATTCACATACCAGCTGAGAATTCTGAATTCTCCCTCCGTGGCGCCGGAATGTGGCGACTAGGGGCTTTTCACAGTAACTTCATTGCAGTATTAACGTAAGCCTGCTTGTGACAATAAAAGGTTATTTATTTATTTATGACTGGACACTAACACACCAACGTTTAAATCTCATCCCACCCATGGAGTACAATACATCCTGTTAACTTTATTTAGTTGATGCTTCTCCCCAGTGACAGATATTTCAAGCATTCACGGGTCGGGCATGTCTAGTTGGTGCCACAATTGGCAGCTCAGAAGTTGAATAAGAAAGTGCCTTCTTTGGTCTTGGGAGTAGTGCTTCTGGTTAGATAGGACTGATAACTCAAGGGATTATCAACACATGCCTTGCCAGAATATAAAGACTCAATTTCCTTTTTCACATCTGTCTCTAAATTAAAAGGGTTGCGTTGTTCTGTTTTTTCCGTCTTACCAACAGAATCCATCCCAGTTTACCTACTACTCAAGTTCAAAATAAGAAAACACGTTGATGAACATCTCTATTAAATCTCCTCTCAGCCTCCTTCTCTCAATCTCCCCAATCTATCCTCAACACTGAAGTTTCTCATCCCTGGAACCATTAACGTAACTCCTGCACTCGCCAGTGCTTTCACATCCTGGTTAAATAAGACTATGTAATATTAAAAGTGAAATTTACATTATTAATTAAGGGTTATTTGCCTGGCAGCACGGTGGCGCTGTGGTTAGCACTGCTGCCTCACGGCGCCGAGGTCCCAGGTTCGATCCCAGCTCTGGGTCACTGTCCGTGTGGAGTTTGCACATTCATTTCATGTTTGCGTGGGTTTCGCCCCAACAACCCAAAAGATGTGCAGGATCGGTGGATTAGCCATGATAAATTGCCTCTTAATTAATTGGAAAAAATGAATTGGGTACTCTAAATTTATTTTAAAAAGGATCATTTGCCTGTTAATCCAGGTGTAATTTACATTGGTTCTGATTCATGTCAAAGTAAAAGCTACAAGTGGAATCTTGTTGGTAATTTCTTCCTTTAGGGATCACAAGTCCTGAAAGACGTGCTTGTTAGGTAATTTAGACATTCTGAATTCTCCCTCGGTGTACCCGAACAGGAGCCGGAATGTGGAGACTAGGGAATTTTCCCAGTAACTTCATTGCAGTGTTAATGTAAGCTTACTTGTGACAATAATTAAAATTATTATTATGATGATTCTGTGACTCAGTAAATTCAGTTTTTGGGGTTTACTGTTTCCCCACAGGGATCAGAACACCTTCACACTTACACAGAAACTTCAGAGAGTCGTGAACACAGCCCAGTCCATCACACAAACCTGCCTCCCACCCATGGACTCTGTCTACATCTCCCACTGCCTGGGGAAAGCGGGCAGCATAATCAAAGACCCCTCCCACCCAGCTTACTCACTCTTCTAACTTCTTCCATCGGGCACGAGATGCAGAAGTCTGAGAACACGCACTAACAGATTAAAGGACAGCTTCTTCCCCGCTGTTACCAGACTCCTAAACGATCCTCTTATGGACTGACCTGATTAATACTACACTCCTGTATGCTTCACCCGATGCCGGTGTCCATGTTTTTACATTGTGTACCTTGTGTTGCCCTATGATGTATTTTCCTTTTTTTTCTTTTCATGTACCAAATGATGTGTTTAAGCTGCTTGCAGAAAAATACTTTTCACTGTACCTCGGTACAGGTGACAATAAGCAAATTCAATCCAACAAAACTTGTAGGCTGGAACCAAAGGTCAAAATGATTATGTGCAGGATAAAATCTAACAACATCTGACCTACTTGTTACTTAGACATTAATGTATTAACATAAATAGAATGCTCCCTCTTTAAGATGGAACATTTTGGAAGATCAGACACCATGCAGAGGGCCTGAAAACTGGAGCTGATTGCGCCAGATCTTGGCAATGGAATAAATCATTCCCTTTGATTGAAACATGCTTTCTTAAGGTAGTCAGTGAACCCGAGAGGTTGGTTGTGTTAATTGCATGTTTTCTTGTCATTTAATATATGGCAGATCATTAATCAGTCAGCAATAAAACTAATGATTAAACACCTCATGCTGGAATCTTAAGAGGAGTTATTGTAACTTTTATTGGTAGAGGGATTGAGTTCCGGAGCCATGAGGTCATGTTGCAGCTGTACAAAACTCTGGTGCGGCCGCATTTGGAGTATTGAGTGCAATTCTGGTTGCCGCATTATAGGAAGGATGTGGAAGCATTGGAAAGGGTACAGAGGAGATTTAGCAGAATGTTGCCTGGTATGGAGGGAAGATCTTATGAGGAAAGGCTGGAGGGACTTGAGGCTGTTTTCGTTAGAGAGAAGAAGGTTAATAGGTGACTTAATTGAGGCATACAAGATGATCAGAGGATTGGATAGGGGGGACAGTGAGAGCCTTTTTCCTCGGATGGTGATGTCTAGCACGAGGGGACATAGCTTTAAGTTGAGGGGAGAAAGATATAAGACAGATGTCAGAGGTAGGTTCTTTACTCAGAGAGTAGTAAGGGCGTGGAATGCCCTGCCTGCAACAGTAGTGGGCTCGCCAACACTAAGGGCATTCAAATGGTCATTGGATAGACATATGGATGATAAGGGAATAGTGCAGATGGGCTTTAGAGTGGTTTCACAGGTCGGCGCAACATCGAGGGCCGAAGGGCCTGTACTGCGCTGTAATGTTCTAAAACTAATAACCATTCGTTGCAACATTCAACACAAAGGAAATCTGATGCTAACAATCCGATGACATGGGGATGTCTTGCAAACGGCGATCATAACGTGATTGAATTTGATTTTAGCTTTGGGAGAGAGAGAGTCACAAACTTAATTTTATATTTAAGACAAACCTCAAAGGGATGAGAAATAAATTGCAGGCAGCAAAACCAGGCTAAATCGTTCATGGGTTAACCCACCGACAATGAGTGGGCAAATGTATGTTTTTGGTACAATAATAAGTCAGTGCATTCCCCAAAAGTGGGTGAGGGACAACATTTATCCCCCCTTATGTTCTCAGTGAAATATTCAGAAGTGCCATTACTTCCTACGACTCTCAAGTTAATAAGAGTTTTTAAGAAAATACATTTAAGATACTCCATTACTCATTCTGCATTAAGAAAGATTGAGTGAAGATTATGATTCACAAAACACTGGAGAAATGCTCTTTGGAATTGAATGACAAGGGTTCACTTGCCCTGAAGGTACTACAATTGCTCCCTCTATTTCAGCTTCCTGCTATCTGCAGTTTGTGGTCTGCAATGACACAGACTTGTTCAAGCGTTCAGTGTATAAATGCAGCAAGCAATGGATCGGAACAAGTCAGTGATCAATCTGAGGAAACCTAATCTCCTTCATCCCTGGGACATCAGAATGTAAGCACTATTGATTATTTTATAAATAGCACCATTCATGTGAAATGAGATGAGATGTGAATTATCCAGGCAGCACGGGTGGCGCAGTGGTTTAGCGCTGCTGCCTCGCGGCGCCGAGGTCCCAGGTTTGATCCCGGCTCTGGGTCACTGTCCGTGTGGAGTTTGCAATTCTCCCCGTGTTTGCGTGGGTTTCGCCCCCACAACCCAAAGATGTACAGGCGAGGTGGATTGGCCACGCTAAATTGCCCTTTAATTGGAAAAAATACTCTAAATTTTTTTTAAAAGATGTGAATTATCCCATGCTTGTAAACAAATTTATTTACAAAGATACTAACTTAACAACAATGTGAAAATACTTTGGTGCGATGTGCAGTTGAGTGCGCCAGTATTTAGATATTAAAACCAACTGAGTCTCCAACTGAGAGTCAAACTTTCAAGTGTCAGGTCGCAGTTACGTTATATCTCAGATATGTGCTCGGTGGAAGTTTGCAAGATGTTAACTTGATGCACTTGGTGAAGGAGGATTTTCAATTTTTGAAACTATCATCGGAAGCTGGGAGTGTTGCAACCTCCAGGCTGGGAATCTGAGAGAAGGCTGATTATTTACTGTAACTGATAAGATTTTCAAACAATGCACAGTAAAGGATTTGTCAGAAGTTGCAGACCGGGGGCGAAATTCTCCGTTATCGGCGCAAAATCCGCCGATCGGCGCAAAAAACGGCGCAAATCTGACTTGCGTCACGACGGAAAAATGGTTCAAAAGTCTCCGGCCTGAAATGGGCTAGCAGCGACGTGACGGGATCCGCGCTTGCGCACGTGGTTCACGCCGTGCAGCGTCATACACACCGCACGGCGTGACGGCTCATAAGGCCGCGCTGCTCCCCCCCACCCGACCGGAACACCCGACTGGATGGCTGGCCGCCGCTCAGCCCCGAGGTTCGAGTCACGCGATGTGGAGGCGCTCCTGGACGCGGTGGAGCAGAGGAGGGACGCCCTGTATCCCGGGCACGGCCGCAGAGTTGCCCCACGCCACAGCCGGCGTCTGTGGAGGGAAGTGGCAGAGGCCGTCACCGCTGCGGCCCTGACACCACGGACAGGCACCCAGTGCCACAAGAAGGTGAACGACCTCGTCAGAGCAGGCAGGGTGAGCCTCGCCTATATCCCCCCCTCCCCCATCCCCCCCTCCCCCATATCCCCCCCTCCCCCATATCACCCCCTCCCCCATATCACCCCCTCCCCCATATCACCCCCTCCCCCATATCACCCCCTCCCCCATATCACCCCCTTCCCCATATCCCCCCTCCCCCATATCCCCCCTCCCCCATATCCCCCTCCCCATATCCCCCACTCCCCATATCCCCCCTCCCCCATATCCCCCCCTCCCCCATATCCCCAAGTGAATCCAGCCCTAACCTTAACCTCTGCAATGCACGCGCAACCGATGGCGTGCATTCATATACCTGCCTTACACTGTTGCCTTTTACCCCTGCCACCACCCCCACCAACCCCCCCGCCACAGGAGAAGCGCGCACACAACAATAGGGAGCATGTGAGGACTGGAGGAGGGCCCGCTGATGAGAGGCCACTGACCGAACACAAGGAAAGGGCCCTGGAACTGGCTGGCGGACCTGAGGACCGGGAGGTTGCTGATGCAGAGGTCGGGGGCGTACTAGCAAGTGAGCCACCGACAGCCCGTCCCCATATCCCCCCTCCCCTATATCCCCCTCCCCCATATCACCTGATCACTGCCTGATGTCTAACCATGCATGCTTCATTGTGTATCGCAGGAGCAAACGTCCAGGCACCCATCCCCGCAGATGCACACCGCCCGCAGGATGCCCCTCGGAGACCACAGGAGACGGAGAGACCCGCACCCTCCAGCATGCGACGCCCGCAGGATGCCCCTCGGAGGCCGCGGGAGATGGAGAGACCCGGACCATCCGGCATGCGACGCCCGCAGGATGCCCCTCGGAGACCACGGGAGACGGAGAGACCCGGACCATCCGGCATGCCACGCCCGCAGGATGCCCTTCGCACACCACGGGAGACGGAGGGACCCGGACCCTCCGGCATGCGACGCCCGCAGGATGCCCCTCGCACACCACGGGAGACGGAGAGACCTGGAGCAACAGGGAGACGACACCCCCGTCACGTGCGGGAGCAACGACGCAGGCGTGTGCCACCCAGCGACGAGGGGGGCAGCCACAGGCCCCCGTCACATCCGAGCCAGGACACCCCTACCCAGGACACCCCTACCCAGGACACCCCTACCCGGGACAGCACTACCCAGGACACCCCTACCCGGGTCAGCACTAGCCAGGACACCCCTACCCGGGACAGCACTACCCAGGACACCCCTACCCGGGACAGCACTACCCGGGACACCCCTACCCGGGACAGCACTACCCAGGACACCCCTACCCGGGACAGCACTACCCGGGACAGCACTACCTGGGACAGCACTACCCAGGACACCCCTACCCGGGAAGACGAAATACCGGACAGTGACTCAGAGTGGATGGGTGGAGACGAACCCCAACCCCAAAGTCCCATGGACTCAGAGTGGGACGAAGAGCACGACACAACGCCACTGCTTTCACCAACACCCTCCACCATCGCAGAAACACTCACCTTGGTTGGGCACTTTAGTGATGAGGCGTCTGGTACACTCACTGGTGCGCACAACACAGCCGTCCCGGTACAGCAGGTGGAGGTAGGAGCAGCAGAGGGGCCGGGCGGTCGGAGGGCAGCCCAGCCCAAGCGAACATCTGCCGCCCAGATGGATCCCGGGTTCCTGGAGTTACCACACCCACCCATCGATCCGATGTAACCACCGACCCGGAGACGAGCGAAGAGGGTGACGGCCGGCTTGCGGCGGCTGCAGTCGCAGGTGGAGGAGTCCACCCGCGTCCAGGAGCTGGAAGTGGTGCCGGTCATGCGTGCCACCCAGGCCGACACCGCACGGGTGGCGTCCGCGGTGGAGGCAATGGGTGCGACGGTGTCAGACATGGGGAATGGTTTGCGAGGCCTGGGGCTTTCCGTGCAGGCGGCGTCTGTGGCCCAGGACATGGCTGCCCTCTCACAGGAGGCCATGAGCCAGTGCCAGCGCCAGATGGCAGAGGCGCTCAACACCATGGCCCAGTCTCTGCAGGCCATGGCCCAGTCTCTGCAGGCCATGGCCCAGTCTCTGCAGGCCATCGCTGAGGGCATCGGCGCCAGTGGCCATGTGCGAGCCGGCGTCGCACAGTCACAGACAGGGTTTGCCAACCCCCTGGGCTCCATGGCTGCAAACCTGCAGACCCCTGTCGATACCAGCACGGGCCTCCAGGACTGGCAGCGCCAGATACCGGGGGGGGCGTCGGATGGCCAGTCCGTTCACATCCCCCACCCATGTAGAGGCCTGGGGGCCATCGGGCACCCCGAGGGAGGAGGAGGTGGTGTGGTCCGTCCCGGGTCCCACTGTAGGGGAGGTCCGGGAACACCGCGACACCTCAAACTCCCCCCCCTTCCGTCCCAGGTGCATCGGGTGGGCAACGGGCAGGACAGGCTGGCAGCTCGCCATCCCAGTCGCCCGGGCCGCAGCCTGGCCCATCTAGGCCAGGACGCCCCAGGAAACGGCCGCCAAAGGGATCCAGTGTCAGAGGGCAGGAATCACAGGAGTCCACCTCCAGTTCTGCTGTACCGTCTGGGGAACCACGTAGACGTAGTCAAAGGGCCCGTAAGGCCAAACAATTAGACACTGAGTAAGTTGGCACGGGTGCAGGGCACAGGTGAGTTTTAGGGGCTAGGGCACGTGCATGAACTAGTTTGGTTATTAAAGTCAATGTTACACCTACAGAAGCTGCCTTTGTGCTCTGTCCAAAGCGTGCGGGGGTGTCATGTACGTTGAGCGCAAGTGTGTGTGTGTGAGGGGTGGTCTTACCTCAGCCCCAGGTGAGTCTGCCCCCTTCCCCCTGGCCCGCCATCAACATCCCCCCGGGCAGAGGACGGGACCGTACGCTGCAGTGTCACAGCCGCATGCAGGGATGGTCCGGGTGTGGGTGGTCGGCTGTTGCCATGGTGTGCGGTCTGTGGCCATACGACCCGATTCCCACGCCCATCTAGTCAGTGAAGCGGGCGGCTATCAGTCTGTCCCGTGCCCGCTGGGCCAGCCGGTAACGGTGGACAGCCACCCGCCTGTGTCTAGCCCGTCTGCCCTTACCATTGCCCCCATCCCCCTCACCTGGGGAGGACTGCGCCTCTTCCTGCTGCTCCTCCACTCCGCCCTCCTCTGCCTGCGGCACATCGCCCCTCTGCTGGGCTATGTTGTGCAGGACGCAGCACACCACAATGATGTGGCCGACCCGATCTGACCGATACTGGAGGGCGCCCCCAGAGGTGTCTAGGCACCTGAAACGCATCTTCAGCACGCCAAAGCACCTCTCGATCACTCCCCTTGTCGCTACATGGGCATCATTGTAGCGGTTCTCCGCCTCATTGCGTGGCCTCCGTACAGGCGTCATCAGCCACGATCGCAATGGGTAGCCCGTCGCCCAGCAACCAGCCCCTCAGCCGGGGATGGCGTACCTCGTACATGCTGGGGATGGATGACCGCGACAACACGTATGAGTCGTGTACACTGCCTGGGTAACAGGCGCAGACTTGCAGGATCATCATGCGGTGGTCGCAGACCACCTGTATGTTCATCGAATAGGTCCCCTTCCTATTGGTGAACACGGCCCTGTTATCTGCAGGTGGCCGCACGGCGACGTGCATCCCATCGATCGCGCCCTGGACCATGGGGAACCCGGCCACGGCAGAGAAGCCCACGGCCCGGGCATCTTGGCTGGCCCGGTCCACAGGGAAGCGGATGTAGTGGTGCGCCATGGCATATAGGGCGTCTGTCACTGCCCGGATGCACCGATGTCTGCGATATGCCGGACAGGTCCCCACTCGGTGCCTGGAATGACCCCGTTGCATAAAAGTTCAGGGCCACCGTAACCTTGACGGACACGGGGAGAGGGTGTCCCCCGCCAGTGCCACGCGGTGACAGGTGTGCCAGCAGGTGGCAGATGTGTGCCACGGTTTCCCGCCTCATCCGGAGTCTCCTCCTGCATTCCCGGTCCGTGAGGTCCTGGTATGACTGCCGGGGCCGGTACACACGGGGCGCCCTCGGGTGCCTCCGTTGCCGTGGGGCCGCGACGTCCTCCTCCCCCTCCTCGTCCTGTCGGTCAGGTGTCCCTCCAGCCTGGGCGGCTGCCGCCTGCCCCTCTGCGGCAGCCTGCGCCGCCTCTCTGGCACGCTCCTCCTCCTCCTCATCCAGGGCAACATAGACATGAGCGGCTGCCCCCACGGCGGCCAACATCGCTGGATGATCGGAAAACATGATGGCCTGGTTTGGGGGGGGGGGGGGGGGGGGGGAACAGCGACATGTCATCATTGCCCATATCCCCTCCTCCCCCCAGCCAGGTGGCATGGACCGCATGGGTCCAACTGTTGGAGGCTGGCACTTGGCCAGGTGGACCAACTCACTTGCCCTCCCATCCCCCTCCCCGGCACGGACCCCAAACTCCTCCCCGGCATGGACCCCCGCCCCCATCCCCATCCCTCTCCCCAGCACGGACCCCAACCTCCTCCCCGGCACGGACCCCTCCCCCCCCCCCCAGCCCCCTCCCCCCCCCCCCCATTCCCCTCCCCAGCACGGACACCCCATCCTCCTCCCCGGCACGGACACCCCATCCTCCTCCCCGGCACGGACCCCCCCCCCATCCTCCTCCCCGGCATGGACCTCCGCCCCCATCCCCCTCCCCGGCACGGACACCCCATCCTCCTCCCCGGCACGGACCCCCCCCCATCCCCCTCCCCGGCACGGACACCCCATCCTCCTCCCCGGCACGGACCCCCCCCCCCATCCCCCTCCCCGGCATGGACCCCCCCCCATCCCCCTCCCCGGCACGGACCCCCCCCATCCCCGGCACGGACCCCCCATCCCCCTCCCCCTCCCCGGCACGGACTCCCCATCCCCGGCACGGACCCCCCCCCCCATCCCCGGCACGGACCCCCCCCCCATCCCCGGCACGGACCCCCCCATCCCCCTCCCCGACACGGACCCCCCCCATCCCCTTCCCCGGCACGGACCCCCCCCCAGCCCGGACAACCCCCCCCCCCCCCAGCCCGGACCACCCCCCCCCAGCCCGGACCACCGCCCCCCCCCAGCCCGGACCACCCCCCCAGCCCGGACCACCCCCCATCCCCCTCCCCAGCACGGACCCCCCCCCAGCCCGGACCCCCCCCCAGCCCGGACCACCCCCCCCCAGCCCCCTCCCCAGCACGGACCCCCCCCATCCCGGACCACCCCCCCCCCCCAGCCCGGACCACCCCCCCAGCCCGGACCACCCCCCATCCCCCTCCCCAGCACGGACCCCCCCCCAGCCCGGACCCCCCCCCCAGCCCGGACCACCCCCCCCCAGCCCGGACCACCCCCCCCAGCCCGGACCACCCCCCCCCAGCCCGGACCACCCCCCCAGCCCCCTCCCCAGCACGGACCCCCCCATCCCGGACCACCCCCCCCCCAATCACGGACCCCCCCCCCATCCGCCTCCCCAGCCCGGACCCCCCCCCCAGCCCGGACCACCCCCCCCCAGCCCGGACCACCCCCCCAGCCCCCTCCCCAGCACGGACCCCCCCCATCCCGGACCACCCCCCCCCCCAATCACGGACCCCCCCCCCATCCGCCTCCCCGGCACGGACCCCCCCCCCCATCCCTCTCCCCGGCACGGACCCCCCCCATCCCTCTCCCCGGCACGGACCCCCCCCATCCCTCTCCCCGGCACGGACCCCCCCCCATCCCCCTCTCCGGCACGGACCCCCCCCCCATCCCCCTCCCCGGCACGGACCCCCCCCATCCCCCTCCCCGGCACGGACCCCAACCTCCTCCCCGGCACGGACCCCCCATCCTCCTCCCCGGCACGGACCCCCTCCCGGCACTCCCCCGGAGCCCAGCCTACTCTAACCACCCCCCTCCCCCCCCTCCGCACACACACACACAACCCGAGACACACCTCTCCTCACACATTCAGACTGCGGCCACGCCATCGCCTGCCCAGAGCCAACCCCCCAGGCCGTCACTCACCTCCACGCTGGTCGGCGTGAACCTGGAGCACAGGTTCACGCCGATGAAAAGGTTTGATTTACGTCGACGTGAACGGTCATCACGTCGACGGGACTTCGGCCCATCCGGAAGGGAGAATATCGGCAGGCCCAAAATCGGCTGCCTTGCGCAGACCCGTGCCATTCTCCGCGGCAGCGGCGCCATTAACGCCCCGCCGACTTTTCTCCCTTCGGAGACTTCGGCAACCGGCGGGGGCGGGATTCACGGCGGCCAACGGCCATTCTCCGACCCGTGGGGGGTAGGAGAATGACGCCCCGGATGCCTCATCTTAAAACAGATGATACGGCTCATCCAAAAGTTTAATTCATGAAATTCACTTAGAATCAACATGTATAAGATTGTTTGTAATCGATCAAGGAGTTTATCACTGTAACAAATATTTGAATTGAAGAATGTTGATGTGTAGATAACAAGATACAGGAGCCACCTCATTTAATTAATTAAAATCATTGTCACTGGTGTATAAATAAGGGTCAGGAAACATAAATGTAATCGCATCCATGATAAAGAACAAAAAATGCGAACTGTAAATTAGCGGTATAATTCACACAAAGTCCTGTTCCTCTATAACTCCTGTGCTTGCTGACGCTTGACCTGGCCTTAATTATAAAATCCCACCTTCAATTTCAAATCCCATTTTGGCCTTGCCCCTCCCTCATCTCAATAATCTCCTACAACCAAGGGCAGCACGGTGGTACAGTGGTTAGCATTGCTGCCTAAGGCGCTGAGGACCTGGGTTCGAATCCCGGACCTGGGTCACTGTCCGTGTGGAGTTTGCACATTCTCCCCATGTCTGCTGGGTTTCGCCCCCACAGCCCAAAGATGTGCGGGGTAGGTGAATTGGCTGCACTAAATTGCCTCTTGATTGGAAAAAAAAGAATTGGGTACTCTAAATTGATAAATAAATAAATAATCTCCTACAACCCTCTGAAAAAGATGCACTGCTCCAATTATATCTCCTTTCCCTTTACCATTGTCAGCCATGCCTTCAACTGGTTAGATCCCCAGTTCTGGAATTCCCTCCCTAAAGCTTTCTGTGTACCCCTCCGTTTGGATTTGGTCCTGGGTTAATGTCATGGGTGCGGTTGCTGAATGCGCCGTTTGCACCAACGCCAAGAACTTGGGGTCTTTTCGGTTGCATCGGGGTACGAGGCAGGGGTGTACGTTGTTGTTTGCATTGGCAATTGAGTCGTTGGCCATTATGGCCTTAAATACGTGGAATGGGATTGTTAGAGGTGGCGTGTAGGGTGGGTGTCACTATTCGCTGATGATTTGCTGCTGTACGTTAGGGATCTGGGGTTGTGTATAGGGAGTATTATGGGTATTTTGCAAAGCTACTGATTACAAGTTGAACATACTGATGAGTGAGGGGGGGGGCTGGCGGGGTCTAGTTTTCGATACCTAGGGGTCCATGTGACAGAGGATGGGGCGGCTTCGGGGATTGAATTATACAAGCCTGGTAGGTAGAATCATGATGGACTTACAGAGGTGGGATAGTCTCCTGATGGTCCAAGACCAATCGGTTTAGATGAACATCTTGCCATGATTTCTACTTTTATTTCAGTGGCTCCTGGTGTTCCTGCCCAAGTCGTTTTTCTGAAAGGTCGAGAGACTTACTCCGGCTTTATTTGGGTGGGAAAGTTCCCGAGGGAGGTGCTTCAGAGGGAGAGACAGGCAGGGGATTTTGCGCTGCCAAATTTGCTGTGGTATTATTGGTCAGCCCATGCGGGAAAGGTGTTGGGCTGGTGTGGGGACCCGAGGGCTCTCTGGGTTCAGATGGAGACGGGGTCATGCAGGGGGACATGTTTGGGGGCATTGGTAACAGCACCACTTCCGCTGGCACTGGCAAAGTGGTCAACAAATCCAGTGGTGGTGGCCACACTAAAAATATGGTGGCAACTCCACCTGCATTTTACATTGGGGCAGCTTCAAGACTGGCTCACCTGTTTGAATCGGCAAAGCTAGATGCCACATTTTTTATATAGAAATGGAAAGGGCTGGTAGAATGGGGGATGTATTCACTGAGTGGCGGCTTTGCCAGTTTGGAGGAGCTGCAGGAGAAATTTGGGTTGTTAGACTCGGAAATGTTTAGGTACCTCCAGGTGCAGAACTTTTATTTTCATTTTTCCAATCAAGTGGCGATTTAGCGCGGCCAATCCACCTACCCTGCACATCTTTGGGTTGTGGGAATGAGGCCCACGCAGACATGGGGAGAATGTGCAAACTTCACTTGGACAATGACCCGCATCCTCGGCCACGTAAGGCAGCAGTGCTAACCACTGTGCCACCCTGAATCTTCTGTTTCAATAAGATCATTGCTCATTCTTCTCAACTCCAGAGAATAGAGGCCCAATTTACTCAACTTCTCATCATAGGACAATGGGCAGAAGGGCTTCTTTGTGCTGTAAAACACTTATGATTCGATGACAATCCTCTTATCCCCAGGACCAACCTAGTGAACCTCTGTTATGCAGCCTCCAATGCAAATAAATTGTTCATTAAACATGGAGACCTAACCTGCACACAGTATTCCAGGACTGGTCTCACCAAAGCCCTGTACAATCACAAGACTTCTTTATTTTTGTACCCCAATCCTTGCACTTTATATTGATTCATTGTATTTAAGGCCTTTGTGAACCTGAGACTGGATAAGGTACAATCATAGATCACAGAATTTACAGTGCAGAAGGAGGCCATTCGGCACATTGAGTCTGCACCGGCTCTTTGGAAAGAGCACCCTACCCAAGGTCCACACCTCCACCCTATCCCCATAACCCAGTAACCCCACCCGTCACTAAGGGCAATTTTGGACACGAAGGGCAATTTAGCATGGCCAATTCACCTAACCTGCACATCTTTGGACTGTGGGAGGAAACCAGAGCACCCGGAGGAAACCCACGCACACACAGGGAGAACGTGCAGACTCCGCACAGACAGTGACCCAAGCCGGGAATCGAACCTGGGACCCTGGAGCTGTGAAGCAATTGTGCTAACCACCGTGCCGCCCTGAAGAAAAGTGAAGAAGTGAAGAAAAATTCAAAACGTGGCAGAATGTAGACTTTTCTCCTCGGGTTTTTAATTAGTTGCAGGGCCAGGAGACATTTCCCAATTGGAAACGAAACCAAGAGACTGCATTTATCACTAATTCCTCAGATTTACACAATAGTGTTGGGCTTTCTTCCTGAACCAACACCTCAAACCAGTAGAATATTTTTATATTTGTACAGCAATTTCTAAATGGTCAAATTCTAATATAAATTCAACTTTTTGTCCTTTTAAAATTGATACTATTTCAAGAAGGTGGAATACAGGATATTAAGATCTTGCCCTGTGTTAGTAGCACTCTCGTCTGAGTCAGACAAGTTCTGGGTTCAAATTTCACTCCAAGCAGTTGAGCACAAACTCTCGGCGGCCTGCCAGTACAGTGCTGAGGGAATGCAGCACTGTCAAAGGTGCTGTTTTTCAGATGCAACATCACACCAAGGTCAAACCCGCTCTCTCAGGAGAACTACGCGGGATCAGGGAAGTCCTCCGGTGCCCTGACAAATATTTATCTCTTAACGAACATCACTGAATCAGATTATCTAGTCTTTATCATATATCTGTTTGTGGAAGATTGCTGTGTGTAAATTGGTTGCTGCCTTTCCTACATAACATTTCAAAAGTACTTAATTTGCTGTGATGCACTTTGGGGTCATGAGCTTGTGAAAAGAGCTGTAGAAATGTAACTTCTGTGGATCATTGCTAATTGGTATTCTTTCTTTTTGAGTTGTAGATGAAGGTGGTGGGCTTTATCCTGGTGATAATCTCTCTTGCAAACAGTCTGTCACCTGATCCTTGGCGGTTGGACAAAGAAAACCAGGGGAAAGGTCAGGCAAAGGAAATTCCAGGCCACAGACTCCATTTCCCCTTCGGCCTCCAACTCAAGAAGAAATCTCGGGACTTTCCGAATGGGCTGTGGAGCACAGCCAAACAACTGCAGGGGATGGAACCAGAGCGAGCAGGGTTCAGGTTCAGGTTTGGGAGAGGGGAGAGTCAGGCACCCCCCAAGCGAGAGTGGGCTGGAGCAATGGATGAGCCCCTCCTGAACATAATGCCTCAGGGAAGAGCAAGGAAATGATTGAAAGAAAAAAAATGAAAGGTGAATCAGAATAGGCAAGAAAATTAAATAAAACCCATGGATGTTTATCAAGTGAAAGAAAAAGTGGAAATTGCCCCTGGTATGATGAATCATGTAATTACTTGTAGGACAACATTGTCGTAATCATCATTTGTATCGGTTCCAATTAAATTATTTTGTTCATCTCAAACTTATTAGCAGTATGTTTCTTTCTTTAAGTGGAGTTAATTTCCTTTCAAATTATGTATGTATTAAATTTTAATTTGCAATAGTCTTGACAGGCATCATATATTTTGGAGGCTGCTAAATCACCAAATGGTCAGCTTTGCCCCTTGTTCCCAATACTCTCCAAAACCGGAATTAATGTTCCATCGGTGCACCTTTTACACCTGTGTATTGTGTAAAGCTGCCTAATACAAAGTGGATTCACTTTCTAGTAAAGGAGGTGCATGCCAGGCACTTGTTAGCTTACTTGTTTGTCTGAAGAAATCTCTTTTTAAAAAATAAATAAATTTAGAGTACCCACTTATTTTTCTCCAATTAAGGGGCACTTTAGCATGGCCAATCCACCTACCCTGCACATCTTAGGATTGTGGGTGTGAGACCCACGCAGACACGAGGAGAATGTGTAAACTCCACACGGACAGTGACCTGGAGCCAGGATCGAACCCGGGTCCTCGGCGCCGAGCCGTGAGGCAGCACTGCGACACCTTGCTGCCCAGTCTAAAGAAATCTCTGCTGTATATTACTGTACGTCACATTGGGAACAGGACTAGGCGATGCTGCCCCACCAGTCTCTTCTGCCGTTCAATTCGATTATGGCTGATCTGTATCCCCAGTCGCTGCACAGTTTGAGTAGATTTTCACTGTACTCAGCTGTAAAGAGAAACCCACTGGGTATCTTGCACAGTGAACACTGAAATATTGCTAGGTTTCTGTAGCATTACTTAGAGGCATGTCTGTGATCTGTGGCATACTAACCTGGATATACCTTAAATAGCAGTGCAGCACCTTGCTAATTATGAGCATCAGCACAGGACATTCAGGAGTAACATATATTATTATAGGTGTCACATGTCACTCACAACACTTTATTAATTAACGCAAAGGAATCTTACAATCTACCCAGCATATTTGCAATGTTCTTTGAGCATCATGCAACGATCAAACTCGGGATGATCTCAGGCTGCATTTACCTTCAGTAAGCAGACTCTCTGATCTTAGTAGGTCAATTTAAGCACAGCTCTGCCTCAGCAACAGAATAATGTGTTGTGAATTAATTGGTGGAACACTGCAACTACTCCAACAACTAAAACATTCCGGAGCCACCATATCTGCACTTTTCACAAACAAGCCCGAGTTTCTTCAGCCGGAGCACGATTAAATCACTTAACATAATTTAGACTTTATAACATTCAAGACCCAAACAAACACTCTTTAGTAAAACAAAGTATATGGGCTGAATTCTCCGTAGCCCGGTGCCAAAATCGGGATCGGGCGGAGAATGGCTTCCGACGCCAGATCCGGGGCAGGCGCCGGTTCACGATGCTCCACCCCCTCCAATTCGGCGTCACCGGGACGTGCGGCGTGCACAGTTACAACGCCGTTGGCACATCATCAAGTGGCCCACCTGCGATGCTCTGTCCCCGATGGCGCGGGCCACATGTGGTCCCAGTGGACGGGAACCCGGCATGCTGGCTGTGGACAGTGTCCAGCGCTGCCACACTCGTCCGGGATCCGAGCTGCTGGCCGGGTGCTTCTACTAGGGCTGGGGGAGGGGGGGCTCTGGGTGGGCGGGTTAGGGTTCCTACATGGCCGGCGCCATACTTTCCGGCACAACCGGTGAAGACCGTCAGCCCTGCGCATGCGCGGCCCAAAACCCGGCGACTCTCCAGCGTTTTCCATGCAATCCGTGGGTGGTTCACACTTCGCCGGTGCTAGCCCCTCACTGGTACCGGAATCGGTGAGGGGTTCGTGCCAATTTTCCTGTCGTGAACCACCCATGGATTCTCTGTTGGCACCGGCACTTAGCCGCTGGAACGGAGAATTCCGCCATGGCTTTTTTAAAACATCGGTCCTGCCAAAACGGTACATCCTCTGATGTGCTGAGTATATCCTCATTGGCCCAAGTGTGAACAGCAAGGATCTCACTGATTTATAAAATCTATCTTGTCTACTGGAACTAACTGGGGTCATACCTTTCACTGAACCTTCCTCATGTAGTCATTGTGCTGCAGGAGGTAATGTTTAACATCCTCAAAGTTGTGAACTTTGTATTTAATTACGGATTGCAGATATTATTTAAATATCAACATGTATTAAATTAGTAAGTATAGTGTTTGTGAACTTTAAAGTTCAGATGGTCATTCAGCCAATTATAAAAATTAGTATGTTAATTATGTGTTAAATTTATGTCGCATTTTCATATCAGCCTCCAGTGGCTGAATTGGAGAGGCTGGTTGGTGGAGTGGGGCTCTGGGAGTTCTCTGGTGATTGCTTCTCCTGTTGAGGGAAACAGTTTCTCCCTATTTACTCCATCAGAACCTTTTGTGAAATCTCCCCTTAACCTTTCCTGCTCCAAGGAAATCAACTCCAGTCTCACGTAACTGAACTCATAATATGATTTTGGGAGATCTGCCTGCATCCCCTCCAAGACGGTCACATTCTAGGACATCAAAGTTTGAAACATATATCGAGCTAACCTTGCCCTGGGTTTAACTCAATAAGAATTTGCAACTTTTGGAATTCCCTTTGAAACTGGAGGGAGTTGGAACCAAGCTACTGTCCAGCTAACAGTGAGATCTGCATCGTGCTGTCATGCCCACAGGTCATTCCTCAGCTTGCGCAATACTCCAGTGAAACGCAGAGCAAGCCTAGGAGCAGCATCTGATCTTCCCGATGGACACGTTGCAGCCCTCGGGGCTCAATGTTGCATTCGGCAGATTTAGATTTTCACCGTTCCCTCTCCTCCATCTTAAATCTCTTTTATTTTTAATATCACATACATAGAATCATCGAGTCTGCACCAACCCCCTGAAACCCCACCCAACCTGCACATCTTTGGACACCAAGGGGAAATTTAACATGGCCAATCCACCTCACCTGCACATTTTTGATTGTGGGAGGAAACCGGAGCACACCCACACAGACACGGGGGAGAACGAGCAAACACCACACAGTCACCCAAGGCCAGAATTGAAACCGGGTCCCTGTAAGGCAGCAGTGCTAGCCATTGTGCAGTGCTGCCCATGTATTGTCTCAATGCAAGCCCCACCCCACAATAGGCCATCTGTCTTGTTCTTAAAGTTGCTACTTCTTGTTGCAGTTTCTACAGCTCTAACATTCTTCCTCCCTTCAGGTGCGCCGAAGATTCAAAGAACTCAGAATGTTAACTCCGTTTCTTGGGCGGCACTGTGGTGCAGTGGTTAGCACTGCTGCCTGCAGCGCCAAGGATCCGGGTTCAATCCCGGCCCTGGGTCAGTGTGTGGAATTTGCACATTCTCCCAGTGTCTGCGTGGGTTTCACTCCCACAACCCAAAGATGTGCAAGGTAGGTGGATTGGCCACGCTAAATTGCCCCTTAATTGGAAAAGATGAATTGGGTACTCTAAATTTTTGTTAAAACTCTGTTTTAGTTATTTTCCACTTCCTCTATTCTTGTTTCAGATTCCAGCATCCGCAGTATTTTGCTCATTTTAAACAGCGAGATCTATTAATTTACATGTTCGGCAGCAGGCTATGTGATCGAGAGGAATGCATATCCAGGAAATCTTGGGAAATGAATTTTGGAGATTTAAGGAACTGGATCTGTTTTCGGGCTAATAGTCAGTATGGAAAGAACCTATTAGAAATACAGTTCAGATTAGTACTGCTCTGACAATGATAAAAAATACCAGAAATGTGTCTAATTACAAGTTTATCGTCAGATTGTGATCATTTGCTTTTTTCCTTTCAAATGGATAAGATTCTTATTGTAAACACATTTATTGTTAAGAATTGGGGAAAATTAAGATTTAAAAAAAAATGAAGTTGGGATAAAATAAAAAGGGGAGCTTTCTGAAGGAAGGGGTGTTTTGATATGCAATTTAGCCTATCAGTGAGAAAAGCAAGTGTTTACCTACGTGACCAGGGGAGAACAATGGGGTATAGAAAAGATTGAGTTCAAAGTGGAGAGATAAGGGAATTAGCATTTTTGCTAAAAGCCATATAAACTACATTTATGCAATCTGTCCTCATACTTTAACCCCCTTTGCCCCATTTCCAGGTGCTGCCTTTGCAATCCAGCCCTACAATCTCCAGAAACTCAGGCCCAAATGTGGTTTTATGTTTTGGCTTTGGTTTACTGATTGAGTGGTGTGTGTCTGGAGCTGTTCTCCTTGCTGTTATCAGTGGATTAGTCTTAACTCAGAACACCAGTTTTCAACAACTTGAGCTATCTCGTTAGGCCTCATCTGGAGATTTTGTCCAGTTCTGGAGACCATACTTGAGGAAGGAGGAGAAGGAATTGGAGAGAGTACAGAGTAGATTCACATGGATGGATCCAGGGATGAAGAACCGTAGCTACGATAGATAGGAGAGGTTGGTTTTCCTTGGAAAAAAGGCCGAGGAGCGGCTTGGTAGGGGTATAGAAGATCCGGAGGGGTATTGGACAGGGTAAACTGTTCCCTGTCAACAGTACATCAAGAACTAGAGGGCACAGGTTCAAAATAATGGGCTAAATCAGTAGAAGTGATGTGAGGAACAGGTTTTTCACCCAGAGTGTGGTTAGGGTCTGGGATGAACTTCCTGAGGGGGGGGGGGGGGGGGGGGGGGGGGGGGGGGAAATGGCGGATGATGGATGGAGGCAAGTTTGATCAAGGTTTTCAAAAAGGAATTGCATTTCTATCTGAAAACACAGAATGTGCAAGGTTACAGGGATAAGTCAGTGAGTGGGACGAGGTGGAATGCTCTATGGGCCAAATGGCTTCCTTTTGCATTGTAAAGCTTGTGATCTGCAAATTAATGGGAATGTAATTCCCATCACAATCTCAACATGTCCCTTACAACCGAATGAGTACTTTGTGAAGTGTAGTTAATGCTGTAATGTGGCAATATGGCAGCAGGACAGCACGGCTGTTAGCACTGCTGCCTCATGGCTCCGAAGACCCGGGTTCGATCCCGGCCCTGGGCCACTGTCTGCACATTTTTCCCGTGTCTGCGTGGGTCTCAGCCCCCACAACCCAAAGATGTGTAGTGTAGGTGGATTGGCCATGCCAAATTGCCCCTTAATTGGGAAAAGAAAAGAATTGAGTGCTCTAAATTTATTTTAAAAAAGAAAACGTGGCAGGTAATTTGCACCAAACAAGCTCCCAAAAAAGCAGAGATGAAAGACTAGATTTTTTTTTTGAGTGTGTGTGTTTGGTTAGAGGTTAAATATTAGTCAGGCTGTAGAGGATAACTGTCCTGTTCATCTTTGGAATAATGTCCCTGGGATCATTTATATCCACCCAAGGCAGCAGGCAGCGCTTCAGTTCAACTGTTCACCCAAAAGACAGCACTTCTGACAGTGCAGCACTCCCTCTGTTTTAGCAATTGATCAGCCTGGGTTATGTGCGCAAGTCTCTGACAGAGTGTAGGATGCGGCCCATTGAGCCATAGTTGACACCTAACAGACCTCTTGACACAAGGACATGAACCAAGAATTGTGGATTACCTGAATTTTGCGAGTCTTCACATCTGGCTTGCTGCTAATGGTAGACTTGGATTTTCAAAGCACCTTTCATGACCTCGAACCAATTCAGAAAGCTTTACAGCCAATGTGTAAATCGCTGTTGTAATGCACAACTTATTAAAAATTGTTTTCACGGGATGTGGGTGTCGCTGATTTGGCCAGCAATTATTGCCCCATCCAGAATACCCCTTAGAAACATAGTGGTGAGCTGCCTTCTTGAACCATTGCAGTCCATGTGGTGTCGACACACCCAGTGAGGGTGTTCGAGGATTTTGACCCAGCGACAGTGAAGGAGCGGTGATATATTTCCAAGTCAGGATGTTGAGTGGCTTGGAGGGGAACTTGCAGGTGGTGACGCTCCGAACAGGTGGCGGAATGTGGCGACTAGGGGCTTTTCACAGTAACTTCATTTGCATGGGTTGTTTAGCACAGGGCTAAATCGCTGGCTTTGAAAGCAGACCAAGGCAGGCCAGCAGCACGGTTCAATTCCCGTACTAGCCTCCCCGAACAGGCGCCGGAATGTGGCGACTAGGGGCTTTTCACAGTAACTTCATTTGAAGCCTACTTGTGATAATAAGCAATTTTCATTTTCATGTATCTGCTGTCCTTTCTAGGTGGTAGAGTTCACCAAGGGGTCTTGGTGAGTTGCTGCAGTGCATCTTGTAGATGTTACACACCGCAGCCACTGTGCGTTGGTGGTGGAGGGAGTGGATGGTTAAGGTGGTGGATGGTGGTGCCAACCAAGCGGGCTGCTCTGCCTGGATGGTGTTGAGCTTGCGTGCTGTTGGGAGCTGCACTCATCCAGGCAAGAGGATGGAATTGCATCACACTCCTGACTTGTACCTTGCAGATAGATGGTGGCTTTGGGGAGTCAGGAGGCAAGTTATTCATCACAGAATTTGGCCTCCGAACTGATCAATTCGGATAAAATTTAAAAGAAAACCAAAGGAGATCATCATGTACATAAACACAAACTGTATTTGACCAAGAAAATTAAAAATTGCACCATAGATGTTACAGAAACAAAAAGAGACATTTACACATAGAGGAATACATGAATCACCCTTCAAAATGCTGGCAATATCAAGAGAAAGATCAGATAATAGTGGCACAATATGCTGTTCAAATAAAAACCAACAAAACCAAACAGTACCGTGGCAAAAAGAATTGATCCTGTTATTAACAAAAGGCATTTATGCAAGTTTCTTAAATTCCAACTCACAGCAGTCAGTGAGGGCGAGAGTGACAAAAGTCATAACTTAACACTAATACTGAAATGATTTTATAAAAAAAAACTAGAAATGGAACCAAGGTGATTGACAATGATACCGTCTAACACAATCAAATCGCAAAAGACGATCCAAAGGAACTTTGTTTTTTTTTTGAGGGGGGGGGGCGGGGTTAATTGCATTATCGCTAATGTTCTCAACAAGCGACCGGTCATTGATCTATAGATGGTAAAATGTCGAAAGGTCATTCATTGTGTCTGCTCTCCCAGGAATGATGTCTGGCTTATCAACAAACCTCCTTTGATTATAACTCCTGTAAACACTGGTGATGGCTACTATATCCTTCTGGGTTCAACTTTCTGATGGGTGCAAACACTAGCGATGGCTAGCGTTGCCACTGGGATCATTAATAATGCGCTTTGCTTTGAAAGGACCCAGAGATGTGCACTGAAACTGGCTTTGGAGGGCAATTGCCGACGATTCCAAATTCAATTTCATGTAAAAGGAGCGATTTGAAAATCAGCAAGCTTATTCAGGTGACCACACCTGCTGGTATTTCAACATCTAAATAAACATTGTAACCAACAAATTGGTTATTCCGAATCTGAATGGTAGTTCTGTTGCCTCCGTGTAGTTTGAAAGATAAAAATATTTCCACACATATGAAATAGCACCAATGGCTCAGGAGGGGCGAGCGACTCCAGGTTTATTTACAAAGAGGGATCTGTAGCCACACGCTCAACCGAGTGCGAGATTGCCAAACACCTCTCCATTCGTGTGCTAGTCTGTAACAATCAGGCATACAACACACGCAAAAGCATCCTACCGATAATTCCATCCAAAACTACTCATTAACAAACGTGAAGACAAAACTCGATAGGTGGATGCCATTTATAAAGGAATACTTTGGACAGCAGCCTGGGACCGGAGTGCACTGGCTTCATGTTTGAAGGGATCAAGATGTGCTGACTGACACTCCGACCTGATTGTAACTTTCCACTCGATTTGTAGACGGGACAGGTTATTCTCGGGGAATATCTGCCGCTGTGTGGAAACTACCTCCATTAAAAAAAAAGTGAAAGTCACCAGGTGTGAAACAGCCTGCAGCCCCATCTGGCCAATAGAGGGTGTGTACATGTGAGCGGCAATTGGGGAGAGTGGGAACAGAGAAAAAAAAACTAAAATGTAAAAACCTGAGTCAAATAAATAAATAAATAAAGGCCAACCCTATCGCACTCACATTACACACCCACCAGTCTGCCCAGATTGAGTCACAGAAGTGACCAAATATGGGGAACAACTGCCCCAAACATGCAGCAAGAATCAGATGAAACATCTTGGCCAGTGCTAGTTGTCACTTGTCTTTCTTTTAAATCGCAAAGTGACATTAAATGTTGAGACTTTTGAGTGTTTTAAGTACCAGTTTTGAATCGTTAGCATCCATGAACATGGGTCAGTCAGGCTGCAAGTTAACAAGGCTCCAGTCATATTCAGGGTGTAATCTCTCTGGAAAATGTGCTTCTTGTTGCATCACGGATATCTTTTTTGTTGGACATACTACAGGAAATTATTCTGGGTCAATGACACCCCAAGGGACATCTTAAATTCACCTCAAATGCTTTAAATGCATTTTCTAAAAGGTACAAATTGAAAATATCATGTGCCATTTAAAAAAAACTGTTACAGTCCACATTTTCACACAATGCTGTTACCGTACAGCCTATAGATACAGAATTGGAGGGGGTTAAATATTGACTATTTAGGCCAAGGGCACTTTCAGGTCTGATGCAATGATATGGATGGCAGAAGAGGTCTGCAAAATACATGACAAGTGGACTGAACCTGGCTTATTAAGGTCAAACTGGGCATGGTGGTTTTGTGATGTAGTTATACTGCACGCAATTTAGCAACTCAATCTGCCAGCTCTATTTCCCATCAATATTTAAAGAAAAGAGTGATCTGTACAACTGGGGATTTTCTACTTCTGACCCAGTTATATCTACAAGGGGCTCAGACAGTAACTAAGTTCTGAAACTGGAGTTTAATGGCAACGGCCGCAGATTAAGGCTAACCAAAACCGTGCTGTTAATTGCAGAATTAGTGAATCAGCTCCAGAATTAGTTACTGGTTCTGAAGGGAATGGTATTCTCTAAGGTTGTCTCCCTCTGGTAGCATTCAGAATTAGTAAAGATTATATGTTCTTTGACCTTAATAGGGACAGAACAAGAGGGTCTGTTATCGGCAGGAACAGATCGGACTGAAGGTAACCTTCTTTGATTCTATCAGAAACCCGGACTGAGGTACTCAGCCGTATAACTTTCATCATTAAGCTCATTTATAGCAAAATAGAAAATGGTTCAAGACAAGTTAGTCACATATCTGGGGGTCACACTTGTTAAAGGTAAAAAATTAAACGGGCAGCTTGGTGGTTAGCACTGCTGCCTCACGGCACTGAGGACCCGGGTTCGACCCCGACCCCGGGTCACTGTCCGTGCGGAGTTTGCACATTCTCCCCGTGTCTGTGTGGGTCTCACCCCCACAACCCAAAGGTGTGCGGGATCGGTGGATTGGCCACTGTAAACTGCCCCTTAATTGGAAAAAAAATAATAGGGGGACTCTAAATTTATTTAAAAAAAGTTATTTTTCTAATTTACGGAAAGAGAAGAGCCGACTGATTGACCTCACGGCGTCCCGAACAGCAAATAGCCTCTAATTGACCTTCCGGCAACAATTAAACCTTGTGGCCTTGAATGGACAGACAGCACCACCTTTAGTACAGAACATGAAGTATATCACATGGTATTAACCCATCTATTCTGATAAAACATCACTTTACTAATTCTGAGCAATGCCACGGGAGGCTGCAAATTATACTTCCAATTACAGATATCTTTAGACCGAAAACTTGACGATTTTCCAATTTGCTTCACAATTCATAAGGTTTAAAAATACCACTGCCTCTTTTTTGTGCTAACTCTCAATAACAAATTGTTATCATTTCTAATATTTACATTACCAGGGCTGCACATATTAGGATGCTACCAGAAATGGAAGGTTAAAACCATCAGGAAAGACAGAAGAGGCTGGGGGTTCTTCTCTCTTCAATCTGTATTTGTAGCTCCAATATATTTGGTACGGTATAGCACTCTGACCAATTTGCCTTAAAATCCACATAACTATTCAATTACACAACATGGCATTGCTAGTCTGCGATGGGAGTCCACTCTCTTGACCTTCCTCATAGTGAGTTCTAGAATTCAGCCACTCAGTCAAGAGAAATACGCCTCAGGCTCAGACTAACATGAAGGGGAAGAAAGTAGGAAGAGGACTTTGGAAACCCACCTCTCCATTTGTAGGGCAATGCCACTGACTGCAGACTATTAAAGAGCATTGCTCAAATGCCCATATTTGGAAGTTTGAACAAACGATAGGCGATTATTCATCTAAAAGAACGCTGGGGAGGAATGATTGGGAAACGGCGATAGGGTGGATGAAGTGCAGCGAGAGTAAGATTGTGTGGAGCACAGTAACAGATCCATTGGGTTGGACAGCTTTGCTGTATATTATGTGGATTTGGGGACAGGTAGATGATAGAACTGCGGAAGGGTGATGGATAAAGGCACTTTGGAGTACTGTGCACCGTTCTCATCTCCATATGACAAACGGGACATAGAGACACTGGAGGAGATGCAAAGAAGATTCACAAGGATGATACCAGAAATAGAAGGTTATAACTATCAGGAAAGACTGGGGTCCTTTCCTCTAGAAAAGAGAAAGCTGAGGAGTGACCCAATAGAGATCTTATTTGATAGGATAGACATAAATGAACATGATCTTATAAGAGGCTTCAGGCAAAACCTTTTTTACCCAAAGAAAGGTGAAAATGTGAAACTCGCTACTGCAATGAGTAGCTGAAACAAATAGTATGGATGCATTTATGGGGAAGCTAAGAGCGAGGGAGAAAAGAATACAAGGTTTGTGACGATATGGTTAAAAGAGGCAAGGTGGGAAGAGGCTCATGTGGAGAATAAATATTGGCATGGACCAGCCTGCGGCGAATGTTTCTGCACTGTAAATTCTGTGCAATTCCAAAACACTTGACGCACTAATTGTATGAGGCTATTTATTTATTCAATTGTTTGAGAAATAAAATTACATGAAATTAAGAATCATTACCAAATAACAATTGAAGAGGCTTTAAAATGAGGTGAGTGCCGAGGCGATCAAACTTGATAATCAAGCAAAGTTGTCATCTTTATGATGCACAGTAATTTTATGGCCTGGTTTTATTGTCCAGGCCCATTGTTGTGCTGCTAAAATATGTTGGGAGTGGTATGCATAATTAATTCACGATAGTGATTGCATCCCATTTCCATTAATAAGGGATGTTATCGCTAAGAGTTCAGATTCGTCTAATTTGAAGTTGATTTTACTGAGTATAAAGGGTCCTAGCAGAGTCAGACTGCTCTGTCTACACAAACTCAATAATTAAGTACCTGCATTTGCATGGGGCTTCTACTGCCTTGAGTTTAGGGGCAATCTGATTGAGACGTTTAAACCGATGGAGGGATTCAATAAGGCAGATACAGAGATATTATGATGTCTGGTGGGGAAACCAAGTACGAGAGCTGAAAATCTTTAACATTAAAGAGTGAAATTGGGAAATAGTTCTTCATCTGGAACTCTCTCTCCCGAAAGACTGTGGGCACTGGGAGACAATTTTCAAAATTGAGACTGATAAGATTTCTGTTGGGTTAGGGATATGAAAGGAATAAACAAAGGAGGGTAAATGGAGTCAACACAGATGAACAATGCTAGCAACGAATGGTGGAACAGGTTTGAGGGGCTGAATGGTCGATTTCTATTCTTTATGGTCCACATCCAGGCAAGCTCTCGTGGCGAGTAAATGTTGACATGGACTGGTTGGGCAAAACGGTTTGTTTTTGTAATTTAAATTATGTCCAATTTTCTATGCAAAATGCCGCTTTCACACTGATCTAGCCTGACTTTGCACACGGTGGTCTGTGTAAATGCATCAAGTTGAGTGTGATGCTGTGCGAGACCCACGGAGGAGAGCTAGTGGCACTTCAATCAATATAAAGCCAGCTTATGGCAACAACTTGTGGTCAAGTCTCCAATATTGAAGCCAATGTGCAGCTTCTGTGCAAATGAGCACAGTTGGGAATAATATGGCCCTTCCCAGAGCATTTATAATACTGTTCACAGGGATGGGGAAAAAAAAGCCAGTATCTTGTGCATCTATACCTTTTACATACTATTTGGAAACTGGGAATCCCTTCACAAAGAAGAAATACTGCTGCAAGGTACAGAATGGAAACAATGCAACAATGAAAGTTTCATCGGTATTAGTGGAATCGCAGTTGACCTGGTCTGGCCGTTACAGGGGCTGCATCTTCGGTGACTATTCCTTTAAGGAGGGATCACAAAAGAGCACTAAGACCACTTCTTAAATATTTATACATGGCCTTCAGCAATAAAACTAGACCTCAGCGTAGAAAATATAGAAGTATTTGATTTCTTTCAAGTTTTTTTCAGATCATTTAAGTGAAAGGAAAATAAAATACTAAGTTATCACATTTGCATACAATCCAACTCTGATGTGGCCACTTTCAGCCTTCCTGCTCCATATGTCAGAGCTGTACATTTTATACTGTTATCATTACAATGTAAAAACATCCCGTTCTAATAACCAACAAAAGAAATGGCTTCACTTTGCAACTGTTGAGTTTGGTGGACGCTTAAAATTATTCCACAATTGATTAACAAACTTGAAAAGTATCTCTGTTTGGCTGAATCAAACACATGACTGCTGTGGGAAGGAAGTTCAGGCATTGCTTAATAAAATAAAAGTGTAAAGATAAACTTCACGCCTAAACAATCTCGATATTTCACATTGTGTTTCTACGGGTCTGTTTTCCAAGCCCCTCCTGAATCAGAGTGAGTCGTGTCCAAGCTAATCACGCACATTAGTGGTGTATTTAAGTGTCAGCCATTGCCAATGACCCGACTGCCACATAAGCAGTGCATAATGTACATCTCAACAGCTTTATTATGGGCTGCATCTGTGTGATTCCATCAAATCAAAAGACAGTTATTTCTCTCCCCATCCCAACACGCTCTTCCCCAGCCCCTCCCCCACCCCGCCCTTTTAAAATACACTCCTTAAACTGCTAGTTCATGTTGACATCAGGAACAAGAATATCCATGGGCGGCCTTGATGTAAGGCCTTGGATGTAGCCTAACGATTACTAAAATGCTTGTGAATTGTTCAGTATTGCAGGCAAATTTCTGCCGTCATTAGCAACATTCTGGCTGGTGAAAGTCACAATCTAAGTTAAAGTGTTCCATTTGGTTCAAACGACCCGGCTTACTTTGCCCGAGTGAGTTGTGCAATTGGCAAGTAACTTTTAACATTTTGCTGGTGGCAATCTTAGTTGCAGAGAGAGAGAGAGAGAGTGTGAGAGAGAGAGAGAGAGAGAGAGAGAGTGTGAGAGAGAGAGTGTGTGTGTCTGTCTGTGAGAGAGAGTGAGTGTGTGAGACAGAGTGTGAGAGAGCGAGCGAACGTGAGAGCACGAGAAAGTGCGAGACAGAGAGAGCGCGCGCGAGAGTGAGAGACTCCCACTAATGAGAATTTATTGCATTCAAGCCCTGTGGTGAGATCTCAGATTGGGCGAGGCTGAGACACAAGAATATAAATATTGAAAGATGGGACAAGTCCTGAAGTCTGCTTCAGTTCCAATGTTATCATTGTAACACATTACATATAGTTCTTAGAACCCATTATTTTGATGCTGATTTAAATATTAATACTGCCAACTCTCAATCTTGTTGAATCTCAGTAAAATTCATTTGGCCAGAACTATATAATCTTCATCTGAGATTAAGGCTTTGCTTAGCTGTTGTATCTGCTCATCACATTGCTGATTGTAGGGCTTTGCTATGTGCGTATTGGTTGCGGCCTTTTCTACATTACAGCAGTGACGACACTTCAGAACTAGGCCGTGAAAAGCACTGAAAAAAAGCAAGTCTTTTACTTTTTAAAACTGATTTTAAGCGGATGGGACAGGATCACTTATCTCACCAGAACAAAAGCAGTGGAAAACCTTGGTGCTTTCACTGAGAAAAGCTTGCATTTTGACAGCGCCTTTCACAATCTCGGCATGTCCCAAAGCGCTTTACAGCCAACGCTGCAGTTGCAAAGTGTAGGCACAGTTATATAATGCAAGGGGGGAAAAAAGCCATATAATATTGAGTGAATCATTTGTTTTAAGGATGCTGGTTGAGGGATAAACATTGGCCTGGACACCGGGGAGATTTCTCCAGCTCTTCTTTGAAGTATTGTCACGGAATCTTTTACGTTCCACCTCAAAGGGGCAGACAAAGCCTTGGCTTAACGTCTTATCCAAAAGATGGCACCTTCTTACGGTGCAGCACTCCTTCAGTACACCATTGGAATCTCAATCTCTGGAGTGGAGTTTGGACCCACAACCTTTTGACTCGGAGGTAGAAGTGTTACCCTTGCTGACAATGTTTCACTCACGTCCTGGCACCGTTGGCCCTCAAAGCCGAGGCAACTTGGTTCCATTTGCCCTTGTATTTCCTATTTCCTGGTTGTGTCATTCTAATTTTGCAGGCTTGGAGGATGTTTTCAGGCTGGAAGTGAATATGTTCTAAACAAGGTCACCCAGAGGGGTTACTTTCACAGATTAATGGATTAGCATCAGCAGTATTAAGCGGTCTGTGGTTTAATGGGTACATGGATTAAATGTTGCTCCACGGATCCATGCTTACCCACCTATGGTGACCCATGGGACAGAATGCTTGGATATCCTCTGACTGACTGAGGGCACCTTTAATACCAATGGTATCTCCCAATGTAACTCAGGAAGTGCCAGATTTGTCACAGATGTTTGTGGGGAGAAGCTGAAACGTATCGTGTTGAATCATTTTTGGTTAAATTGCTAAAACAGTTTTTTCCCCCAACAGACCATTTGAGTATGTTAAATAGGTCAAATTGAGTGAGATTTTGCCAAGCAACCCTGTGTGGCTGAAATACTGAGTACCAATAGAAAATAGTCTGTTTAGTTCAGATTATGGACAACTGGGTTCTAGCTTTTTGCATTTACACCGTCAAATGCACACGCTGCTTCAGGGCTACTGGCCCTCCAAGAACCTGGACTCTCCAGTCAGCGGGTTAAGTTATACAGCCCATCCAAAAAATAATCACGGGCAAGTAGTGAAAGGAGAATGGTAGTGAGGGATGAGGTGCCAGAAACCTGCCAAAGTATCTGGTGACACTTTCAGTTAACTAATCAGTTCATGTGGGATAAAGTGGGTTTCCTTCTCCCCCGCCTCTCCCAACATCCCCCCCCTCTCCTTAACAAGCTGGGGAAAATAGAACATGTTGATAAAGTGATGTTGTGCAAGCTGAATGGCCTGTTTCTGTGCAGTAAAATTGTTTGTATGTGATGACAAAGCCCTAACAAGAGGCAACTGAAGCAGACAGAGGAATTTATAGGGCCACTCAGCAACAAATGCCATGTTTCTGTGCACGCCTCTGGCAGCAAGCAGCCGAATTCAAGTCCTTCTCCTGATTCTATCATACTGTTACGGAGTCTGGGAGCAGCTTTCTGCTTCGATATATCCCCCAACCGCCCCTAACCCCCCGCATCTCCCCAACCCCCCCCCCCCTGAGCCTTTGCTACCTCTGGACGATATCACTGATTTCTTTCACAGACAAAAGCAGTTTGGTAAAGTCCTGGCTCACTGAACAGATCTGGAGCTGCCGGAGGTTGCTCTCCAGCTTGTTGATGGCCTCCCTGAAGGCAAACTTATTGCGCATCTGCTGGATGGAGTCCACGTAGCTGGTGCAGAAGGTGTAGAGGTTCTTGGCTGCCTCCAGCACCGCACTGTGGCTGGCCATCTGCTCAGAGTTCTTGCCGATAGCCACCCGCAGAGCCTCGGTGCTTTCCAAGACGGTGTCCTTGGTGATGTTGGCACTGGCCAGCCTCTCCGGCTGCAGCCGCGTCTTGCGCAGGGAGACTCTGGTGGAGATGAGGGGGATGAAGGCGGTGGCGGTGGAGGCCTGCTGCTCGCCGCTTGGGTTCGTCAAGCCAGGCTGCGCAGAGGACGAAGTGGAGGCTGATGGTCTTGCTGAGGACTGGGGCTTTGATGTGGAGTGCAGGGCAGGCCTTTTAACCACATCCCCTGGTAGGGATGGCTTCACGGTGTCACCACTTGAAGTGTCCACGACGGGCTTGGATTTAATACCCAAGGCACTCTCACCTGCGGACTCATGGGTCGGACTCCGAGGCGGCCTAACTGATTTAGCAGCCGGCGGAGGAGGGGGTGCTGGTTTTGATTTTGGTACCTTGCCCCGGTCCCGGACAGGAGCAGACAACAGCTGCTCAGGAGCCTGCTTGAACCTTCGAGCCCTCGAGTCCTCGGTAAGCAGGTTCACCCCCCCCAGAAACGAGGTGGAGCTCTGCTTCAGTGCAGTAGGAGCCAGGCAAGAGGCAACGTGCTCCTGTGGGGAAGCAGAATTTAAGGCACAAATCTTCCCACCCTCATCTTTGTCCTTGAGACCGGGACTGCTGGACACGATGGCTGCTGCCTGCCTACGGACAAGCTTCGGCGTCGATGCCGGTGGGCTTGAGCTCGGACTCGACTCCAGGTTACCAAAAACGTCGTCATTTAACTCATCTGTCTTTTTCGGCAGCCGAGGGGGAGCGGTCAGGCTTCCCCGAGGAACCATGTCCGCTTTTGTCTCGTTCGTCCTCTTCCGAGGCAATGCTGGCTTCTCATTCCTGTCGCAGCCTGAGGCCAGAGTGGACTCAGCCTGCTTCCCCGCAGACTGAAGGTCCCGGGGCAGCGTCAGGGCTTTCCTCTCCATCTCTTTGCTGCCTGGGGGCATTGAAGAAGCAGAGCAAGATCTCATGAAGCGCTTGGAGTTGGAGATGGTTTCCTCTTCATTCCCCACAGCTTTGTTCGACGTCAAAGTGCTGGACTTCTTCAAGTGTGGAGAGAAGAACCCAGTTGTTCCCAAGAAGCTTCCATTGGCAACTCCACCACCTCCATTGTTGGCATTTTGAGCCCCTGTGCTAAACGAGTGCTGTAATTTGCTGGGGTCGATTGCATCGAGAGGTGCCACGCTGTTGACAAAGGCTCCATTATTTGCATCTTTACCGGTTGTGCTGGTGTCCTCTGCCACCTCTCCCCTCCTCTCCGGCTGCCCATCCATGTCACGGAAAGAGCTGCTGCGTTTGGGAGGGGCAGGCGCGGTCTTCTTCTTCTTTTTGATGAAGGAGCTGAAAATAGAACTGGATTTGCCTTTTTCCTTGGTGAAAGACTGCAGGCGGTCATCATCCAAGTTGCTGTCTGGATCTCTGTCCTTGCGTGGCAGCATCGGAGAGACGGCCATCTCATGGTCCCCGGAATCTGCGCAAAGAGAGACAAACATGAATAGCAACACCTGCTGTCCTGCACAGGATTACACTCTGGACAACCAAACGTTTTTCTTAGTTCTGATGAAAGACTCTCAAACTGAAACTTTAAAACTTTTTTTCTCTCCACAGATGCGACCAGATCTGTTATTTCCAGCATTTTCCGTTCTTGTAACAAACATTGCATGTCCAAACAACTGATTGTACGGACTTTAGCAAAAGTAACTCTCCAAGAGTCTGGCCATGGGTGTGGGTGTGTAGTACTGCGGTTATTTGTGCAAGTGGGGAGACTGTGGGCAGTAGAGAGGTCGTTCTGCCCTGCAGCTATTCACGTGGGTGGGTGGGGAACTGCTTGTGTGGGTGAGGTGGAAGGTGGAGGGACCTGCGCTTGAATCCAGCTCAGGCTAAAAGGATGAAGGATCTTCCACGAGATGAGTTTGGATGCGCCCAAAGCAGTTCTAACTGGGCATGGACCTACAAATACTGCCCTTATGTAGCAATAACTAGCAGTTTCGCTCAGAGGTCAGAGCGCATCTGTTATAGACATGGGATCTGGGATTGAGCAAACTATTTGTGGCACAGTCATGAGTTGTGTCTAAAATGGAAGGTATGCCATTTTTCAGGATGAACCCCCCCCGCCCCCCCCTTACTTTGATCAGCACAAAAAGGCGAGACAAGTAAAACTATAAATGTTATTTTCAACGAGCACACCGTAGATATACCACTCAGCATTCAGCCTCTGAGCATCTTATTAATTAGGCAATGCAATGCAACTCACCGTTTAAAACAGAGGCAATAATAATTCAATAAAATCCCAGCATTTTACCGCTGGTTTCCAGAGTTCTCTGCAATTCAACGAATACGCAAACAAAGAATAGGTTTGCTTTCAACGCAAGATGTTACTATAAGAGAGTTAGATCGTACGAGGTTCATGTGCTGCATGAATGCCAGTGTAGACCTGTTGAGCCAAATGACCTGTTTCTGTAAAGATTATGGTCAAGAGTGACATTCAGAGGGCAGCACGGTGGCGCAGTGGGTTAGCCCTGTTGCCTCACGGCGCCGAGGTCCCAGGTTCGATCCCGGCTTTGGGTCACTGACCGTGTGGAGTTTGCACATTCTCCCCGTATTTGCATGGGTTTCGCCCCCACAACCCAAAGATGTGCAGGGTAGGTGGATTGGCCACAAAAAATGAATTGGGTACTCTAAATTTATTAAAAAAAGAGTGACATCCAGGTTCAATGTGTAACTCTGCTTCTGTTACCGATGCCGCCTGTGTCGTTTCACACGTACCATGCTGGCTCAGAACTTTAAATATTGAATGCGAGGCCTCCTGGACTTCAATTGGCTCTTTGCTTTCGGTTGCTCGGCGAAGGGTGCGTGTTTTGGTTGGCAGCTCCGGTGCCTGGGGCCTGTTGGCACCGCAGCATTTGCCTCCTTTCTTCCCCAGTTCTTTCTCGACCTCTGTAAAGCACACGGCAAAGATCAGCACGACATCCCAGGTCTGTTAAAACAATGACGTTTTTGAATCCCTGCTTACATTATGATAGGATTTCTAAAGTAAAGGAGATGTGGGATGTTCAGACAATCTGCTCAGTTTTACAGCTAGCTGGAAGTCCAGAAAGTTACCGTGGACTGATTAAACAAAGTGCTTAAATATTTAACAGTTTACTGATCTACAAAATGTAAAACAGTGCAGCATGTAATCGCTTTAAGGATGTACAAATGTCAGATTTTACAAACAAAAACGAATGGAACTTACTATGCTAACCCAATTAATTAGCCACAAAACATTTTAGTTATAGATTGATCTCTGTGCTGCAAATACTGACACGCACGTAATGATTCCCAGTGAATACTGACACGCACATAATCACTGTGAATACTGACACGCACGTAATCACTGAATACTGACACGCACGCAATCACTCCCAGTGAATACTGACACTTATTAAAAAATAAAAAAATTTAGTGTACCCAATTCATTTTTCCAAATAAGGGGCAATTTAGCATGTTCAATCTACCTACCTTGCACATCTTTGGGTTGTGGGGACGAAACCCACGCAAATACGGGGAGAATGTGCAAACTCCACACGGACATTGACCCAGAGCCGGGATCGAACCTGGGACCTCGGTGCCGTGAGACTGCAGTGCTACCACTGCGCCACCGTGCTGCCCTCACTCCCAGTGAATACTGACACGCATGTAATGACTCCCAGTGAATACTGACCCGCACGCAATCGCTCCCAGTGAATACTGATGCACACCTAATCATTCCCAGTGAATACTGACACGCACACAGTAGCTCCCAGTGAATACTGACACGCACGTAATCACTGTGAATACTGACACACACGCAATCACTCCCAGTGAATACTGACATGCACGCAATCACTCCCAGTGAATACTGACACGCACGCAATCGCTCCCAGTGAATACTGACAGGCACACAATCACTCCCAGTGAATACTGACACGCACGCAATCGCTCCCAGTGAATACTGACACGCATGCAATCGCTCCCAGTGAATACTGACACGCACGCAATCACTCCCAGTGAATACTGACACGCACGCAATTGCTCCCAGTGAATACTGACATGCACGCAATCACACAGCGAATACTGACACGCACGCAGTAGCTCCCAGTGAATACTGACACGCACGCAATCACTGTGAATACTGACACGCACGCAATGACTCCCAGTAAATACTGACACGCACGCAATGAATCCCAGTGAATACTGACACGCACGCAATCACTCCCAGTGAATACTGACACGCACGCAATCACTCCCAGTGAACACTAACATGCACGCAATCACACAGCGAATACTGACACACACGCAATCACTCCCAGTGAATACTGACACGCACGCAATCGCTCCCAGTGAATACTGACACGCACGCAATCGCTCCCAGTGAATACTGACACGCACGCAATCGCTCCCAGTGAATACTGACACGCACGCAATCACTCCCAGTGAATACTGACACGCACGCAATCGCTCCGAGTGAATACTGACATGCACGCAATCGCTCCCAGTAAATACTGAGACGCACGCAATCGCTCCCAGTGAATACTGACACACAAGCAATCACTCCCAGTGAATACTGACACGCACGCAATCACTCCCAGTGATTACTGACGCACACCTAATCATTCCCAGTGAATACTGACGCACACCTAATCATTCCCAGTGAATACTGACGCACACCTAATCAGTCCCAGTGAATACTGACGCACACCTAATCAGTCCCAGTGAATACTGACGCACACCTAATCAGTCCCAGTGAATACTGACGCACACCTAATCAGTCCCAGTGAATACTGACACACACCTAATCAGTCCCAGTGAATACTGACGCACACCTAATCAGTCCCAGTGAATACTGACGCACACCTAATCAGTCCCAGTGAATACTGACACACACCTAATCAGTCCCAGTGAATACTGACACGCACGCAATCGCTCCCAGTGAATACTGACACGCACGCAATCACTGTGAATACTGACACGCATGCAATCACTCCCAGTGAATACTGACACGCACGTAATCACTGTGAATACTGACACGCACGCAATCGCTCCCATTGAATACTGACACGCACGCAATCACTCCCAGTGAATACTGACACGCACGCAATCACTCCCAGTGAATACTGACGCACACCTAATTATTCCCAGTGAATACTGACGCACACCTAATCATTCCCAGTGAATACTGACGCACACCTAATCATTCCCAGTGAATACTGACACGCACGCAATCGCTCCCATTGAATACTGACACGCACGCAATCACTCCCAGTGAATGCTGACACGCACGCAATCATTCCCAGTGAATACTGACGCACACCTAATCATTCCCAGTGAATACTGACGCACACCTAATCATTCCCAGTGAATATTGACGCACACCTAATCATTCCCAGTGAATACTGACACGCACGCAATCGCTCCCATTGAATATTGAGACGCACGCAATCACTCCCAGTGAATACTGACACGCACGCAATAGTTCCCAGTGAATACTGACACGCACGCAATCACTCCCAGTGAATACTGACACGCACGCAATCGCTCCCAGTGAATACTGACACGCACGCAATCGCTCCCAGTGAATACTGACACGCATGCAATCGCTCCCAGTGAATACTGACACGCACGCAATCACTCCCAGTGAATACTGACACGCACGCAATTGCTCCCAGTGAATACTGACATGCACGCAATCACACAGCGAATACTGACACGCACGCAGTAGCTCCCAGTGAATACTGACACGCACGCAATCACTGTGAATACTGACACGCACGCAATGACTCCCAGTAAATACTGACACGCACGCAATGAATCCCAGTGAATACTGACACGCACGCAATCACTCCCAGTGAATACTGACACGCACGCAATCACTCCCAGTGAACACTAACATGCACGCAATCACACAGCGAATACTGACACACACGCAATCACTCCCAGTGAATACTGACACGCACGCAATCGCTCCCAGTGAATACTGACACGCACGCAATCGCTCCCAGTGAATACTGACACGCACGCAATCGCTCCCAGTGAATACTGACACGCACGCAATCGCTCCCATTGAATACTGAGACGCATGCAATCGCTCCCAGTGAATACTGACACGCACGCAATCGCTCCCATTGAATACTGACACGCACGCAATCACTCCCAGTGAATACTGACACGCACGCAATCACTCCCAGTGAATACTGACGCACACCTAATCATTCCCAGTGAATACTGACACGCACGCAATAGTTCCCAGTGAATACTGACACGCACGCAATCACTCCCAGTGAATACTGACACGCACGCAATCGCTCCCAGTGAATACTGACACACAAGCAATCACTCCCAGTGAATACTGACACGCACGCAATCACTCCCAGTGAATACTGACGCACACCTAATCATTCCCAGTGAATACTGACACGCACGCAATCGCTCCCATTGAATACTGACACACACGCAATCGCTCCCAGTGAATACTGACACGCACACAATCACTCCCAGTGATTACTGACACGCACGCAATCACTCCCAGTGAATACTGACGCATATTTAATCAGTCCCAGTGAATACTGACACGCACGCAATCGCTCCCAGTGAATACTGACGCATATTTAATCAGTCCCAGTGAATACTGACACGCACGCAATCGCTCCCAGTGAATACTGACACGCACGCAATCGCTCCCAGTGAATACTGACACGCACACAATCACTCCCAGTGATTACTGACACGCACGCAATCACTCCCAGTGAATACTGACACGCACGCAATCACTCCCAGTGAATACTGACGCACACCTAATCATTCCCAGTGAATACTGACGCACACCTAATCATTCCCAGTGAATACTGACGCACACCTAATCATTCCCAGTGAATACTGACACGCACGCAATCGCTCCCATTGAATACTGAGACGCACGCAATCACTCCCAGTGAATACTGACACACACTCAATCGCTCCCAGTGAATACTGACACGCACGCAATAGTTCCCAGTGAATACTGACACGCACGCAATAGTTCCCAGTGAATACTGACACGCACGCAATCGCTCCCAGTGAATACTGACACACAAGCAATCACTCCCAGTGAATACTGACACGCATGCAATCACTCCCAGTGAATACTGACGCACACCTAATCATTCCCAGTGAATACTGACGCACACCTAATCATTCCCAGTGAATACTGACGCACACCTAATCATTCCCAGCGAATACTGACGCACACCTAATCAGTCCCAGTGAATACTGACGCATATTTAATCAGTCCCAGTGAATACTGACACGCACGCAATCGCTCCCAGTGAATACTGACACGCACGCAATCGCTCCCAGTGAATACTGACACGCACGCAATCACTGTGAATACTGACACGCATGCAATCACTCCCAGTGAATACTGACACGCACGTAATCACTGTGAATACTGAGACGCACGCAATCACTCCCAGTGAATACTGACACGCACGCAATCACTCCCAGTGAATACTGACACACACCTAATCATTCCCAGTGAATACTGATGCACACCTAATCATTCCCAGTGAATACTGACATGCACGCAATCACTCAGCGAATACTGACACGCACGCAATCGCTCCCAGCGAATACTGACACGCACGCAATCACTCCCAGTGAATACTGACATGCACGTAATCACTGTGAATACTGACACGTACGCAATCGCTCCCAGTGAATACTGACACGCACGCAATCGCTCCCAGTGAATACTGACACGCACGCAATCACTGTGAATACTGACACGCATGCAATCACTCCCAGTGAATACTGACACGCACGTAATCACTGTGAATACTGAGACGCACGCAATCACTCCCAGTGAATACTGACACGCACGCAATCACTCCCAGTGAATACTGACACACACCTAATCATTCCCAGTGAATACTGATGCACACCTAATCATTCCCAGTGAATACTGACATGCACGCAATCACTCAGCGAATACTGACACGCACGCAATCGCTCCCAGCGAATACTGACACGCACGCAATCACTCCCAGTGAATACTGACATGCACGTAATCACTGTGAATACTGACACGTACGCAATCGCTCCCAGTGAATACTGACACGCATGCAATCGCTCCCAGTGAATACTGACACGCATGCAATCGCTCCCAGTGAATACTGACGCACACCTTTTTTTAAATAAATATTTCATTGAAAATTTTTGGTCAACCAACACAGTACATTGTGCATCCTTTACACAATATTATAACAACACAAATAACAATGACCTATTTTATAAACAAAAAATGAATAAATAATAAATAACAAAAATGAAAACTAACCCTAATTGGCAACTGCCTTATCGCAAGTAACACTCTCCAAAAATATAATTTAACAGTCCAATATATAATTATCTGTCGCAACGACATATACATATTATACAGTATATATTAACAACCCTGAGAGTCCTTCTGGTTCCTCCTCACCCCCACCCCCCCAACCTGGATCCTGGGCTGCTGCTGCTGCCTTCTTTTTTCCATTCCATCTATCTTTCTGCGAGGTATTCGACGAACGGTTGCCACCGCCTGGTGAACCCTTGAGCCGACCCCCTTAGAACGAACTTAATCCGCTCTAGCTTTATAAACCCTGCCATGTCATTTATCCAGGTCTCCACCCCTGGGGGCTTGGCTTCTTTCCACATTAACAATATCCTGCGCCGGGCTACTAGGGACGCAAAGGCCAAAACATCGGCCTCTCTCGCCTCCTGCACTCCCGGCTCTTGTGCAACCCCAAATATAGCCAACCCCCAGCTTGGTTCGACCCGGACCCCCACTACTTCTGAAAGCACCTTTGTCACCCCCATCCAAAACCCCTGTAGTGCCGGGCATGACCAAAACATATGGGTATGATTCGCTGGGCTTCTTGAGCACCTCGCACACCTATCCTCCACCCCAAAAAATGTACTGAGCCGTGCTCCAGTCATATGCGCCCTGTGTAATACCTTAAACTGAATCAGGCTTAGCCTGGCACACGAGGACGACGAGTTTACCCTGCTTAGGGCATCTGCCCACAGCCCCTCCTCGATCTCCTCCCCCAGCTCTTCTTCCCATTTCCCTTTTAGTTCATCTACCATAGTCTCCCCTTCGTCCCTCATTTCCCGATATATATCTGACACCTTACCATCCCCCACCCATGTCTTTGAGATCACTCTGTCCTGCACCTCTTGTGTCAGGAGCTGCGGGAATTCCCTCACCTGTTGCCTCGCAAAAGCCCTCAGTTGCATATACCTGAATGCATTCCCTTGGGGCAACCCATATTTCTCGGTCAGCGCTCCCAGACTCGCGAACTTCCCATCCACAAACAGATCCTTCAGTTGCGTTATTCCTGCTCTTTGCCAAATTCCATATCCCCCATCCATTCCCCCCGGGGCAAACCTATGGTTGTTTCTTATCGGGGACCCCCCCCAAGGCTCCAGTCTTTCCCCTATGCCGTCTCCACTGTCCCCAAATCTTCAGTGTAGCCACCACCACCGGGCTTGTGGTGTAGTTCCTCGGTGAGAACGGCAATGGGGCTGTCACCATAGCCTGTAGGCTAGTCCCCCTACAGGACGCCCTCTCTAATCTCTTCCACGCCGCTGCCTCCTCCTCTCCCATCCACTTACTCACCATTGAAATATTAGCGGCCCAATAATACTCACTTAGGCTCGGTAGTGCCAGCCCCCCCCTATCCCTGCTACACTGTAAGAATCCCTTCCTCACTCTCGGGGTCTTCCCGGCCCACACAAAACCCATGATGCTCTTTTCAATCCTTTTAAAAAAAGCCTTCGTGATCACCACCGGGAGGCACTGAAACACAAAGAGGAATCTCGGGAGGACCACCATCTTAACCTCCTGCACCCTCCCTGCCATTGACAGGGATACCATATCCCATCTCTTGAAATCCTCCTCCATTTGTTCCACCAACCGCGTTAAATTTAACCTATGCAATGTGCCCCAATTCTTGGCTATCTGGATCCCCAGGTAACGAAAGTCCCTTGTTACCTTCCTCAACGGTAGGTCCTCTATTTCTCTACTCTGCTCCCCTGGATGCACCACAAACAACTCACTTTTTCCCATGTTCAATTTATACCCTGAAAAATCCCCAAACTCCCCAAGTATCCGCATTATTTCTGGCATCCCCTCCGCCGGGTCTGCCACGTATAGTAGCAAATCGTCTGCATACAAAGATACCCGGTGCTCTTCTCCTCCTCCAAGTACTCCCCTCCACTTCTTGGAACCCCTCAACGCTATCGCCAGGGGCTCAATCGCCAGTGCAAACAATAATGGGGACAGAGGGCATCCCTGCCTTGTCCCTCTATGGAGCCGAAAATATGCAGATCCCCGTCCATTCGTGACCACGCTCGCCATCGGGGCCCTATACAACAGCTGCACCCATCTAACATACCCCTCTCCAAAACCAAATCTCCTCAACACCTCCCACAAATAATCCCACTCCACTCTATCAAATGCTTTCTTGGCATCCATCGCCACTACTATCTCCGTTTCCCCCTCTGGTGGGGCCATCATCATTACCCCTAACAGCCTCCGTATATTCGTGTTCAGCTGTCTCCCCTTCACAAACCCAGTTTGGTCCTCGTGGACCACCCCCGGGACAAATTCCTCTATTCTCATTGCCATTACCTTGGCCAGGATCTTGGCATCTACATTTAGGAGGGAAATAGGTCTATAGGACCCGCATTGTAGCGGGTCCTTTTCCTTCTTTAAGAGAAGCGATATCGTTGCTTCAGACATAGTCGGGGGCAGTTGTCCCCTTTCCTTTGCCTCATTAAAGGTCCTCGTCAATACCGGGGCGAGCAAGTCCACATATTTTCTATAGAATTCGACTGGGAATCCATCCGTTCCCGGGGCCTTTCCCGCCTGCATGCTCCTAATTCCTTTCACCACTTCTTCTACCTCGGTCTGTGCTCCCAGTCCCACCCTTTCCTGCTCTTCCACCTTGGGAAATTCCAGCCGATCCAAGAAGCCCATCATTCTCTCCCTCCCATCCGGGGGTTGAGCTTCATATAATTTTTTATAAAATGTCTTGAACACTCCATTCACGCTCTCCGCTCCCCGCTCCATCTCTCCTTCCTCATCCCTCACTCCCCCTATTTCCCTCGCTGCTCCCCTTTTCCTCAATTGGTGTGCCAGCAACCTGCTCGCCTTCTCCCCATATTCGTACTATACACCCTGTGCCTTCCTCCATTGTGCCTCTGCAGTGCCCGTAGTCAGCAAGTCAAATTCTACATGTAGTCTTTGCCTTTCCCTGTACAGTCCCTCCTCCGGTGCTTCCGCATATTGTCTGTCCACCCTCAAAAGTTCTTGCAGCAACCGCTCCTGTTCCTTACTCTCCTGCTTCCCTTTATGTGCCCTTATTGATATCAGCTCCCCTCTAACCACCGCCTTCAACGCCTCCCAGAGCACTCCCACCTGGACCTCCCCATTATCATTGAGTTCCAAGTACTTTTCAATGCACCCCCTCACCCTTAGACACACCCCCTCATCTGCAATTAGTCCCATGTCCATTCTCCAGGGTGGGCGCCCTCCTGTTTCCTCCCCTATCTCCAAGTCTACCCAGTGTGGAGCGTGATCCGAAATGGCTATAGCCGTATACTCCGCTCCCCTCACCTTCGGGATCAACGCCCTTCCCAGCACAAAAAAGTCTATTCGCGAGTAGACTTTATGGACATAGGAGAAAAACGAGAACTCCTTACTCCTAGGTCTGCTAAATCTCCACGGGTCTACACCTCCCATCTGCTCCATAAAATCTTTAAGTACCTTGGCTGCTGCCGGCCTCCTTCCAGTCCTGGACTTCGACCTATCCAGCCCTGGTTCCAACACCGTATTAAAATCTCCCCCCATTATCAGCTTTCCCATCTCTAGGTCCGGAATGCGTCCTAGCATCCGCCTCATAAAATTGGCATCATCCCAGTTCGGGGCATATACGTTTACCAAAACCACCGTCTCCCCCTGTAGTTTGCCACTCACCATCACGTATCTGCCCCCGTTATCCGCCACTATAGTCTTTGCCTCGAACATTACCCGCTTCCCCACTAATATAGCCACCCCCCTGTTTTTTGCATCTAGCCCCGACACCTGCCCCACCCATCCTTTGCGTAGCCTAACCTGGTCTATCAGTTTCAGGTGCGTTTCCTGTAACATAACCACATCCGCCTTAAGTTTCTTAAGGTGTGCGAATACCCGTGCCCTCTTTATCGGCCCGTTCAGCCCTCTCACGTTCCACGTGATCAGCCGGGTTGGGGGGCTTCCTACCCCCCTCCTTGTCGATTAGCCATCCCCTTTTTCCAGCTCCTCACCCGGTTCCCACGCAGCTGTATCTCCCCCAGGCGGTGCCCCCCCGCCCATCCCCTCCCATACCAGCTCCCCCCTCTCCCCAGCAGCAGCAACCCAGTAATTCCCCCCTCCCACCCCCCCCCGCTAGATCCCCCGCTAGCGTAATTACTCCCCCCATGTTGCTCCCAGAAGTCAGCAAACTCTGGCCGACCTCGGCTTCCCCCCGTGACCTCGGCTCGCACCGTGCGACGCCCCCTCCTTCCTGCTTCTCTATTCCCGCCATGATTATCATAGCGCAGGAACCAAGCCCGTGCTTCTCCCTTGGCCCCGCCCCCAATGGCCAACGCCCCATCTCCTCCACCTCCCCTCCTCCCCCCATCACCACCTGTGGAAGAGAGAAAAGTTACCACATCGCAGGATTAGTACATAAAACTCCTCTTTCCCCCCTTTTTAACCCCCCTCTTCGCCCCCCACATTCGCCCCACCACTTTGTTCAAACGTTCTTTTTAATAACCCGCTCATTCCAGTTTTTCTTCCACAATAAAAGTCCACGCTTCATCCGCCGTCTCAAAGTAGTGGTGCCTCCCTCGATATGTGACCCACAGTCTTGCCGGTTGCAGCATTCCAAATTTTATCTTCTTTTTATGAAGCACCGCCTTGGCCCGATTAAAGCTCGCCCTCCTTCTCGCCACCTCCGCACTCCAGTCTTGATAAACGCGGATCACCGCGTTCTCCTATTTACTGCTCCGAGTTTTCTTTGTCCATCTAAGGACCATTTCTCTATCCTTAAAACGGAGGAATCTCACCACTATGGCTCTGGGAATTTCTCCTGCTCTCGGTCCTCGCGCCATCACTTGGTATGCTCCCTCCATCTCCAACGGACCCGCCGGGGCCTCCGCTCCCATTAACGAGTGCAGCATCGTGCTCACATATGCCCCGACGTCCGCTCCCTCCGCACCTTCAGGAAGACCAAGAATCCTCAGGTTGTTCCTCCTTGCGTTGTTCTCCAGTGCCTCCAACCTTTCCACACATCGTTTCTGATGTGCCTCATGCGTCTCCGTCTTCACCACCAGGCCCTGTATGTCGTCCTCATTCTCGGCTGCCTTTGCCTTCACGACCCGAAGCTCCCGCTCCTGGGTCTTTTGTTCCTCCTTTAGACCTTCGATCGCCTGTAGTATCGGGGCCAACAGCTCTTTCTTCATTTCCTTTTTGAACTCTTCCACACAGCATTTCAAGAACTCTTGTTGTTCAGGGCCCCATGTTAAACTGCCACCTTCCGACGCCATCTTGGTTTTTGCTTGCCTTCCATGCCGCTGTTCTAAAGGATCCACTGCAATCCGGCCACTTTCTCCTCCTTTTTTCATCCGTATCCAGGGGGGATTCCCTTCTGGTTTACCGCACAGTGTTTTTAGCCGTCAAAATTGCCGTTGGGGCTCCTATCAAGAGCCCAAAAGTCCGTTTCACCGGGAGCTGCCGAAACGTGCGACTCAGCTGGTCATCGCCGCACCCGGAAATCCTTACTGACGCACACCTAATCATTCCCAGTGAATACTGACATGCACGCAATGACACCCAGTGAATACTGACACGCACGCAATCACTCCCAGTGAATACTGACGCACACCCAATCGCTCCCAGTGAATACTGACACGCACGCAATCACTCCCAGTGAATACTGACGCACACCCAATCGCTCCCAGTGAATACTGACACGCACGCAATCACTGCCAGTGAATACTGACACGTACGTAATCACTGCCAGTGAATACTGACACGTACGTAATCACTCCCAGCGAATACTGACACGCACGCAATCGCTCCCAGTGAATACTGACACGCACGCAATCACTCCCAGTGATTACTCACACACACGCAATCACTCCCAGTGAATACTGATGCGCACGCAATCACTGTGAATACTGACACGCACGCAATCGCTCCCAGCGAATACTGACACGCACGCAATCACTCCCAGTGAATACTGACACACCCAATCACTCCCAGTGAATACTACACTCACGCAATCACTCCCAGTGAATACTGACACACCCAATCACTCCAGTGAATATTGATACGCACGCAATCACGCTCAGTGAATACTGACACACACGCAATGACTCCCAGTGAATACTGACACGCACGCAATCACACTCAGTGAATACTGATACGCACGCAATCACGCACAGTGAATACTGATACGCACGCAATCACTCAGTGAATACTGACATGCACGCAATCACCCCCAGTGAATACTGACACGCACGCAATCGTCCCCAGTGAATACTGACACGCACGCAATCGTCCCCAGTGAATACTGACACGCACGCAATCGCTCCCAGTGAATACTGACACGCACGCAATCGCTCCCAGTGAATACTGACATGCACGCAATCACCCCCAGTGAATACTGACACGCACGCAATCGTCCCCAGTGAATACTGACACGCACGCAATCGTCCCCAGTGAATACTGACACGCACGCAATCGCTCCCAGTGAATACTGACACGCACGCAATCGCTCCCAGTGAATACTGACACGCACATAATCACTGTGAATACTGACACGCACATAATCACTGTGAATACTGACACGCACGTAATCACTGTGAATACTGACACGCGCGCAATCACTCCGTGAATACTGACACGCACGCAATCACTCCTAGTGAATACTGACACGCACGCAATCACTCCCAGTGAATACTGACACACACGCAATCGCTCCCAGGGAATACTGACATGCACGCAATCACTGTGAATACTGACACGCATGCAATCACTCCCAGTGAATACTGACACGCACGCAATTGCTCCCAGTGAATACTGACACGCACGCAATTACTCCCAGTGAATACTGACACGCACGCAATCGCTCCCAGGGAATACTGACATGCACGCAATCACTGTGAATACTGACACGCATGCAATCACTCCCAGTGAATACTGACACGCACGCAATCGCTCCCAGTGAATACTGACACGCACGCAATCGCTCCCAGTGAATACTGACACGCACGCAATCGCTCCCAGTGAATACTGACACGCACGCAATTGCTCCCAGTGAATATTGACACGCACGCAATTGCTCCCAGTGAATACTGACACGCACGCAATCGCTCCCAGTGAATACTGACACACACAATCACTCCCAGTGAATACTACACGCACGCAATCACTCCCAGTGAATACTGACACACCCAATCACTCCAGTGAATACTGACACGCACTCAATCACGCTCAGTGAATACTGACACGCACACAATGACTCCCAGTGAATACTGACACGCACGCAATCACGCTCAGTGAATACTGACACTCACGCAATCACGCTCAGTGAATACTGACACACACGCAATCACTCCCAGTGAATACTGACGCTCACCTAATCATTCCCAGTGATTATTCACATGCATCCAATCATCCTCTGTAAATATTGGCATATTCCCATCATCCTCTGCTAATTGTAACATATATTTCTATATCATTAACATCCGCAGAGGACCTTGCAGAAAATAGAGACATTGCCAAGAACTACTGTACACATTGGCATAATTCCAATGGATTCCTTGCCCTAATTATTGAAGTTCTGCTATACAAATGTAAAATGACACCATTATTGCAGATTAAAGAGATTTATTTGTACACAGCATTGAAATAAAGTGCAAGGGAGTTTTAAAAATAGAGAAATAAAAGAATGTCGAATTTTTGTTTGAGGCGTGTGCTGCCTTGGAGGGACTGAAACCAACAAACTCTGCCTACCCCTTATATAACCTGGTCTGTCTGCCCTCCACCACCAGCACTTACCTTCTGATATGCTGGATTCCTGGAACATTGTATCAAAAGCTCGATGGATGTCTGCGAATGATGGCCGGTCCCCTGGGTTCCACTTCCAACCTAGAGACGAGCATCGTGGTTAGAAGTTTTCTTAGTGAGGTAAAGCCTTCCCATCCAACAGCGACACTGCGGCCTGTTTCCTAACACTAACTCATCTACTGATTCACTGAGGGAAGCGAGCAGGTTTCCTCTGCCCCTACCGCGGATGAAGCCGAGAGTTAAGCCCTGGTGAAGAGTGCAGTCCTCGCACCGCCTGTCCGCCGACCAGCTAGCTGAAATCAAAGTAATAGCACCAATGTTTTTCAGGCCAGACCAGCATTCAAACCTTTCTTGACTTAATGGTAGGCAGCTGTTTAATTGACCTCCTTTAATTAGAGAGCGGTGTAATTGTGGCACGCTCCAGCGCGTGGGGCGGATGGGGCAAATAATACGGAAGTGGGCAGCATGGTAGCACAGTGGTTAGCACTATTGCTTCACAGCGCCAGGGACTCGGGTTTGATTCCCGGCTTGGGTCACTGTCTGTCTGTGAAGATACTGCACGTTCTCCCCGTGTCTGCGTGGGTTTCCTCCGGGTGCTCCGGTTTCCTCCCAGTCCTGAAAGTCGTGCTTCTTAGGTGAATTGAACATTCTGAATTCTCCCTCGGTATACCCGAGCAGGTGCCGGAATGTGGCGACTAGGGTATTTTCACAGTAACTTCATTGCTGTGTAAATGTAAGCCTACGTGTGACACTAATCAAGATTATTATTATAATAACTGTGTGTGGACTGAGTACTATTGTTGGGCTGCTGGCTGTGGAGAGGCCAGCATCATTACAGCACCTCCAGTGGCTTGAGGATAGAACTGCAGTGTGACTGGCAGTTACCATAAGTATGAACATGGGAATTTATAATGGGAAAAGCTGACCAGGAAATGCTGGCAGTTGTAGTACTTTTATATGATACACAATCTAAACTTGCCCCTGAATTTAAAAAAATAAATTTAGAGTCCTCAATTGTTTTTTTTCCCAATTAAGAGGCAATTTAGTGTGACCAATCCACCTACCCTACACATCTTTTTGGGATGTGACCTACACAGGCATGGGGAGAATGTGCAAACTTCACACGGACAGTGACCCGGGGCCGGGATCGAACCCGGGACCTCAGCGCCGTGGACTTGCCGCTGAATTGACTCCTTGTGTACTCACATGCTCGCATCAACTCGTAGACTTTCTCTGGACAACCTTCAGGCCGCTCCATCCTGTAATCCTTTTCCAACAGGTCATAAACTTGCGAAAGGTCAATTCCAGGGTAAGGGGACATGCCGTATGTCGCAATCTCCCACAGGAGCACACCAAAGGCTGGGGGGAAATGACATTATATATCTGAACTAATATAACACACAGAAAGAGATCATTTTCTTTGCAGCAGTCCCATTATGTGCGCAGTTGCAGTCTAATGATATTCCATTAATTCCATCATGAGATATCCTTGTCTCCTTCACATAGAAATGAGTGCAAGAAATGGTCAAATCATTCAAGATGTTCAAGATAAACAATGGGAGGATGATGCAATTTCACATGTAGAGGGACTATTGCCTCTAGGACCCTGTAAATGATTCAGAGGTCGATCATTATGGATTTTGTGTAATACGGTCCCTATTATTTCTATTCACTCAGCAATGAGCTCAGACAATGCGGCTGTATGGTGATGGGGTGGGTGGAGGGAAGGGTTTGAAAAATTAATTGGATAAACACACCAAAGCTGAATGGCTCCCAGTGGAAGTAACTGCTGGAAATTCAGCTTCCTGACATTACTGGCATCAATAACACACCCACAGACGGCAAACCATAATGAAGTATGCGGAACTCAACACAAATAAGAGGGGTGTGGGGGAAGAAGGGGAGACTGGGAAATCTAGCAAATGGCTCAAGCGGATTGCAAGAGCTTTGGTTTTAATAGTGAGGTTTCTTTAACCAGAGTTAATTATTCCGGATGGGTTCCATCCGCCGCCAAAAGCACTTGCACTTAGTGCAAGAATTTTAGCAATGCACATTATAAATATTCAGTCTATGTACTTACCCCACACATCGGATTTGATTGAAAATTTGTTGTAGGCCAGACTCTCTGGAGCAGTCCATTTAATGGGAAACTTTGCCCCAGCGTGTGCTGTGTACGTGTCCCCCGTCATTAACCTACTTAACCCAAAGTCAGCCACTTTAACCAAGTGGTTCTCCCCTACAAGGCAATTCCTAGCGGCAAGGTCCCTAGGAGAAGGCACAAAGAACAATCAGATTCAGAGAGAAAGTTACAAGAGACAATCAGACGCCGCAGTAATTTACAATTAGACACTAGAAAAGGTACATTGGGAGAATTAGATGGCTATGAAGCCACATATGTCTGTGAAGAGTGTGCAGGTAGTTTGCTCCTGACTGCATTGTCCAGACTGAAAGATAGAGACCCAGCATTAACACACAGCTATTAATTTGAAAATGACAATTCCTTCTCCTCAGACAGTTGTAGCTGTCGAAAATAAATCACGGCCGAATGACAAGTACATATAGCGATTGTCCAATTCATTACCTTACTTTCAGAAATCATTCTATGAATGGATCTTTCAGTGCCTTGAAAATAACCGACTTCCATAGAATTCCTACAGTGCAGGAGGCCATTCGGCCCATTGAGTTTGTATGAGTCCTCCAGGAGACAGCACCCTACCTAGGCCCACTCCCCCACTCTCTGCCCGTAACCTGCACATCCTTGGGCATTAGGGACAATGTAGCATGGCCAATCCACCTAACTGGCTCATCTTTGTGACTATGGGAGGAAACCCTTGCAGACACGGGGAGAAAGTGCAAACTCCACACAGACAGTCACCCAAGGCTGAAATTGAACCCGGGTCCCTGTTGCTGTGAGGCAGCAGTGCTAACCACTGTGCCACCCTTCACTTCCACGTGAACATGCTATTACAGCATGTGAGCAGTGAACTCAGTTACACAGGGTTCAGGCTGTTTCTGCATGAGAAAGAGCTTAGATTTGTCCAAGCCAGTGTTATTTTAAAGATCGCAGATAGCAACACCCACAAGTCCTGGTTAGAGTAGACGACCTGGTAATTCTCATGCTGTGCTCTATTCAACAAGGAGCTGACGTTTAAAAATACATTTTGAACATGACACTTTTTTGCAGTGAATCTCAATCCTACTTGGTGAAATGAATCACACCCTAATAGAATTGAGTACGAAGACAATGTACCTGTGAATGAAATTTTTCTTCTCCAAATATTCCATCGCAGAGGAGATCTGAGTTGCCATGTATAGCAGCACAACAGCATTCACCTCCTCCTTGTTGCAATCACGCAGGTAATCCAGTAGGTTACCATGAGTCATAAACTCTGTGATGATGTAAAACGGAGGCTCCCGGGTACATACACCTTTAGGGAGAAATGACACAAGGGATTCATTGTAAAAGTGTTTTTAACATTCTACATGGTGTTCAAATCCATTCCGTGTTCCCAGCTGGGTGAATGGCCTGTTGCTCAACACTAACTTGTGCAGAGAAACTCGATCCAAAAAGTGAAACATTTTAAAATAAACATTTTAATGTTGTTTTGGTGTCTGATAAAATCGTTGTTTCCCAACTTTTTTTCCATATAAAATGGGATGCATTATTCTGATTTATGATAGGTTACTTTCCAATCATAATGTTGCAAAGTTTCCCGTGTCGCCTATTCTGAGTCTCCACTGGGTTACTGGCTGTGATTTTAGAATAAACAATTCTGTATCCCCTTTGCAACAGGAATTCACCATTTTAGTAAAGCCCTGCCACCTGTCCATCAGTTCTCACATTCTTACTAAAAATAAATAGACTTGGATGCCCTTAACTTCAAAACAAAGTCCTCAAATCCAGGCACCCACCAGCAAAAACTTCCAGAATTTCATTTCTCCGCATCACTGAAAATTTTAGTGATCTCTATCCAACAGGAATGTGAAATTATCAGAATTATAGAGCTCAGTTAGCATAAGAAAACATTTCGAGCTGCTTCACAGGAGTGGTCGCAAACCCCTCCCCCCCTCCCTCACCTTTCTCTTTATTTGTTTTTAAAATAAATTTAGAGTACCCAATTCATTTTTTCCAATTAAGGGGCAATTTAGCGTGGCCAATCCACCTGGCCTGCACATCTTTGGGTTGTGGGGGTGAAACCCACGCAAATACGGGGAGAATGTGCAAACTCCACACGGTCAGTGAGCCAGAGCCGGGATCGAACCTGGGACCTCGCCACAGTGAGGCAGCAGTGCTAACCACTACGCCACCGTGCTGCCCCATTTTTCTCTTTTTAAGCCATTCCTTAAAACCTACTTTTTTGACCAAGCTTTCTGTCACCTGCCCTAATATATCCATATTTTACAATGTTAAAGGCATTTATAAGACCCCAAAATTAAGGGTTATTCATGAAAATGGAGGGCAACATAGTGACGCAGTGGTTAGCACTCCTGCCTCACGGCACCGAGGTCCCAGGTTCGATCCCGGCCCTGGGTCACTGTCCGTGTGCAGTTTGCACGTTCTCCCTGTGTCTGCGTGGGTTTCTCCCCCACAACCCAAAGATGTGCAGGGTAGGTGGATTAGACATGCTAAATTGCCCCTTAATTGGAAAAAATGAATTGGGTACTCTAAATTAATTTTTAAAAAATTTATGAAAATGGGTTGTTAGTATTTCTTGCAAATGAAGCATGTCTTTGGATCCATTGGGCAGCGTGACCTGTTTTTTTTAATAGAGCGCCAAAAATTCAAAAGGATAAAAAAAAAATTTCAAAGTTTTTTTACGCTCCTAACTGGTCGACTGTAGTAAAATAAGAGTCTGGATGGGGTAGGTGGACAGAGAGATCTTGGGGTGGGGGTACGGATATATAAATCCCTAAAAGTAGTGCCTCAAGTTGAAAAAGGTCAAAAAAGCAAACACGGCACCAAGGCTCATTTCTAGAGGGGTCAAATTGAAAAGCAGAGAGGCCGTCTTAGATTTGGATATAATCCTGGTTAGACCTCACTTAAGAGTACTGTGAACATCAGACATCAGTTCTGCAACCTCCCCGTGAACTCCCTGTGATAACTATATATCCCTTTGCATAACAACAACCACAAATTAAGGGTTAAAAAAGGCATAGAGACACTGGACAAGATGCAAAAATAGTTTAAAAGGATGACACCAGAACTAAGAGGTTATACCCATCTAGAAGGACTGAACTCGCTGGAGTTCTCTCGGGAAAAGAGAAGACCTGTTGGAGGTGCTCAAAATTACAAAGAGGTTGAATAGGGTAGATGTAGAAAAGCTTCCACTTGTGGCAAAGGCCAAAAATTGTGCTCTGAAATAGCCACTAATAAAATCAACAGGGAATTCAGCAGGAATTCCTTTACTCAGAGAATGCCTAGAATGCAAAATTCCCTAATGCAATGAGTAGTTAAGGCAAATAGTATCCCTTAAATGCATCTCTGCTACGTGAACACTTGAGGGAAAAAAAGGAATAAAAGGTTCTGCTAATAGGGTTAAGATAAAGAGTGGTCGGAGGCAGCTTGTGTGGTGAATGAACACAGCACAGACCAGTTGGGCTTGTTTCAGTGCAGTACGTTCTATTCAACTCTGTACAGTTCTGTTATACAGTGAACTGTTCCATAAAATCACTAGTGCAAAAGGAGGCCCATCGAGTCTGCACCGACCGTATTAAAGAGCACCCTACCTAGGCCTTGCCCCCACCCTATCCCCGCAACCCAGTAGCCCACCTAACCTTTTAGACACTAAGGGGCAATTTATTTATTTATTTAAAAAAATAAATTTAGAGTGCCCAATTAATTTTATCCAATTAAGGGGCAATTTAGCATGGCCAATCAATCATGGCCAATTTCCCTACCCTGCACATCTTTGGGTTGTGGGGACGAAACCCACGCAAACACGGGGAGAATGTGCAAACTCCACACGGACAGTGACCCAGAGCTGCAATCGGACCTGGGACCTCAGCGCCATGAGACAGCAGTGCTGTACCACCGTGCCTCCCAGAAGGGGCAATTTATCATGGCCAATCTACCTAACCTGCACATCTTTGGACGTTGGAACATGGGAGGAAACTGGAGCACCCGGAGGAAACTCACGCAGACACGGGGAGAACGTACAAACTCCACACAGACAGAGACCCAAGCTGGTATTGAACCTGGGTCTCTGACGCTGTGAGGAAGCAGTGCTAACCACTGAGCCACCGTGCCGCCCGTTAGTGCAAACACAGCCTCAGAAGTAACTAAAGATGTAAAAACCACTAAATGTCCAGTAATTTATGCTCAGGACACACTTACTGTAGTTTGAAATATATTGAGATCAAGATTCAAGGCTTCACAACAACACCTACGTCTGGTGAGTTTAATTGAAACTGCAAGTGCAATGCAGCCAAGTTCAATTTCAGGACTGCTGTGAGTACATGTAGTTTATTATCTTCAAGATTCTCTTCTCAATGATAATTCAGTATAAGTATGCTGCTTTATCCACTTAAATCTAATATCATTCAATTTACAGCCACAGTTATTGTTACAGGTTTGGAGAAGGCCTCTGTTGCTGTTTGGTTCCACATTGGAGTCAGTCTAATCTCATGCCCCTTTCCTCTCTTATATCCTTTAATATATTTCTTCAAGTCCCAACTTAGCTTTCTCTTTTATGTCATGATTGAATGAGATCCCGTAGCCTCTTCTGCTGGTGCAATCCAAAATCCAATAACAATCTGTGTTGAAAAGAAATTGCTTCCAATTCCCTGTCCTTTCAGGCATGACCCTGACTTTATACACCCTGGTGTTTTTTTTTAGTTTAATTGATTGGAGAAATCAATGGTGACAAATTCTCCTTCTAAAAAGACAAGTACTCAAACACTGGCATCGGTGTTGAAAAGTCACCTCACCTGCAAAGACTTACCTAGCAGCTGTACCAGATTGGGATGCTTAATTTCCTTCATAACTGCAGCCTCTTTCAAAAATTCTTCCACTTCCATTGTATCTTCCTGCAGAAAGAGAACAGCTCTGCATTAAGCACGGAGAAGCAAACGGTGCAGGGATGCTGGCATCGCACACAAAATAAATGAAGAGTTTGATGCATCCGCTGCCAATCCGTGGCAAAAGACTATGGCAGCAGTGGTCTCAACCACAAATGCACCGCATGCGATTCACTCAGTTTTGTAACTGAAATGCCAATGCACCCCCCCCGCCCCCCCCCCCCATAAAGAACATATTCTATGTTTTGTTGCAGACATTTGTTCACAGGACTCACGTACCAAGATGTTACACGTAACAACTGTACACAGAGGTTAGCCAAATCTGGAATACACGGATGGAGACAATGAAGTTGCAGTTTCATAACTACATGCAAATATCGTATTTCAACTCCGCACCCATGGTACATGGCTGAACTGCAAATTCTGCTTAACATTCCCTCAGGGAGGAGATGAGAAATGTTTTCATGCAGCTTCGATAGTAACTTTCAAAAGGGAATCAGATCAATACTTGAAAAGAAAAATTTACAAGGCTCTGCGCAAGGGGTGCGGTGGGACCAATTGGATGAACCTTTCAAAAGGGTTGGCATCAGCACGATGGGCTGAATGGTCTCCTAAGCTCTGTCACTCTACAATTCTAGAAAGAGGCTCAAATTGATACGACACCTCACCTTGTATAGAGATTTCTCAAAGTACGTCACCTGAAATGAGTTACATTGAAGCGGCAGCTTTTATATACGAGAACACAGTGAGCGACTAGTTAAACAAGCCTCATTATTACTCGTGTTCTCGACTTCTGAGAGAATCTGGGCACTTCCCCCAATCTTATCCTGTTACCATTTATTGTGCACCCTATAAGTGCTCTTTCAAACAAAAAAATTGCCAGTCTATACTGCAATCATTTTGTAAGAACTCCTCATTTCTGTGTGGCACGATGGCGCAGTTGTTAGCACTGCTGCCTCATGGCATCGAGGTCCCAGGTTCAATCCCAGCCCCGTCACTGTGTGGAGCTTGCACATTCTCCCCATGTCTGTGTGGGTCTCACCCCCACAACCCAACAGGTTGGGTGGATCGGTCATGCTAAACTGCCCCTTGATTGGAAAAAAAATAATAATTGGGTACTTTAACTTTTTTAAAAAAACTTTAAAAAAACAACTCCTCATTTTTGCACTGCGAGTTGAAAGAATCCCTGAAATTGCTGAGCAAAGTGGAAACGTTGTGTGGTTAGTAAGACAAGTCGTGGGTAGATGGTGCTGCCATGAAATGAAATGAAAATCGCTTATTGTCACGAGTAGGCTTCAATGAAGTTACTGTGAAAAGCCCCTAGTCGCCACATTCCGGCGCCTGTTCGGGGAGGCTGGTACGGGAATCGAACCGTGCTGCTGGCCTGCCTTGGTCTGCTTTAAAAGCCAGCGGTTTAGCCCAGTGTTCTAAACCAGCCCCTAACCATGTGGTAATGTTCACTTGTTCTTGGGATGTGGGTGATGCTGACAAGGCTAACCTGGTAGCTTGGAAAACATTAAGAATTGACCACGTAGTGTGGAACTGATACCGCACACAAGGTGGAGGTGGCAATGTATATGACAATTGGGCGATTTTGCGCTAACCCAGAAACTACCAAATTTATTTTGAGTTCAACTTCACAACTTACTCAGCGGCATTTGAATATCGGAATTGCAAGTCCAGTACAATAACTACAAGGCTAAAGTACATGGTACATTTCTATCAATACTGTTGTCATGGTGGGTGACACGGTGATGTAATGGTTAGCACTGCTGCCTCTTGGCGCCGAGGGCCTGGGTTCGATCCCGGCCCCGGTCACTGTCCGTGTGGAGTTTGCACATTCTCCCCGTGTCTGTGTGGGTCTCACCCCCACAACCAAAAAAGATGTGCAGGGTAGGATAATTGACCACGCTAACTTGTCCCTTATTTGGAAATAAAGAATTGGGTACGCTAAACATATTTTAAAAATACTATTGTCATGCCAATGTCCATTAAAATCACTGTCCACAAGATTCCGAAACCAAAAAGAAAATGCTGGAAAATCTCAGCTGGTCTGGTAGCATCTGCAGTGAGAGGAAAGAGCTAACGTTTCGAGTCCAGATGACCCTTTGTCAAAGCTGAACTCGGTCACCTGGACTCGAAATGTTAGCTCTTTTCTCTCACTACAGATGCTACCAGACCGGCTGAAATATTCCAGCATTTTCTTTTTGATTTCAGATTCCAGCATCCGCAGTAATTTGCTTTTGTCCACAAGGTTCTGTTGCTTGTGACACTGCAGTCAATGCAGTAGAACATCGATTGACAATATTACTGATATATATTGGCACTGGGGACAAATGCTTTGAAGCTACACACACACAGATCTTGTGTAATTCAAGGAAAACACAGCAGGAACCACTCGTCAAGAGGGTTTAATGCAGCAGCTGAACAGAAATCAGGAAGATCGGTTGAACTCTCACTCAGTATCCAGGGTCGGTTGCACTCTCACCCAGTACCCAGGCTGGCCCTTGGTTGAATTCCCTCTACTCTAAAATCAACTAAATGCCACATTTTAAAGTATTGTGTAGTAACTGGAGTATCTCATTCGCAGCTGGGTTACATTCAGAGTTTGGAATTCTTGACCCGTAAATCTGATGGGGGCAAGTCAAAAAGCATCTCTGAAGGATCCAGTTCATTTGGAACTGCCCTCTTTGCTGCAATAATACAAAACTAATCACACACCACTCTCTCCTGTTTCCTCTGCTTTAAATGTTTAACTACTTTGTCCTTGAAGGACTCAATGGTCTCAAAGACTAAATTTGTCCAGATGTTAAGATGCACAGTGCAAGACGGGAAGCCATAACAATTTTAGTTAGAAAAGATTATCAGTATTCTACCTGCTTATAGAGGGTATAGCAAAGGTCCTATGTGAAGAAAGCACACACAGTGAGCTTCCTCAAGGGGACACCCCCTCTGCACTGACCCAGTTATCGTGCAATGCTGCCCGATTAGGGTCTGAACTGTCACACGAGTGAAGAATAGTAAAACGTAGAGACCGGAGTGTCCAAACATCACTTTGCATTCAGTTCAGGCCTGGTTCCTGCTGCAAAGGTTTAGCTGGTAGTCCTTGGTGTCAATGCCAAATTTGTTAAAGCACCCTAACTGAATCATGGAAAATTAAGAGAAGATAATGGTACAAAAGAGTCCCTGTTCAATTCACTGTTCGATCTTTCCACTGACTTTCCCTTCCAGGAAAATAGCATTACAAATGCTTTCTTCTCATTTTGAAAGCAATGATGACAGATAAACGTGCATTTATACAGCGCCTCCCACGTCCTCAGGATTTGACAAAGCACTGCACAGCCAATGAAGTACTTTATATAAAAAGTGGGACCATTCGTTTTGCCAGATGTGCGGCCAATTTATAAAAGCTCAGGTTACACAAACAGCAATTAGATAAATGACCGTGTGTGTGTGTGTGTGTGTGTGTGTGTGTGTGTGTGTGTGTGTGGGGGGGGGGGGGGGGGGGGGATTGTTTTTCCAGAGGGCGATCACCGAGATGCGATGGCCAAATGGTCTCCTTTTGCGCTGTTTTGATTCTATTATCTGTTGAAGATGGCATTAAGGGAGGAATGTGGGCTGGAGCACTGGGCAGACTTCCCTGCTCTTTGTTGACAGTGCCAGGGTATCCCTTCTGTTATCTTCCAATAGGCAGATACAGCCACTGTTTAGCACAGAATCATAGACTGGTGCAGAAGAGGCCATTCATCCCATTGTACCAGTGCTAATATTTCAGCACAGCAGTCCATATAGTCTTACTCTCCTGCACTTTCCCCGTAGCCGTGCAATTTTCTTCCATTTCTTATCCAAAAGACAGCATCAGTGAAATATCAGGCTAGATTACACACACAAGTTGTGGAGCGGTGTTTGAACCAATAACCTTTCGACTGTGAGATTAACTGGTCATTATTGAACCCAAGCTGGATGATCTATACAATGCGGAACTTGCTATCTGGGCTTGGACCCTTCTGCCTACTTCTCAGCTCTCCAACCATGGCTCAGCTCCAACTGACCCTGCACCAATTCTGTGACTTCAAACATTATCCACTTTGAACATCCGCTTTCTGCAAAATAGATCAGGTGACCGGTGGCGATGGAGTACACCTGTGCTGAAACAATTCTCCCGGGCCAATGTTGACCTTGCCAGCAGGTGGAGACAGTGCAAGTTGTTGAGGAGTCTCCTGTATGTTAAATTTCATTGCGGGAGGTTGTAGAGGAAGAACTAAGCTGAAACTGACAGAGCAGTGGATTAATGGGACGTCGACGTCAACGGTTGAAACATATTGTATACATCTCTAGCTCTGTATACATCTCTAGCTCCATTCAAATGGGCCTTAAAAGTGAACAACACATTCTCACGAGAATCATCTGCTCAAAATTAGAGAAGCCCTACAATGCAGGAGGCCATTCGGCCTTTCAAATCTGCACCGACCCTCTGAAAGAGCACTCTACCTAGGGCCCCCACCACTCCAGCCTACACATCTTTTGATACTACAGGGAAGTTTAGCACGGCTAATCCCCCTAACCTGCACATCTGAAAATCATTGTCAGCTTCCTTCTTATTTGAAATTTAGGGCTGTGAAGCTCCCTGGGATGTTTTATAATGTTAAAGGTGCTACATAACTGCAAGTGGTTGTTATGCTCATTCAGCAAGAGCTAAACCAGAATTTGTACGTGGCTAAGTTCAATATGAAGGCTCTCATCAGGGATGGCACGGTGACCACAGTGGTTAGCACTGCTGCCTCGCGGTGCCGAGGACCCGGATTCGATATTGGCCCCGGGTCACTGTCCGTATGGAGTTTGCACATTCTCCCCGTGTCGGCGTGGGTCTCACCCCCAGAACCCAAAGATGTGCAGGGTAGGTGAACTGGCCATGCTAAATTGGAAAAAAACTAAAGAATTGGGTACTCTAAATTAAAAAACAAAAAAATGACGACTCTTACTTGTTCACTTAATAAACTGGGGACTCTCCACTTTTTCGGATAATTGGGGTTCCAATGTCCAGGGAAGGTTTTTCACCGAAGCCCACCCTCTTGTAATAGGGTATAATTTCTCATGCGTCACTTGAGTCATCAGCTCAAATTGTCGCTGTAGTCCGCATGCGCAAAACAAACTCTCAAGGCAGAATGCAATTTAGAGGGATGAAAGCTCTAGGCTTATGCAGGGCAACAGTCTCAGTTCCAGTAGGACAGCACAATTGTTTCACGCGCATTCTGGGGAACAACACTGCCTCTTTATGATGACTCAGTGAAATTCTAATTGATTGGAATGTCAGTTCATTGCACCAGGTTAACAATGTTCATATACAGCACTAAGACTTCTAATCGGTATAGAGCAGTGTTTTTCAAACTTTTTTTCCGGGGACCCATTTTTACCAACCGGCCGACCTGCGCGGCCCACGCCGGCCGACCTGCGCGGGCCACGCCGGTCGACCTGCGCGACCCACCATTTTCTCTGATCTTGTTTGTTGCTGACAAAAATGGAGGAAATGGTTTTGGGTCCCTTTGGCCCCAATGGTCCCTTTGGGCCCCCCAATCTTGAAAAAAAAGAGGCTGCGACCATTTAAAAAAAATGCGGCCGCACTGCGCATGTGTGCCCGATCATCGGCGCGCATGCGCACAGATGATCGCGCACGCATGTGCAGTGCAGCCAAATTTGAAAACATCTGTTCCTGGCCATTTTGAAGGCCGCTTGCAGCTGGCATTTTAAAAGGCGGCTGCTGCACACGGATTTGCGCGATCAGGTGAACCGCGACGGATGGCTCCGTGGCCCCCCCAAAACCCGCCCGCGACCCACCCCCAAGTTTGACAATGCCCGGTATATAGTATTAACACGCAATTCAACCAAATCCTGCAAGACTATATTCAGTTCGAACACTAGGTGGGGCTCATGGCCCACTCAGTAACAACGTGTAATACAATTGGGCATTATTACACTGCAGAGTTTATTTGAAGTTTGCTGATGAACATTGTCCTCCCATACTGGGGGGGGGGGGGGGGGGGGAGAAGAGAGAGAGAGAAAGAAAGTTATCCTGACTTTATCTTGAGGGCCAGTGTATCAAATGGTGAATTGTTGGGCGATGAACTCTCAGGTAGGTCAATCGCAATAAAGGTGGGGGAGAGGCGGAAGCCGGGGCCATCAACACTGGGTAAAACTCAACAGGGAAAGTTTTCCGTCACAAGACAACCACAAACTCGAGCCAAGAGCCTTGCTAAAAGTGGCAAGCTTGCATCTCCTGCACGGGGTGCTTCTCCATTTGCCAACCCCAGCTGTGAGTTAGCAATGTTCTTCAGCAGCTCGAGTCATATCTACTGATGACTACAAAAGTCAGCTCCCACTCAATCAATTATCCACCAAAAATCATCTCCAACAAGAGAGAATCCATCTCCCGATGACATTCAATGGCATAACTTTGGTCGAACCCCAACTATCAATCTCTTTGTGGCCACACATGATCCCGACGTGGAAATATATCACTGTTCCTCCACTGTTACGGAGTTAAAGTCCTGGAAGTCCCTCGATAACGGCACCGTGGGTGGACTGACAACAGCTGGAACTGCAGCTGGCCAAGAAGATGGCTTCCCCCCCCCCCCCTCAGGATGGGCAACAAATGCTGGCCTTGACTGCAACATTCACATCCTACGAAGAAATGAAAAAAAAAAGCAAAAGATCCCCAAGATGTCAGAAGCAATTATTTAAAACTTGGCAAAAAGGGATGTTTGAAGACTGACTAAATGTTTGGTCAAGGAGGTTGGTTTCAAATAGACGCTTAAAGGAGAAACGAGCGCGCGAGATTCCAGAGCTCAGGACCTTGGTAGATGAAAGGATAAAGGAAGTGAGGGGTGTGCAAGAGGCTAAAGATGGAAGAATGCAGACTTCTCAAAGAACTGTACAGCTGGGGGGGGGGGGGGGGGGAGAGAGAGAGAGAGAGAGAGACGCCTTGCTGGACTGAGAGCCAATGAAGGTCAGCGAGCTCAGGGATTGGTGAATGAATAGCTCTCGGCATGAGTTCAGAGGCAGGTGTTTTAGCACAGGGCTAAATCGCTGGCTTTGAAAGCAGACCAAGGCAGGCCAGCAGCGCGGGTTCAATTCCTGTACCTGCCTCCCCGAACAGGCGCCGGAATATGGCGACTAGGGGCGTTTCACAGTAACTTCACTTGAAGCCTACTTGTGACAATAAGCGATTTTCATTTCATTCCATTTTCATTTCATTTCAGGTGGCAGAGTTTCGGGTGAATTCAGGTTTATGGAGGGTGTGTGGAGGATACAGGTCAAGCAGGAGAGCATTGGAATATCCGAGCCGGGACGCAACGGAAAACACTGCAAAGCCAGGATTTACCAGCGGTGCAGGCAGGAAATTGCAATCCTCAGGGGGCAGCAGGAGATTCCAATGTCTTGGATAAGAACCACTACCACCCTGTGAGAGCGTCAGATCTCAGGGAGGGGTCCTCCAGCCTGAAGTAACCAAAATCCCCAAAACAATCTCCCAATGTTATCATCTGGATAGGGACATAAGTAAAGAAAAACAGCAGCTCTTCTAACTCCCTTTCATCACGCAATGTATATTGTCATTGTACACTCAGGTGTTATGGCTCGACAACTATGCACTGGGAATGTCAGAACATGCACGGAATTCCCCCCCAGTTGATTAACCAGCTCATTTTTAATTTCCTTCACATTATTCTGTCTACATTTATAAAAATATTTTAACAATTAAACCAACCTCTCTTCTGCCCTCAGTCTTGCATGGATTGATTCCTGATCCGTGGCAAATCTAACCATCTGAACTTCCCATGACCTGGCTCTGACTTTCCCGCTCTTTTTCCTCTCCCTGTCAGCTTGTCACCATGTGCCATTGTTACCTTGAAGTCACTTTCTCCACTGCCCTTCATAGGTCTTCTTCCTGTCCCTAAACCCCTCAACACTCCTGGAAACATCCACGCACAAGATAAATTAGGGAATTCTTTTGATGTGGCCATTAACTAGCAGGCGCCATGGAAACGTGACCATTTGGACAATCAATAGAATATTTTCCTATTCCCACACCGATTTTTACATAGAATTTACAGTGCAGAAGGAGGCCATTCGGCCCATCGAGTCTGCACCGGCTCTTGCAAAGAGCACCCTGACCAAGGTCAACACCTCCACCCTATCCCCATGACCCAGTAACCCCACCCAACACTAAGGGCAATTTTGGACACTAAGGGCAATTTATCATGGCCAATCCACCTAACATGCACATCTTTGGACTGTGGGAGGAAACCGGAGCACCCGGAGGAAACCCACGCACACACGGGGAGGATGTGCAGACTCCGCACAGACAGTGACCCAAGCCGGAATCGAACCTGGGATCCTGGAGCTGTGAAGCAATTGTGCTATCCACAATGCTACCGTGCTGCCCCAAGGTGTTACTGACCGGGGGAGGGGGTGATTGGGACAGAATATTCGGCGATCGTGGTATCAGATCACCCGCCGCATGTGGTTGATCTGCACGCGGAAAGAGGGGGTTCCCAGTGGTTGCAGTTGAGGCTAGACATGGGGCTGTTTATTGATAAGGGGATCTGCGAAAGGATAAGGGTAGCTATATGAAACTATTTGGAACTTGATTGGACGAATGCGGTTTTTGCCTCCAGATTGTGGGAAGCAAAGGAGGAGAGATGCTCAGCGGTCCCCGAGGAGGTGCTGAAGGGAAGGAAGATATTTCAGAGGGAGTTTAAGCTTTATCTACTGGGAAGGCGGTGGGGAAGCTGTGGCGGATCGGGGGTGGGGGGGCGATGTATGAGCATGGGCTAAAAGCCAGCAGGATGCTTGTGCATCAGTTGAGGTGGCCAGCAGTGAGGTACATTTGGCTGATGAAAGATTAGGGGTGGGGGTGTGATTGGGGTATTTGTAGCCTTTTACCGCAGGTTGTACACCTCGGAGCCGCCGGTGGGGGATGAAGGCATGAGGCAGTTTTTGGATGGACTGGATTTCCTGGTGGTCGAGAAGGGGAAGGTTCAGGGGGTTGGGAGCTCCCATCATGCTGAGGGAAGTAATGGGGTGTGTGGGTTGGATGCAATCCGGGAGGCCCCTGGTCTGGACGGGTTCCCAGCAGAGTTTTAGAAAAAGCTTGGCACGGAATTGGGATCCCTACTAGTGGATGTGTACAATGATTCGGTCAGGAAGGGGGAGCCCCCGCCCACATTATCTCCGCCTTTGATTTTGCTTATTTTTAAAAAGGTTAAGAACCCAGAGTAATGTGGATCATACTGCCTGATAAATATAGATGCAAAGCTGGTGAAGGTGCTGCCAAAACATAGAGGACTGTGTGCCTGGGGTGATAGGGGAGGACCAAACGGGGTTCGTGAAAGGGCGGCAGCTGATGGCGAATATTAGGCTGTTGAATGTGATGATGATGCCCCAGGAGGGCCAGGAAACAGGTGATGGTGTCTGTGGATGCGGAGAATGCACTTGACCGGGTTGAGTGGGCAAATTTGTTTGAGGTGTTGGGAAGGTTTGAGTTTGGACACTGGTTCGTAGATTGGGTTAGGTTGCTGTATAGAGCCCTCACGGCGTGTGTTTGTATAAACAGTGTTAGCTCGGGGTATTTTGGTCTGCACTGGGGAAGGAGGCAGGGGTGTCTGCTATCCCCGTTGCTTTTTGCTTTGGCAATCGAGCTTCGGGTGGGGGGGGTACACACACGATCATGGGAATACTGGTGGAGTTTGGCTCGTTCTCGGGATGTAAGCTCGACATGGGGAGGAAGGGCTTGGAAAAGCTGCTGTTTCGGCAGGTCGGGGCAGGTTTCCGGCACTTGGGGATACGAATGGCGCATAGTTGGGCCCAGTTGCACAGGCTGAATTGACAAATTTGGTGGAGGAGGTGAAAGAGGATTTTAAGAGGTGGGATGTTTAGCCACTGTCGTTGGTTGGAAGAATCCAGACAGTTAAAACGTCGGTGCTGCCAAAGCTTCTGATCAGCTTCCAAAATCTCCCAATTTCTGTGCCCAAATCCTTTTTTGGTAAGATCAATAGAATGATCTCGGAGTTTATATGGGGGGTAAGGTACCCTGGATTAGGAGGGCATTTTTGGAGAGAGACAGACGGGGAGGGGGCTTAACGCTGCTAAACCTGCTGAATTATTACTGGGCGGCTAATGTTGAGAAGGTTAGGAAGCGGGCAGTGTGGGGGAGGTCAGTGCGGGGTCGGATTGAGGACGCCTCATGTAGAGGAACGGGTTCGAGGGCACTGTTATTGGCACCTCTTCCGTTCTTGCTGGCCAGATACTCCACAAACCCGGAAGTGGTTATCAGCGTTAAGGTATTGAATCAATGCCGACAGCATTTTAAGATGGAGAGTATGTCGCTGTGGTACCGATCTGTGGCAATCACAGGTTTATTCTGGCAGGCCAGGATTCCACGTTTAGGGCATGGGAACGGGCAGGCATTGAGTGCTCTTAGGGACCCATTTCTGTTGGGGGGAGCTAGAGGCGGCGTTTCAATTACCAACGGGAATGGGTTTTGGTACCGGCAAGTCAGGTACTTTGTTAGGAAGGAGTTCCCGAAATACCACCCCGGCACTGCAAGACAAGATTTTGTCCGAGGACGAGAAAGGGGAGGGAAGGATCTCGGACATTCATGGGGAGTTGGGTGTGGGTGGCCTTAGAAGTCGGGCTAAGGAGTAAGCCCATGCGATGGACAAACTCATCCTCTTCATGTGTGACATGCAGTCTCATCCAGTTCAAAGTGGTGCACAGGACTCACATGACAGTGTCACTGATGAGTGTACAGGGTAGATGCAGGGGCTGGGCAAAGGGACTGGCGAATCATCCCACATGTTTTGGGCATGTCCGAATTTGAAGGAGTTTGCTGGATATTTGAGAGAGCTACGTGAAAGGTTTTGGGGGTGAAGGTGACTCCAAGCCAGTGGGTGGCAATATTTGGGTTTTCAGAGGATCTGGAAGTTCAGGTGGGGAGAGAGGCTGATGTGTTGGCCGTTGCCTCCCCAATAGCTCGGAGGTGGATATTGTTAGGGTGGCGGGACCTGGGGCCACCTAAAGTGATGATGTGGTTGAACAACTTGGCTGTGTTGCACACCTGGGTGGCACAGTGGTTAGCACTGTTGCTTTACAGCGCCAGGCTCCCAGGTTCGATTCCCGGCTTGGGTCACTGTCTGTGCGGAGTCTGCACGTTCTCCCCGTGTCTGCGTGGGGTTTCCTCCGGGTGCTCCGGTTTCCTCCCACAAGTCCCGAAAGACGTGCTTGTTAGGTGAATTGGACATTGAGTTCTACCTCCGTGTACCCGAACAGGCACCGGAATGTCGCGACTAGGGGCTTTTCACACTAACTTCATTGCAGTGTTATGGTAAGCCTACTTGCGTCAATAATAAATATTATTAAAGGTTGCGATTGGAGGCGCAGATGAAGGGCTCTTCTCGAGGTGGAGGTTGTTCATCGACATCTTTAAAAAGAGTGGTAAAACGTCAGCTTTGGGGTGGGGGTTCTTTTGTTGCTGTAGTTAGAAAATGGGGCAGAGAGAGTGGGCTGTGACGGAGGGGTTTGTGTATCTGGAATGTGGTTTGTGAAGGATCGCTCACAACTGGACACGGATCCACAAATGAAATCTGGCCAGGCAGGTGGAGGAAGTTAAAAAGGACCTGCAGAGGTGGGACCCGCTCCCACTCCCCCTGGCGGGAAGGGCGCAGATGATCAGGATGAATGTACTTGTCCAGGCTCCTCTCCCTATTCAGATCCATACCGATCTACATCCCCAAGGATGCAATATCACCACTGGGCATCAACAGTTGAAAGAATGAAGGGATGGAGAAAGGAACCAGACGCCGAATGGATAAAAATGGAGGAGGGTTCCTGCATAGGGATGTCCCTCTGGGCCCTGGCCACAACAGCGCTCCCATCCCCACCGACCAAGCACTCCACGAGCCCAGTGGTAGTAGCCAGGTAAGACAACACTTCAGTCTGACCTAAATGTCCATCAGGGTCCCCATCTGCAACAACTCTGAGGACTCTGGAGCGAAGCACTGAATAGGGTCAACTCCACCTCCACATGCATAGGCACAAAGCTACGCCTAATGCAGCTGAAAGTGGTACACAGGAGAGTACACCTAACCCGAATGAGCAGGTTCTTCTCAGAGGTGGAGGACAAATATGAACTGTGCCAGGGAGGCCCAGCCAACCACACCCACATGTTCTGGGCGTGCCCCAGACATGTTGGCTTCTGGACAGCCTTCTTCGGGGCGATGTCCAAGGTTGTGGGGAGGAGGGTGGAGCCATGCCCGGAAGTGGCAGTCTTCGGGGTATCAGAACAGCCAGAACGCTTAAGGGAGAAGAGGGCCGACACCCTAGCCTTTGCCTCCCTAATCGCCTGCTGAAGAATCCTGCTCGGCTGGCGATCAGCAGCACCACCTAAAGCTGCAGACTGGCTGGCCAACCTGTCGGAATTTCTCCAATTGGAGAAAATCAAATTCACCATCGGGGGGGGGGGGGGGGTCAGAAGAGGGCAGAACAACCTATCACAATGTATCAGATGTATAACTCTGCTAGCACAGTATGTACAGCAGGACGGATGAACCAGCGAACAACAAAAACATGCCAGATAGCAAGGGAGGGGAGGGGGTCTCGGGGAAGTAGGGGGAATGGGAGTTAGGAGTCTAATTCAAATGCTGGGCACTTGCAAACTATGACTGATGTGTATAGATTTGCTTATGTTTACTTCTATTTTTGTTGTGTATAAAGAGGAAAAACTCTTCATAAAAGCATTAAAAAAAAAGAATTCCATATGTTTCAATCAGATCATCTCCCATCCTTCTAAATTCTGGGGCATAATGTTACTCAATCTGTCCTCATCAGGGAATTTCCTCTTCTCGGAAAACATTCCAGAGAACCTTTGTTTCATTCCCACTGGGACAAGCCTTCAGATTTGCATTTATTCACATTGTGACTATTTGTTGGATGTACAATATTTAACCAGTAATCTTTCATCGCCTTGCAGTAATTCACCAATGACTTCAAACATTTATATCAAACTGGATACAACTAATAATTAATTTTTAACTTGTTCCTGTGCATGCATCAATTCGTGTACGGCACATTAAGATAGACATAATTTACTTCATACCTATTTTTATAGGAAGGGGACTTCCATTTTTGTTTTGTGCCTTTCACCACCTCAGGATGCCCTGACATTTTGCAGCCAATGAAGTAATTTTGGACTGGAGACAGCGATGACTCAGTGGTCAGTATTTTCAGCTGAGCCAGGAGGCCATGGATTTCAACCCCACTACAGGGGAGCTGACCACAAAATCTAGGCTGGCGCTCCCAGAGTAGCACTGCGGGAATGCTGGAGCTTTGGAAGTGTCGTCTGTCGGATGAGACACTAAAGTGAGGCGCTGCCTACCCTCCCTGGTGGAGGCAAACAATCTCATGGCATTCTGGAGAGCAGCAGAGGAACATAGAATATAGAAAAATACAGCACAGAACAGGCCCTTCGGCCCACGATGTTGTACCGAACCTTTGTCCTAGATTAATCATAGATTATCATTGAATTTACAGTGCAGAAGGAGGCCATTCGGCCCACTGAGTCTGCACCGGCTCTTGGAAAGAGCACCCTACCCAAGGTCAACACCTCCACCCAACACTAAGGGCAATTTTGGACACTAAGGGCAATTTATCATGGCCAATCCACCTAACCTGGACATCCTTGGACTGTGGGAGGAAACCAGAGCACCCGGAGGAAACCCACGCACACACGGGGAGGACGTGCAGACTCCGCACAGACAGCGACCCAAGCCGGAACCGAACCCGGGACCCTGGAGCTGCGAAGCAACCGCGCTATCCACAATGCTACCGTGCTGCCCTTAAGAACAAATAAATCTACACTATATCATTTTACCGTAATCCATGTACCTATCCAATAGCTGCTTGAAGGTCCCTAATGTTTCCGACTCAACTACTTCCACAGGCAGTGCATTCCATGCCCCCACTACTCTCTGGGTAAAGAACCTACCTCTGACATCCCCCCTATATCTTCCACCATTCACCTTAAATTTATGTCCACTTGTAATGGTTTGTTCCACCAGGGGAAAAAGTCTCTGACTGTCTACTCGATCTATTCCCCTGATCATCTTGTAAACCTCTATCAAGGTTCATCCTTCTCCGTTCTAACGAGAAAAGGCCTAGCACCCTCAACCTTTCCTCTTAAGACCTACTCTCCATTCCAGGCAACATCCTGGTAAATCTCCTTTGCACCTTTTCCAAAGCTTCCACTTCCTTCCTAAAATGAGGCGACCAGAACTGTACACAGTACTCCAAATGTGGCCTTACCAAAGTTTTGTACAGCTGCATCATCACCTCACGGCTCTTAAATTCAATCCCTCTGTTAATGAACGCTAGCACACCATAGGCCTTCTTTACAGCTCTATCCACTTGAGTGGCAACTTTCAAAGATGTATGAACATAGACCCCAAGATCTCTCTGCTCCTCCACATTGCCAAGAACTCTACCGTTAACCCTGTATTCCGCATTCATATTTGTCCTTCCAAAATGGACAACCTCACACTTTTCAGGGTTAAACTCCATCTGCCACTTCTCAGCCCAGCTCTGCATCCTATCTAGGTCTCTTTGCAGCCGACAACAGCCCTCCTCACTATCCACAACTCCACCAATCTTCGTATCGTCTGCAAATTTACTGACCCACCCTTCAACTCCCTCATCCAAGTCATTAATGAAAATCACAAACAGCAGAGGACCCAGAACTGATCCCTGCGGTACGCCACTGGTAACTGGGATCCAGGCTGAATATTTGCCATCCACCACCACTCTCTGACTTCTATCGGTTAGCCAGTTCGTTATCCAACTGGCCAAATTTCCCACTATCCCATGCCTCCTTACTTTCTGCAGAAGCCTACCATGGGGAACCTTATCAAATGCCTTACTAAAATCCATGTACACTACATCCACTGCTTTACCTTCATCCACATGCTTGGTCACCTCCTCAAAGAATTCAATAAGACTTGTAAGGCAAGACCTACCCCTCACAAATCCGTGCTGACTATCCCTAATCAAGCAGTGTCTTTCCAGATGCTCAGAAATCCTATCCTTCAGTACCCTTTCCATTACTTTGCCTACCACCGAAGTAAGACTAATTGGCCTGTAATTCCCAGGGTTATCCCTAGTCCCTTTTTTGAACAGGGGCACGACATTCGCCACTCTCCACTCTCCAATCCCCTGGTACCACCCCTGTTGACAGTGAGGACGAAAAGATCATTGCCAACGGCTCTGCAATTTCATCTCTTGCTTCCCATAGAATCCTTGGATATATCCCGTCAGGCCCGGGGGATTTGTCTATCCTCAAGTTTTTCAAAATGCCCAACACATCTTCCTTCCTAACAAGTATTTCCTCGAGCTTACCAATCTGTTTCACACTGTCCTCTCCAACAATATCGCCCCTCTCATTTGTAAATACAGAAGAAAAGTACTCATTCAAGACCTCTCCCATCTCTTCAGACTCAATACAGAATCTCCCGCTACTGTCCTTGATCGGACCTACCCTCGCTCTAGTCATTCTCATATTTCTCACATATGTATAAAAGGCCTTGGGGTTTTCCTTGATCCTACCTGCCAAAGATTGTTAATGCCCTCTCTTAGCTCTCCTAATCCCTTTCTTCAGTTCCCTCCTGGCTATCTTGTATCCCTCCAACGCCCTGTCTGAACCTTGTTTCCTCAGCCTTACATAAATCTCCTTTTTCCTCTTAACAAGACATTCAACCTCTCTTGTCAACCATGGTTCCCTCACTCGACCATCTCTTCCCTGCCTGACAGGGACATACATATCAAGGACACGTAGTACCTGTTCCTTGAACAAGTTCCACATTTCACTTGTGTCCTTTCCTGACAGCCTATGTCCCCAACTTATGCACTTCAATTCTTGTCTGACAACATCGAATTTACCCTTCCCCCAATTGTAAACCTTGCCCTGTTGCATGCACCTATCCCTCTCCATTACTAAAGTGAAAGTCACAGAATTGTGGTCACTATCTCCAAAATGCTCCCCCACTAACAAATGTATCACTTGCCCTGGTTCATTACCAAGTACCAAATCCAATATTGCCTCTCCTCTGGTCGGACAATCTACATACTGTGTTAGAAAAGCTTCCTGGACACACTGCACAAACACCACCCCATCCAAACTATTTGATCTAAAGAGTTTCCACTCAATGTTTGGGAAGTTAAAGTCACCCATGACTACTACCATGTGACTTCTGCACCTTTCCAAAATCTGTTTCCCAATCTGTTCCTCCACATCTTTGCTACTATTGGGGGGCCTATAGAAAACTCCGAACAAGGTGACTGCTCCTTTCCTATTTCTGACTTCAACCCATACAACCTCAGTAGGCAGACACTCCTCGAACTGCCTTTCTACAGCTGTTATACTATCTCTAATTAACAATGCCACCCCCCCACCTCTTTTACCACCCTCCCTAATCTTATTGAAACATCTATAACCAGGAACCTCCAACAACCATTTCTGCCCCTCTTCTATCCAAGTTTCCGTGATGGCCACCACATCGTAGTCCCAAGTACCGATCCATGCCTTAAATTCACCCACCTTATTCCTGATGCTTGTTGCGTTGAAGTATACACACTTCAACCCATCTCCGTGCCTGCAAGTACTCTCCTTTGTCAGTGTTCCCTTCCCCACTGCCTCACTACACGCTTTGGCGTCCTGAATATCGGCTACCTTAGTTGCTGGACTACAAATCCGGTTCCCATTCCCCTGCCAAATTAGTTTAAACCCTCCCGAAGAGTACTAGAAAACCTCCCTCCCAGGATATTGGTGCCCCTCTGGTTCAGATGCAACCCGTCCTGCTTGTACATGTCCCACCTTCCCCAGAATGCGCTCCAATTATCCAAATACCTGAAGCCCTCCCTCCTACACCATTCCTGCAGCCACGTGTTCAGCTGCACTCTCTCCCTATTCCTAGCCTCGCTATCACGTGGCACCGGTAACAAACCAGAGATGACAACTCTGTCTGTCCTGGCTTTTAACTTCCAGCCTAACTCCCTAAACTCGCTTATTACCTCCACACGCCTTTTCCTACCTACGTTGTTGGTACCAATGTGCACCACGACTTCTGGCTGCTCCCCCTCCCCCTTAAGGATCCTGAAGACACGATCCGAGACATCCCTGGCCCTGGCACCCGGGAGGCAACATACCTTCCGGGAGTCTCGCTCGCGACCACAGAATCTCCTATCTATTCCCCTAACCATTGAATCTCCTACTACTATTGCTTTTCTATTCTCCCCCCTTCCTTTCTGAGCCCCAGAGCTAGACTCAGTGCCAGAGACCTGGCCGCTAGGGCCTTCCCCCGGTAGGTCATCCCCCCCAACAGCATCCAAAACGGTATACTTGTTTTGAAGGGGAACGGCCACGAGGGATCCCTGCACTGTCTGCCTGTTTGTTTTCTTTCCCCTGACTGTAACCCAGCTACTCTTGTCCTGTACCTTGGGTGTGGTTACCTCCCTGTAACTCTTCTCTATCACCCCCTCTGCCTCCCGGATGATCCGAAGTTCATCCAGCTTCAGCTCCAGTTCCCTGACACGGTCTTTGAGGAGCTGGAGTTGGGTGCACTTCCCGCAGGTATAGTCAGCGGGGACACAGGTGGTATCCCTCACCACCCACATCCTACAAGAGGAGCATGCAACTGGCCTAGCCTCCATCCCCTCTTACCTTACAGAATATAGCTGCCCTGTGGACCAACTGGACCTCCGACTCTGCTCCCAGTCAGCTGCACTCTCTGTAAACTCCTGGCTCTCTTCTCACTCTTTGCGGAAATGTAGGAAACAAAATGAAAGGAGCACCTTACTCCCTCCTCACCTTACTCCCTCAGTCACCAAACTCTCAGTATAGCACTCAAATGCACCAAATTCAGCACTCAGTGCAAACAAAGTCTGCACTGTAGGGGATCACTTTTATACCAAGGAGGTAGTGATGGGCAAGCTAATGGGGCTAAAGGTAGACAAGTCTCCTGGACCTGATGGAATGCATCCCAGAGTGCTAAAAGAGATGGCTAAGGAAATTGCAAATGCACTAGTGATAATTTACCAAAATTCACTAGACTCTGGGGTGGTCCCGGCGGATTGGAAATTAGCAAACGCGACACCACTGTTTAAAAAAGGAGGTAGGCAGAAAGTGGGTAATTATAGGCCAGCGAGCTTAACTTCGGTAGTAGGGAAGATGCTGGAATCTATCATCAAGGAAGGAATAGCGAGGCATCTGGATGGAAATTGTCCCATTGGGCAGACGCAGCATGGGTTCATAAAGGGCAGGTCGTGGCTAACTAATTTAGTGGAATTTTTTGAGGACATTAACAGTGCGGTAGATAACGGGCAGCCAATGGATGTGGTATATCTGGATTTCCAGAAAGCCTTTGAAAGGTGCCACACAAAAGGTTGCTGCATAAGATAAAGATGCATGGCATTAAGGGGAAAGTAGTAGCATGGATAGAGGATTGGTTAATTAATAGAAAGCAAAGAGTGGGGATTAATGGGTGTTTCTCTGGTTGGCAATCAGTAGCTAGTGGTGTCCCTCAGGGATCAGTGTTGGGCCCACAACTGTTCACACTTTACATAGATGATTTGGAGTTGGGGACCAAGGGCAATGTGTCCAAGTTTGCAGACGACACTAAGATAAGTGGTAAAACAAAAAGTGCAGAGGATACTGGAAGTCTGCAGAGGGATTTGGTTAGGCGAAGTGAATGGGCTAGGGTCTGGCAGATGGAATACAATGTTGACAAATGTGAGGTTATCCATTTTGGTAGGAACAACAGCAAAAGGGATTATTTAAATGATAAAATATTAAAACATGCTGCTGTGCAGAGAGACCTGGGTGTGCTAGTGCATGAGTCGCAAAAAGTTGGTTTACAGGTGCAACAGGTGATTAAGAAGGCAAATGGAATTTTGTCGTTCATTGCTAGAGGGATGGAGTTTAAGACTAGGGAGGTTCTGCTGCAATTGTATAAGGTGTTAGTGAGGCCACACCTGGAGTATTGTGTTCAGTTTTGGTCTCCTTGAGAAAGGACGTACTGGCACTGGAGGGTGTGCAGAGGAGATTCACTAGGTTAATCCCAGAGCTGAAGGGGTTGGATTACGAGGAGAGGTTGAGTAGACTGGGACTGTACTCGTTGGAATTTAGAAGGATGAGGGGGGATCTTATAGAAACATATAAGATTATGAAGGGAATAGATAGGATAGATGCGGGCAGGTCGTTTCCACTGGCGGGTGAAAGCAGAACTGGGGGGCATAGCCTCAAAATAAGGGGAAGTAGATTTAGGACTGAGTTTAGGAGGAACTTCTTCACCCAAAGGGTTGTGAATCTCTGGAATTCCTTGCCCAGTGAAGCAGTAGAGGCTCCTTCATTAAATGTTTTTAAGATAAAGATAGATAGTTTTTTGAAGAATAAAGGGATTAAGGGTTATGGTGTTCGGGCCGGAAAGTGGAGCTGAGTCCACAAAAGATCAGCCATGATCTCATTGAATGGTGGAGCAGGCTCGAGGGGCCAGATGGCCTACTCCTGCTCTTAGTTCTTATACTGTGAATCTACCCTCTGAAAACTGGCCTAATCCAATTAACTAATTAACAAGCTCCAGCTGCAAGTACCTACAAGTAGAACCTTTGTTTAAAGCTGATTGAAACTTCACCTTCTTCTAAACCAAACAGCAACTTTTAAGTTAATGAACTAAATAAAAGAACAACTAGACTTTAGATAAAAATGAATCCTTATACTCCCTCAGTCACCAAACTCTCAGTATAGCACTCAAATGCACCAAATTCACCACTCCTGATCAATATTTATCCCTCAACCACCACCACCACCACCACCAAAACAGACGGCCATTTTCACACTGCTGCTTGTGGGAGCTTGCTGGGTACAATTTTGCTGCTGCATTTTCTCCATTACAACAGTGGCAGCGCTTCAGGATGACCGGAGGTTGTGCAATAGAACCAACCACAAGAATTTATTTCTTTAATGTAGGTTTTGCGGTTCATCTGAAAGACTGCAGCTCAAGACGGTGCACACTCCTTTGATATTGCACCAACCTGGATCACGTGTCCACATCTCCAGAGTGGAATTTGAAACTACGATCTTTGAATCCATAGAATCATAGAATTTACAGTGCAGAAGGAAGCCATTCGGCCCATCGCGTCTGCACCAGCCCTTGGAAAGAGCACCCTACTTAAGTCCACACCTCCACCCTATCCCCGTAACCCAACCTAACCTTTTTGGACACTAAGGGCAATTCAGCATGGCTAATCTACCTAACCCGCTCATCTTCAGACTGTGGGAGGAAACCGGAGCACCCGGAGGAAACCCACGCACACACGGGGAGAACGTGCGGATTCCCCACAGACAGTGACCCAGGCCAGGAATCGAACCCAGGTCCCTGGTGCTGTGAAGCAACAGTGCTACCCACATGCTCCCATGCCACTCATCCAGAGATGATGGTGTGTGATATATAGCCAACGCCCCAATGTTTTGATTGTCCAATCACTGATAATAACTAATTATGAATGTGTAAACTGCATTTTCTTCTCAACATTCTGCTGGAATCAAACCAGCATTTCTGTGTGCAAGAGCCGAGAAGGAAATCTACTATACCTTCAGTGTCTTCACTGCCACTGTGAGATTATATTTCTTCCACACTCCCTCGTATACCTCACCGTACTGTCCTCCACCCAGCTTGTGTTTCATCGTAATGTCTGTTCGTTCAATCTCCCATTTGTCATAATTAGGGGAGACTCCGTAAATCGTGGGCTTGTTACGTTTGGGAGCTGGGTAGTGTAGGGTGGTGATAAGTCCATCGGCCACCGTCGAGTGGTGGTGAACAAGCTCTGCCAAGGTGTTGAAACGACTCTCTGAAGATACGTACAGCTGCAAAAAACAAGGCAAGCAAGGGTTACCAGTATTCAAAACACTGGGAAATTCTGTTCAGTTTGGGAAAGGTCAGCGTTAACCTGACTCCGTATTCCTCAGCTCCTACAATGCATCAAAAGTCCATTCCAGCCCTGCCCTCTCCCATAACTGCTCGACTTTGCTACCTTCAGATATATTTCACTGTAAATTCCTTCACTTCCTCTCTATCCATTCAACACTTCAAGGTGCACTTTAATGCAAGGACTACTTTATTAGTGCAGGTTGCTAAACCACATGCCTCCCACAGATATGCACAGCACAAAATGGCCTGGTAGTCAGTACTGAAAGCTGTCAGCAAACTACTGGATGTGTGCTACGTAGATGTTTCCACCAAGAATTAAAACAGCAAAGCCCTTCGATCAGGAAGACCACATACAGATAGTTTTCAACAGCTTTAAATCAGAGTCACGTTGGCAAAATCTTCAGTTGGTCAGAAAATAATTCATTAGAAGGAAACAATGCAGCTCTTCATTATCAAGGATTGTTGTATAAATGTTTACAAGTATTAAAGTTTTTACAGCGTAGAAACTGCAGCTGTTCAAGAAGGCAGCTCACCACCACCGGAGGACATAGGTAGGGTTCTCAATGAATACGTGGTGTGATAGAAATCAGGGAGAAGGACTGTAATAAAATTAAATAAAGTTATATAGACAGAGAGGAGGTTCTTGAGTGGTCTGTCATGCTCAGACAAATCTCTAGGGCCAGATGAAATGTATCCCAGGCTGTTGAGTGAGGCAAGGGAGAAAATAACAGGGGCTTTGGCAATAATTTCCAATTCCTCTCTGGCCACAGGAGAGGTGCCGGAGGATTGGAGGGTAGTCAATGTGGTTCCATTATTCAAGAAGGGAGGAAGGGGTAAACCAGAAGCTACAGGCCAGTCAATTGAACCTCAGTGGTGGGGAAACTATTGGAAGCAATTCTCAGAGACAGAATTAATCTGCATTTGGAGAGGCAGGGATTAATCAAGGAGAGTCAGCATGGTTTTGTTAAGGGGGTGTCTTGTCTGACCGACCTGATTGAATTTTTTGAAGAAGTGACCAGGTGTGTAAATGAGGGAAATGCAGTTGACATTGTCTACTTGGACTTTAGCAAGGCTTTCGATAAGTTCCCACATGGGAGACTGATAGGAATCCAGTGACATTTGGCAAATTGGATCTAGTATTGGCTGAGTGGCAGGAAGCAGAGGGTTATGCTCGAGGGGCGTTTTTCTGACTGGAAGCCTATGGCCAGTGGGATTCTGCAGGGACAGTGTTGGGGCCATTTCGGTTTGTGATTTATATAAAGGACTTAGCCATGAATATGGGAGAGCTGATCAGTAAGTTGTCAGATGATGCGGAAATTGGTGGGGTGGTAACTAGTGAGGAGGACAGCTTTAAATGACAGGAGGATATAGGTGGACTGATCAGTGGCAAATGGAATTGCATCTGGATAAGTGAGTATCCAATTATTTTTTTCCCAATTAAGGGGCAATTTAGCATGGCCAATCCACTTACCCTGCACATCTTTGGGTTGTGGGAGTGAGACCCACGCAGACACGGGAGAATGTGCAAACTCCACATGGTCATTGACCTAGGGCTGGTATCGAACCTGGGACCTCGGTGCCGTGAGGCAGCAGTGCTAACCACTGCACCACCGTGCCTCCCAAAGAGTTTTAGTTATGAAGAGAGTTTGGATAGACTGCAGCTGTTTCCCTTGGAGCAGGAGGCTGAAGGGAGACATGATTGAGATGTAGTTTGGAATTCGCTGCCTGAAAGGGTGGTGGAGGCAGAGACCCTTATAACATTTAAGTATTTAGATGCGCACTTGCGATGCCAGGGCATACAAGGCTATGGGCCAAATGCTGGAAAATAGGATTAGAACACTTGAGCAGTACGGTTGTACAAGTGACTAGCACAGTGGCTTCACAGCGCCAGGATCCCAGGTTCGATTCCTGGCTTGGGTCACCGTCTGTGCGTAGTTTGCACGTTCGCCCCGTGTCTGCGTGGGTTTCCTCCGGGTGCTCCGGTTTCCTCCCACAAGTCCCGAAAGGCGTGCTTGTTAGGTGGATTGGCCATGATAAATTGCCCTTAGTGACCAAAAAGGTTAGGAGGGGTACTGGGTTACAGGGATAGGGTGGAAGCGAGAGCTTAAGTGGGCCGGTGCAGACTCGATGGGCCGAATGGCCTCCTTCTGCACTGTATGTTCAATGGTTGTTTTTGACTGGCGCAGATGTGGTGGGCCGAAGGGCATTTTCTGTGTTGTAAACCTCCATGACCTTCTCAAGGGCAATTAGGGATGGGGAATGAAGGCTGGCTGAGCCAGAGACACTAATCCCCTGAATGAATAAGATAAAACAGGTCATGCAGCCCAATAGATCCACATTGGTGTTTATGCTCCCACACAAGTCTCCTCCCTTCCTAATTATCCGAATCCATTAACATACCCTTCCTATTGGCTGCATGAATTTATCTAGCTTCTCCTTAAATGCATCAATGTGAATCACCTCAACCACTCCATCTGGTAGCAAGTTACAAATTTCCATTCTACTCTGGGCAAAGACATCTCTCCTGAACGCACAGTTGGATTTAGTAGTGATTAACTTAAATGTAGGCGGGCTGGATAGGGGAGTGGACATGTGCAGAGTGCTCATTTGAAGGGTAGGTGCAGACTCGATGGGCTAAATGGCTTCCTTCTGGACTGTAGGGATTCTATTGTTCTTTAGAGAAGGAAATCTATCTATAGATCACTCCTACAGTCATGTGGTTGACTCAGAAATGCCCTCTGAAATGATCTGGCAGGCCACTCAGCTGAAGGGCAATTATAGATGAGCAATAAATGCTGGTCTTACCAGTGATATCCATGTCCCATGAAAGAATAAATGCTTCTAGCCTCACCCACTGAAATGACTGGTGCAGTGACAGTATTTAAATAACTGTGTTCACAGGCACAAATTATCGTTGAGGATGGGACGCCTTTGATTTGATGGGAGGAGCTGGTTCAGGGGAGGAATAACAGCAACTGTAACAGACACAGCATGTAGTGCTCCCAAAATATTTGAAACAGGTTATTAGGTTATTTATTTCACTGCTGTTGGTGGGAGCTTGCACTTTACAAATTGGCTGCCATGTTTCCTAAATTACAATGATGTCCATGTTTCTAAAATACTTCACTGACTTCATTGGCTGTGCTTTTGTGATGTCCTGAGGTTATAAAAATCTCTGTATAACTCACAGATCTTTGTCCTCTTCTCCCACCCAAGGTGAGAGATAGGGATAAATAAGCTCAGGACCACTTATGATGGGGATTTTTTCCCAGCTTATAAAAGCTGAAAATAACTCGACTCACTATAGTTGTTGAGCAGTTGGCAGATTAATTGGGCTTTTTTGGTACTGAGTGGTACAAGAAAAAATAGCTTCTAGAAGATAATGCTGCTTCCAGTCACTGGCCTCAGCAGCCAGGGATTCTTTCAACCAGGGGTGGCACCAGTCGGTTATGCTTAAAGTGGCAGATCCCATCAAACTTGGCAAATAGGCCGAGGCTGGATTGGATTTGTTTATTGTCACGTGTACCGAGGTACAGTGAAAAGTATTTTTCTGCGAGCAGCTCAACAGATCATTAAGTACATGAGAAGAAAAGGGAATAAAAGAAAATACATAATAGGGCAACACAACATATACAATGTAACTACATAAGCACTGGCATCGGATGAAGCATACAGGGTGTAGTGTTAATGAGGTCAGTCCATAAGAGGGTCATTTAGCAGTCTGGTAACAGTGAGGAAGAAGCTGTTTTTGAGTCTGTTCGTGTGTGTTCTCAGACTTCTGTATCTCCTGCCCGATGGAAGAAGTTGGACGAGTGAGTAAGCCGGGTGAGAGGGGTCTTTGATTATGCTGCCCGCTTTCCCCAGGCAGCGGGAGGTGTAGATGGAGTCAATGGATGGGAGGCAGGTTCGTGTGATGGACTGGGCGGTGTTCACGACTCTGAAGTTTCTTGCGGTCCTGGGCCGAGCAGTTGCCATACCAGGCTGTGATGCAGCCCGATAGGATGCTTTCTATGGTGCATCTGTAAAAGTTGGTAAGAGTCAATGTGGACATGCCGAATTTCCTTAGTTTCCTGAGGAAGTATAGGCGCTGTTGTGCTTTCCTGGTGGTAGCGTCGAAGTGGGTGGATCAGGACAGATTTTTGAAGATGTGCACCCCCAGAAATTTGAAACTGCTAACCATCTCCACCCCGGCCCCGTTGATGCTGACAGGGGTGTGTACAGTACTTTGCTTCCTGAAGTCAATTACCAGCTCTTTAGTTTTGCTGGCATTGAGGAAGAGATTGTTGTCGCTACACCTCTCCACTAGGTTCTCTATCTCCCTCCTGTATTCGGACTCATCGTTATTCGAGATCCGGCCCACTATGGTCGTATCGTCAGCAAACTTGTAGATGGAGTTGGAACCAAGTTTCAACTCTGGCCCAGATCATCCGGTCTCTGTATGGTCTTACCACAAAGGTACCCTAGAAGATATGCTTAGGGGACCCCTTGGAAATCCCCATGCACTGAGTACATGGAAGTTTTAACTTCCTTAAAACTCAAAGATCTCGAATAGTTCTGACTCAACTAGCAGAATCGTTACCCAGAAAAGGTTAGATGGGTTAAAACCAGTTTTTAATATCTGGGTAACTATTCCATCCCCACCCCCCAACTCTCCACTGGACCCCTCCCCCCAAATTCTCCATTGGATACCACTCCCAGCTCTCCACTAGCCTCCACCCCTCCTCCCAACAACTCACCACTGGCCCCCCTCAAAAACTCTCCACTGGACTGCGACCCATGTGGCCAATGAAGACCAACAGAAAGTTTGTCAACCACTTGGGGAGTTGACAAGTCCAGCTAGCCTAGTGAATACTCCTGTAACTCTGTCCAGACAAAGAGAGCCAGGGACTCCCATTTCCGTTCAACCAGCTGCACTTGTCAAGGGCGATTCGCCAGTCTTTTATGTGATGCCTCCTGGGGCAGCACCGACTGTTGACCACTCGACCGCTCAAAAGAGTGCCAAGCCTGTGGCAGGGCTATGGAGGTCCGGGAGGACGCGGACGTCTCTGAGCTGATTGACTTTTTTATGGACTCTCTTTCCCTTGTTATCTCTGTTAACATTCGTAACGTCAGTATATGGTTTTTGGGGTAGTTGTAAAGGTGGAGGGGTGGGGTAGCGAAGCCATTTCAAGGAGTGGGCTCCACACGCCACTTGACTGGTTTGGCGTCAATCACATGGGAATGGGACAACCCCAGCCAATGGGCAGTGTGGACCAGGGTTCCGAAGTGTAGCGTTCTGTACCTCTTCGCTTAGTTAACTGCCTTTGTCCTTCATCAATAAACCCCTTTGTCAACTACTGGAATCCTCCAGTGTATGTCTCAAGCCACCATAGGGACATTTAAATTTCCCAGAATGTGGATGGTAGCACCATGAAAAGGGGATGGGGCTTGGCTTCCCCTGATGCTTCTATACTCCAAAGGCAGGACTCCAGGAACAAGGGGTCTCCACATTTCTCAGGTTGCCAGTTTGGAAGTCTGGGCAGGAAACGAGAAGTTCCAGTGCAAGGTAAGTAAAAAGGAACCCATCCTTTGTGGACATTGCGTGGGTCTCACCTCCACAACCTAAAGATGTGCATTGGGGGGGGGGGGGGGGGATTCTTTAAGTAAATAGGAACCGAGTGGCAATCTGGCAGTGATTGAAAATTTGGCCCATTGTTAGACACAAACTTTCCTGCAATCTACACAATGATGTGATGTTAATATGCAGCAAGTGCAGAGTCTAAAATGTAAGGGCCAAGATTGTGCATATGAGGTATAATGAGTCCACATATGCAGGGAAGCATCTCAGTTGTATGGACACCGACATCACAAGCAAGATCTCATAGGTTTCAATAAAGGGGCTTGCAATCATAGCGTCTCGTCTTCCAGGCAAGCGTGTTAATACAATGAATTACTTTGAAGTGCAGAGTCATATTTGGTACATTGCAAGAGACCACAAACTGCACTGGCTATTATCAGAAACACTGGCCAAGGCAGCACTAGAACCTGCTGCCAAGAGTGTCAGTGTTTCTAACATCCACCTGAGGCAGCAGGGGGAGAGATAAGGTCTCCGTTTATTGCTTCATCCAAAGAACGGCACTTCATTCAATGCAGTCCTCCCTCAGTTGGGCAGTTTTAAGATAACCTCGATTACGGTGCTCAAGTGTTGGAGTGAAGGGGATTGAAACTACAAGACTGAATCAGGTGGAAGTGTGACTAACTAACGCCAAGTCACTCCAGGCTGAATTTCCCTGTAATTCTGTTGAAATACTTGAAATCAGGGGAAAGTTTCTAAAAAGAAAAGATCTGAATTTTGACGGGGTGAACCATGAGCCAAAAACAATTTTCACTCTCGCCCACACATTAGTAAAATGTAATCTCACCCCCTACAAACAGTACAATCTCCTTTAATGACAATAACATAATCAGCAGGAAGGAATCCTATCAACTACACGGACAGTCGAATGCTCCTGACTGGAACCACAACTATTTAAATACTAAACTTACTGCGTGAGTCAGTGTAATTGTTTTTCTTCCAAACCAATGTCGAGTTCAGGTCAAACAGTGTACTGGAAGAAGCTTTTATATGAAATGTTTTATTTTTATTTTTTGAGGCCATGCACTCGAGTGCAACCTCGTTACCTCGTCTTTTTATTAGCCTCAAACAACTTATATTTATGACGGCAGTTTTATAGCTGAAAAAAAACCATTAAAGGCACTTTGAGGATTGGAATAAACACATAGCACGCCAAAGGAAAGCGAGGTAGGGTTGACTTGAAATCTCAAAACATGAGTTGACGAGAGTTTCAGCAGGACATGGACTGGAGGTTCGGACAGGGGTAGTTAGCGCCAAGGCTGTGGAAGCTCAGTGTTTGCCTGGAGGAGGACACTATTGTGTTGCAAGAGGAGGTTACAGATAGGAAGGGGTAAGGTTATAAAGGAATTTAGTCACAAGGCTGAGAATATTACATTTCAGGTATTGGAGGACCTTCTGAAGCCAATGTAGGTGAGTTATGGATAACAATTTGTATTCCTCTATCACATTTAACACAATACAACATTTCAAGAGGGTGGCACAGTGCCCCATGGCGCCGAGGACCCAGGCTCGATCCCAGCCTTGGGTCACTGTCCATGTGGAGTTTGCACATTCTCCGTGTCTGTGTGGGTCTCACCCCCACAACCCAAAAAGATGTGCAGTGTAGGTGGATTGGCCACGCTAAATTGCCCCTTAATTGGAAGAAAAGAAGAATTAGGTACTCTTAAACATTAAAAAAAAAATATTCCGAGGCACTTCACAGAAGCATTATCGAACACGATTTGGAGTCAAGTCACAGAAGGGGGTATTGAACATAGAACATGCAGCGCAGAAGGAGGCCATTCGGCCCATCGAGTCTGTACTGACCCACTTAAGCCCCGCCTCCACTCCATCCCCGCAACTCAACAACACCTCCTAATCTTTTTGGTCACTAAGGGCAATTTATCATGGCCAATCCACCCAACATGCACGTCTTTGGACTGTGGGAGGAAACCGGAACACCCGGAGGAAACCCACGCACACACGGGGAGAACGTGCAGACTCCGCACAGACAGTGACCCAGTGGGGAATCGAACCTGGGACCCTGGCGCTGTGAAGCCACAGTGCTATCCACTTGTGCTACCGTGCTGCCCAAATTAGGACAGTTGGTCAAAAAGGAAGATTTTTAAAGACTGTATTTACAGAGGAGAGACAGGCAGAGAGGTCTAGAGGGAATTCTAGAACTTCGGGCCCAGGTACTTGAAGTCATGGGGCGTCATTCTCCGACCCCCTGCCGGGTTGGAGAATCGCCGGGGGCTGCCGTGAATCCCGCCCCCGGCGGTTGCCGAAGTCTCCGGTACCGGATATTCGGCGGGGGCGGGAATCAGGCCGCGCCGGTTGGCGGGCCCCCCCGCTCGATTCTCCGGCCCGGATGGGCCGAAGTCCCGCCGATAAATTGCCTGTCCCGCCGGCGTAAATTAAAGTACCTATTTACCAGCGGGACAAGGCGGCGTGGGCGGGCTCCGGTGTCCTGGGGGGGGGGGGTGGGGCACGGGGCGATCTGACCCCGGAGGGTGCCCCCACGGTGGCCTGGCCCGCGATCGGGGCCCACCGATCCACGGGCGGGCCTGTGCCGTGGGGGCACTCTTTCCCTTCCGCCTCCGCCACGGTCTCCACCGTGGCGGAGGCGGAAGAGACTCCACTGCGCATGCGCGGGAAACTGTCAGCGGCCACTGACGCTCCCGCGCATGCGCCGCCCCGACAGGGAAACTGTCAGCGGCCGCTGACGCTCCCGCGCATGCGCTGCCCCAGCATGTCATTTCCGCGCCAGCCTGCGGGGCAACAAAGGCCGTTTCCGCCAGCTGGCGGGGCGGAAATCCCTCCGGCTCCGGCCTAGCCCCTCAATGTTGGGGCTCGGCCCCCAAAGATGCACCTTTGGGGCGGCGCGATGCCCGTCTGATTGGCGCCGTTTTGGGCGCCAGTCGGCGGACATTGCGCCGTTTGGGGAGAATTTCGCCCATGGTTTCCAACAGCCACCTCGATATGCCAGAACCAGAATTGGAGGAGCACAGGTCTCGGAGGGCTGTGGCACTGGAGGAGATTACTGAGATAGGGAGGAATTTGAAAACAAGGACAAGAATTTGAAACAGCGTAAATGAACTGTGAGCCATTAAGTAAATCAACTTGCTGTAGGATATCAGCAGCAGAATTTTCAGTACGGTGAGGTTTTATGAAGAATGGGAGGTAAAGTAGGGGGTGATAATTTAGGACGGAGACACAAAGAAATGTTTTCACTCAAAGGATTGTGACTCTTTGGAACATTCTATCCCAGAAGGCTGGGAATGCCCCACTGTTGCATATATTTAAGGCTGACAGAGACAGATTTTTGGTCTCTCAGGGAATCAGTAATATCTGTGAAGCAAGCAGCAAAGTGGAGTGGAGGCTAAAGGTCACCCAAGATCGTATTGAATGGCAAAGCAGGGTCGAGGGGCCAAATGGCTTACTCCAGTTCCTATTTCTCACAGCACTGAAGTAATCATTCAGGAGAGGATTTGGCAGACTGAATGAGGTGGGGCGACAGGTGACTTTTTCTGCAGAGGTGGGAGTAGGCAGTTTTTGTGGTCTCTTCCTTTTTCCAGCCAAACTGAGTACTAAACAATTTGGGCTTTGAGCTCACGTCTCCAGATCGTTAGTTCAGGCTTTTGCATTACTAGCCCAGTGCCATAACCACTACTCTACCGCACCCTCTCAACCAGTTGCTGTTCAAAATCAGACACTTGGGCCAATTTGAGGTGGACTATTTGCGTTAGATCAATTGGCATATTTTTTTTACTGAAATAGGAAAATAATAATAATCATAATAATCTTTATTAGTGTCACAAATAGGCTTACATTAAAACTGCAATGACGTTACTGTGAAAATCCCCTAGTCGCCACACTCCGGCGCCTGTTCGGGTACACTGAGGGAGAATTCAAAATGTCCAATTCACCTAACAGCCCGCCTTTCAGGACTTGTGGGATGAAACCGGAACACGCGGAGGAAACCCACGCAGACGAGGAGAGAAGCCGGGAATAGAATCCGGGTCCGTGGTGCTATGAAGCAACAGTGCTAACCACCGGGCCGCCCTAATACTGAAGTTTTCCTGCAAGAGAAAATGCTCAAGGGTTAATTTAGAATGTAAATTAAACACTTTTTTTTTCTTTTTTAAATTGTTTTTTAAAAAAAAGTTACAGTTACCAATTCATTCCAATTAAGGGACAATTTAGCGTGGCCAATCCACCTAGCCTGCACATCTTTGGGTTGTGGGGCGAAACCCACGCAGACACGGGGAGAATGTGCAAACTCCACACGGACAGTGACCCAGAGCTGGGATCGAACCTGGGACCTTGGCGCAGTGAGGCAGCAGTGCTAACCACTGCGCCACTATGCTGTCCTTGTGTATTAAACGCTTAAAACAAACGTGCAGGGCTTCTGGTGGCGTTCGCGAACAGAGCAGCCGCAGCACAGAGGCTCCCGCAGATCCACAAATCGCGGCTTTTTTTGGGGGTTTTGCGGCGGGTTCTTAAAAAGAATTAAAGCCCCGCGAAATCAGCCCTGCCCAGGCGCCAAAGCTCCATTCAACGGAGCTGAAGAGAAAAAGAAGAGAGACTGGTCCTGGTCAGTGGAGCAGCTGCACGTGGAGGAGGAGTGGGGATCGCAACAGTAAACTGCCTGAAGATCGGGGCACGGAGAGGATAAGACAAAAACAAAATAATAATCATTTTTATTTAACTTTTTTTTCTCCCCCCTCTTTACAAAACTTTTTTAAATTTCTTTTTATTAAAAAAAATTGTTTTTAAAAGGAGAAAAAACCCTGGGGGGGGGGGGGGGGGGGGGGGGGGGGGGGGGGGTCTCTTCTTCGCATCAAAATCCAGGGAAAAAAAGAGAAAGGCACATAACAGAAATATGCCTGCAAACAATAATAAACCGGGGGGACGGTGAGATGCAAGAAGGAGCAGCAGCGAAGGCGAAAGAAAAAGGCAGGAGCTGCAACCGCGCAGGCAGACGACCCCATGGGGCTAGGCGGAGGTTCAGGCGAACCAGGAAGTGGTAAAGCTGGCGAGCCGAGCAGCGGAGCAGGAACAGGACGCGGCGACCATCCCCCTCCCCATGCAGGGGGAGGAGTGGAGAAGCCTGCTGAAAATGGAGATAAACGCCATAAAGGAGGAGATAAAAACGGAGATAAACGCCATGAGGTTGGCTCTCCGGACGGAGCTCCACACAAGGAGATGCTGGCGGGCTGGCGGAGACAACGCACAAAATGCAGCGAACCATCGATGGCCTGGAAATGAAGGGTGGAGCGGAGGAGAAAACGATTCAGGAGTTGGAGAGGGCCGCCTCAGACCAGAGCGACAGGATGGTAACTCAGCAATGGTGAGTAAGTGGATGGGAGAGGAGGAGGGAGCGGCGTGGAAGAGATTAGAGAGGGCGTCCTGTAGGGGGACTAGCCTACAGGCTATGGTGACAGCCCCATTGCCGTTCTCACCGGGGAACTACACCACAAGCCCGGTGGTGGTGGCTACACTGAAGATTTGGGGACAGTGGAGACGGCATAGGGGAAAGACTGGAGCCTTGGGGGGGTCCCCGATAAGAAACAACCATAGGTTTGCCCCGGGGGGAATGGATGGGGGATATGGAATGTGGCAAAGAGCAGGAATAACGCAACTGAAAGATTTGTTTGTGGATGGGAAGTTCGCGAGTCTGGGAGCGCTGACCGAGAAATATGGGTTACCCCAAGGGAATGCATTCAGGTATATGCAACTGAGGGCTTTTGCGAGGCAACAGGTGAGGGAATTCCCGCAGCTCCCGACACAAGAGGTGCAGGACAGAGTGATCTCAAAGACATGGGTGGGGGATGGTAAGGTGTCAGATATATATAGGGAAATGAGAGACGAAGGGGAGACTATGGTAGGTGAACTAAAAGGGAAATGGGAAGAAGAGCTGGGGGAGGAGATCGAGGAGGGGCTGTGGGCAGATGCCCTAAGCAGGGTAAACTCGTCGTCCTCGTGTGCCAGGCTAAGCCTGATTCAGTTTAAGGTATTACACAGGGCGCATATGACTGGAGCACGGCTCAGTAAATTTTTTGGGGTGGAGGATAGGTGTGAGAGGTGCTCGAGAAGCCCAGCGAATCATACCCATATGTTTTGGTCATGCCCGGCACTACAGGGGTTTTGGATGGGGGTGACAAAGGTGCTTTCAAAAGTAGTGGGGGTCCGGGTCGAACCAAGCTGGGGGTTGGCTATATTTGGGGTTGCACAAGAGCCGGGAGTGCAGGAGGCGAGAGAGGCCGATGTTTTGGCCGTTGCGTCCCTAGTAGCCCGGCGCAGGATATTGTTAATGTGGAAAGAAGCCAAGCCCCCGGGGGTGGAGACCTGGATAAATGACATGGCAGGGTTTATAAAGCTAGAGCGGATTAAGTTCGTTCTAAGGGGGTCGGCTCAAGGGTTCACCAGGCGGTGGCAACTGTTCGTCGAATACCTCGCAGAAAGATAGATGGAATGGAAAAAAGGCAGCAGCAGCAGCAGCCCAGGATCGGGTGGGGGGGGGGGGGGGGGGGGAGGAACCAGAAGGACTCTCAGGGTTGTTAATATATACTGTATAATATGTATACGTCGTTGCGACAGATAATTATATATTGGACTGTTAAATTATATTTTTGGAGAGTGTTACTTGTGATAAGGCAGTTGCCAATTAGGGTTAGTTTTCATTTTTGTTATTTATTATTTATTCATTTTTTGTTTATAAAATAGGTCATTGTTATTTGTGTTGTTATAATATTGTGTAAAGGATGCACAATGTACTGTGTTGGTTGACCAAAAATCTTCAATAAAATATTTATAAAAAAAAAAGGATGGTAACTCAGGAAACCGAGGTGAAAAGGCTGGTAACGACCCAGGAGAGCCTAAGAGGGCAAGTGCAGGACCAGGAAAAAAGGTGCAGATGGCAGAATGTTAAAATAGTGGGTCTGCCAGAGGGGATGGAGGGCAGAGACCCAACAGGCCACATCACCCAAATGCTGGACAGGCTAGTGGGAAGGGAGAAATTTTCAAACTCCCTAGATATCGACAGGGCGCACAGGTCGCTCCGACCCAGGCCCAAAGCCGGGGAGCAGTCCAGAGTGATTATCATGAAGCTGCACAGGTTCCAAGACGGAAAAAACCCTGAAGAAGGCCCAGCAGGCGAAACCGAGCATGTGGGAAGGGAAGATCATAAGGGTGTACCAGGACATTGGGGCGGACCTGGCCAAAAGAAAGGCTGAATTCAACAGGGCCAAATCAGCACTCTACAAAAGTAATGTGAAATTTGGGATGTTATTCCCGGCCAAATTCTGGGTAACATTTGAGGGAAGGAGCCATTTTTCAAACACCCCAGCGGCAGCGGAGGAGTTTGTTAGAGCGAACAAACCGGGGGAGTCACAGCCGCAACGGCCATCATGAAAGCGACGGGGATGGAAAAGAAAGAATCGGAACAAGAGCAGCGGGCAGACCGCAAACAGAGACAACACGATCACGGACTGTACACACGTGTTTGGTTACTGCGCGGGACTGTGCGGACTCGTTCCCAGGCTCATTCCATCTCTCAATGCAATGGGGCGGAGCAGAGCAAGATGAACGAGGTGAGACAAGGGCTAGCAAAAGGAAGGTAAAACAGGACCAGAGCAGGGCAAGTACTGGGAGGGGGGCCACCATGCCAGTGAGGACGGCCAACACGGGAGGGCAGAAAGAAAGGAGGGCCGCGCGGCGTGCCTCTCAGGGGAGAGGGAGCGCTTGGCACAAGGGGGGGGGGGGGCAGAAGGGGGAGGGGGAAGAACACATGGGGGGGGGGGACAGAGGGACAGGGACTATGGGGGGGGGGAAGCGGAGTCGGGGGAGAGCGCAGAACAGAAGAGAAGCAAAGAGAAGGGTGAGGTAGATAAGCAGCACCAACACAGGCCTCGGCGAGCATGGAGCAGGGCGAGGAACGAAGATGGCGCCACAAACAGCCACTCGGGAGGGTTGCAGGGCGGAGGGAGACCCTGGAGTCAGGGGCGCAGCCACGTGGCGTACACACAGCTGGTGGCCATGTTGGGTGCCCCTGGACAAAAGGAAACCCCGGAGCCCGACCTCATGGCGAGAGCGGCGACCGTGGCCATTTGGGACGGCCCCCTAACGAAGGGAAACCCCGGAGTGCAGGGGCGCGTCCACCAGGTACATATGGGTGATCCTGCAGGACCGGGGGTTCGAAAACCCCCCACCAGGATTGTTACCTGGAACGTAAGGGGACTCAATGGCCCGGTGAAAAGATTCAGAGTCTTCACCCACCTAAGAAGCCTAAAAGCAGACATAATCTACCTTCAAGAGACACACCTGAGGGAGAAGGACCGACTGCTGGTAAGAACGGGCTGGGTGGGACAGACATACCACTCATGCTACGGGACGAGGGCTAGGTGGGTGGCAATATTAATTAGAAAGAGGACAAGTTTACAGAAACCAAGACAGTTACGGACCAAGAGGGACGGTACGTCATGGTCAGTGGTGTACTGGAAGGGGCACCGGTCTTACTGGTAAATGTGTACGCTCCCAAATGGGACGACACAGAATTCATAAAGAAGACCATGGCAGAAATCCCCGACCTTGACACACAGACTGATCATGGGGGGCGACTTGAACTGTATACAGGACCCACTGACCGAACGATCAAACCCCAGAGCAGGGAAAAAGACTGGCATGGCTAGGGAACTGGGAGCATTTATGGAGCAGATGGAGGCGGTGGACCCATGGAGGTTCCTGCACCCATGAGAGAAGGAATTTTCATACTTCTCACAAGTACACAAGGTATACACCCGCATCGACTTCTTTGCAGTGGGGAAATCCCGGTGCTTCCAGGGATCACGGGAACGGAGTACTCCGCGATCGTTAACTCTGACCACGCTCCACACTATATGATGAGAGGTTGGAGACATGCCGTGCCCAGCGCCCCACATGGAGACTGGACACGGACCTCCTGGCCGACAAGGCCTTCTGTCAAAAAACATCGCGGACCATAGGCGACTACGTTTGTAACAACCAAAACGGAGAGGTCTCACCCTCCACGTTCTGGGAGGCACTGAAGGCCATGATTAGAGGCGAGATCATAGCCTACAAGGCAAGCAGAGATAGTGAAGAGAGGGTGGCTAGGCAACAACTGATGGACTCCATCCTGGAAGTCGACAGAAAATCCTCCGAGGCCCCGACTGTGGAACTGCTTGTGGAGAGAAAAAAGCTGCAAATGGATTTTAACCTGCTATTCGCTAGGAAAGCAGTGTACCAACTTCGCCAGACATGGGGGACCTTCTACGAACACGGAGACAAGGCTGGCCGCCTATTGGCTCATCAGCTGAGAAAGCAGGCAGCCACAAGGGAAATAGCGCAGGTAAAGTATAGCAGAGGCAGACTGGTAATGAAAATGAAAATCGCTTATTGTCACAAGTGGGCTTCAAATGAAGTTACTGTGAAAACAGAACCAAAGGAGGTCAATCGGGCATTTGAACATAGATCATACAGCGCAGAAGGAGGCCATTCGGCCCATCGAGTCTGCACTGACCCACTTAAGGCCTCACTTCCACCCTATCCCAGTAACCCAACAACCCCTCCTAACCTTTTTGGTCACTAAGGGCAATTTATCATGGCCAATCCACCTAACCTGCACGTCTTTGGACTGTGGGAGGAAACCGGAGCACCCGGAGGAATCCCACGCAGACACGGGGAGAACGTGCAGACTCCGCACAGACAGTGACCCAGATGGGAATCGAACCTGGGATCCTGGCGCTGTGAAGCCACAGTGCTATCCACTTGTGCGTTGAGACCTTCTACCGGGGACTGTGCGCCTCCGAGCCCCCCAACGGGGACGCGGGGATGAAAAAGTTCCTAGATGGACTGGAACTACCAGTTGTGGGGGAAGACAGACAGGGGGAGCTAGAAGCACCAATAGACCTGGGAGAAATCATGGAGAGCATCAGCTCCATGCAGGCGGGGAAGGCACTGGGACCCGTCGGGTTCCCGGCAGACTTTTACAAAAAATTTGCACCAGTCCTGGCCCCACACTTAAAGGACATGTTCGCGGACTCACTGGCAAGGAGCACCCTGCCCCCCCACGCTAGCGCAGGACACAATTTCACTGATACCCAAAAAAGATAAAGACCTGACGGAATGTGGATCATACAGACCCATTTCACTGCTGAACGTGGATGCGAAAATACTCGCAAAGGCCCTGGCCAAAAGGCTGGAGGGCTGTGTACCAGAGGTGGTCGCAGAGGACCAAACCGGCTTTGTCAAGGGTAGGCAGCTCACAGCGAACATCAGGAGGCTGCTGAACGTAATAATGACCCGCTCCGAGGAGAGAACACCAGAGGTGATGGTCTCCCTGGACGCAGAAAAGGCCTTCGACAGAGTCGAATGGAAATACCTCCTCGAAGTATTGGGCTAGGAGCGGGGTTCACCACCTGGGTGAGGCTCCTGTACAACGCTCCCAAAGCGAGCGTCTGAACTAACACCACCAGCTCTGAATACTTCCAGCTGCAGAGAGGAACAAGACAGGGCTGCCCCCTGTCCCCACTCTTGTTCGCGCTAGCCATCGAACCCCTGGCGATAGCCCTGTGGGACGCGAAAAGTTGGAAGGGAATCCTGAGAGGAGACAGAGAGCACAGAGTCTCACTCTATGCAGATGACCTGCTCGTCTATGTCTCGAAGCCACAGGAGGCACTGACGGCAATACTACAAATGCTGAAAGAGTTTGGAACCTTCTCGGTCTACAAACTTAACTTGGGCAAAAGCGAGGCATTCCCAGTGAACCCAAACGGGGCAGGGAGAGAGCTGGAGGGGCTCCCGTTCAAAACAGACCAGAACAGATTCCGCTACCTGGGGATCCAGATAGCCAGAGACTGGACACAGATCCACAAGTGGAACCTGACCAGCCTGGTGGAGGAAGTAAGAAGAGACCTTCAACAGTGGGGCTCACTCCCACTCTCCTTGGCGGGGAGAGTGCAGACGATCAAGATGAACATACTGCCAAGGTTCCTCTTCCTGTTTAGATCCATTCCGATCTTCATCCCCAAGGCCTTTTTCCAAAACGTAGACAGTCTAATCATGGCGTTTGTGTGGGGGGTAAGAACCCGAGAATTCCCAAACAGACACTGCAAAGAAGGAAAATCAAAGGAGGTTTGGCCTTACCAAACCTACAATACTACCACTGGGCAGCAACGGCAGAAAGAGTTGAGGGGATGGGTACAAGAACTCGACACAGATTGGGTACAAATGGAGGAGGCATCCTGTAAAGGAACGACCCTCCACGCCCTGGCCACAGCAGCACTCCCATCCTCCTCAACAAGGTATACAACGAGCCCAGTGGTAGCGGCCACGCTGAGAACGTGGACCCAGCTCAGACAACATTTTGGGATAACTAAAATGTCCCCCATGGCTCCCATATGCGCAATCACAGATTTCCCCCAGCCATGCCAGATACCACCTTCAAAAGTTGGAGACGGGACAGGGGCACATTGACGGTCGGGGACTACTACGTAGGGCACAGACTGGGGACACTAGATGAACTGATGAGGAAGTGGAGGCTAGCAAAAGGACATCAAATGAGACACCTCCAAATAAAATACTTCCTCCGCAAAGAGACGGTAGGGTACCCCTGGTCACACTACTAGAGGACCCGATAGGCACAAGCAACGAGAAGGGTGGGCTATGTGGGAAAATATACGGACAGCTACTGGACAGAGCCCGGACTCCACTGGACAAGATCAGACAAAAATGGGAGGACGAACTGGGGACAGAGGTAGGATGGGGAATCTGGAGCAAAGCACTGAGCAGGGTGAGCTCCATCTCCTCCTGCGCGCGAGGCTAAGCCTAATACAGCTCAAAGTGGTGTACAGAGCGCACTTGACCAGAACCCGAATGAGCGGGTTCTTCCCGGAGGTGGAGGACAAATGTGAGCGGTGCCAGAGGGGCCCGGCCAACCACACCCACATGTTTTGGGCTTGCTCCAAGCTTGCTGGGTTCTGGACAGCCTTCTCCGAGGCAATGTCCAAGGTTGTGGGGGTGAGGGTGAAGCCATGCCCAATAGTGGCAATCTTCGGGGTATCGGAGCAGCCAGAGCTACACATGGGGAAGGGGGCCAACGCCGTCGCTTTCGCTTCCCTCATCGCAAGCCGGAGAATCCTGCTCGGCTGGCGATCGACAGCATCACCCACAGCTGCAGACTGGCTCGCTGACCTCTCGGAATTTCTCCACCTGGAGAAGATTAAGTACGCCATCCAAGGGTCAGAGTAAGGCTTCCTGGATGCTTGGGGGCAGTTTGTTGGGCTGTTCAAAAACCTGTTCGAGGCCAGCAGTGAGGAGTAACCCGGGGGGGGGGGGGGGGGGGGGGGGGGGGGGGGGGAATGTGATGTGTATATATATATATATATACAACTGCTTATAAATATGGGAGATGCCAATAAAAAGATTTAAAAAAAAAAAACCGTGCACAGTACAGCGGATTCTGGTTAACATCCATATGATCAGTAAGCCAAATCAAGAATGATCATTGCAGTCTCCCATTTTTACTCCTATGAGGCACTTTTAGCAACGGTTCTGCATCCCCGCTGGGCCTTTCTCTTTACAAAAAATTAAATGCTGTACTCCACAACATCAATTTTTTTCTTTAATTCACAAAATGTTACTGTAAGCTGAGCTGCTTGCGATCCTGGTGATCAGCTTTATTGAACAGCTGAGCCAGGTCCTCTTCAACAACACACTGGAGTAATGTGAGAAAGCCTCAGGTTGCATTCCTGACGGAGGCCTCCCTCAGCAGGTTCTGCTGCAATCTTTATGTTGATGCCCATCTTAAACAGACTTGCAGACTTCAGCTGACATGCTCCAATAACCAGTCAGGACACCGGTTATGTTTTCAGCTTGTTTCTAGCTAAATTTCAAATATGAAAAAAAAACAATTCAGTCAGCAATTGCAGCAAGTTGAGAAAATGCTTAAACTAGCTGTGTACAATGGATTACAATAAAGGGATGGAAGCTGGAGAGGCCAGGAGGTGGGGAGAAATGACTGAAGAGGTTGAAAGAAAATAAAAATTTGCATTAACATAGTGCCTTTCACAACGGCAGGACGTCCCAAATCACTTTACAGACAACAGATGACCATTGAAATGTAGCCACTGCAACGCCAGTGGGCCCTGAGTTACGATGAATTACTCAGAGCAGTCAGCATGTGTGTAGCTTAGGGAAGTGAAACTACAGCGATTTCCACATTAATCACGACGCTGTTGAAACAGTGTGGTACATTCTTTCAAATGCCGCTAATGCAGATTGCTGAGTTTAAGAGAACATTAATTATCTAATATTCAAGTTCTAGGAGATCTTTTGAAGGAGCCCCTGGTGGTGTTGTATTTTGAAACTCCAGCATCTCTTTGGAGGGATGTTTGTAATCACCCAGGTACATGTTGGCTTTTGATTGATCAAACAAACCATGGCTGTCTTTTTGCAGGTACGGCATTCACCACCTCCAGTCATACATTTTCTTCTTTTGAAACTCATTCTACGTAATTATTTTTATCCTTTTTTTACCCAATTGAAGGTGCACTGCAATGCAGACTGGGCAACACCAGAGCAAAGGATGGCAGCACAAAGGCCCTGATTAAGTGGCTTTCACAGCAAGGCTATTCTACCGAACGGTCTTGTTGCATCAATAAACATAATATATTAACCATGAATAAACACCCACTTCAATTTTTAAAATTATTTCAGGACCGCATTTCATAATCCTGTGGGAATGAGCTACTGGAATGACAAATACATTTCTAAATGTGTCTACATTTTTTTAAAATTTAGAGTACCCAATTATTTTTTTTCCAATTAAGGGGCAATTTAAGGCGAAACCTACGCAAACACGGGGAGAATGTGCAAACTCCACAAGGACAGTGACCCAGAGCCGGGATCGAACCTGGGACCTCGGCGCCGTGAGGCAGCAATGCTAACCACTGCGCCACCATGCTGCCCTAAATGTGTCTAAATATAATGCACAGTCCTGGGTGAGAACTCCAAATACAAGTTAATGATTTTGCTGTTGTTTTTAACCTGTACTGAAGACACACAGAAGTGGCAGACTGTATGATTCTCTCAAAGGAGCAGTGATTTCAATTCTAGAGGCAACAAATATAGGAGCTGAACAACTTGAAAAGAAAATTAAAAATAAAGCACTTCCATTTAATACATATCTGCCTAATGAATGGTGAAGCATGTTTGAAGGGCTGAATGGTCTCATCCTGTTTCTACAGAGCACTTTTTACGTCCCCAGAATGTTTCAAAGTATTTCACAGCCAATTAGATGCAAATGGTTTCCGAGACCCTATAATCTTCATACTCGAGATTTGAAAGAATGTGTTAGTCAGCTGTGCTTTTAATGTGACCACTGCTGTAAACTACACTAGCTGTTCCTGCAAGCGAAGTGTGGCTCAGACGCTTTGTAACAAAGCTGCCCGTGGCAAAGTTAAATCAAATCAGTCCTGAAAGCAGGGTCACCGGATTCGAAAGCAGTACTAGAAATTCTTTTGAATTAGGCAGAGCAACACATATATTTAACCCAGATCAAGATGCACTAATGCAGCCAGCACATCTTCCACTGACAATCAATGGAACAGGAGGAAAAGGTAACAAACCCAAGCCCAGTGTGTTACCTTGTACTTGCATCTAAGATAGCCACATAATGCAGAAGATCATGAAGAACAGAAATAGATTCACTTAAGAACCAATTTGGGGGAAACAGAGGTGCTATTCCTGAACTCCAGCTTTGCATCATTTAGGAGCATCTAAAACTAGAGGGCATAGGTTCTTAAGGTGAAAGGGGAGAGATGAGACCAGAGGGGAAATTTCTTCACGCAAGAGGGTGGGGAGTATCTGGAACGGGGGGGGGGGGGGGGGCTGTAAATATCTATGACTCTAAGCAAACATATTCAACATAAATGTGAGGTATTACGTTTTGGCAGGTAAAATAAAGAGGTTGCACATTATAGAATTTACAGTGCAGAAGGAGGCCATTCGGCCCATCGAGTCTGCACCAGCTCTTGGAAAGAGCACCCTACCCAAGTCCACACCTCCACCCTATCCCCATAACCCAGTAACCCCACCCAACACTAAGGGCAATTTTGAACACTAAGGGCAATTTATCATGGCCAATCCACCTAACCTGCGCATCTTTGGACTGTGGGAGGAAACCGGAGCACCCGGAGGAAACCCACGCACACACGGGGAGAATGTGCAGACTCCGCACAGACAGTGACCCAAGTCGGGAATCAAACCTGGGACCCCGGAGCGGTGAAGCAATTGTGCTATCCACAATGCTACCGTGCTGCCCAATGTAGAAAATATATAGAAAATAAGAATCTAAAAAGGTTAGAGGAGGAAAGGATCTCGGAGCATCAAGTCATTAAAGGTAACCCAGGTTGACACGGGGATTTAAGAAGCAAACCACGCATTTCTAGAGCGATATGTTACAATCCCTGTAGATACCGATAATGTTTAAAGAGACTTGAAGCCCCAGTGACAAACTCAAATGATAACAATCTTTTACTGCAACAAACTAAAATCATAGAAACCTTACAGTGCAGGAGGTGGCCATTCGGCCCATTAAGGTTGCACCGACCCACAGTAAGAGCATTCTACCTAGGCACACACTCCAACCCCTATCCCCGTGATCCCATAGCCCCACCTAACCTGTACATCTTTGGACTGTGGGAGGAAACTGGAGCACCCGGAGGAAACCCACGCAGTCAGGGGGAGAAAGTGCAAACTCCACACAGGCAGTGACCCGAGGCTGGAATTGAACCCGGGTCCCTGGCGCTGTGAGGCAGCAGTGCTAACCACTGTGCCACCCTGCCACAGCATCAACCTAACATTACTTACAAATCAAGCCCCTCGCCCATAACCTCCTAAATGACTGAAAACACCCTGGGCTGGATTCTCCGTTCCTGAGGCTAAGTGCCGACGTCAACGGAGGATCCGTGGCGTAACACGACGGGAAAATCGGCGCAAAACCCGCACCAATTCCGCTACCGGTGAGGGGCTGGCACCGGCGCCGCGTGAAACACCTGGGGAAGGCATGGAAAACGGGAGAATCGCTGGGTCCGCGCTGCACATGCGCAGGGCTGACAAGCTGCAGGTGCGCATATGCCTACACCCCCCCACACACGCATAGATCGCGCTAGAAAAGATGGTGCCAGCTGTGCTGGACCGCATACCCGCCCACCCTAACCACAGCCCACCTCCTGGCCACCCGCCACCACTACCCCCCCCCCCCCCAGCCCTGGCAGAAGCCCCCCGACTAGCAGCACAGATCTCGCCCCAGTGTGGCTGTGCTGGACACTGACCACACGCCCCCTCTCTCCCTCCGCAGCTGCTACGCCAGACTCATGACCGCTGAGACCACATGTGGCCCGCGCCGTCAGGAACTTGGCCTATTGGAGGTGAAGCATCGCGGGCATTCCAATGGGGTTGGCGACTACGCGCCGCACGCGTCTCAATGACGCCGATTTGGAGAAACTGCCGCCTGCTGTCATTTCGGCGTCAGGAGCCATTCTCCCTGCACTGTCACCCAAGCCGGGAATTGAAACTGGGACCCTGGCGCTGTGAAGCCCCAGTGATAACCACTGTGCTACCGTGCTGCTCTTGATGCCAATGCGTTTTGCCAGAAGATTACTATCCAAAGCACTGGAATGAGACACCAACAAAGTGCGTGTCAGCCTGGCCTTCCTGTAGGAGATTTGATGGGGGTGGTGGGGGGTTTGAAAAACATTTTTGCTATGAATGTAGCGTCAGGATCTGCACATGCAGCCGTGGAATGACTATTCCAGTGCAAACCAGTTTCCAGTCCCCTGACAACCCCCTGCAAAGAATTTTATCAGGCATTCCTCTCCCTAAATAGTTGGGATCAAGCAATTGCAGAACCAGTAGTCAGCTAATCTCCGAGGTCTCGGCAAGTGCAGACGGCTGAAGGCAGTGCTTTTTTTCTTCCCTTCTACATGGTTTCCTGCGTCACTAGAATAAAAACAATGTCTGTTGACTGCACAGCTGCAACCAAATCCTCCAGCGCTTCCCGACATTCCCTTCAAATATCAACACCACCGGGGACCAGTGCCATGGCCTAAGACCCTCCCCCACTCCCATCACATACTTGACATGTGTTACTTTCGAAATTCTGACAACATTTCCAGCTACACCACAGGTGACTATTAATTTTATCAGTATCCCCATTTGAATCTAATGAATAATGGACCTCACCGAACTTGAAGGCAACTACTGAACATACTCTGCTTTCAAGCTTCACCCAAGTTCAGATGCCTGGCTGTGAACTTAAATTAGATGCATAAAGTTTGGCACCTCGCTTTTAGTGCTTCGGAGGAAAACTGTGCTGGAGTGATGCCAGTTATTGCCAGCTCTCCTGCTAATAACCAGCATGTTCAGGATGAGGAAACAACACTAAGCAACGGAATATATTTTTCACAGCAAACCTGGTGCCACCAAACTGTTAGTTTTCCCACTACTACTTCTAGACATAGCTACTGAATCCAGAATTCCTGGTTTACAAATCCTTCCACGGTCGGGTGCATTGCTCCCTCTGCGCCCTCCCCCAGCCGTGTGTTTCAGCTCCTGCCTTTCAGTCTTCTGACTGAGCCCTCGTGTGAATTAGTGTCCATCCTGCTCCCCCACTTCACAGGCAGACCGTCTGTCTTCTTGGCCTTAACACGCTGTAAACTGTGCCTTAAACTCCTCGTTAGTTATATCCCCAAGTGTCTCTTTCTTTAACTGTAGACATTGTTAAGAGTCCTTCCATTTGATTCTCTCTTTGCTCCTATGCCTTTTATTCTATCTTCATTGCTTTCTTTGTTCCAGGGATTGTTATTTGAGATATATGTTGAAGTCAAACGGAGAATTCAAAGTTTCAAATATGTCGCACTTTTGCATTTGGGAAAAGAAATCCCAGACGTTCAAGCACCCAGCAGATCGGTGGGATTTGGTTTGATTAGTTGCCTTGCAGCCAATGGGGTGGCCAGGGAGTGTGTTCTGCCGAGCAGACTGGTTCCTGTCAGGTGGGGTTTTTCGGAGAGAACCCAGCGGGAGACACGAGACCCTTGAAGTAAGAAGCTGTGTTTTCTCCCTCTCGGCTGCTGGCTGCCTGCTGGCTCTGTGGGTCTACAGTGAAGGTCATTACAAGTTGAAGAAAAAGAAAACATCCAACTGAAGGTCTAAAGTGAAGAAAGGAACTAGGTGGAAGATATCCATATGATGTCAAAGATCCCTAACTTTTATATTTCATTATTCTTTTCGTCCCTTTCCAACACCCTTTTCCTCTATGTTGTCTGCATGTGTATATACACAGTGTAATATATTTATATATATATATATATATATACTTCAATATATATATATATATACTTCAGTATAGTTGTATTGTTGCCAATTTAATACTAATCATTGCTAAATAATGAAAGGTTATTTGTGTTAACATTTACTTAATCAGGATCAAACCAAAGACACTGGATTAAAACATTTTTTTTTAAATTTTTTTTACAGTACCCAATTAATATTTTCCAATTAAAGGGCAATTTAGTGTGGCCAATCCACTTACCCTGCACATCTGTGGGCTGTAGGGGCAAAACCCACGCAAACATGGGGAGAATGTGCAAACTCCACACGGACAATGAGCCAGAGCCGGGATCGAACCTGGGACCTTGGCGCCGTGAGGCAGCAGCACTAACCACTGCTCTGCCCACTATATGCGCAAACATGACACATGGTGCCACAAGTAACATTTGGATAAATAACAAGATCATACGTTTTTGGGCTGTGCTGGTTGCGGTTTGACTGTTGGACAGAACATTAGAACTCCCTGCTCTTCTGGCAACAGTACCAGAAGTATGTTTTTAGCATCCACCTGAGGTGGCAGACAGGGACACAGTTTTTTACATCTCATTCGAAAACCAATCTCCAACAATGCATTGATTGTGTGTTCCAGGTGTGTGGCGGGGCCTTGACTTTCTGAACTAAACGCCAAAATGAGCTGGATCCATATAACCGCGGTTCAAATTACTCTTGATGGGGGGAGGAGGGGGATAATAGCAGCACGTGACTCACTTCCTCACCCTGTAGCCATCTCCAAACCCCAGAGGGTGATGCAATACTTGGCTGAATGGGTGCAGCTCAAGAAGCTCAATATCATCTATAACAAAGCAGTTCCCTTCACTGGAATCGATATCCACTCCCTCCACCACCCATCCAATGAGGTTGCAGTGTGGACAATCGACCAGCAGCAACAAGTCATAATACTTCGACAGCACCTTACACCCCCCCCCCCCCCGTAACACTCAGGACAAGAGCAGAAATACTAATTTCAAGTCATATACCATCCAGATTTGGACATATCCTGTACTGCTGCTGGGGCCAAAATCTTGGATTAACTCTCAAACATTATGATAACATCACGTGGACTACAGTGGTTGAAGGAAAAGGGACACTATCTTCTCAAGATACCTCTGCCACAGTGTCATCTTGCACTTTGAGAACACTTAATAAAAAAATTATACCCATGTTTTTGAACAAAAAAAAAAATGCCCCAAGGCACAGAGGTTTATGGAAAGAAAAGAGGGGCAATTAGGAGGAGGTGTCAACGGTTTGGGGTTTAAGGAGCAGAGGGATCAACAGTCTCTCCCCAGAACTTTTGAGCTCCAGGTATCGGTCTTGTGGCTGGTTTCAAAATGACAGTTCATGATAACAGACTGGAATCTGTTACGGAATTCCAAGGTGGGAGGAAGGGAATGATTGCCGAGTCATTGGCTTAGGATGCATTATTTCAACAGCAAATCCGGTCCCAATCCAGCTTCTCCAATGTAATATCCAACAAACAAAAAACAAATCTGAACTTTGATAACATTACTGAAACATTTTAAGGTATTTTGAATGAATGAAAATGAATGAAAATCGTTTATTGTCACAAGTAGGCTTCCATGAAGTTACTGTGAAAAGCCCCTAGTCGCCACATTCCGGCGCCTGTTCGGGGAGGCCGGTACGGGAATTGAACCATGCTGCTGGCCTGCTTGGTCTGCTTTAAAAGCCAGCGATTTAGCCCAGTGCTAAACCAGCCCCTAGGGAGAACGTGCAGACTCCACACAGGCAGTGACCCAAGCCGGGAATCAAACCTGGGACCCTGGCGCTGCAAAGCAACAGTGCTAACCGCTGTGCGAATGTGTTGCCACTGAACAAGAAACCAAAACCCACAGACAACACACAAAATACATTTGATTTAAATAAAAGAAAGGGATTTTTTTTTGTTGCTGATGGATATTGTGCCGATATCGTACAGGGACAACCAGTTACAATATTACTGAGGTTTCAGACTTAAGTTTTCAAACCCAGATAACAGTGCCTCCTTTTTTGCTTAAAAGAGAATTAAATTTCAGGATTTTGGCAGGGCTTATTATGGTCACAAATCAATTAGTTGAGTTCCATTTCAATACTGGGATTTACATAGTTTACATAGAACATACAGTGCAGAAGGCCATTCGGCCCATCGAGTCTGCACCGACCCACCTAAGCCCTCACTTCCCCCCTATACCGTAACCCAGTAACCCCTCCTAACCTTTTTTGGTCACTAAGGGCAATTTATCATGGTCAATCCACCTAACCCGCACGTCTTTGGACTGTGGGAGGAAACCGGAGCACCCGGAGGAAACCCACGCAGACACGGGGAGAACGTGCAGACTCCACACAGACAGTGACCCAGCAGGGAATCGAACCTGGGACCCTGGCGCTGTGAAGCCACAGTGCTAATCACTTGTGCTACCCTCCTGCCCAAAAATTTCCTGCAGTATTTCCTCTGAGCAATTACAAGATCATCGTTTAGGTCTGCACTTGCTGTTTGTCACATACATCATGATTTCACGGTTCAACAATAAACATCTGCAATTTAACTGCACCAATGTTAAAATAATCCAATGTTTTCTCCAAAATGCTTACAGTAGGAACTACCCTTTATTGGCTACAAAGAACTTTAGGTCAATTTGGTGCCACAAGAATGCAGATCTTTCTTTTTTTCTTTTCCAAAAAAGTACGTCAAGGAACAAAAGTCTCATCCACGCACATGTCAGGAGCCACACTGTTCATCTCACAAAGCCATAAACACTTCAACACTTGCACCAACACACTGAAAAGGCAACAAGAGAAGCACAAGTCAGTATTCAAATTTGGTTAAACGGGTGCAGATTATTTTCAGTCAGTACTTTCTCCAGTGATGGGCTGTCCAAGTTTTACAAAACAACTGCAGAAGCCTATTCAAGACAACGATTCAACATTCTTTCTTGCTGGTGGAAACATCCAATCCATTGGCATTCAAATTGAGATCTCACACCCGTGATGAACCAGGTGGTTCCTGAAGCACAAAAGACCCAAATTGAAATACCCTCATGGCCTCCCTACCAAATGTTATACCTCAATCTGTGCAATTTATTTTCCAATGGTAACACTGTGATTTTTACTAACATGGTATAATCTGATGATACTGATACAAGATCCAAAAGCTTGACACGATCAGTTGCTATTATGGTTAATGACTGGTTTCTTTATTGGAGGGGAAAGGCAACACAAAGACGTTTAATGCCCTATACATAGAACATTTATTGCAAGCAAAGATTGAAATCTGGGATTTCCTGTTTACTATAACCACCCCCCCCCCCTCCGCCTCAACAATCCAAGTAGAGTCCTCTGAGCCATGCAGACTGTCGGTGAGATTCACTCACAGGTCTTGTGACATTATCATAAATAGAAGAACGGCAAGGGTTAATTTAATGTCTAAATCAATCACTAGAGGGCGCTGGATGCACAAATATACAAGATATTGATGCTAAGCCTTGTGGGGAGAGGTTGAGGAGAAAGCTAGAGAACAGACTGAAGGAAAGATAGTGAGTGAGAACAGATCATCGTTAATGTAATAGCGTAGAGATTAGCAGATGAGTGTAGATTATATGTTTATTATCAACTGTGAATTATGTAGGAGTAAGTGTCGAATCCAAATAAGTAGTGTTAATAAATTTATAGCTTTGTTCAATTTAAAGCTATTTGTGGTCTGTAAACACTACGCCAACCACCTGAAAATTAGCAACACAAAAAACATCACAGGTCTGTGCTGAGTCAGCTGATTTTAGTTGGCTTAATGCCTCAGACAGCACCACTGAGTGCGCAGCATTCCCTCAGTACTGCACTGGGAGTGTCAACCTGGGCTTTTATGTTAAGTCTCTGGGGTGAGGCTTGATCTTGTATCTTCTGACACAGAAATGACAGTGTTACCAATTGAGCCATGACTGGAATTATAATTAGTGTTGATGTCCCCTGAACTAAGCAAAGGTAAACTCAGCCCAAATAGCTTACTCTAATTTTCATTCAATATTTCTGACGGTCGTTCCAGGGAAGACAAAAACTTGGTTTGGCTATAATACCCTCCAAGATCAAATAACTCACTCCTTTGGCTCGGAAATGGTGGTTAGGTGTCCATCATCACCTTGAGAGGAGTAGGAAGGAACATACTTGAAAGTCACAGTGCTGATATACTACCAGCTCTGCTGACATTCTCTATGCTGTCACTTAGCCAGAGTAAGAGGGAAAAGTAGTGTCGGCATTTTGTGTGTTTGCATGTTCTGTTATCCATAGTTATCCATTTTTTTTTAATTATAATTTTTGTTAGTGTCATAAGTAGGCTTACATTAACACTGCAATGACGTTACTGTGAAAAGCCCCTAGTCACCACATTCCGGCGCCTGTTTGGGTACACAGAGGGAGAATTCAGAATGTCCAATTCACCTAACAAGCACGTTTTGTTGACGTGTGGGAGGAGACCGGAGCACCCGGAGGAAACCCACGCAGACACAGGGAGAACGTGCAGACTCCACACAGAGTGACCCAGCGGGGAATCGAACCTGGGACCCTGGAGATGTGAACCAACAGTGCTAACCACTGTGCTACCGTGCCGTTCGGTGGGTGAATGAAGCAGCATTACTCCACTATTCAGATAACAGAGAATAGCGTGCATACTTTGAACCAGCTTTTGGAGGAGGGAAAAGCACTGCTTAAACCCTTTCAATTGTCACCACTTTCTAACCAGCTACATTCTCTATTACACAGATTCCCCTCTCGCTAGGAACGTTCACGGAGACCTTCTGTCATTGTTCTCACATGGACACTTCATATATTCCAGATCACATTTCATTTCTGTACATATAGATATTTAGACAGAAAAATACAAACAAAATATTCAACTGTACTTAAAGGTGATTGATTTGATTGTTATACAAAGCTCTGAATTTTAGACATTCAAAGTTCATCTCCTCACGTTCAATATCCAGAATGTCCAGACCCTCTCCTTCCGTTTGATAATTTACAGCAAGCATATACTGAAGAGTGGTGGATTGAATTTGGGTTTTCTCCCGTCCAGTAACTAGCAGTCTCTTAACTAGCAGCCCCGATAACTCAGGATGGCACAGTACTTAGCACTGCTGCCACCAGGAACCCGGGTTCGATTCTGGCCTTGGGTGACTGTCTGTGTGGAGTTTACACTTTCTCGCCATGTCCGCGTGGGCTTCGTCCGGGTGCTTTGGTTTCCTCCCACATCAAAGATGCAGTTAGGTGGATTGGCCATAATCAATGCCTGGGGTTACGAGGATAGGGTGGGGGTGTGGGCCTAGGCAGTGCTCTTTCGGAAGGTCAGTGCAGGCTCGATGGGCTGAATAGCCTCCTTCTGTACTGTGGGGATTCTATGAATAATATGTTTTGCTAAAAGGAGACTGAGGAGCAAATTGTTGAAAGCACAACTCAATGTGGATGCCCTCAGCAATACTCTGATTTGAAAAATATTTACAAAGCTAAAAGCTGGAGTCTTCATCATGGGAGAGAGAGACAGAGAGAGAGACGGAGAGAGAGAGACGGAGAGAGAGAGACGGAGAGAGAGAGACGGAGAGAGAGAGACGGAGAGAGAGAGACGGAGAGAGAGAGACGGAGAGAGAGAGACGGAGAGAGAGAGAGAGAGAGAGAGAGAGACAGAGAGAGAGAGAGAGAGACAGAGAGAGAGACAGAGAGACAGAGAGAGACAGAGAGAGAGACAGACAGGGAGAGAGAGACAGAGAGAGAGAGAGACAGAGAGAGAGAGACAGAGAGAGAGAGAGACAGAGAGAGAGACAGAGAGAGAGACAGAGAGAGAGACAGAGAGAGAGACAGAGAGAGAGACAGAGAGAGAGACAGAGAGAGAGAGAGACAGAGAGCGAGACAGAGAGCGAGACAGAGAGAGAGAGAGACAGACAGAGAGAGAGAGACAGACAGAGAGAGACACAGAGAGAGAGACAGAGAGAGACAGAGAGAGAGACAGAGAAAGGGAGAGAGAAAGGGAGAGAGAAAGGGAGAGAGAAAGGGAGAGAGAAAGGGAGAGAGACAGAGAAAGAGAGAAAGCAAGAGAGAGAGAGAGAGACAGACAGAGAGAGCGAGAGAGAGAGAGAGACAGTGAGAGAGAGACAGAGAGAGAGAGACAGAGAGAGACACACAAACAGACAGAGAGAGAGAGAGAGGGGGGGGGGATCCCATTCTCAGAAACTCTTTTCCATCTCCTCTTTTCCAATTGAGTTTTTTTCTCTTTGAAATTTGTTAATTCTGAATTTAGTTCCAGTGACTGGCAGCTGGCTGGACTACATCATTCATGTGGGCTTCTCAGATCAACGGCCTGACCCGACATGTCACAGCCCCTTGAGACTGCCTTCGGTCTTGAGACAGACCTCAGTGTCCCTTCTCAGTTTTAAATGGAGAATAAAGTGCTGCACCTTTCAGGTGTATAGGAGCGAAGCATAGAGTTTTGCACAGATTGTAATATCTCCTACAACTGTCCTTTTTCAGCTGTTCATGGGATTTGGGAGCCTGGGGCAGGGCCAGCATTTATTACCTGTACTTAATTGTCCATCAGACGGTGATGAGCCACCTTCTTGAGCTACAGCAGTCCATGTCGTGGTGGTAGGCCCACAATGCTATTAGGTAGGAAGTTCCAGGGCCTTGAGCCAGCAATGGCGAAGGAACGGCAAGTAATCTCCATCCCAAGTGATAATCTCCCTTGAACTAGGGGTGGTGGGAGTGAGCAACATATTCAGATTTTAAAATCGCTCCCTTTCAAAATGCTTCACTAAGTGAATGGCCAATTCTACATCAACATACTGCTGAGCAATGTTACTAAAACTGTGACCCTGAGATTGAAAAGCACCAAATACTGGAATCAAATATCCAAATTGAATTTCCATTCCACAATATTTCATGTTGAGGGAGTAAAACATTCACAAAAGGGCAATTTCAGCAAAGCAACATCTGAATCCGATTTGCCTCAGACTTACTGTATTTGCTGCTTATTTTGTGTCCTTCCCGCCTTCTTTAATTCTACACATCTGCCGTGTTAAAACACCAACAATGGAATGATGCCATGGATCCTTCTAGAAACTCTACTATTTATTCTGAAACTCTGGATAGAAATGGCCAGACACGTCAGAGAAAAGATCAAATTTCTTCAGAACTATGCAATAATAATATTACTTCCTGTATCTCTGTATCTGACCATAACAAAGCTTATTTGCAAGAAAGTTTTCCAAGCATGAATCAGATTTTCTTCCTGTCTAGGCACTTTGCCTATTTAGTACAGTCCTAAATTAAACAGTTTATATCCTAAGTCAGCTGTGATTAAAATAAAGTGAAACTCAGTTTCAACAGGCAAGTTATTTGCTTAGCATTGTTAGATCGTTGGTGCTGTAACTGATCTTCAAGTACAGAAAGAATACGTAGCCATCATTGGGGAACGTGAACCTCGTCTGCTCGAGTAATGTCAGTCTGACTTGTACTTTCTCTCAGGCAGGTCATGGCTTCAAATCTCAGTCCAGTAAATCAACCGAGAATTCCAGCATCGCGGTCTTTTGGTAAACGTTTACTGTGTGCCTTGGACATTACCGGGCACAATGTTTAAATCTATGCTGCAGGTAAATTACGCATCTCACGTTATTGGTGCAAACAGATATTGAGCACTTTGGTTTAGAATAAATCCGTCAGTGAGGCAGCTGTATTGCAAATAAATGAAATTCAAAGCAGGTCAAACGAATGCACGCCAAACCAAGTTGTCTGCGTTTCAAGAGCTGGAAAGTATCGGGCACTACTTGGTTTAGGTGGACTCTAGTGCAGTCCCGAGTAAAGGCATATTTTGTTGTCTTGCTTAAATGAGATACAAATTTGCTTCTGTCCAAATATCCCATGGTAAAAGGGCATGTAAAGGTCCCCATGGCATAACCAGAAGAGAACCAGGGATTTCTTCCAGTGACAGGTGGCCCATTTGGAACAATGTCACGCACCAGGATCGCAGCGTCTTCTTGCTTCAAACTGGATTGCCTTCTGGACTCATGGTGTTCCAGGACCCAGGCATCTTAGAAAAAATTGTCCTTCTTTCTGGCGACAGAAAAGGAAGGAAACAGCAGCCTCCAGGCATCTGCAGCCACCAGCAGGTGCAAGCAACAAACAAAACCTGCAGCTGTGAACTGCTCTCTCAACCAACACATGGGCTAATTTGTCATTTGCGATAGGCTTCAGCTGTGCAGCCAGAGGCTGGTCACAGTGAAAGGGAAAGAAATTGAATTTCAGCACTGAAGGCACAGCAAGGCTGTCCGGAAAGTGTTTAGTAGGAGGGACAAGCTGAAGCTCCAGCTTGCCCTTGTTATGTGCCCCCACAGTGGTTAGCACTGCTGCCTCTCAGCACCAAGGACCCGGGTTTGATCCCGGCCCCGGATAACTGTCCATGTGTCTGCGTGGGTCTCACCCCCACAACCCAAAAAAATGCGCCGTGTAGGTGAAGTGGCCACATTAAACTGCCCTGTAATTGAAAAAATAAAGAATTGGGTACTCTAAATTTAAGGGAAAAAATGAACACACTGGGGTCCTTTTCTTTATAAAATGAAGAATGAGGAGCAAAAAAGATTATGAAAATGTTTGATAGGATAGAGAAGGTGCTTCCACTTGTGCTGGAGGCCCAAACCAGGGGTCATAAATATAAGATAGTCAGTATTAAAACCAATAGGGAAATCAAAAAACATTTACTAACGGATGTGATCATCATTGACAAAACCAGCGTTTGTTTTCAATCCCTAGTTGCCTTCAAGAGAGTGGTGGTGGACCATCTCCATAAACCACTGAAAAGTCCATGTGGTGTAGGCACTTCCACAGTGTGGGAAGGTTTACCCAGAGTGTGGTGAGAATGTGGAACTCTATCAACAAGGCAGGAGGAGGTTTACTTGAAGGATAAACAGAAATGTGAACCAGTTGGGCTGGATGGCCTGTTTACATGCTGCAAGTTCCATTTATATACAACAAATGACCAAGTTACATGAAGCACCACAAAACCTTGGTCAATAAAGATAACTTCATAGGCATCTCGGTTGTTAATCCTGATACAAAGATGATATATTTTGCACGTCAAAGTCAATGGAAGTCAATAGCCAGGAGTGGGAGACATACCTTTCCATCAGACGCAGTGTTTATCCTGTAGTGGTATACCCTTCCTTCATAACGAAGTGATATGGATCTTTGTCCAGGGCTACTTTCACTCTCTCGCACCAGAAAACTCCCATTGATGCCGCTGCTGAGGAGGTATTCTGCAGCGTTGCGGGAGACTGGTCCATGGTACCAGGAGTGTTTCTCTAGACTGTTAACGGGTGTAATGTAGTTGCTGGGAACCCAGCCCTGACCATTTTTAGTCTGAGCCTCGCACCATTCTCCATTGTGGTTGTATCCCAAAACACGAAGCTTTTCACCTGCCAGAAAGAGAATCTGTTACTGGAGGTCTCAATACGCAAGTTGCTGCATTACAAGCTCGACAAAGCACGAACATAGAAGCAACCTGTCTTCTTTGCAGCTTAGATGTCATTGGACAGTTTTCTACGGCAAGCTACAAATTAGATGTTAGGTGAATCATTATTCAGGGTATGTCAAACCAAACCAACGATTATACTTCTATCTCACCCTAGTTGTGAACCATAATCAGAAGAGGTCAATAACTATATATTTGGAAAGACTATAAAAAGAAGTGGTTACATTTAGAGAGACAAATTGTAAAATCTGATTAAAAACTACAATATCGCCACCATCTAAAAGGTGGATGTAGAAATTTGCAGGACAAAGAACAATTTTCATTTTGGAATGTTGACCAACTTTCAAATATTAAGTCGCGCACTTATAAACAATTGCACATATTTTCGGAACCCCAAATAAATTGCATGAGGTTATGTAAGGTGGCATGGGTTCAAAGGTAATTTAGATACCACATTGGTGACAAAAGTGCTGGCAAACCAAATCTCATTTAATATCTTTGTAAGTTATATATTTTGTTTCCCCTCATCACAACATCAGCTTGTACAAGCAAAATGTCCATCAGCAGGGATTTGGTGACTTGGGGCAATAGCCTAGGTTAACATGCAGTGTTCCTCCTTTAGGTTCATCTACTGCCTCCTCCTCATGGCATCCCTGGCTTTCCCACCTCTCACCCAGCCCACTTTGTCTCTCAATTATATTCCAGCTCGAGTTCGATGACCATGAATAGATCCAGCAATTTCTTTCGGAAGCATGTCGTTTTGCTGCTCACCTTTGGTTATGCTGAGCGTATTGTCCCCGCTGGCAACAAAGTCATACAGTGCAACAAAGAGGTTGGGGTCATTTTCACTAGGACAAGCAAGCAAGTTCTCTTTGGAGTTCCACCGGGCAGCCTCGTTCAGGCCCTGTGACTCAAAATCTGGACGGTGCAGAGCTTCTAGAAAGAAAACAAAATGGAGATTAGAATGCTTGTTCACATTACTCGTTGAAGCACCTAGTTAAACCCTGCTACGCCAGTCAGATGGTAGCTATTCACTTTAATGACCAAGCTTTGTAATATTACACTTGGCTCATTCCACAAAATACTTCCGACAGCTGGTAAAATCACTGGGGCTGTCAGGTTCTCACCGATAATTACACTTTGATGCATTTTGAAAGATATTCGAGGAGGAGTTGAAAGGAAATAAATCCTCAGAATTCGAAGAACTTGTATGACATATGACTGCTGCCTTCTTGAGATTCTCCCCATAACATTCCATGCCGGATAATGCACAGCCAATATGGTCTAGAAAACCAGGATGCCCAAACTGTCGCCCTGCATCCTGACCCATGAAACCCAGAGAAGTTGTTTCATTTGAACTCCAAGTTCTGCTGTGCTGTTTCATCCCATTTGCTTTTTTTTATGCTTGGAGGTTTGGAAAGGGCTGCTCTCGCGCTGTTGGCTTATTTAAGGATCCTAAATCTGAACAGCAATGGAATTTAAGATCTACCGTCTACAACGGCATAATCTCAGATTAACGGGTCGTCCATTTCAGACAGAGGTGAGGAGGAATTTCTTCGCTCAAAGGGTAGTGAACCTATGGAATTCTTTACTGCAGAGAGCTGTAGGGGCTGGGTCATTAGATAGGTTCAAGGCCTGTTCAAGACAGATTTTAAATCAGTAAAGGAATCAAGGGTTATAGGGATAAGGTGGGAAAGTGGAGTTGAAGATTATCATTTCAGATCAGTCACGATCTTGTTGAATGGTGCAGCAGTCTCGATGGGCCGAATGGCCTATTTCTGCTCCTGCGTCGTATGGTCAGAGATAGGCACAAATCAATAAGCTCGTCCCTGGCTCATTGAGACCCAGACTAAAGGCAATAATTTGATTATCCTGGTAGCTTGAATCAGGCTAATGACTGAAACAAGTAAATTGAGCCTTCTGTTACAATTACATTATCCATGTTCGCTGACCTACACTGGAATCTGGTCCGGCAATGCCTTGATTCTAAAAATCTCATCCTTGCTTTTAAATCTCTCTGTGGTCTTGTCCTTTCCTATATCTGTAAATTCCTCTCGCCCTATAATCCTCCCAAGATATCAATCTCTGCTCCTCCAGTTCTGGCCTCCGATTTAAATCACTACCACTGGTGGCCATGCCCCCAGCTGCTGGGCCTTAAGCTCAGAAACCCCACCATCCCATCCACCTCTCTTCTTAAAAATGTAACTCTGTGACCGAGTTTTGGGTCAGCCGTCCAAACGTGATTAAATTTTATTTGACAGCACTCCTGTGAAGTGGCTTGGGGATTTTCTAATACGCTAGAAATGCTATACAAATACAAATTGTTGTGGACTAACTCAGGGACGCAACAACTCATTATAGACTAGTAAATATACTGATCAACTACACAGAATCACCATCTGCTGGGTGTGGGGCTGGTTGAGACTGTTTGGAGTGCAATATCAATATCTGGGCAGACAGCAAGAAAGGAGTTGCCAAATGTGTCATGATCTACAGGAGACGGACGAGTGGGAACAGGGATCATTGAACATTTTCTGAGCCCTACCCCCTAATTTCATGGGACACATCAACAAAATCATGAGCGCAAAAAGCTTGGAATCCACTGCAATGAAATGCATTATTACGCTGTTACCAGACTCCTGAACGACTCTCTTCTGGACTGATCTGATCTCTCCACACATCTTCTCTACCGAGTAGCACTACACTCCGTATGCTCACCCGATGCCTGTCTCTATGGATTTACATTGTGTGTTTATGTTTGCCCAATGTTTTTTTTCATGTATGGAATGATCTGTCTGGACTGTACGCAGAACCCTACTTTTCACTGTACCTCGGTACACGTGGCAATAAACAAATCCAAATCCATTGATGCAGAAAGGCTTCAGGCGTGACATTAAATGCAGAGGATAGAATAGACATAGAAAATCTGTTCCCATCAGATGATGATACAAGGACTAGGGGACACGGATTTAAGGTTTTGGGCAAGAGATGGGGGGGGGGGGGGGGGGGGGGGGGGGTATTTTAGCCAGCAGAGATAGTGACAGATTTCAAGAGGAAACTGGATGGGCACTCGAGGGAAATACACTTCAGAGCTTTGGGGATAGATGGCAGGTGGGGGGGGGGGGGGGAACGGGACTGATTAGACTGCAGTACAGAAAGCCAGCATTGACACAGTGGACCGATTAGAACATAACAGCGCAGCACAGGCCCTTCGGCCCTCGATGTTGCGCCGACCTGTGAAACCACTCTAAAGCCCATCTACACTATTCCCTTATTGTCCATATGTCTATCCAATGACCATTTGAATGTCCTTAGTGTTGGCGAGTCCACTACTGTTGCAGGCAGGGCATTCCACACCCTTACTACTCTCTGAGTAAAGAACCTACCTCTGACATCTGTCCTATATCTATCTCCCCTCAATTTAAAGGTATGTCCCCTCGTGTTAGACATCACCATCCGAGGAAAAAGGCTCTCACTGTCCACTCTATCCAATCCTCTGATCATCTTGTATGCCTCAATTAAGTCACCTCTTAACCTTCTTCTCTCTAACGAAAACAGCCTCAAGTCCCTCAGCCTTTCCTCATAAGATCTTCCCTCCATACCAGGCAACATTCTGGTAAATCTCCTCTGCACCCTTTCCAATGCTTCCACATCCTTCCTATAATGCGGCAACCAGAATTGCACGCAATACTCCAAATGCGGCCACATCAGAGTGTTGTATAGCTGCAACATGACCTCATGGCTCCTAAACTCAATCCCTCTACCAATAAAAGCTAACACACCGTACGTCTTCTTAACAACCCTCTCAACCTGTGTGGCAACCTTCAGGGATCTATGTACATGGACACCGAGATCTCTCTGCTCATCCACACTGCCAAGAATCTTACCATTAGCCCAGTACTCAGTCTTCCTGTTATTCCTTCCAAAATGAATCACCTCACACTTTTCTGCATTAAACTCCATTTGCCACCTCAGCCCAGCACTGCAGCTTATCTATGTCCCTCTGTAACTTGTAACATCCTTCCGCATTGTCCACAACTCCACCGACTTTAGTGTCATCTACAAATTTACTCACCCATCCTTCTACGCCCTCCTCCAGGTCATTTATAAAAATGACAAACAGCAGTGGCCCCAAAACAGATCCTTGTGGTACACCACTAGTAACTGGACTCCAATCTGAACATTTCCCATCAACCACCACCCTTTGTCTTCTTCCAGCTAGCCAATTTCTGATCCAAACTGCTAAATCACCCTGAATCCCATGTCTCCGTATTTTCTGCAGTAGCCTACCATGGAGAACCTTATCAAACGCTTTACTGAAATCCATATACACCACATCAACTGCTTTACCCTCATCCACCTGTTTGGTCACCTTCTCAAAGAACTCAATAAGGTTTGTGAGGCACGACCTACCCTTCACAAAACCGTGTTGACTATCTCTAATCAAATTATTCCTTTCCAGATGATTATACATCCTATCTCTTATAAATTTTTCCAAGATTTTTCCCACAGACGCAAGGCTCACTGGTCTATAGTTACCTGGGTTATCTCTACTCCCCTTCTTGAACAAGGGGACAACATTTGCTATCCTCCAGTCTTCTGGCACTATTCCTGCAGACAAAGATGACTTAAAGATCAAGGCCAAAGGCTCAGCAATCTCCTCCCTAGCTTCCCAGAGAATCCTAGCATAAATCCCATCCGGCCCAGGGGACACCTATTTTCACACTTTCCAGAATTGCTAACACCTCCTCCTAATGAACCTCAAGCCCTTCTAGTCTCAGTGTTCTCCTCGACAACATTGTCTTTTTCCTGTGTGAATACTGACAAAAAATATTCATTTAGCACCGCTCCTATCTCCTCGGACTCCAAGCACAACTTCCCACTACTGTCCTTCACTGGCCCTACTCATTTGTTTATTCCTGACATATCTATAGAAAGCTTTAGGGTTATCCTTGATCCTACCTGCCAAAGACTTCTCATGCCCCCTCCTGGCTCTTCTTAGCTCTCTCTTTAGGTCCTTCCTAGCTAATTTGCAACTCACAAGCGCCCTAACTGAACCTTCATGCCTCATCTTTACATGAAAATGAAATGAAAATGAAATGAAATGAAATGAAAGAAAAATGAAATGAAAATCGCTTATTGTCACAAGTAGGCTTCAAATGAAGTTACTGTGAAAAGCCCCTAGTCGCCACATTCCGGCGCCTGTTCGGGGAGGCTGTTACGGGAATCGAACCGTGCTGCTGTCCTGCCTTCAAAGCCAGCGATTTCGCCCTGTGCTAAACAGCCCCTTCATAAGTCTCCTTCTTCCTCTTGACAAGTGTTTCGACTGCTTCAGTAAATCACGGTTCCCTCACTCGACCACTTCCTCCCTGCCTGACAGGTACATACTTATCAAGGACACGCAGTAGCTGTTCCTTGAACAAGCTCCACATTTCCATTGTGCCCATCCCCTGCAGTTTTCCTCTCCATCCGATGTATCCTAAGTCTTGCCTCATCGCATCATAATTGCCTTTCCCCCAGATATAACTCTTGCCCTGCGGTATATACCTATCCCTTTCCATCACCAAAGTAAACGTAATCGAATTGTGGTTACTACCACCAAAGTGCTCACCTACCTCCAAATCTAACACCTGTCCTGGTTCATTACCCAGTACCAAATCCAATATGGCCTCGCCTCTCGTTGGCCTATCAACATACTGTGTCAGGAAACCCTCCTGCACACATTGGACAAAAACGGACCCATCTAATGTACTCTAACTATAGCGCTTTCAGTCAATATTTGGAAAGTTAAAGTCCCCCGTAACAACTACCCTGTTGCTTTTGCTGCTATCCAGAATCATCTTTGCAATCCTTTCCTCTACATCTCTGGAACTTTTCGGAGGCCTATAGAAAACTCCTAACAGGGTGACCTCTCCTTTCCTGTTTCTAAGCTCAGCCCATACTACCTCAGTAGACGAGTCCTCATCAAACGTCCTTTCTGCCACCGTAATACTGTCCTTGACTAACAATGCCACCCCTCCCCCTCTTTTACCACCTTCCCTGAGCTTACTGAAATATCTAAATCCCGGCACCTGCAACAACCATTCCTGTCCCTGCTCTATCCATGTCTCCGAAATGGCCACAACATCGAAGTCCCAGGTACCAACCCATGCCGCAAGTTCCCCCACCTTATTCCGGATGTTCCTGGCATTGAAGACGACACACTTTAAACCACCTTCCTGCCTGCCGGTACACTCCTGCAACTTTGAAACCCTACTCATGACCTCACTACTCTCAACCTCCTGTATACTGGAGCTACAATTCAGGTTCCCAAGCCCCTGCTGAACTAGTTTAAACCCTCCCGAAGAGCATTAGCAAATTTCCCCCCCAGAATATTGGTACCCCTCTGGTCCAGGTGTAGACCATCCCATTTGTAGAGGTCCCACCGACCCCAGAATGAGCCCCAATTATCCAGAAATCTGAAACCCTCCCTCCTGCACCATCCCTGTAGCCACATGTTCAACTCCTCTCTCTCCCTATTCCTCGTCTCGCTGTCACGTGGCATGGGTAACAACCCCGAGATAATAACTCTGTTTGTTCTAGATCTAAGTTTCCACCCTAGCTCCCTGAATTCCTGCCTTACATCCCCATCCCTTTTCCTACCTATGTCGTTGGTACCTATGTGGACCACGACTTGGGGCTGCTCCCCCTCCCCCTTAAGGATCCCGAAAACACGATCCGAGATTGGCTTACTTCGATGCCATAATAACTATAAGAATGAATCTATGGTGGAACAAAAGTGAAAGCAGCTGATAAACAGGGTAAAGTACCTGCAACTTCCACAGCACACTCAAAACAGAGCCGAGAACGTTATTTTTGTTCTGAACATTTTAAGATGCCTTGGAATGTATATTTAATTTTGCAATTTAATCCCACCCTCTCTAAAAACAGCTGTCCCAGTGGAAAAATAAGATTAACTTGAACAGATAAGCATAAATACAACATCAGGGCACATAAGTATGATTATGTTCAAAAAGCACTTCCCAGGCTGTCAGCTGAAATGACACGGGGCGCCCTCTGATCGCGGAAGCAGCTATTCCATAAATACAATGTTTCATTACTTTCAACTCTTATGCTCATTGAGTTATCGCTTCGAAACAGAAAATATTGAGGAACGTCTGTCTATATAACATTGCATAATCCTGCAGGCCTATTAAAAAATCTACCAATGATCTCATGTGAAATGTAAACACTTCATCTGCTTTCATCCTTCGGAAATATTCCTACTATCAAATCCAATTGTTCCATCCAATACAATCACCGCAAAAATCAGAAATGTGTCAAACACTGGTTTTTAAGTCTGCTGACACTGTGGGTTACTACATAGATACACTGCTCCCAGTGACAATTTGCAGTATGCTTTCTGGTCAACTTGCTGCAGACAAGAATGAAAATCCACACAAGTACTGTTTAGTTATTTATGTTAACGGCTTGCAGTTAGCAAAGAAGGCGATGTTCACCCTGAGCTCAAATCCAGGACTCAGGTTTAACGGAATAGTGTTCGAATCCACACCGCCACTCAGTAACAGCTTTATTCAATGTATTTAATGATAAACAAATGTTCCATACTCAGTGCAACTATCCCTTTTGTGCATCTCCACATCTATCAAAAGAAAAAAAATTTGCATCTTGCATGTGTCACACCAAAATAATGTTTAAAAAAGCACCGATTCCTCCTGAACGGATTCCAATTGGCACACTTGCCTCGCCAACACTAACGCAAATTAATCTTGGGATTTAATTAATTAGACTTTGTTGCCTTCAAGAGTCAGGCCACCTGAAATACAGCAGAATACAAAGTGCAATACATAGTGTAACGCACCAGCTCATCCCCCCAGCTTGCTGCAAGGTAACGGCTAGCTGTGGTAGTCAGTATTAGAGGTATTACGGTACTCTGTAATGCCAGAAGACCATTGGTGTAGAAGGTACTCTGTTCTCATTGGTTAAGCCTCTCTGCTGGCTCCGCCCAGCAAGGCGGGGTATAAGAGCCCGTGTCGCCCCAGCAGCTGCCTTCTGTACCTGCGCTGCTGGGGGAAACATCTAGTGTAATGAAGCCTTCAATTGTCTCCCATCTCGCTTCTGGAGTTATTGATCGAGCATCACTAGCATACGAGTGATGTGACATGTATCCTCCAATTGCCAGCCCTGCAGAGAGGCAGCAAGTCTGTCTGATCTCTTGGGTTGAGAACGGGAACTTACATTATCAAGCCCCAAACACAATTTGTTCCCTCTCTGGATCACTGCCAATCGTCCTCTTCCATCTGGAAAGACTGCACCATCTGCCTCTCAACACCATGAACCAATGCGTCTCAAGGGCCAGCCAGACGGGAGGAAGGAGTCAAAGAAATGATGGGCGGCACGGTAGCACAGTGGTTAGCACTGTTGCTTCACAGCGCCAGAGTCCCAGGTTTGATTCCCGGCTTGGGTCACTGTCTGTGTGGAGTCTGCACGTTCTCCCAGTGTCTGCGTGGGTTTCCTCCGGGTGCTCCAGTTTCCTCCCACAAGTCCCGAAAGACGTGCTGTTAGGTAATCTGGACATTCTGAATTCTCCCTCCGTGTACCCGAACAAGTGCCGGAATGTGGCGACAAGGGGCTTTTCACAGTAACTTCATTGCAGTGTCAATGTAAACCTATTTGTGACAATAAAGATTATATTTAACAAATGACAAAAGGTTTCGTGGTACAGGGCCAAATGGAGTGTTTGATGAATTTCCAGAAGTCGCAGGAGTTTGAGAAAGTCTCAGTATTGGTCAGTCAGGAGGTGCTGTGCGAAATGATTTCACTGGCATTTTACCATGTTTTAAGAGGTTGCAAAGGATGCAAGTCATATTTTCTTAAGACTACTGGGAACAAGATTGTGTTGTTCCAACAAGTCACAAACTAGAATATCTCTATGAAATAGCCGTACAGTAAATACATAAGTAAAAGCAATCTGATTTGCTTATGCATACTGAAACAATCCACTGATATCGCAGGTTACCACAGAAACCACAACTGATTGGTTACCAGTTCTTTTTCGCAACCTGATCCTTTACACAGATAAGTCAATCAAAAAGCCACAAATTTGTGGCCGATTCATACATTAATACCCAGTTCTGAAAAAGAATTGTATTCGACTCGGAACGTTAACTCTGCTTCTCTCCGCAGATGTTGCCAGCCTGAGTGTTTCTAGCACACTTGGGGTTGGATTAAAGGTTGCTGCCATTTTTACAATGCAAGGTCCAACCGGACCATCTTCAGTGCTTCATACATGCTTTTCTTTTGTTTTAATACTGCGAGTGCAAACTATGTGCAACACTTCAAGCAGTCGGATATATTTTTAAAACAAACACATGTGGCCAATGTTGCAATCACTGTTTACAGTGCAATGTCTCAGGATTTGAGCTCAGCATGAAATACACTCCAGAGGTGGGTGCATGTGAAGACAGGATAGATTCATGAGTTCATGCTGGCAATTTAATATTGGATTCTGGTAAGACTGCGGGTTGAGCTGACGTCCAACTTACCAATATAAATAGGGCATTTTATTTGTTTGAATATGGGTGTATGCACAGTTTACACTGAAATGTACTGCTCTGATGCTGTAAAGGAGTTCATTCTGGAATATAATTTGATTCTGTTTCATTGCTTTGTAATTTAACCTTTAGAAAGTTAAAACACTCAAAAATGCAAGCTATTTAAACTCTGAAGAGGGAAAATGCCATGTCACATGAAATCAATGAGATGGAATATGTGCTAAGCAGAGTGTAGAAATTTGGAATGGTCTTCCAGAAGTTTATGCTAGGTCAATTGTTCATTTTAAATCTGACGTTGATGAATTAAAGATATTGAGGGATAGAGGTTGCAAATCAGCCATGTTCGCACTAAATGGCTGAACAGGCTTGAGGGGGTAAATAAACCCCTCCAATTCCTATGTTCCTATCATACTGACTGCCCAATTGTTTGTTGTTCCCCCAGAGTGAGTAACTACGACATGTCACTGCCTTGTGTGGCACTCATCGTCCATTTTTTGCAGCCAGGTTCCAGCAACATGTAGGAACCCAATTGCTGAATCAGCAGAGTACCAGAGGGGCTCTTCCTTCCCGTTGTTGCGAAATTTGGAAGCAGCTCTGACTAATCCTGTACTGTGGGTCGCTTCCCCAAGCTAAGGAATCTGAAGGCTGTTCAGCTGTTTCCTGTCGACTCCAGTCCTCCAATATTACATTGTCGAGTTTAGTCCACAGGAAATGAACTCAGAAGGCAGCATGCCGTGGAAGAGGAATTCAAATACCTTCACTCTGTACAACAAGGTGCACCACTATATTTCCGAACCAACAAATGTTCCCTTCATCTCGCTCCCCGCATGCCCCATGTTCCCTTGAAGTTCAGTCTGAATTATTTTAACTTGGCAGGTTTCACATGATTCTGCAGCATAATCATTGATTTTTCTTTTCTTGAACGGTTCTGCAAATACCAAGCTGCTCATTATTATGGGTTGGTTACTGGAGGTTTGACGTCGTCTTGTTGCATTGCAACACTCACATTCTTGCCCTGGGTTTACCCATGCTTCTTCTGACTGTAAACACCATCTGAGTAAAGACCTGATGGCTAAAAATCCAGCATTTCCCAGGTGTGCATTTAAAGCAGGGGACAAAACAGGACCTTGCATAGAAAATAATTTTAAAAAATTAATTTGTGGAATGTGCGCATCACTGACAAGACCAGCAGTTACTGCCATACCTTGAGGCGACGACGATCGGCTTTTTTCTTGAACTGCCCCTTAGTGTCCAAAGGTTGGGTGGGGTTACGGGGTTGGGATGGGGGACTGGGCCGAGGTAAGATGCTGTTCGGGACGGCACGGTGGCACTGCTGCCTCACAGCTCCAGCTACCTCACAGCTCTAGGGACCTGGGTTCAATTCCGGCCTTGGGTGACTGTCTGTGTGGAGTCTGCACGTTCTCCTCGTGTCTGCGTGGGTTTCCTCCGGGTGCTCCAGTTTCCTCCCACAGTTCAAAGAGGTGCAGGTTAGGTGGATTGGCCATGCTAAATTGCCCTTAGTGTCCAAAAGGTTAGGTGGGGTTACGGGGGATAGGGTGGAGGCATGGGTTTAGGTAGGGTGCTTTGTCCAAGGGCTGATGTGGACTCGATGGGCCGAATGGCTTTCTTCTGCACAGTAAATTCTATGCTTCCATGCTGCAGTCTGTGTGACGGTATTCCCACATTACTGTTAGATTGGGAGGTCCAAGAGTTTGACCCAGTGACGACGGAGCAACAATGATGTGTGTCCAAGTCGGGACACTGTGACAAGGAGGGGAATTTGGTGGCTATGTTGTCCCCATGCGCCTGCTGCCCTTGATCTTCTAGGTGATGGAGGCCCTTGGGAGGTGCTTTGAAGAATCCTCGGTGAATAGTGCACCCTGGAGATAGTACATGCTGCAGCTGACTAATTGCATTGGTGCTGGAGGGAGCGGATGTTTGAAGTACAGGTTGACACAAGCACAACAGTACATGAAATGTGATCACAAATACAACAGTTAGAGGTAGAAATCAATTTTGGCCACAAGGAAATGAGAAAAGAATTAAAAGAAATAATGTACACTGTCATTGCTAAATTTAGATTTTTCTAAGCTATGTCCTAACTCAGAAAGAGAGGGGCATAATTTGGACCATCAAACCTACACTAATCTCACTCGCCATAATGTTCATCTTCCAGCAACTGCCTTCTTCTCTTTAAACAAATATACAAGCTTTTTGTTCCAACAATGATCTGCAGCAGAGAATTGCACAGTCTAACCACTGCAGAGTGTTTTTCCGACCTCCCCTTTAACTATTTCTGCAATCATCTTACATTTTTTCTTTTCTGTTATCAACTTTCAGATTGAGGGTGGCACGGTGGTGCAGTGGTTAGCACTGCTGCCTCACGACGCCGAGGACCCGGGTTTGATGCCGGCCCTGAATCACTGTCCGTGTGGAGATTGCACATTCTCCCCGTGTCTGCGTGGGTCTCCCCCCCACAACCCAACATGTGCAGGGTAGGTGGATTGGCCACGCTAAATTGCCCCTTAATTTGAAAAAAATAAATAATTGGGTACTCCGAATTTATTTTTTTTAAACCATCTTGCTGATCAGTAGAAATGAACTGTCCATTTTTACCTTATGGTCCTACCACCCTTTGTTTCCCCAAGGACCTCTATCAAATGTCCTAGTAATATTCTCAACGGTACTGATTGATAAAAGCCTCAGTTGTATTTCTTCACAAATTGAATATCAGTCCTGGTCATATTTGAATTTTATCTCTGCGCTTGACTAGTTATGCACTCCCCTAGCCAGAGTCCCATTTTCTATCCTTCATAAACTCGAGTTCATCCAAAAGCCCTGTTGCTCAGGTCCCAAACCTGCAGCAAGTTCCAATTTCCATCACCCCCTGCACTCCCCGACCTACATTAGCAAGAAAGACAGTGTCTCAATTTTAACATTTTCTTCCTTCTTTTTAAATCCCTCTATTCCCTCGCCCTTCCTCATCTCTAAATCCCCTCCACTCCCAACTGACCTCCAAGGTCTCTACACTCCTTTAATTCTGACTTCTTGCGCAACCCTGATATTAATCCTACCACCCCTGGTGGCTGTGCCTTCTGCTGTTTGGAGCCTAAGCTCTGGAATTCTCTCCCCAAGCTTCTCTGCCTCCCTCTCTTCTCTTAACAAGCTCTGAAAAATCAGCCTCTTTGACTAACTTTTGGGTCATTTGTCCTAATAACTTCTTTTGGGTCACAGTGAGAATTTTGTTTGGTAACGCTTTAGGGCACAGTTAAAGGCACTGTGTAAATGCAAACTGCTGCTGTTGACTCTATGGCGTCTCTTTTCCATTGTTCCTATAATAACAAATCTTAAATAAGAGCCACACATTTGTGTTGAGGATTTAAAATGTAGCAACGTCAGATGGAGACAACTGAAAACGCACATCAGTTACATTTTGATGTAACTGAACAACTTACCAGGATTTGAAACAAGGTCATAGGAACAGGGATAGGCCACTTAACCCATTGAGCCTGTTCAGCCATTCAATTGTGATGGAATGCTCTCCATTGGCCTGGAGAAGTGCAGCTCCAACAACACTCAAGAAACTCGACAATATCCAGAACAAAGCAGTCCGCTTGACTAGTATCCAATCCACCACCTTAAAACATTCACTCTCTCCACCATTAGCACACAGTGGCAGCAGTGTATACTAAAAAACATTTTGCTGCAAAACCCCGCGGGGGACTCCTTAGAGAGGACCTTACAAATCCCTGGCCTCCACCACTTAGAAGGACAAGGGCAACAGACTCATGGGAACGCCATCACCTGCAATTTCTCTTCCAAGACACACATTCCTGGAATCTATATTGCTGTTCTTCCACTGTCACTGCAACCTGGAACTGACGGAATCCTGGAGTTTCCCAATAGTACTGTGGATGTACCTACACCACATGGATTGCTGCAGTTCAAGGCAACAGTTCAGCACCACCACCTTCTTGAGGGCAATTAGGCATGGGCTACAAATGCTGGCCTTCCCAGTGACACCCACATCCCATGACCTAACAAATAGAAAGCTTATGGCTGATCCGACAGCCAGTCAACAGTATAATAAACTTCCTCACAACAATGAATCTCATGGTGCAAAAGAGAACTGAGAATTAAAATGGCATGCCATAGCTTTCAAAATACTGCTCCAGCAGGCATCCTATATCCCTTCCAATCTTGGACTTATGCGAGCTGTAATGGAATCTACACTTCCTCCTCTATTGAACTCACACCCTGCTTTCCATTGTGTGTCATAGAACAACATACTGCATCTTTGAAGTAGCAAAATGCCCTCAGGTGCTTCACAGGAGCAACTATCAAAACAAAGTTTTATACTGGGCCACACAAGGAGTTGTTACGATAAGTCGGGTTTTCAAACTCGGGGTTACGACACACGGGTGGATCACGGGCGGATGTCAGGAGGGTCACGGGAAAAGCGTCCAATGGCCGCAACCGGCTTTCAAGCATGCCAGCCGTCCTGCACACGTGTGCCCCCTCTGGCCGAACTGCGCAGGCCCAGAGCCCTACAGAGCAGACCTCCCCCTCCCGATGCGAGCACGCTGTCCCAGGACCAAACTGCTTTTTTAAAATTATGGGGTCTTCCCACCAGAAGTGGCAGCAGGGAGCAGGTTACGCGCCCGGCACGTACACGGATGCCACGCATCCTATACGTCCGTACATTGGGTGCAAAATCAGAGAGGCAAGGTTCATCCATTTTGTAGCTGCCCGCAAGCAAACAACAGGACTGTGTGAAGAACTGAAGATTTTGTAATAAGGAAGAGAGGGCCAGAGACACAAATAGACCAGGATCTCACAACTGTATCTGGAGAGAGCTTCTCGGGAGAGTCCACAGCAGGACAACGTCGTGCTGGTGTGAGCTGTATGCAGAACTCCAGGACCTCTGGTGAACGTCCAACAAAGTAAAGACTGAAAGTAGGAATAAAGCAGTATAAAATGATTTCTCTTCTTTTAAAAAAAATTTGTTTTTATTAAAGCTTTTTTCAAACAGAATTTTTACATAACCAATAACAGAAAAATAAACGAAAAATAGTTAACAAAACTAGGTGGCTGTTATCATTATACAAAAAGAAAATATACATTAAATAGACAGTTCCCACACCTGAGCAGAGCCCCCCCCCCCCCCCCCCCCCCCCCCCATTGCTGCTGCTGACATTTTACCACTCCCCTAGAAAGTCAAAGAAAAGTTGCCACCGCCGGGAGAACCCCAGCAAGGACCCTCTCAAGGCAAACATTATTCGCTCCAGGCTAAGGAACCCAGCCATGTCGCTAACCCAGGTCTCCACACCCGGGGGTTTTGAGTCCCTCCACATTAACAAGATCCATCTCTGGGCTACCAGGGAGGCAAAGGCCAGTACCTCGGCCTCTTTCGCTTCCTGCACTCCCGGATCCTCCGACACCCCAAATATCGCTATTGTTGGACTCAGCTTCACCCGTGTGTCCAAAATCCTGGACATAGCCCTCGCAAAGCACTGCCAGAATTCTTTAAGCACCGGGAATGCCCAGAACATGTGGACATGATTCGTCGGACTCTCTGAACACCTCGCACACCTGTCCTCCACCCCAAAGAACTTGCTCATTCTCGCTGTCGTCATGTGAGCCCGGTGTACCACCTTAAAATGAATTAAGCTGAGCCTGGCACATGATGAGGAAGAATTCACCCTGCCCGGGGCATCAGCCCACAGGCCCTCATCTAGCTCCTCACCCAGCTCCTCCTCCCACTTGCCCTTCAGTTCCTCCACTGAGGATTCCTCCACCTCCTGCAACTCTTGGTAGATGTCCAACACCTTCCCCTCTCCTACCCAGATGCCAGACACCACCCTGTCCTGTATCCTTCGAGGGGGAAGCAACGGAAATGTCCCCACCTGTTTTTTGAGAAAGTCGCGGACTTGGAGGTATCTGAAGGCATTTCCTGGGGGCAGGCTGAACTTCTCCTCCAGCGCCTTCAAGCTGGGGAAAGTCCCATCTATCAACAGGTCTCCCATCCTTCTAATGCCTGTCCTATGCCAGCCTTCAAACCCCCAGTCTATCTTGCCCGGAGCAAATCTATGGTTGTTCCGTATCGGGGTCCAAACTGAGGCCCCCTCCTCCTTCCTGTGCCTTCTCCACTGACCCCAGACCCTCAGTGCCACCGTCACCACCGGGCTTGTGGTGCATCGTGCCGGCGAGAACAGCAGTGGTGCCGTTACTAGTGCCCCTAGACTGGTGCCTCTGCATGACGCCGCCTCTAGCCACCCCCACACCTCTCCCATTACCCATTTCCTAATCATGGCCACATTAGCCGCCCAAAAGTAGCTACAGAAATGGCAACCCCCACCCCCCGCGCTCCAAAAACAGTCTCTTAACTCGTGGGGTCTTGTTTGCCCACACAAATCCTGTGATAATCCTGTTCACCCGCTTGAAGGAGGATTTGGGGATGAAGACGAAGGCACTGGAAAACAAACAGAAATCTGGGGAGGACCGTCATCTTCACAGTCTGCACCCTTCCCGCCAGGGAAAGCGGGATCATGTCCCACCTTTTAAAGTCTCCCTCCATCTGCTCTACAAGCCGAGATAGATTGAGCCTGTGTAGAGCATCCCAGTTCCGAGCCACCTGTATACCTAGGTAACGAAAGCGTCTCTCCGCCATCTTGAGCGAGAGCTCCCCCAGTCTCTCCTCCTGACCCCTAGCGTGGATTACAAACAGCTCACTTTTCCCCACATTCAACTTGTACCCAGAGAAGCTCCCAAAGTCCCTTAGGATCCGTATGAGCTCCGCAATCCCCTCTAGCGGGTCCGAAATATACAATAGCAGGTCGTCTGCATAGAGGGAAACTCGGTGTGCCCCCCACCCCACCTACCGGACCAGCCCCCTCCAGTTCCTTGAAGTCCTAGCGCTATGGCCAACGGCTCAATTGCCAGGGCAGATAGTAGCGGGGATAGGGGGCACCCCTGCCTCATCCCTCGGTGCAGTCTAAAATACTCCGACTGTAGCCGGCTCGTGGATATATTTGCTACGGGGGCCTGATACAGTAGCTTGACCCACCCTACGAATCCCTCAGTGAATCCAAACCTACCTAAGAGTTCCCACAGTTACTCCCATTCCACCCTGTCAAAGGCTTTCTCCGCATCCATTGCAGCCTCTACTTCTGCATCCCCTCCTTCTGAGGGCATCATAATAATATTCAGGAGCCTCCTCACATTTGTGTTCAATTGCCTGCCCTTGACGAAACCCGTCTGGTCCTCCTCAATCACTCCCGGGATGCAGTCCTCTATTCTGGTAGCCAAAATTTTAGCCAACAGTTTGGCATCCACATTCAGGAGCGATATCGCCTGTAGGACCCACACTGAAGCGGATCCTTCTCCCTCTTCAAAATGAGCGAGATCAATGCCTGCGACATCGTCGGAGGGAAGGTTCCTCTCTCTTTTGCCTCGTTAAAGGTTCTTAGCAGGAGTGGGCTCAGTAGCTCCGAGAATTTCTTATAAAATTCTACAGGGAAGCCGTCCGGACCCGGGGCTTTGCATAAAATGATTTCTTAAGGTGTGGCTTTGTTAATTGTGATTAATTGTGACATTGCAACGCTCATGTGTGTTATATGCAGTTTAAAAACTTCAAAGGCATTTGAAGGCTAAGCATGGCGAATTCAAGGACAAACCTCTTGATTTTTTTCAAAGGATGCAGCGAGAACCTAACTCGTCAGCTGAAGTCCTTAGCAGAAATCTAACATTGAATGACAAAGCAAGCGAGATCGTGAGGACCAAACAAGTTCACCTGTCACATTATAGGTAAGAAATAATGGTGGGTCACGGAGGGAGGCCGGCGTGATACACGGAGGCTGGCCGGCGTGGGTCGCAGAGGGTGGTTGACCTGGGTCGCCATGGCTGGCCAGCCTGGGATTTGAAGGTCAACCAGGAAGTAAACGTGGGTCCTGGGAAAAAAAGTTTGAAAAACACTGGGACGTGTAACCAAAAGCTTGACTGAAGGTTTTTTAAAGAGCATCTTAAGAGAGCAAGGAGGCAATGTGGAGCAGTTTAGGAAGAGGATCCGAGAGCTGAGCATCTGACCGGCTGTACGCATCGCTGCCAGTGGTGCAGCCCAAGCAAAAAATGGAAATGCAAAAGAGTAATTACACAGAGATCTTGGGAGGTTATAGGGCTGCAGGAGGTTACACTAAACCTTTCTTTTGACATTTTTTACTTCTACTCCCTTTTGTCCAATTTAGGCAACTCAATATAGTTTCCTCATGATCAGGAGATTGACGGAGTTAAGTCAGTTCCATTTTTATTACAAGGGATTCTAAGAATTTTTAAATAGGGTTAATTTTGGGAAATTGGATTCTGTCCAGTGTTCGATGAAAACCACAAGTCAGTGACCATGCTCAAGATTCTGATTTTGTCATTATCCTATCAAGTACCCAACACAGTTTATCACTGGTTCCTCCTCAAGCAGGGATGGTATAATATCTGAACCGAAAGCCAATTTATAATCACTCCTCTGTGTATGCTTGTCAATTAATAGAATAACAGTTCTATTAATCTATTGTTCCCTTGCCCCAACCAGAACTGGATAATTTATCATTTGGGAATGGAAAGGATCTGAACTCGGCCTCGTGGAGTCCAAAGGTTTTCAAACAAAGAACAAAGAAAAGTACAGCACAGGAACAGGCCCTTCGGCCCTCCAACCCTGTGCCGACCATGCTGCCCGTCTAAACTAAAATCTCCTGCATTTCCGGGGACCGTATCCCTCTATTCCCATCCTATTCATGTATTTGTCAAGATGCCACTTAAATGGCACTATCGTCACTGCTTCCACCACCTCCTCCGGCAGCGAGTTCCAGGCACCCACTACCCTCTGCGTAAAAAAAACTTGCCTCGTACATCGACTCTGAACCTTGCCCCTCGCACCTTAAACTTATGCCACCTAGTAATTGACCCCTCTACCCTGGGGAAAAGTCTCTGACTATCCACACTGTCTATGCCCCTCATAATTTTGTAGACCTCGATCAGATCACCTCTCCACCTCCGTCGTTCCAGTGAGAACCGAGTTTATTCAACCTCTCCTCAGAGCTAATGACCTCCATACCAGGCAACATCCTGGTAAATCTCTTCTGCACCCTCTCTAAAGCCTCCACATCCTCCTGGTAGTGTGGCGACCAGAATTGAACACTATACTCCAAGTGTGGCCTAACTAAGGTTCTATACAGCTGCAACATGACTTGCCAATTCTTATACTCAATGCCCCGGCCAATGACGCATGCCGTATGCCTTCTTGACTACCTTCTCCACCTGTGTCGCCCCTTTCACTGACCGGTGGACCTGTACACCTAGATCTCTCTGACTGTCAATACTCTTGAGGGTTCTACCATTCACTGTATATTCCCTACCTGCAATAGACCTTCCAAAATGCATTACCTCACATTTGTCCGGATTAAACTCCATCTGCCATCTCTCCGCTCAAGTCTCCAAACGATCTCAGCTCAGTTCCCAGGCTGGGCCCATGCTTGTTTTAACCTGAAAAGGGCAGACTCTTGTCGATGAAGCTCGAGCGATAACTGTAAGGAAACTGATCCAACCTGCTCTTGGGAAACTGCAAAGGCCCTTTTTCTATATCGGAAGCAGGTTAGAAACCCTCCACACTCCAGCCCACAGTTACGGGTACTATTTGAGTCACTTCTGCTCAGGAAATGTGTTTTCCACTTCAGCTTGCCACTTCATTTTTCCAAAATATCTGCCCCCTGGGAGTTTCCACCTCGCATGTAGAAAATGGCATTTCGAGCCATGGGGGGCGGGGCCAAAAGGAAAGCGCGGGCTTTGTTCCCGCGCTATGATAATCATGGCGGGAATAGGGAAGCAGGAAGGAGGGGGCGTCGCACGGTGCGAGCCGAGGTCACGGGGGGAAGCAGAGGTCGGCCAGAGTTTGCTGACTTCTGGGAGCAACATGGGGGGTGTAACTACGCTAGTGGGGGATCTAGCGGGGGGTGGGTGGGAGGGGGGAGCTACTGGGTTGCTGCTGCTGGGGAGAGGGGGAGCTGGAATGGGGTGGGGTGGGCGGGGGGGTACCGCCTCGGGGGGGGACACAGCTGCGTGGGAACCGGATGAGGAGCTGGAAAAAGGGGATGGCTAATCGACAAGGGGGGGGGGGTAAAAAGCCCCCCAACTCGGTTGATCACGTGGAATGTGAGAGGGCTGAACGGGCCGATAAAGAGGGCACGAGTACTCGCACACCTTAAGAAACTTAAGGCAGACGTGGTTATGTTACAAGAGACGCACTTGAAACTTATAGACCAGGTTAGACTACGCAAAGGATGGGTGGGGCAGGTGTTTCATTCGGGGCGAGATGCGAAAAACAGGAGGGTGGCTATACTAGTGGGGAAGCGGGTTATGTTTGAGGCAAAGACCATAGTGGCGGATAGCGGGGGCAGATATGTGATGGTGAATGGCAAATTACAGGGGGAGGCGGTGGTCTTGGTAAACGTATATGCCCCGAACTGGGACGATGCCAATTTTATGAGGCGCATGCTAGGACGCATCCCGGACCTAGAGGTGGGAAAGTTGGTAATGGGGGGAGATTTTAATACGGTGCTGGAGCCAGGGCTGGACAGGTCGAGATCCAGGACTGGAAGGAGGCACTCTGCAGCCAAGGTGCTTAAAAGTTTTATGGAGCAGATGAGAGGAGTAGACCCGTGGAGATTTAGTAGACCTAGGAGTAAGGAGTTTTCGTTTTTCTCCTATGTCCACAAAGTTTATTCGCGAATAGACTTTTTTGTATTGGGAAGGGCGTTGATCCCGAAGGTGAGGGGGATGGAGTATACAGCTATAGCCATTTCGGATCACGCTCCATATTGGGTAGACTTGGAGATAGGGGAGGAAACAGAAGGGCGTCCACCCTGGAGAATGGACATGGGACTAATGGCAGATGAAGGGGTGTGTCTAAGGGTGAGGGGGTGCATTGAAAAATACTTGGAACTCAATGATAACGGGGAGGTCCAGGTGGGAGTGGTCTGGGAGGCACTGAAGGCAGTGGTTAGAGGGGAGCTGATATCAATAAGGGCACATAAAGGAAAGCAGGAGAGTAGGGAACGGGAGCGGTTGCTGCAAGAACTTCGGAGGGTAGACAGGCAATATGCGGAGGCACCGGAGGAGGGACTGTACAGGGAAAGGCAAAGGTTACACGTAGAATTTGACTTGCTGACAACGGGTACTGCAGAAGCCCAGTGGAGGAAGGCACAGGGTGTACAGTATGAGTATGGGGAGAAGGCGAGCAGGTTGCTGGCCCATCAATTGAGGAAAAGGGGAGCAGCGAGGGAAATAGGGGGAGTGAGGGATGAGGAAGGAGAGATAGAGCGGGGAGCGGAGAGAGTGAATGGAGTGTTCAAGACATTCTATGAAAGATTATATGAAGCTCGGCCCCCGGATGGGAAGGAGAGAATGATGTGCTTCCTGGACCGGCTGGAATTTCCTAAGGTGGAGGAGCAGGAGAGGGTGGGACTGGGAGCACAGATCGAGATAGAGTAAGTAGTGAAAGGAATTAGGAGTATGCAGGCAGGGAAGGCTCCGGGACCGGATGGATTTCCAGTCAAATTTTATAGGAAATATGTAGACTTGCTTGCCCCGATACTGATGAGAACCTTTAATGAGGCGAAGGAAAGGGGACAGCTGCCCCCGACTATGTCGGAGGCAACGATATCGCTTCTCCTAAAGAAGGAAAAAGACCCGCTGCAATGCGGGTCCTATAGACCTATTTCCCTCCTAAATGTAGACGCTAAGATTCTGGCCAAGGTAATGGCAATGAGGATAGAGGATTGTGTCCCGGGGGTAGTCCATGAGGACCAAACTGGGTTTGTGAAGGGGAGACAGCTGAATACAAATATACGGAGGCTGCTAGGGGTAATGATGATGCACCCACCAGAGGGGGAAGCGGAGATAGTGGTGGCGATGGATGCCGAGAAAGCATTTGATAGAGTGGAGTGGGATTATTTGTGGGAGGTGTTGAGGAGATTTGGCTTTGGAGATGAGTATATTAGATGGGTACAGCTGCTGTATAGGGCCCTGATGGCGAGCGTGGTCACGAATGGACGGGGGTCTGCGTATTTCCGGCTCCATAGAGGGACGAGGCAGGGATGTCCTCTGTCTCCATTATTGTTTGCACTGGCGATTGAGCCCCTGGCAATAGCATTGAGGGGTTCCAGGAAGTGGAGGGGAGTACTCAGGGGAGGAGAGGAACACCGGGTATCTCTTTACGCGGACGATTTATTGGTGTATGTGGCAGACCCGGCGGAGGGGATGCCAGAGATAATGCGGATACTTGGGGAGTTTGGAGAATTTTCAGGATATAAGCTGAACATGGGGAAAAGTGAGCTGTTTGTGGTGCATCCAGGGGAGCAGAGCAGAGAAATAGAGGACTTACCGTTGAGGAAGGTAACAAGGGACATTCGCTACTTGGGGATCCAGATAGCCAAGAATTGGGGTACATTGCATAGGTTAAACTTAACGCGGTTGGTGGAACAAATGGAGGAGGACTTCAAGAGATGGGACATGGTATCCCTGTCATTGGCAGGGAGGGTGCAAGCGGTTAAAATGGTGGTCCTCCCGAGATTCCTCTTTGTGTTTCAGTGCCTCCCGGTGGTGATCACGAAGGCTTTTTTCAAAAGGATTGAGAAGAGTATCATGAGTTTTGTGTGGGCCGGGAAGACCCCGAGAGTGAGGAAGGGATTTCTGCAGCATAGTAGGGATAGGGGGGGGCTGGCGCTACCGAGCCTGAGTGAGTACTACTGGGCCGCCAACATCCCAATGGTATGTAAGTGGATGGGAGAAGAGGAGGGAGCGGCGTGGAAGAGATTGGAGAAGGCGTCCTGTAGGGAGACTTGCCTACAAGCCATGGTGACGGCGCCGTTGCCGTTCTCACCGAAGAAATACACCACAAGCCCGGTGGTGGTGGCGACTCTGAAAATTTGGGGGCAATGGAGACGGCATAGGGGAAAGACAGGAGCCTCGGTGTGGTCCCCGATAAGAAATAATCATAGGTTTGCTCCGGGGAGAATGGATGGGGGATTTGGAACATGGCAAAGAGCAGGAGTAACACAATTGAGAGATCGGTTTGTAGATGGGACGTTTGCAAGTCTGGGAGCGCTGATCGAAAAATATGGGTTGCCCCAAGGGAATGCATTCCGGTATATGCAACTGAGGGCTTTTACGAGGCAACAGGTGAGGGAATTCCCGCAGCTCCCGACGCAGGAGGTGCAGGACAGAGTAATCTCAAAGACATGGGTGGGGGACGGTAAGGTGTCAGACATATATAGGGAGATGAGAGACGAGGGAGAGATTATGGTAGACGAGCTGAAAGGGAAATGGGAAGAGGAGCTGGGGGAGGAGATTGAGGAGGGGCTGTGGGCTGATGCCCTAAGTAGGGTAAACTCATCGTCCTCGTGTGCCAGCCTAAGCCTGATACAATTTAAGGTGTTACACAGGGCGCATATGACTGGAACACGGCTTAGCAATTTTTTTGGAGTAGAGGATAGGTGTGGGAGATGCTCGAAAAGCCCAGCGAATCACACCCACATGTTCTGGTCATGTCCGGCACTACAGGGGTTTTGGGTGGGGGTGACAAAGGTGCTTTCGAAGGTAGTGGGGGTCCAGGTCGAACCAAGCTGGGGGTTGGCTATATTTGGGGTTGCAGAAGAGCCGGGAGTGCAGGAGGCGAGAGAGGCTGATGTTTTGGCCTTTGCGTCCCTAGTAGCCTGGCGCAGGATACTGTTGATGTGGAAGGAAGCCAAGCCCCCGGGGGTGAAGACCTGGATAAATGACATGGCAGGGTTTATAAAGCTGGAACGGATTAAGTTCGTCCTAAGGGGATCGGCTCAAGGGTTCACGAGGCGGTGGCAACCGTTCGTCGAATACCTCACAGAAAGATAGAGGGAATGGAAAAGAAGAAGACAGCAGCAGCAGCCCGGGGGGTTTGGGGGGGGGGGGGGGAAGAGAGCCAGAGGGATTCTCAGGGATGTTAATATATAAGTATAATATGTATAGGTTGTTGTTATAGATAATTGTATATTGGACTGTTAAAACATATTTTTGGAGAATATCTATCTGGGACAAGGCAGTTGCCATTTAGTTTTGTTTTTGTTTATATATTATTTATTTCTTGTTTATAAAACAGGTCATTGTTATTTATATTATTATATTACTGTGTAAAGGATACACAATGTACTGTGATGGTTGGCCAAAAATTTTCAATAAAATATTTTTTTTTTTTTTTAAAATGGCATTTCGCGTTTGTGCTTTCAGTTACAAATCACCATCAGCCACATAAAGTAATACCTAAATCAGTAGAGTATCTTTCTGAAAGATTTGGAACGTTCCGAGGCATCCATTTGATCTCACAGTTAGGCTCCAGCTTCAGTAGTTATCCCATGTAGGATGCAGACACAAGGGAGCTGGGTCCACTGCTCCCTTGGAGCCAGTATTCAGGATGGGTGCCAGCAAATTAATGGAGGAGGCAATTCCCAAAGCATGATGTGCCGAGACTAATTATCAGATTTCAGTCCACGTACTGGAGTCAGTCTTTCCTCAGTGAGCAGCAACAAGCAGCTTGGAATCAGAAAATTATGGGTTGAATGCCCACCCCTGAACTTGAGCACACCACCGAAACTCATGTTCAAGAGCAGTTCTGAGGGACTGCTGCACAGCTAGAAGCGATATCTTTCAGAAGAGACATTTAATCAAGGTCACATATGTCCATAGAATCCCTACAGTGCAGGAGGCTATTCAGCCCATCGAGTCTGCAAAGACCCTCTGATAGAGCACCCCACCTCGGTCAAGTCACCAGCCCGATCCCCGCAATCCGTAACCCATAACCTGCAAATCTTTGGAAACAAAGGGGCAACTTTAGCATGGCAAATCCACCGACCCTGCACTTTTTTGGACAACAAGGGGCAACCTTAGCATGGCAAATCCACCTAACCTGCACTTTTTGGGACTGTGAGAGGAAACCCAAGCAGACACGGGCTAATGTGCAAAGTCCGCATAGACAGTCACCCAAGGCCGGAATGGGCAGCACAGTGGTTAGCACTGTTGCTTCACAGAGCCAGGGACCCGGGTTCAATTCTGGCCTTGAGTCACTGTCTGTGTGGAGTTTGCACGTTCTCCCCGTGTCTACGTGGGTTTCCTCCGGGTGCTCCGGTTTCCTCCCACAGTCCAAAGATGTGCAGGTTCGGTGGATTGACTATGCTAAATTACCCCTTAGTATCCCAAAAGATGTGTAGGTTAGATTAAGGGGTTAATGGGATAGGGTGGGGGAGTGAGCTTGGGTGAAGTACTCTTTCAGAGAGTCGGTGTAGACTCGATGATCCGAATGGCCTTCTTCTGCACTGTAGGGATTCTATGAATTGAACCCGGGTCCCTGGCGCTGTGAGGCAGCAGTGCTAACCACTTTACCATTGTGCTGTCCATTCAGGTGGGCAGAAAAGTTCCCAATGGTCACTATTTCAAAGAGAAGGGATGCCTCAGACAATATTCATCCCTCAGCCTACAACAATAAACAGATTATATAACCACATCTCTCATTGCTGCTTGTGCAAAATGGCTGCTGTGTTTCCATAAATTACAACTGTGCCAGTAACAGTACATCACTGACCGTGAAACATTTCAGACATACTGAGGTTGTGAATGGCACGATATAAATAAAAGTTACTTCTATTTTGTGTTACATAGGCATTGTCCAAAGTGCGGGTCGCGACCTGCGGGAGGGTGTCGGGGGGGTCACGGAGCAATTGGTGGCAGCATTCCCATGGTGATCCCGATCGTGGAGAAGCGCAAAATGGCATTTTTATTGAGAATGTCGGCTGCTGCCGTTAAGCACCCTGTATGCAAGTGCTCTCGGCGCCAAATAATGGAGGAGAGCTTCCATTTTCTAGCTGCTAGCAAGCAAAGCAAGAGGACTGTGAAGATGAGTCATTTTCTTACAAGAAGGAGACGGCCAGAGACACAAATAGGCTGTACCTACTGGCCAGGATTTCACATCTGAATCTGCTGGAGAGCACTGCTCAGGCGAGTCCAGGGCAGGACAGAACAGTGCTAGTGTTAGCTCTGGTAGTGTTCCAGGGCCTCTGGTTAACAAAGCAGAAACTTAACAAAGTAGGATAAAGGCAAATTCTTGAGGTATGGTTTTGTCAATTGTGCCAATCCAAATAAGAATGAAAAGCCCATGTGTGTTATATGCAGAGAGGTACTGGCAAATGAGAGGAGAAGTTTCAGAGTTTGAGAGGAGTGGTGGGTGAAAATTTCCTTTTGAGGTTGAGACCCCAGAGTAAGTTATTAACTGACTCCAAATGAAAAGCCTACCACTGCTGTACCCTGCCTGTGACAGCACATTAAAAACATCCCAAAATCTCATGAGGCTGTCAGCATTCTGGAGTAGCATCTCCCAGGAGTATCCAGTGCGGAGTAACACAAGCATTTTGTTGCTATTGCCCTTCACGACAACCTACATGTGCGAGGTTGGATTTTCTGTTCTCACAAAGATGAAGACGGCACAAAGGAATGGGCTGAAGTCTGCACCTGATGTGCATTGCCCCCTCCTTCTGTGAACACGATTGGAGAGAGAGTGTCAGGACAAAGCAGGCTCCCTTTTCACATTAAACGCAAGCAAATGCGGCATGTGGTGAATGTCGGCCAGCGTGGGTCGTGAAGTTCAGCCAGCGCGAGCCCCGAAGTTCGGCTGCTTGACAAAAGTGGGTCCCAGGAGAAAAGGTTTGTAAAATACTTTTAGAAAGACAAATCTTTTGGTGTCGTGGCACAAGAAATCGATACAATGTCAATGTCCTACCTGCTTTAAACAGGATTTCCAGCCATTTTTGAGAAATTAAACAGATATCTCGGGAAATTATTCCTGATCGTCCATGTCCAAAATTCAAAATAGGACAAAGCAACAAAAGCACAAATAGCACTGATTTGCAGAGGATTTGGATTTGATTATTTGTCACGTGTACCGAGGTATTGTTCTACGTGGAGTCGAGAGATCGTTCCATACATGAAAAAAACATAGGACGTACATAAATACACAATGTAAATACATAGACTCAGGCATCGGATGAAATATACTGAGTGTAGTACTACTGGCTGGCTGTCAGAGTGACAGAAAGGGATCACAGCATTAGTTCGGCCAGCCCTGCCTAGGAGCACTGGGTGACGTCGGAGGGTAGAACAGTGTTGTTCCTACTCTGGGGTCCTGCATAAGTAATTCAGGCCAAACCGACGGGACTGGCAACTGCCACCTGCAAGCAAAACATGAGTCACGATTTGTAATTTGGGATTCAATTCGCAGTCTCCAAGGGAAAAGTCTGGGAAAGGAAATATCACACTGGACCGGAGTAGGATAATGATTGAGCATTGGCTTTTTACCCAGCATCCAGTGTTACACCAGGCCTGCAACTATTAGATATTAAAAGTGCTCCATTTCACACCACAAAAGAATTTTCTTTGCTTAAACAAAAGTGATCAAATAATCAGCTGGTCTTCCCTCGTTATGGGTGTTATTTTGGATGCATCTCAAGTTTTAAAGCTTGCAAAATGGCAAGTTTTTAAAAAACTCAAGAAAAATTACATCCTCAAACTGTTGTTGCATTTTTTGGCCAACATGTTGCCATTGGCCCAACTAATAATCAACTGAGTAAATCCAATATATTTTTTCTTTTCCGTTCCAATCTCCTCTTCCAGAATTTTCTGTTTTTATTTCAGATTTTACAACACCCGCAGTGTTAGTGTTGGTTTTACTTGTGTTAATGTTCAAGTCCCCACCACATCTCTCCCAGGAAGGCCCACCGCAAAGATCTGCTCTTCTCTCCGACAGGATTTCCACTACCTTTCTTTTAACCTTCATGGTTTGTCTGTCCCCTCACAACCCCCCCCCCCCCCCCCCCCCCCAAATCGCCCATGCCCCCCGCCCCATCCAACCCTTTCTCTGCCTCAAATCTGTTACATCTCTAACTTTTTTCCAGTTCTGGGAAAAAGTCAGAAAGCCGCACATCAACTCAGTTTCTCTCTTCACAGATACTGGCCGACCTGTTGAGTATTTCAGGCATTTTCTGCTCTCCTTGCCTCAGCCCCGCTGACATTCGATGCTGAAGCTCAGTCCCAGGTATAACAGTTTTCCCAAGTGGGCTTATCATTACTTATTTTTGCAATGGTCCTTGTTCAGGTCAGGACCCAGATGTCTGGAGAGTGCAAAGTGCTTCCTTGCTTTTGCACCACCAAATTGTCTCCCTTACCTTGGTAACAGAATTTGGAGATAAACAAAAAGTTGGATCTATGATTCTGCCTGTGGAATAAATGATACCAAGAGAAACATGGATAAGACGCTCAGAATCCAACCCAAGAAGTGTCAGTGCATAAAGGATTCATCGTGCCATGTAACACTTGTCAGTGATTGATTACGGGCCACTTGACTAGTGAGGTCACCTGACACGTAACAATGACACTGTGGGAAGTGACTTGAAGATCATTCTTTCAATTGGGTCTTTTGTAGGCACTCCTACAGGTTAAATGTGGCCCACACAGCCAGCATGAAAACTGAAAATTCTAATTTTAAAAATCACTTGAGAGCAAGGGAGAAAGATCAGCCTTCCTGTGCAAACCTCCCATGAGGGACCCTGCTAATTCTCTTCCTCCTCACTACAGCTGGTCAAAATGACATTCCAGGAATTCCTTGGCAGCTAATTGATGGGAATGCCAACTGAACACCCTGCCGGCTCCAAGTGAAAGGGAGCGCAGTTTAGGACAAAATTCTCTTCAAAGGGTTTCAACATTTTGACAAGAAAAACAAAGGTAGCGTTGCACCAATTCTGCCGTCCTGCTCATCAGCAGACTTCTTCACCCCATCATTGGTGGTCCTGCCTCCAGCTGCCTCCGCCCAAAATTTTGGAATTTCCTTCCTTAACCTATCAGCCTCTCCACCACTCTCCTCCTTGAAGACACTCCTTAATTGGCTCCTCGCTGGCTACAAAGTGCTTTGCGACGTCTCAGTCACAAGAAGCGGTCTACAAATGCGAATCTTATTTTAATGTGTTAAAGACTCTATCGCTGACTAAGCTTTCGGGCACGTGCCTGAGATTGCTTTAAATGTCTCGGTGTCAAATTATGTTTGATTACGCTTCCATGAGGAAACTGGAGACATTCTACTATGCTAAACGTGCTATACAACTGTAATTAGTTATTTAAGCACACCTCACATTCCAGCATAGTATGTAATCAAAGTCCCAAAACATTACCTATTCAAACTGCTACAAGACTCTGGATAAAGGTGTAACTTTCCCCCACGTTCACCAAATAACCAATAGATGCTTAAACACAAACTTCAATAAAGGAAGATTAGCACAGAAGGCGAGTGAAATCTGAAATAAAAAGCAGAAAATGTTGGATAATATACTACGATCATCCAGTTAAAACTGTGAGAAAGAAACAAAGTTAACCTTGGCTGAAATGGTCACAGACCTGTAAATGTTGATTTTATTTTGCTCTCTACAATAAGTTGCCTGACCTGTTGAGTGTTTCCAACATTCTCGGTTTATATTTATCAAAGGAACATCGACCAACTTGGGGTTCCTGCCCTCAACTTTCTGCTACAACCCTCTAATAATTCCTTCAGGGGGAAGAAAGAGGCTGTAATATATCCAGTACCTGCCTCAATATTAATAACTCACCCGTGCCACAAAATAATGGAGGATGCTTTCTCAATACAACAGGTTTTTAGCTAATTTTACTCTATGGGCCATGATTTGAAGGTCAAATATTGAATGCACTTGACACTTCAGTACCTGGAAGTTGGTTTAGCTCAGTTGGTTGGACAGCTAGTTTGCGATGCAGGTTCAATTCCCATACTGGCTGAGGTTATTCATGAAGGCCCCACCTTCTCAATTGAGGTGCGGTAATCCTCAGGTTAAATCACCACCAATCAGCTCTCCTTCTCCAAGGGGAAAGCAGCCTATGGTCATCTGGTCTATGGCGACTTTACTTACTTTACCAGGAAGTCACTGTAGTCAGATAACGCAAAGATCCTTCGACAATACCTTTCAAACCCACAACCTCTACCACCTTAAAGAACAAAGGCAGCAGATACACCTGCAAATTCCCCTCCAAACCGTACACCATTCTGACGTGGGACTATATCCCTGTTCACTGTTGCTGGGTCAAAACTTTGGAACTCCCTTTCTAACAGCACTGTGTGGATGTTCCTACAACACAAGGACAGCAGCAATGTAAGAAGGTGGCTCACCATCACCTTCTCAAGGACATTTAGGGACGGGCAACAAATGCTGGCCTTGCCAGCAATATCCACAGCCCATGAAAGAATAAATAAATTAAAATTTCTCACATTAGACTGGGGATCTTGAAGCTGATGCTTAGTCAGCATTGCCATTCATGGCTTTCGTTTCTTGCTCCTAAATAAAGTGCACATGGTGGGAATGCCATTCCTGGGTCAGGGAGGGGGAAATGGGTCAGTGCCCTCATCAGTGCCAGTGGTGTCTGACTGATATGCATTGTATGAATTGCCAGGTGAGGGCAAAATCAGGTTCATAGCAAATATTTGGTTGATAGTCAAATAAGCAGTGGACACTCCAGTCTCAAAAAGTCACACATGAAGGAGGACTCCTTAAATACAGCATTGGAGGTTTGCTGGTTCACAGTACGAGCTCTAATTTTCAGGTGCACCATGAAGGACAGAGGGTTTTAGGGAAAGGAGTAAAACACCCATTATGCCTTGAAGTTTCTTTCTATCCTACTCTCTTTAACTCTGAAACTCAACCGCATGGCCATATAACAGAGCTTCAAGGCAATGGTTTGGATTTCTTCATTGTTTTCCACTCATGGATATATGAAGTATCTTGAGCCTTAAACATTAAAGACATTTTATACATATGCAAGTTGTCTTTTTCATTATTGATGGCAGGTAAACTCAACCTTCAGGGCAGCAGGTTGGCACAGTGCTTATCACTGCTGCCTCACGGCGCCAAGGACCCGGGTTCGATCGCAGCCCCGGGTCACTGTCCACGTGGACTTTGCACATTCTCCCCATGTCTGCGTGGGTCTCCCCACCCCCCAACCCAAGGATGTGCAAGGTAGGTGGACTGGCTATGCTAAATTGCCCCTTAATTGGGAAAGAAAGAATTGGGTACTCTTAATTTTTTTTTTTAAACTCAACAGTTGTCGCAGGGTCACAGAAATCTGCCAGTATCTAAACACCACGGCCACTTTTTTAAACCAAGAGAACAAGGTTACCAAATGGCAATTCTATTTCTCTGAGCCTCCAATCAATGCACAAAAGTTGAACAAGAGATCCAATACTTCCACAAGGTAGAGGTTGGAAGCTACATTAACAGTGGTTGAGGCAGAGGATGCAAACTCATCAGGGTTAAATAATGTAAGGTGGAAGAAAACTCATCTGAAACATCAGCAGTTGGGACAAATGGTCTGTTTCTACTTTGTGAATACGATGACTTGTCATTTGTGCTGGAGAGAAGAGCAATTGTGTGCCAAATTGCAGCTTCTAATCAGCTGGACAAGTACACGTTGAACTAACTTAAGCTGGCGTTTGTACGTGGGGGCTCGTTTAGGGGACTGATATTTCTATCAGTTATCTGGTCATACTTACACAGATCGGCGGACAAGGCGAAATTAAATATTTTATTCTTCCATCCATGCTCCAAACTTATCTAAAACTTGTGAAATGTGCTCAGAACAACAATAAAAAAGACAATTTCCCTCTCGTTAAATCAAAGGATTGAAGGCTGACAGTAACTGCTCGTGTTGTTTTGGAAAGTATCTAGACAAGGCTATCTTCTGCATTACCCACTCTCTGGTTCCTGCTTCCAAGGTCTTTGCTTAACATTCAGAAATTACGGCTGTATGTCATAGAATCCCTACAGTTCAGAAGTGTTTAGCCCATTGATTCTGCACTGGCCCTTGCTCCGATAGAGCACCCTACCTAGGCCCAACTCCAGCCCCCATCCCCGTAACACCACCTAACCTTTTGGGCAATATTTGCACGGCCAATCCACCTAACCTGCACACCTTTGGGCTGTGGGAGGAAACCCACGCAGACACGGGGAGAAAAGGCAAACTCCACACAGACAGTGACCCAGGCTGGAATTGAACCCGGGTGCCTGGCACTGAGGCAGCAGTGCTAACCACTCTGCCACCCCAGGTTACAAATTATACTCGGAAACGTGGACTGTTGACAGGAGCACTTCAAATTGAAAATTGAAAAGTGCTTCAAATTGAAAAGGAGAAATACAGTTCTCTAAATGTTTTTTCAAAAAGGTTTTTTAAAAAGTGTTGAGATGGAACAATACACAATTTAAACACCAAGTATCTATTTCTTCTACAGTCATGTTAGTGGCTCTTAATCATCCTGGATGGAACCCCACACATTCATTTCTTGTAAAACTAATTACCTTCCTGGTTAATTTCGCAAAAAGATGGAGGAAGAGAAAAACATTAACAAGATATAAGCAAGATCCACCAAAAGATTTTCAGCACATTTTTGAATAAGCACAAGTGCACCACAAATACAATATCACAAAACGTGGTCACTGTTGGTACCTACGGGGTCAAATTTGAAACATAAGAACATAAGAACAAGGAGCAGGAGTAGGCCATCTGGCCCCTCAAGCCTGCTCCACCATTCAATGAGATCATGGCTGATCTTTTGTGGACTCAGCTCCACTTTCCGGCCCGAACACCATAACCCTTAATCCCTTTATTCTTCAAAAAATTATCTATCTTTATCTTGAAAATATTCAATGAAGGAGCCTCTACTGCTTCATTGGTCAACGAATTCCACAGATTCACAACCCTTTGGGTGAAGAAGATCCTCCTAAACTCAGTCCTAAATCAACTTCCCCTTATTTTGAGGCTATGCCCCCTAGTTCTGCTTTCACCCACCACTGGAAACAACCTGCCCGCATCTATTCTATCTATTCCCTTCATAATTTTATATGTTTCTATAAGATCCCCCCTCATCCTTCTAAATTCCAACGAGTACAGTCCCAGTCTACTTAACCTCTCCTCGTAATCCAACCCCTTCAGCTCTGGGATTAACCTAGTGAATCTCCTCTGCACACCCTCCAGTGCCAGTACGTCCTTTCTCAAGTAAGCAGACCAAAACTGAACACAATACTCCAGGTGTGGCCTCACTAACACCTTATACAATTGCAGCATAAACCCCCTAGTCTTAAACTCCATCCCTCTAGCAATGAAGGACAAAATTCCATTTGCCTTCTTAATCACCTGTTGCACCTGTAAACCAACTTTTTGCGACTCATGCACGAGGTCTCTCTGCACAGCAGCATGTTTTAATATTTTATCATTTAAATAATAATCCCTTTTGCTGTTATTCCTACCAAAATGGATAACCTCACATTTGTCAACATTGTATTCCATCTGCCAGAACCTAGCCCATTCACTTAGCCTAGCCAAATCCCTCTGCAGACTTCCAGTATCCTCTGCACTTTTTGCTTTACCACTTATCTTAGTGTCGTCTGCAAACTTGGACACATTGCCCTTGGTCCCCAACTCCAAATCATCTATGTAAATTGTGAACAGTTGTGGGCCCAACACTGATCCCTGAGGGACACCACTAGCTACTGATTGCCAACCAGAGAAACACCCATTAATCCCCACTCTTTGCTTTCTATTAATTAACCAATCCTCTATCCATGCGACTACTTTCCCCTTAATGCCATGCATCTTTATCTTATGCAGCAACCTTTTGTGTGGCACCTTTCAAAGGCTTTCTGGAAATCCAGATATACCACATCCATTGGCTGCCCGTTATCTACCGCACTGGTAATGTCCTCAAAAAATTCCACTAAATTAGTTAGGCACGACCTGCCCTTTATGAACCCATGCGTCTGCCCAATGGGACAATTTCCATCCAGATGCCTCGCTATTTCTTCCTTGATGATAGATTCCAGCTCTTCCCTACTACCGAAGTTAAGCTCACTGGCCTATAATTACCCGCTTTCTGCCTACTTCCTTTTTTAAACAGTGGTGTCACGTTTGCGAATTTCAAATCCGACAGGACCACCCCAGAGTCTAGTGAATTTTGGTAAATTATCACTAGTGCATTTGCAATTTCCCTAGCCATCTCTTTTAGCACTCTGGGATGCATTCCATCAGGGCCAGGAGACTTGTCTACCTTTAGTCCCATTAGCTTGCCCATCACTACTTCCTTGGTGATAACAATCCTCTCAAGGTCCTCACCTGTCATAGCTTCATTTTCATCAGTCACTGGCATGTTATTTGTGTCTTCCACTGTGAAGACTGACCCCAAAAACCTGTTCAGTTCCTCAGCCATTTCCTCATCTCCCATTATTAAATCTCCCTTCTCATCCTCTAAAGGACCAATATTTACCTTAGCCACTCTTTTTTGTTTTATAGATTTGTAGAAACTTTTACTATCTGTTTTTATATTCTGAGCAAGTTTACTCTCATAATCTATCTTACTCTTCTTCATAGCTTTTTTAGTAGCCCCCTAAAGATTTCCCAGTCCTCTAGTCTCCCACCAATCTTTGCTACTTTGTATGCTTTTTTCCTTCAATTTGATACTCTCCCTTATTTCCTTAGATATCCACGGTCGATTTTCTCTCTTTCTACCGTCCTTCCTTTTTGTTGGTATAAACCTTTGCTGAGCACTGTGAAAAATCGCTTGGAAGGTTCTCCACTGTTCCTCAACTGTTTCACCATAAAGTCTTTGATCCCAGTCTACCTTAGCTAGTTTTTCTCTCATCCCATTGTAATCTCCTTTGTTTAAGCACAAAACACTAGTGCTTGATTTTACCTTCTCACCCTCCATCTGTATTTTAAATTTCACCATATTGTGATCGCTCCTTCCGAGAGGATCCCTAACTATGAGATCCGGAATCAATCCTGTCTCATTACACAGGACCAGATCTAGGACCGCTTGTTCCCTCGTAGGTTCCATTACATACTGTTCTAGGAAACTATCGCGGATACATTCTATAAACTCCTCCTCAAGGCTGCCTTGGCCGACCTGGTTAAACCAATCGACATGTAGATTAAAATCCCCCATAACTCACTTCCGGGTGCGGCTATGCAGAGCTAGGTCGCATATTCGGCAGCTCCTGCTTGGAACGGACTTTTGGGCTCTTTTACAGGGCCCCCACGGCATTTGTTTGACATTTCCCGGTGTGGGAAGAAGGCGGCAATATTCCCCCGACAGTGTCCCCCAGGAAGGGTATGTCTCTTGGTTGCCAGACACACGCAGAAACAGTGAAAGATTTGGCTGCAACTACAGGATAAACAGGGCCTCTTCCAGCATGCAGGCGGGGGAAGGGCAAGCTTAAAGCTGCAAGCTGACCTGAGGGCCTGTATCAAAGGTGAATTCTAGCAGCAGAGGGAACAACTGTGAAAAGACCTCATCAAGGCCACTGAAGGGACTTCCGGTTGCGGTGATGCCTAGCTAGCCGCACGCTTCGGCGGCTCCAGCTCCGACGGACCTTCGGGCTCTTTTAAGAGCCTCAACGGGGAATTTTTCGACGACGCAACCCGGTGTGGGGCGTGTGAGAAGGGAGTCCCCCCCCAAACGAAGGAGGAAAAAACCGGCGGCGGCGGCTGCAGCGCGAGGAATCGTCGACCAAAGGGTCAGAAAGAGAGAAGTACAAGATGGCGGCGGAGAAAGCGCAGGCGACATGGGGGCCTGAGCATGAAATTGTGAGACGGTGCGTGGAGCTGCTGAAGAGGGAGGTGCTGACCCCGTTGCTACAGGCAATTGAGGGGCTCAAGGAGACATTAAAGACCCAGGAGACAGAGCTCCGTGTGGTGGAGCAGAAGGTGACAGATATTGAGGACGAGATCCTGGGCCTGGCGGTTAAGACACAGACGCACGAGGCACTTCATAAAAAGTGTACTGAAAGGATCGAAGCCCTAGAAAATGGAGCGCGAAGGAAGAACCTTCGGATACTGGGTCTCCCTGAGGGTGTGGAAGGAGTGGACTGTGGAGCGTACGCAAGTACGATGCTGAGCTCACTGATGGGTGCTGAGGCCCCTACGGGCCCCTTGGAGGTGGAGTGGGCAAATCGGATTCCGGCGAGAAGACCAAAAGCGGGAGAACCACCCAGGGCGATAATCGTGCGATTTTACCGCCTTAAGGATAGAGAAGAGGTCCTGAGATGGGCTAAAAAGGTGCGGAGTAGCAGATGGGAGAATGCAGTGGTACGGGTATACCAGGATTGGAGTGCGGAGGTGGCGAGAAGGAGGGCGAGCTTCAACCGAGCCAAAGAGGTGTTGCATAAAAGGAAGGTGAAGTTCGGGATGCTGCAGCCGGCAAGACTATGGGTCACGTATCAGGAGAGACACCATTATTTCGAGACGGCGGAGGAAGCATGGACCTTCATCAAAGAAGAGAAATTGGATCGGAACTGAGGGACTGATGCTGCAGGAAATGTTATTGTTAATGTTACGGTGGAAGTTAATTGAGAAGTAAACAGGGAAGGGGGGAGACATTGGGGAAATGTGGGCGCCGGTGAGGGGGGAAAGACGGGACATAGTTGGAGAATGGGGAAGGGGAGGGGGAGGGGAAAGGGAGCTGCGCCATAAGAGGCGGGTCAGGTAAAGGGATGTTCCCGCACCAGAAAGAATAAGGCGGGAAGACAGGCGCAAGGCGGATGGGAGTTCCCCACATGGGGGGGGTCGAGGAGTGAGCAGGAGTAGCCGGGGTCAGTTGAAGTCAGCTGACTTACGGAAGTAATATGGGGGGAGCAATCAAGCTAGAAAGAGATCTAGCGGGGAGGGGAGGAGGGAGGGAGAAGGGGGGGGGGGACAACTGGGTTGCTGCTGCGGAAATCCAAAAGGAAATGGCTAAAGAGTGGGTGGGCGGGGATGGTGTGCGACGCTGGGGGAGCGAGCGGGAGCGTGGAGGCGGGATATGGGACTGGCCTAGAGAAGGTAATGGCTAGTCGACACGGGAGGGGGGCAGGTAGCCCCCTAGTGAGGCTGATCACGTGGAACGTGAGAGGCCTGAACGGACCGATAAAAAGGGCCCGAGTGCTCGCGCATTTGAAAGGACTAAGGGCAGACGTGGTTATGCTCCAAGAGACGCACCTAAAGGTGGCGGACCAAGTTAGGCTAAGGAAAGGATGGGTGGGACAGGTGTTCCACTCAGGACTGGACGCAAAGAATAGAGGGGTGGCCATTTTGGTGGGGAAACAGGTCGCATTTGAAGCAAAGAACATCGTAGCAGATAGCGGAGGTAGATATGTAATGGTGAGTGGCAGGCTGGAGGGAATGGAGGTCGTGTTGGTTAACGTGTATGCCCCAAACTGGGACGATGCGGGATTTATGAGACGGATGCTGGGGCGTATACCGGACCTGGAGGTAGGAAACTTGATTTTAGGAGGGGACTTTAATACGGTGCTGGACCCGGGGCTAGATAGATCCAGCTCAAGGACCGGAAGAAGGCCGGCAGCGGCCAAGGTACTTAAGGGGTTTATGGACCAAATGGGGGGAGTGGATCCATGGCGATTTCTTAGACCTAGGGCTAGGGAGTATTCCTTCTTCTCCCATGTCCATAAAGTGTACTCCCGGATAGATTTTTTTGTTTTGGGAAGGTCGTTGATCTCTAGGGTGGAAGAAGCTGAGTACTCAGCCATAGCGGTTTCGGATCATGCCCCACATTGGGTGGACCTGGAATTAGGAGAGGAAAGGGAGCAGAGAACACTCTGGCGATTAGATGTGGGACTGATGGCGGATGAGGGAGTGTGTGCAAGAGTGCGGGGGTGTATTGAGAGATACCTGGAGGTCAATGACGACGGCGAGGTCCCTGTGGGAGTGGTATGGGAAGCACTAAAAGCGGTGGTCAGAGGAGAGCTGATCTCCATTGGGGCCCACAAAAGGAAAACAGAGGCCAAGGAAAGGGAAAGATTACTGGGGGAGATTTTAAGGGTGGATAGGGAATTTGCAGAGACCCCGGAGGAGGAATTGTACAGGGAGAGGAGACGACTCCAGACGGAATTTGACCTTCTGACCACCAGAAAGGCGGAGGTACTGTGGAGGAAGGCACAGGGGAGGAGGTATGAATATGGGGAAAAGGCGAGTCGCCTGTTGGCTCATCAATTGCGAAAGAGGGCAGCAGCGAGGGAAATAGGAGGAATTAGAGACGAAAGGGGAGACACGGTGCGAAGGGCAGGAAAGATAAATGAGGTGTTCAAGACCTTCTATGAGGAACTGTATAGGTCTCAACCCCCAGAGGGAGAGGAGGGGATGCGGCAGTTCCTGGACCAATTGAGGTTCCCGAAAGTGGAGGAGCGGGGGGTGGTAGGCCTGGGGGCACCGATTGGGGTGGACGAGGTTATTAAGGGACTGGGAAGCATGCAAGCAGGGAAGGCCCCAGGACCAGACGGGTTCCCGGTGGAGTATTACAGAAAATATGTGGACTTGTTGGCCCCGTTGATGGTGAGGACGTTCAATGAGGCCAGGAAAGGGGGGACTCTACCCCCGACGATGTCGGAGGCGACGATATCGTTAATTTTGAAGAGGGATAAAGATCCGTTGCAGTGCGGGTCCTATAGACCCATTTCATTGTTGAACGTGGACGCCAAATTGTTGGCAAAGGTACTGGCATCGAGGATAGAGGACTGTGTCCCGGGGGTGGTGCACGAAGACCAGACAGGGTTCGTAAAAGGGAGACAACTGAATGTTAACGTGCGACGACTATTAGGGGTGATAATGATGCCCCCAGTGGAGGGGGAGGCAGAAATAGTGGCGGCAATGGACGCAGAGAAGGCATTTGATAGGGTGGAGTGGGAGTATTTATGGGAAGTGTTAAGGAGGTTTGGGTTTGGGAACGGGTTTATTAGCTGGGTTAGACTTCTTTATGGGGCTCCAACGGCAAGCGTAGTTACAGGTCGACATAGATCGGAGTATTTCCGACTATATAGGGGAACAAGACAGGGGTGCCCGCTGTCTCCATTGTTGTTCGCGTTGGCAATTGAACCTCTGGCCATGGCGTTGAGAGACTCCAGGAAATGGAGAGGGGTGATTAGAGGGGGAGAAGAACACCGAGTCTCGTTATATGCGGATGACCTATTGTTATACGTGTCGGACCCAGCGGGGGGAATGATAGAGGTTATGCGAATTTTGAGGGGGTTCGGGGATTTCTCGGGGTATAGGCTAAACATGGGGAAGAGTGAATTATTTGTGATACATCCAGGGGACCAGAGTAGAGAGATAGAAGGCTTGCCTCTAAGGAAAGTGGAAAGAAACTTCCGATACCTGGGGATTCAGATCGCTAGGAGCTGGGGAACCTTGCACAGACTTAATCTGACACGGTTGGTAGAACAAATGGAGGAGGACTTCAAGAGGTGGGACATGCAGCCTCTATCGCTGGCGGGCAGGGTGCAAGCAATTAAGATGATGGTCCTCCCGAGGTTCTTATTTGTATTTCAATGTCTCCCTATACTAATCACTAAGACCTTTTTTAATAAAATAGACAGGAGCATCACGAGCTTCGTGTGGGCAGGGAAAGTTCCGAGAGTAAGGAGGGGGTTCCTTCAGCGTAGTAGGGACAGAGGAGGATTGGCACTACCGAACTTGGGCGATTACTATTGGGCCGCCAATGTGGCAATGATACGTAAATGGATGATGGAGGGTGAGGGAGCGGCGTGGGAAAGACTGGAGAGAAAGTCCTGTAAAGGGACGAGTTTAGAGGCGCTGGTGACGGCGCCGCTACCGATCTCACCTAAAAAGTTTACCACGAACCCGGTGGTGGCGGCAACATTGAATATCTGGGGACAGTGGAGGCGACAGAGAGGGGTGCGGGGAGCCCTGGTGGGGTCCCCAATCAGGAACAACCATAGGTTCGCCCCAGGAAGAATGGATGGAGGATTTCAGAGCTGGTTCCAGTTGGGAATTAGGAGGGTGGGAGATTTATTTATAGATGGGACTTTTGCGAGCTTGGGAGCATTGGAGGAAAAGTATAAGTTGCCCCGGGGAAATTTCTTGAGATATATGCAGGTGAGGGCATTTACTAGACAACAGGTGAGGGAATTTCCATTGCTCCCGACACAGGGGATACAGGACAGGGTGCTTTCAGGGGTGTGGGTCGGAGAGGGCAAGGTGTCAGAGATTTACCGAGAGATGAGGGAAGAGGGGGAGGAGTCGGTGGGCGAACTAAAAGGAAAGTGGGAAGAAGAACTAGGGGAGGAGATAGAGGAGGGTATGTGGGCTGATGCCCTAAGCAGGGTAAATTCCTCTTCCTCATGCGCCAGGCTTAGCCTGATTCAATTTAAGGTGCTACATAGAGCACACATAACGGGAGCAAGATTGAGCAGGTTCTTTGGAGTGGAGGACAAATGTGGGAGGTGTGGCGGGAGCCCGGCAAACCACGCACATATGTTTTGGGCATGCCCGGCACTGGAAGGGTATTGGAAGGGAGTGACGGGAGTGATTTCGCGGGTGGTGAGGGCCCGGGTCAAACCAGGCTGGGGGTTAGCTCTATTTGGAGTTGCGGAAGAGTCGGGAGTGCAGGAGGCGAAAGAGGCCGACGTTGTGGCCTTTGCGTCCCTAGTAGCCCGGCGCAGGATCCTACTCATGTGGAAGGAGGCGAAACCCCCCGGACTGGAGGCCTGGGTAAATGATATGGCGGGGTTCATTAAACTGGAGCAGATAAAGTTTGCCCTGAGAGGATCGGCTCAAGGGTTCACCAGGCGGTGGCAGCCATTTCTCGACTACCTAGGGGAACGTTAGAGGGAAGACAGATGACCAGCAGCAGCAACCCAGGGGGAGGGGGGGGGGGGGAGGGGGGGTTTAGTTTAGGTCAAAGATAAAGGGGTTTTTGTTACTTGTGTATTGTTTAAAATTTCTGTATTGTTATTGTTGCGTTTGCTTTGTAAGAGGGGAAAAATTGTTGTTTGGGAAAAAATTTTCAATAAAACATTTATAAAAAAAAAAAAAAAAAAAAAAAAAAAAAAAAAAATCCCCCATAACTGCTGTACCATTTCTACATGCATCAGTTATTTCTTTGTTTATTGCCTGCCCCACCATAATGTTATTATTTGGTGGCCTATAGACTACTCCTATCCGTGACTTTTTCGCCTTACTATTCCTGTGGTGGCTAGCACTGCTGCATCACGGCGCCAAGGTCCCGGGTTCAATCCCGGCCCTGGGTCACTGTCCGTTGGAATTTGCACTGGGTCTCATCCTCACGACCGAAAAGGATGTGGTTAGATGGATTGGCCACGTTAAATTTCCCCTTAATTGGAAAGAAAATAATTGTATTCTCTAAATTTATTTTCTTTTTAAATTTGAAACATGCAACAATTCTTGCTGCAGGCATGATCCATTATTGCACCTATCTGTGGCTATGTGTAAGCTATCCATCCACCTGTAATTCTCACTTGGTGCACATACTATTTCACGGTTTGATAAATTGAGTAAACCAAGAGAAACTCTTTTTGGTGGCAGAAAGGTCAGTAACCAGAGGACACAGATTTAAGGTGATTGGCAAAGGAACCAGAGGTGACACGAGAAAACGTGCTTTTTTCACGTTTTTCAGCAAGTTGTTGTGATCGGGAAAGTGCTGCCTGAAAGAGCAATGGACGTCAATTCAATAGTAACATTCAAAAGAGAATCAGATAAATAATGAACGGGAAAAAAAATTATGGCGAAAAAGCAACAAACCAAAGAGTGAGCACAAGACATAATGGGTTGAATGTCCTCCTACAGTGCTGTAATATCCTATGAAATGAAAATGAAACTCGCTTATTGCCACAAGTCGGCTTCAATGAAGTTACTGTGAAAAGCCCCTAGTCGCCACATTCCGGCGCCTGCTCGGGGAGGCTGTTACGGGAATTGAACCGTGCTGCTGGCCTGCCTTGGTCTGCTTTCAAAGCCAGCGATTTAGCCCTGTGCTAAACAGCCCCTAATGGTGTTATTAAGGGTGGGCATACTGGTGATTAACGTTGGCTAACTGTAGGAGTAAATCATTTCCTATTATGTAACGCAGTGCATAGTCGCTGAGAAAGGCTCAGAAGAAGCAAAAGTAAAATAGATTTTTAAAAGAGCGTTGGGTCGGAGAGGGAAGTTGGGAGAATAACGGTAAGGAAGGGATTGAGCACCAGAGAGGTGTTGGAAGAGTTTTCACAGATTTTAAGTCTTGGGACACTGTTGAGCTTCTTAGGATTGAGAAAGAGAAGCATTTGGCATGGCTTTTCCAATCATTCTACTGGTTACAGCAGTACAAAGAGCAAAACTACACAAACCACGAAGGCACTAACTTCCATCGGAATGGCCCAGTTAGCCAATATCAGCCTAAAAGGTTTAGAGCAGCTACAATTTGCCGTAGCTACCCTGGATGAGTAAAGGGAATGTTAGTCAGGGATTCCATTCCTTATTACTATCCAGGGACACTTGCTGGAAGTGTGCAGCTGTGCGTGTTAGTCAATGACAGGATCAGACTTGGCCGTGGTAATATCCAGTCTTCTCCCTCCCCAATCTATTCCACTGCCCCACATTCTAAAGACCACTTCAGCAGGTGACCGCAAGATTCATCATCATGCACTAACAAATAGCATTCCAGGGAGTCACCAGCCCTAGGGAGGGATGGGATAGTAAGAAAATGGGTAGGGGAACAACATTTGGCACAAAAATTGAAATTGAGCTTTTTGGAAGCAGTTTTAGCAATGAAGGAAATGTGGGAATTCCATTTGTGTTCAATGTCTCCACTGAGGCCAAGAATGTCGACAAATGAAATGAAGGGCATCAGTCAAGCATCAATTACAGAGTTCTAGTAATGAGCATCGTGGCAGACAGCATGTGCTGAGAATCAAACTCTTTGATTTGACAACAGCAACACTTGAATTTATTCCTTGCTGATAAGGGAAGTGGAACAGGTTATTTAACTTGGCTTTAGAAAGAAAGGCTAACCATTTACACTGTGCCATAGCACTCTCAAATAAAATCTGAGTGCTCCAGATACAATGAACTACTTTGAAGTGAAGGGACTGTTGTCATCTAGGCAAATACATCACAAACAGGTCCCTGAAACAACATGATAAACGTCTTGATAATCTGGTTTTTGAGAAATATTAGCCAGGATATAGATTTCCCTGCTCTTCTCTGAAATACCGCTGTGCAATCTGTCACTCCCCCTCTGATGGGGCAGCACTCCCTCAACACTGCACTGGGAGTGCCAGCCTGGAAAGTACACTGAAGTTTGGAGTGGGACTTGGGGGGCCTACAACTCGGTTATGAACCACTGAAACATTTGACATCTGCATCGTTCAAACAAGTCATTGCTCAGGGCGGCACGGTGGCGCAGTGGGTTAGCACTGCTGTCTCCGGCGCTGAGGACCCGGGTTCGATCCTGGCTCCGGGTCACTGTCCGTGTGGAGTTTGCACATTCTCCCAGTTTCTGCTTGGGTTTCACCCTCAAAACCCAAAGATGTGCAGGGTGGGTGGATTGGCCATGCTAAATTGCCCCTGAATTGAAAAAAATAATTGGGTACTCTAAATTTATTTTTAAAAGTTTTATAATACTTCCTCCTGTATATAAATGTAAACTCCAGCACATTAATTTGAACTGTACAGTTCAATCACACAGCCAGTGACGAACTTCTATTTAACCGATTGACCGGAGCAGTTCACCAATCTAGAACCTCATTTCCTGGCACTGCATTAAACAGATCAATTCCTAAGATACGTACACAGCAACTTGCATATTCCTGCAATTGCCCAATAAAATTCCTAATCACATATCCAAAAAACCTACACTTGCCATTCGCTTGCATTTAGGAGCCACTTCAAAGCAGGTTTTAAACAGTACTTAACAAACAGAATTGCTGGATCAATTGTTCCAACATGCTAAAGGTATGTTTGTAATGTACATGTAATAAACGCTTATGGGTAGAATTTTACATTCCCTGCCAATGGGTTTGTAGACAAGAGAGTCACCGCAACATTCTTCGGATGGCACTCCCATTCGACTCCCCCACTCTCCGACCTCCACAAATTTTACAGTGAGGCGGACAAGACCTAGACGAGCCTGCCTACCCTTGCCCCAGCTGAGGCCCTAAGTGGCCAATTAATGAGAGTTTCCCACCAGCCTTATTTTCAGGCTGGCAGGAAGAGCAGCCCCACCCCCCCCTCTCCACCAACACCGCTCCTCCCACACACCCCCAACCTCACTTCCCCTGCTAGTCCCAAGACCCCCAAACTGACCTGTTCCAGGTCTCCCGAGTCTTGCGCTCAGCAGCTCAGAGGTGTAACTTCCTCCTGACTGTGGGGCAGAAGTCCCACTTCCCGTCAATTAACACTCACCGCAGCATTCATGGCTGTGGGACAACCGTTATCATCTCCTCGGATGGCAGGAAGAGAGGTCCCACCATCCTAAAAATCCTGGCCTCCAACTTATGTCAGTTTCAAATTCCTAGGGGTGCACATCATCAAAAATCTGTCCAGGTCCACCCACGTCAACGCTACCACCAAGAAAGCACAACAGCGCCTATACTTACTCAGGAAACTAAGGAAATTCGGCATGTCCACATTGACTCTTACCAACTTTTACAGATGCACCATAGAAAGCATCCTATCGGGCTGCATCACAGCCTGGTATGGCAACTGCTCGGCCCAGGACCGCAAGAAACTTCAGAGTCGTGAACACCGCCCAGTCCATCACACGAACCTGCCTCCCATCCATTGACTCCATCTACACCTCCCGCTGCCTGGGGAAAGCAGGCAGCATAATCAAAGATCCCTCCCACCCGGCTTACTCACTCTTCCAACTTCTTCCATCGGGCAGGAGATACAGAAGTCTGAAAACACGCACGAACAGACTCAAAACAGCTTCTTCCCCACTGTCACCAGACTCCTAAATGACCCTCTTATGGACTGATTTCATTAACACTACACCCTGTATGCTTCATCCGATGCCAGTGCTTATGTAGTTACATTGTATATGTTGTGTTGCCCTATTATGTATTTTCTTTTATTCCCTTTTCTTCTCATGTACTTAATGATCTGTTGAGCTGCTCGCAGAAAAATACTTTTTACTGTACCTCGGTACACGTGACAATAAACAAATCCAATCCAATCCAATCTAATATGGATTACAGTGGTTTTATTAATGTCAAACACACGGCACAATGCTGACCAATAAAAGTAAAAGAATTGAAACATGTTACAGCTAAAACAGCTTAAAGTACTGCGATGGCAGAGAGCTGGTGGATTGACAACTACAATACGAGACTGTAGGATTCAGCCTAGCGAGCTGAGTTTTAATCAGACTCGTCTGACATCTTTGTACGAGGACGACACAGCGAATGGGGAGCAGTGACTTTATTGGGCTTTTGTGGTATCATCTGAGAAAACAAGAGTGCAGAAGGAAGGCATCCTCCCCTGCAATAGGGGTGGTGTCACCAGAATGTGGACCATGCTGTTACGGATCGATCCACCGCCCCTTCACCTCCAGACAGAAAAGTTCAGTGTGACCTTTGAGGATGAAACTTGGGAGGAAGAGAACGGGGGAAAACACAAATTTCAAAAGAAGAATTTAAAACAAAGAATCAAATCAATCACATATTTAGTTCCATATCCATCAACCTCGCGTAAAGGCCTCGTCACAGATGTAGGTCGTCGCTTTTCACAGAAGTCACTAGCTTTTTCTGCTCTCTGATTTTATAGCTGCTCCTTCTGAATCCTGTAAACATCCACTCGCTGTGCTACCCCTGCAGTTGGACTGTCACATTTCAGTGAAGTTTATGTTGCTGCCTGCAAGTCAATGGGCAAGAAACATAGAAACTAGGAGTAGATAATTTGTCCCCTAGAACCTGCTCCGCCATTCAACATGATTATGGCTGATCCTCTATCTCAATGCCATACTCCAGCCCTCTCCCCAAACCCCTTGATGCCCTGGTGTCTAGAAATCTGTACATTTCCTTCTTAAATATGTTGTGACTTAGCCTCCACAGCCTTCAGTGGTAGTGAATTGCACAGGTTTATCACACCGTGCAGAAATTTCCCCCAATCTCAATCTTAAATGGCCTGATATCTACCCTGAAATTTTGAAAGCTTGTTCTAGACCCCTCCACCCTGCCAGGGAGAACATCACCCCTGCATCCAGTCTATCCAGCACTGTCAGAATGAGATCCCCTCTCATTTTTCTAAGCTCCAGTGAATACAGGCCTAGTGGACCCAGTCTCTCCTCCTCAAACAAAGGTGAAAAGCACAAGAAAAATTGTTAAATGAACTTGCATTTATATAGCAGCTTTCATGGCTTGTTGTGCCCCATAGTCCTTTACAGTCAATGATTAATTTTTGAAGTCACTGTTTGAACATATGTTCTATGTCCTATATAGGAATTGCAACAACTAACTTGCTCGCGGCCAGTTCCCACATCAATGAGATATTGATCAGTTAAGCTGCTTAAAGTGATGTTGATTGAGGGATAAACATTGGCAGAGGGGAGAACTCACATGCTCTTCTTCAAAATAGTGCCATGGGATCAGTAGGCACACCGGAGAAGGGGGGGCTCTGATTTAACATTTCATTCCAAAGTGGCACTCCGACAATATATAGTACTCCCTCAGTACTGCAATGGAGCTTTCGACCTAGATTTTGTGCTTGCGTCACTACTGCAGAACGTGAATCCACAACCTCCTGACCTGGAAAGTATGACCGACTGAACCAAACTGACAGATACCTTCAGAAGACGGCGCACATTAAATATTCCTCAGAGGTCCCCTGCAACATGAATGCTACCTTTAAAGCACAAAGAAATTTAACGAAACAGGAAGGCCTGGTGGCAGAGTTCCACGGAATACCAACAGGGTGAAAGAACTGAAGACCCATTTCCACCATGCAATCCTCGACATTAGTCACTGTAGAAATCTGCCGAGGGAGATGTTAGGCAGCTTCCCCAGGGAAGAAAACGTAAACCAGAGTCATACTGAATCACTCAACGTACTTTATACTGGTTGACGTGCACCAGCAACGGCTGCTGCCAGGAGCATGTTGCCCAGTCCCCACCACTGCTACTACTGGTGAGTGGTTTAGAAAACATCCAGAAGCAGGAGTGTGGACTGCTCGAATCAGCGCCATTTTATTCAAGTCAGATTAAACCCTGTACATCAACAAACTGCCGCCAAAGAACAGCTAAGCAGTTTAAATCCTGGAATTCCCTCTCGGATAGCACTGTGGGTGTACCTCCACCTCAGGGGCTGCAGCGGTTCAAGAAGGCAGCCCACCATCACCTTGTGAAGGCCAACGAGGGATGGACAATAAATGCCGACTTAGCCAGCAATGTCCACATCCCATAAAATTAACTTTTTTAAAATGCATTAGCAAACTTACACACGCCTGAGCACCCACCACAGACGGGTTCATTCTGCCACCTGCAGTGACGATCTCCACATCATCGAACACCCAGTTTCCCACAGTTATCCAACAGCACCTTTGACCATGCTTGTCAAATCCAGTGGCTACAAAGCCATAGTTCGATGTCCCTGTGCTTGTTCAATATAGGGCAACTACAAAATATTGTAGGTGTATAGAGTTCAACGTTAAGGGAGATGGTTTGAAACCTATCTCTGTATTTTCCTGCAAACCACAGATCTCTACACTCTGGCCTCTTGTGAATCCCTGACTTGAATCGCTCCACCACTGGTGGTTGTGCCTTCAGCTGGCCTGGTCATGAGCCCTGGAATTTATTCCCTCGTCTCTCCCGACTCTCAAGCTGCTCCTCAAAACCTGCCTCTTTGATTAAACTTTTGGTCACCTGTCCCAACATCTAATGTAACTCGATGTCAAAATTGCCTGATAACACACTTGCAATGCACCTTGGGATATTTTACTACATTAAAAGAGCAATATAAAATGCAAGTTGCTTTTATTGAAAGGCTGGCCATCATTGCTTGGGCAGATGGCAGCACCTTGCCCACTATTTTGGGGGACCAGGTTTTCACATTTTTTTCTTAAATTGTATAACTTTAGAGTACCCAATTTGTTTCCCCCCCCCCTAATTAAGGGGCAATTTAGCATGGCCAATCCACCTACTCTGCACATCTTTGGGTTGTGGGGTGAGATCATTGCAGACCTGGGGAGAATGTGCAAACTCCACAGGGGCAGTGACCCAGAGCTGGGAACCCACATAACGGTGTGTTACAGAGAAGGAAAAATAAATAGCTGCATTTATACAGCACCTTTTCATGACCTCAGAATGTCTCAAAGCACTTTACAAGTGAAGTACATTTGAAATGTGGTCACTGCTGCAATGGACTTCAAACTCACCCAAACGGGAATGAGATCATGACCAGATTGTTTATTTTTAGTGATGCTGCTTGACAGACAAATACTGGTCAGGACATTAAAGAGAAATCCCCAGCTCTTCTTCAAAATATTGTCATGGGATCCTCTATGTCTACATGAGGGGCAGACACTCTACCCAACTGAAAGACGTCGGGTGACTGCTCAAATCTCTGGAGTGAATGCACAACCTTCTGACCAGGGTCCAAGAGACACAAAAACAGTGTCAAAATCTACTCTCGGACCAATATTCTGTAAAGCATACTCGAGTGATATGCACCTGGGTTTCAAAGCAACTTTGTGCCAGAAAATCATCAGCATTATATATTTTTTTAATGTTTTACAACTTAGTTTTTCCAACAAGGGTTGACAAGTCCCCAAAGATAGTAAATTTCAGTGTTTCTCTTCACATGGTACTGCTTCTGCTGCTGCCTGCTCAGAAAACACTAATTGTAACCACAAAACCATTTTCCTTTAGACAACTGACACTTTGCGAAACTGGGACCGAGGTCCTGGAGGTTGTGGCAAATCTTAAAAGGAGTGGGAATTTCCAGACCAACCCTTTTCCCCATAAAGATAAATATTTGAATACTACTCTTTCACAACTAAGACAACAGATTTAATTTTTTTAAATAAATCTAGAGTATCCAATTATTATTTTTTTCAATTAAGGGGCAATTTAGCGTGACCAAGGGGGCGGCACGTTGGCGCAGTGGTTAGCACTGCTGCCTCACGGCGCCGAGGTCCCAGGTTCGTATCCCGGCTCTGGGTCACTGTCCGTGTGGAGTTTACACATTCTCCCCGTGTTTGCGTGGGTTTCGCCCCCACAACCCAAAGATGTGCAGGGTAGGTGGATTGGCCATGCTAAATTGCCCCTTAATTGGAAAAAATGAATTGGGTACTATAAATTTATATAGTTTTTAAATTTAGCGTGACCAATCCATCTAACCTGCACATCTTTTTTGGGTTGTGGGGGTGAAACCCACACAGACACGGGGAGAATGTGCAAACTCCACACGGACAATGACCCAGGGCCAGATCCACAGCGCCGCAGTCCCAGTGCTAACCACTGCGCCACCTTGCTGCCCTTGACAACAGATTTAATTGATAAATGCTGCAGACCAAACTAATTTGCTCAGTGGACTGTCACCTGCAAGTAAAAATTTGGAGTCTCCGAATTAGATGAAAAGTATTTGCTGCCTCGGTGAAAAGTATTTTTTGCCTCGTTGCAAATGTGTTTTGTCTTGATATTTATTCAGTGGGAGGTCAACTATCTATCTCTACATCATGTCAGATTCCCAGCATTCCCACCTTATCAAACCGAAAATCCATCAACCTCTCCGCGACAAATATAGATTCTGATCAGGGTAGGCATCAGCAAGATTCCTTCCGTCTCTGCTGAGAGGCAAACTGTATTTACTCTCAGGCATGCGCAAGGCAGTCAAATGTCTCAAGTGGATGAGTAACGTTCACCTGATACCTGGACAGGTATGCTATTTCCAAGAGTCAGGGACTGCAGTGGTTCAAGAAGGCAGCTCACCACTACTTTCTCAAGGGCAACCAGGGCTGGGCAATATATGTTGGCCCAATATATGCTGGCCCAGCCAGTGATGCCCTAAATCGATTTTGAATAAGTCTGGGAAGGGTCAGCTGGCCTTGGCTTTATTGGTTAAGGTCGGCACGGCGGTGCAGTGGTTAGCACTGCTGCCTCACGGTGCCAAGGACCAGGGTTCGATCCCGGCTCCGGGTCACTGTCAGTGTGTTGTTTGCATAGTCTTCCCGTGTCTGCGTGGGTCTCGCCTGCACAACCTGAAAAAATGCAGTTAGGTGGAATGGCCATGCTAAATTGCCCCTTAATTAGGAAAAAATAATTGGGTACTCTAAATTTTTATTTGTTTTTAAAAGACTTTATTGGTTAGAAGAATAAGCAATACTGGATAAATTTATAGATTCTGAAGTCTTGCAATTAACTCTTCACCCACACAAAGCTACAACAACTTGCACTTATATCAAACTTTTAACCTGGAAATACCCCAAGGCACTCCAGAGAGGTGTCATTTTTATTTCAAAAATGGATACTTTGTAAAAAGAAAACACTGAAGAGACTAAACCGGTCATTTTCTGCTAGTTTTCCTGACCTCAAGGTGAAACCAAGAATACAATCTACAGTCAATATGTCCAAAATTAATAAACCTGCACCATACCTCAGGATGAGCCACTTGCAAGCTCTTCAAGGTTTAAGCCAGGTTACATACAAATCCAACTTTAGCACTGTTCATGGCATGATATTCCTGACCGTATAAGAACTATGCATCATCTGAATTATAACAAAGAACGGATGTAGCTGCCCCAAGCTACATCTTCAGGTACTGTTCTATAAAAGGAAACAATGGAAGACAGGAGACTAACTGTCAGACTCAAATCAGCCAGTTAGTCAAAACCAAAATCTTTAGAATTCCCGTTGGTGAATCTTTGGAATTTGTGCCTCAGAGGGCTGTGGAGGCTTAGTCATTGAGCATGTTCAAGACTGAGATGAATAGATTTCTACATCAAGGGGTATGGGGATAGTGCAGAAAATTGCGTTGTAAGTTGATGATCAGTCATGGTCCCACTGAATGGGAGAGTGGGCTCGATGGCCTACTCCTGCTCCTATTTCTTAAGAAAAACGTCACAAATAATTTGCGTGTTGGGTTTAAGAAGTACTAACTTTTAGATGGGGCATCTACCCGACCAGGCGCCGGGCTGTGGCGACTAGGGGCTTTTCACAGTAACTTCATTGCAGTGTTAATGTAAGCCTACTTGTGACACTAATAAAGATTATAATATTACTAGAAGAAAAAGTAAATCTATATAATTATTACTAATAAACCATCTTCTGCACGGTGGCGCAGTGGTTAGCACTGCTGCCTCACACCGCCGAGGACCCAGGTTCGATCCCTGCCTCGGGTCACTGTCCATGTAGAGTTTGCCCGTTTATGCATGGGTCTCACCCCACAACCCAAAGATGTGCAGGGTGGGTGAATTGGCCACGCTAAACTGGCCCTTCACTGGGGGAACAGAAAAATTTGGTACTCTTAAATTTATAAAGAAAATTTTTAAAAGTGAAATAAACCATCTTCGCCTTCCCTATGATGTACCTTTAGAAGTGTTACATAAAAAACATGCTTTTTTAAAAAATTAATCAAGGATCTCAGTCCACCCTGTCAATTGTTCCACTGTTTTAGCGATTATATTGGTCATGTGAATTTGCAATACAGAAACAAAATATTACAGCACATTTCAATTGTACTATGAATGCTGCAACCCTAATTATAAAGCTTCGGGGTAGGTTGATAGGTTAAAGCAATGCAAAAAAAAAAAAAAAATCACCAGGGATTAATTGCTGCACAACAGAGAACGCATGTCAAAGTTACACATTTCCCCCACAGGACTGAATTCTCTCCCCCTCTGGCACACAACATTTTTAACACAGCTTTGCCCATTTTTAAACTCGTTGAGCAATCTACAATCTAAAATGTGCCCATTGCTAAGAGCAGCAATCCTCACACGTGGGGAAGGGGTGGAAACACCAGTCTAAAAGTTAGCTACTCTGGTAAAGAGCAAAATGTCTTCCAAAATTCAGCTGTTTACGTCTGAGCGGACGTAGGCTGCCATCTCCCCCGCTCTGTCTCTCTCCCCAGTCACATGAGAGAAGAGGCCTCTGCAAAGGTTTTTTTTCTCTTTCTCCCAGAGCTTCAGGAATTCATTGCAGGGCCTCTCTCTCTTCCCCCAGGCATTGAAAACTCCTTACCTTCCAGGTAGCAGCTGGACGAAGCAGAGAGAGTCTTCCTTGATTTACACCCCACCAGCTTACGGCAAATCTCCAGCATTTTCATTTGTTAAACTTCAATTCCAAGTGAGTTCCTTTTTCTCCTCTCTCTCTTGGTTTCCCCCCCTTTTCTTCCTAGTTTAGAAGTAGTCTCCCACGTTTTATAGTGAAAAGAATTCCAACTCCAAATCCCTGCTCAGGATTGTCCGCTTCACATTCAAAAGCAGAAGGGGGGGGGGGTGGCGGGGGGGGGGAAGAGGCACTCAATGTTTGATTTAAGAGAAAACGTTTCTTTTTCCTTTAGGTTGCAGTCGGATCTGAAGCTCAGCGAACACGCACCGCACCCATTTTTTTTTCGTAGCAGTAATTCAAACCCAACTTAACTTTTTTGGGCGAATTAGCTGTCCGGAGCGGTGGAGAGAGGCTTTGCGAGACATATGAGCCTGCTTTTCCTGAGCTCTCCTGACTAACACCGCCCCCCCCACCCTCCCCTCTGCCTCTCTCCCAGTACTGACTGGGAGACTTGCTTACGTTACACATCCAACAATGAAGCTCTTTGAAGCTCCTGCCTGGCTTCCATGGGTGACATCAGCAGACTGGAGCCACCCCCACACCGAGTTTTATAATAAAAGCCAGTCAGAGCTCAGCCTGCTCATTCTTGTGTTTCTCAGAGGCACTGGCAAGTGGGGCTCAGGAGGGAGGGAGGAATCAGAAAATAATTACAACCAACCGAGAATTCACAGAATCATAGAATACACAGAATCATAGAATTTACAGTGCAGGAGGTAACCATACATTTCCAACATTACTTTTACAAAACAAAACAAAAACAGGCTGATTAGTACCTCTCCGCCCCCCCCCCCCCCCCCCCCCCCCCGCAGAATCTGCAGACTCAGCACAAACAGTGACCCAAGCTGGGAATCGAACCTGGAACCCTGGGGGTGCAGTGGTTAGCACTGCTGCCTAGGCACCGAGGTTCCAGGTTCGATTCCAGCTCTGGGTCACTGTCCATGTGGAGTTGGCACATTCTCCCCGTGTCTGCGTGGGTTTCACCCCACAACCCAAAGATGTGCAGGGTAGTTGGATTAGCCACGCTAAATTGCCCCTTAATTGGAAACAAAATGAATTGGCTACTCTTGAATTTTTTTTTTTAAAGAACCTGGGACCCTGGAGCAGAATGGTTAAGAAAAAGGTGGACATGAGGATACTTTTTTTTTTTTTTTAAACGCAAGGAGTGGTTAGGATTTCAAATACACTGCCTGACGTGGATGCAGATTTAATAAAATCTTCAAAAAAAGGGAAATAGATAAATACGTGAAGGAGGAGAATTGCAGGAATATGGGGAAAGAGGCAGAGAATGGGTCCAACTAATTGCTGTTTGAAAGAGCTGGCATCACAGGACTGGTTTTCTTTTTGTGCAACGAGTTATGATCTGGAATACACTGCCTGGAACTGGGAGGAGGGAGAAAGGGAGGAGGGGGACATTAATTACATAGCTCTTTCAAACAATTGCCACCAGCATAATGGGATGAATGGCCACCGCTGTGCTCTATGATTTCACATTTCCAATTTTAGGAATTATTTTCTCATTGACTTTGTAACGTCAAGATCATAAAGCTCTCATTTGCATAAATTTTCTGTCATTGCCCGTTAAAAGTTCTTTATTTGCACATGTTATGGAAATTATCAGGGTGCAATCACACACTCCTCCTCATGGGACACCACCACCACCACTGGTGGAAAGCTGTAATTACAATGTGACAAATTTACACAGAGATTTTCAATATAAACCTGCACATAGGAATAATAATAATAATCTTTATTGTCACAAGTCGGCTTACATTAACACTGCAAAGTTACCATGAAAAGCCCCTAGTCGCCACATTCCGGCGCCTGTTTGAGTACACAGAGGGAGAATTCAGAATGCCCAAATGAAAAATGAAAATCGCTTGTCACAATTAGGCTTCAAATTCCCTGTTACGGGAATCGAACCGTGCTGCTGGCCTGCCTTGCTCTGCTTTCAAAGCCAGTGATTTAGCCCTGTGCTAAACAGCCCCTAATTATCTAAATTATCTAACAGCCCGTCTGGGAAGACCCTCACCAATAAATTCTGGTGGAGAGGAAACCCGAGACACGACACGATAAGTGTCTCCCACCCGCCCTCCTCCTCTAACCTAATAATAAAACCCATTGGTCTGAGGTAAGTACCATATTTTATTATATTATTATTATTTTTTATAAAAAATGTAATTTAGTTGTTAGCCAGATCTTGGTAGAAAGTTAGAGGAATGGCAGGGAAGGGAGTGCAATGTTCCTCCTGCAGGATGTTTGAGGTGAGGGATGCAGTTAGTGTCCCTGCTGATTTTACCTGCAGGAAGTGCTGCCATCTCCAGCTCCTCCAAGACCGAGTTAGGGAACTGGAGCTGGAGTTGGAAGAACTTCGGATCATTCGGGAGGCAGAAGGGGTCATAGATAGCAGCTTCAGGGAATTAGTTACACCAAAGATTGGAGATAGGTGGGTAACTGTAAGAGGGGCTGGGAAAAAGCAGTCAGTGCAGGGATCCCCTACGGTCGTTCCCCTGAGAAACAAGTATACCGCTTTGGATACTTGTGGGGGGGGGGGACTTACCAGGGGTAAGCCATGGGGTACGGGCCTCTGGCACGGAGTCTGTCCCTGTTGCTCAGAAGGGAAGGGGGGAGAGGAGCAGAGCATTAGTAATTGGGGACTCTATAGTTAGGGGCACAGATAGGAGATTTTGTGGGAGCGTGAGAGACTCACGTTTGGTATGTTGCCTCCCAGGTGCAAGGGTACGTGATGTCTCGGATCGTGTTTTCCGGGTCCTTAGGGGGAGGGGGAGCAGCCCCAAGTCGTGGTCCACATTGGCACTAACGACATAGGTAGGAAAGGGTACAAGGATGTCAGGCAGGCTTTCAGGGAGCTAGGATGGAAGCTCAGAACTAGAACAAACAGAGTTGTTATCTCTGGGTTGTTGCCCGTGCCACGTGATAGTGAGATGAGGAATAGGGAGAGAGAGCATTTAAACACGTGGCTACAGGGATGGTGCAGGCGGGAGGGATTCAGATTTCTGGATAACTGGGGCTCTTTCTGGGGAAGGTGGGACCTCTACAGACAGGATGGTCTACATCTGAACCTGAGGGGCACAAATATCCTGGGGGGGAGATTTGTTAGTGCTTTTTGGGGGGGTTTAAGCTAATGCAGCAGGGGCATGGGAACCTGGATTGTAGTTTTAGGGTAAGGGAGAATGAGAGTATAGAGGTCAGGAGCACAGATTTGACGTCGCAGGAGGGGGCCAGTGTTCAGGTAGGTGGTTTGAAGTGTGTCTACTTCAATGCCAGGAGTATACGAAACAAGGTAGGGGAACTGGCAGCATGGGTTGGTACCTGGGACTTCGATGTTGTGGCCATTTTGGAGACATGGATAGAGCAGGGACAGGAATGGTTGTTGCAGGTTCTGGGGTTTAGGTGTTTTAGTAAGCTCAGAGAAGGAGGCAAAAGAGGGGAGGTGTGGCGCTGCTAGGAAAGAGCAGTATTACGGTGGCGGAGAGGATGCTAGATGGGGACTCTTCTTCCGAGGTAGTTTGGGCTGAAGTTAGAAACAGGAAAGGAGAGGTCACCCTGTTGGGAGTTTTTTTATAGGCCTCCAAATAGTTCTAGGGATGTAGAGGAAAGGATGGCGAAGATGATTCTGGATAAGAGCGAAAGTAACAGGGTAGTTATTATGGGAGACTTTAACTTTCCAAATATTGACTGGAAAAGATATAGTTCGAGTACAATAGATGGGTCGTTTTTTGTACAGTGTGTGCAGGAGGGTTTCCTGAAACAATATGTTGACAGGCCAACAAGAGGCGAGGCCACGTTGGATTTGGTTTTGGGTAATGAACCAGGCCAGGTGTTGGATTTGGAGGTAGGAGAGCACTTTGGGGACAGTGACCACAATTCGGTGACGTTTACGTTAATGATGGAAAGGGATAAGTATACACCGCAGGGCAAGAGTTATAGCTGGGGGAAGGGCAATTATGATGCCATTAGACGTGACTTGGGGGGGATAAGGTGGAGAAGTAGGCTGCAAGTGTTGGGCACACTGGATAAGTGGGGTTTGTTCAAGGATCAGCTACTGCGTGTTCTTGATAAGTATGTACCGGTCAGGCAGGGAGGAAGGCGTCGAGCGAGGGAACCGTGGTTTACCAAGGAAGTGGAATCTCTTGTTAAGAGGAAGAAGGAGGCCTATGTGAAGATGAGGTGTGATGTTTCAGTTGGGGCGATGGATAGTTACAAGGTAGCGAGGAAGGATCTAAAGAGAGAGCTAAGACGAGCAAGGAGGGGACATGAGAAGTATTTGGCAGGAAGGATCAAGGAAAACCCAAAAGCTTTCTATAGGTATGTCAGGAATAAGCGAATGACTAGGGAAAGAGTAGGACCAGTCAAGGACAGCGATGGGAAATTGTGTGTGGAGTCTGAAGAGATAGGCGAGATACTAAATGAATATTTTTCGTCAGTATTCACTCAGGAAAAAGATAATGTTGTGGAGGAGAATGCTGAGCCCCAGGCTAATAGAATAGATGGCATTGAGGTACGTAGGGAAGAGGTGTTGGCAATTCTGGACAGGCTGAAAATAGATAAGTCCCCGGGACCTGATGGGATTTATCCTAGGATTCTCTGGGAGGCCAGGGAAGAGATTGCTGGACCATTGGCTTTGATTTATATGTCATCATTGGCTACAGGACTGGAGGACAGCAAATGTGGTCCCTTTGTTCAAAAAGGGGAGCAGAGACAACCCCGGCAACTATAGACCGGTGAGCCTCACGTCTGTAGTGGGTAAAGTCTTGGCGGGGATTATAAGAGACAAGATTTATAATCATCTAGATAGGAATAATATGATCAGGGATAGTCAGCATGGCTTTGTGAAGGGTAGGTCATGCCTCACAAACCTTATTGAGTTCTTTGAGAAGGTGACTGAACAGGTAGATGAGGGTAGAGCAGTTGATGTGGTGTATATGGATTTCAGCAAAGCGTTTGATAAGGTTCCCCACGGTAGGCTATTGCAGAAAATACGGAGTCTGGGGATTGAGGGTGATTTAGAGATGTGGATCAGAAATTGGCTAGCTGAAAGAAGACAGAGGGTGGTGGTTGATGGGAAATGTTCAGAATGGAGTACAGTCACAAGTGGAGTACCACAAGGATCTGTTCTGGGGCCGTTGCTGTTTGTCATGTTTATCAATGACCTAGAGGAAGGCGCAGAAGGGTGGGTGAGTAAATTTGCAGACGATACTAAAGTCGGTGGTGTTGTCGATAGTGTGGAAGGATGTAGCAGGTTACAGAGGGATATAGATAAGCTGCAGAGCTGGGCTGAGAGGTGGCAAATGGAGTTTAATGTCGAGAAGTGTGAGGTGATTCACTTTGGAAGGAATAACAGGAATGCGGAATATTTGGCTAATGGTAAAGTTCTTGAAAGTGTGGATGAGCAGAGGGATCTAGGTGTCCATGTACATAGATCCCTGAAAGTTGCCATCCAGGTTGATAGGGTTGTGAAGAAGGCCTATGGAGTGTTGGCCTTTATTGGTAGAGGGATTGAGTTCCGGAGTCGGGAGGTCATGTTGCAGCTGTACAGAACTCTGGTACGGCCGCATTTGGAGTATTGCGTACAGTTCTGGTCACCGCTATTGGAAGGACGTGGAGGCTTTGGAGCGGGTGCAGAGGAGATTTACCAGGATGTTGCCTGGTATGGAGGGAAAATCTTATGAGGAAAGGCTGATGGACTCAAGGTTGTTTTCGTTGGAGAGAAGAAGGTTAAGAGGAGACTTAATAGAGGCATACAAAATGATCAGGGGGTTGGATAGGGTGGACAGTGAGAGCCTTCTCCCGCGGATGGAAATGGCTGGCACGAGGGGACATAACTTTAAACTGAGGGGTAATAGATATAGGACAGAGGTCAGAGGTAGGTTCTTTACGCAAAGAGTAGTGAGGCCGTGGAATGCCCTACCTGCTACAGTAGTGAACTCGCCAACATTGAGGGCATTTAAAAGTTTATTGGATAAACATATGGATGATAATGGCATAGTGTAGGTTAGATGGCTTTTGTTTCGGTGCAACATCGTGGGCCGAAGGGCCTGTACTGCGCTGTATTGTTCTATGTTCTATGTCTTTCAGGACTTGTGGGAGGAAACCAGAGCAGCCGGAGGAAACCCACACTGACACGGGGAGAACATGCAGACTCCGCACAGACAGTGACCCAAGCCGGGAATCGAACCTGGGACCCTGGTGCTGTGAAGCAACAGTGCTAACCACTGTGCTACCGTGCCACACATTATAAAAAGGAGTGTGGTGTCGTTAAAATGACGATTGACGTACATATACTCATCCCAATGTAATTATTTGAGAAACAGGACCAAGAGTGTGCCTTCGATCCCGGAACCCGCTCTACCATTTAACAAGATCGAGCCTGACCTTCCACCTCAACTTCACATTTCTGCCCCATCCTCATGTCCCTTGATTCCTGTATTATCAAGAAATCTGTTGATCTTGAGCCTTGAATATGCGGAATTATTGACTATTCCCAGCTCTCGAGGATACAACATTCCTAAGATTTATCACCTTCTGACTGAAGAAATATTCTGCTCATCTCAGTCCTTTATCCTGAAACTGTCCTGATCCCCCAGTTCTAGACTGACCAGCCTGGGGCAACAGCCTCTTAGCATCAACCCTGTTAAGACCCCGAAAAGCCTTATACATTTCAATGTGATCACCATCAATCATGCAAAATCCGAGGAATATAGGCCCATTCTCCTCAATTATCCCCATTACCTGATTCATACCTGTGTTTCTAAGCAACTCTACCATATATGGCATCATAACTGAACTTGTTTCTGCTGTAACCTAATGTCCACCACGCATGCCAGTAGAGGTAACTGGATTTCAATCAAGAACTGACTTATTTCCCCGAACCCTGGCGCCAATTGTACTACCTTCTACCACCATTAGCTTCAACTAACTCAACAGAGACCAATAATTGAACTAGAAACATGACTGATCTGTATGGGTCAGTGACTGTCATTAAACTGGGCCAATGACACAGATGCCATAAACGTAGTGTATGTTTGTGGACATTATTATTCCGTTTGGGAATTTGACAATCACTGAAGTTTCTAGACCTGTAACTTACTGAATGTAAATTACTGTTACTAAATGCTTAACAAATTCCACTCTCTGCTAGTTTAATGGCAGGGTTTACATTTATTTTATAAAAAGGGCCAATACCTCTTTTAAGGATTTGGTGCAAGTGCTTTGGGGCATTTGTACAATAAAATTGCAGGATTTGTTCCGCCCTGCAGTTTGCTTTGATATTTTAAATGCACTTTAAGGAAATTTTACTTGGAACAGTTTACCCATTTCCTTCCCTTTATAAGCCACTAACCATCGTGCTTCATGCTTTGGCTGAGGAGCGGAGTGAAAGCGGAGAGGCTTTGACAACAGCTGTCAATGCATTTCATCAGCAGCAGCAGGAAGTATGACTCAAACAACTTAAGGTGGCCAATAACAATGTGGAACACCTACTCCATCCAGTCATTCAACTAGGAACAGACCATACTCCTCCAAATAAGGAAACCGTGATCTAAGTAACAGGAAGCCATACACTCAAACGTACTACCTAATTCTTGAAGGCCAAGTGCTATGCTGCAACAGGATAGCAATACCGCACTTCATCTGTTTCCTTGCTTCTGCTGAACATTAGCAGAGGCTGCAGTTATTGTACAGGCAAACATTGCTGTTAATCTGCGCACAGCAAGGTCCCACAAACATGCAAGGCCTCCAAGACTTGCAATTACATCGTGCTCTTCACCTCACCATCACCAGATGTCCCCAAGAGCTTCACAGCCAAGAAAATCCTTTTGAAGCACAGTCACTGTTGTAATGTAAGAAATGTGGCAGCCAACATGCGCACAGCAAGCTCCCACAAACAGCAATGTGATAATGACCTGATCATTTGTTTCTGCGATATTGATTACGGGATAAACATTTGCCAAGACCACAGGAGTAACTACCCTGCTCTGCTTTGATAGGGCCGTGGATCATTTACTGCCATCCGAACAGGCAGCTGGGACCTTGGTTTAAAATCTTAAAGGTGGCACTTCCGTCAGTGCAGTACTCCCTCAGTACCGGCCTGGAAGGTCAGCCTTGATTCTTGAACCGAATCCTTGGAATGGAACTTGAACCTAGAACATTGAGGTGAATACAACGCACTGAGCCACCGCTGACAGTGGCCCGCAACTTCCAGTGGAGAGGCAATCGAAGCTGATTGCCACTCCGCCTGTAATTACTTATGTTGAAATCCAACTGCTTCCATCTTACCTGTCCTTCGGGCAAAAATCTGTGCAATGCAATGGGCCCCCAGGGCCTACAGTTAAGGACAGCTCAGTCAAAGGTAAGTAAGCCACGCCCTCAGTTGTACAGTACTCGGTATCAAGTTAGATCGTTTTGGGGGCAGGGAGCTAACCCTATTCCTCTCTTCACAGATGCTACCAAACTGGAGTATCTCCAGCATTTTATGTTTTTATTTCAAATTGCGAGCATCCACAGTATTTTGCTATCCACAGTATTTAGGGCTATCACCAAGTCAAGGTGATATTTATCAGGGGCAAAGCGTCATCAGTCGAATTAATGTGACACTGAAATTATGAAGCTTATATTAAAACCTCTTCTGTGCCGCTCTACCAGGTTTAATCTCAAGTATCCCCCAAACTGTGGGCAGCACAGGAGCACAGTGGGTAGCACTGTTGCTTCACAACTCCAGGGTCCCAGGTTTGATTCCCGACCTGGGTCACTGTCTGTGTGGAGCCTGCATGTTCTCCGTGACTGCGTGGGTTTCCTCCGGGTGCTCCGGTTTTCTCCCATAAGTCCCAAAAGATGTGCTTGTTAGGTGAATTGGACATTCTGAATTCTCCCCCAGTGTACCCGAACAGGCGCGGAATGTGGCGACTAGGCGCTTTTCACAGAAACTTCATTGCAGTGTTAATGTAAGCCTACTTGTGGCAATAAAGATTATTTTTTTAAAAGCATCTCAGGCAGTGAAGCTAAATGGGAGCTTGGGTGTGTGGAGGGACTGCTTCACTCAAGAGCCTCCACATGCTTCAAAAGGCTGTCTCAGTAGCCATCTTGGTTTAGACAAGACATCATGTGGAAACTTACCTGTCAACTTGGAGAACTTGCATTTATATCGCACTCCTCCCAACCTGAAGATGTCCCAAACCCTTTACACCCAATTGATATATATTATACCTCATATTTGGCAGTAATGTTATTTAAAATTTGGTTTAAAATACATACAGACTGTATGTCTGCTAAAGCTGTAATTAAGGTGTTGTAAAAGAGTGAGGTTATCATTCATTCCAACCATTTACTTGGTTACAGATAAAGGGCTAATGGAATATTTTTCACATATTGAATTGTTCCCTGGAGTGTAGATAATTTCTGAGGGATTGTATCTAGTTCTAGCTAAGCAGTCATGGAACTTAGTGGGATACAGACGATGTAACTAATGGGAGGAGCCAGGTCTGTCTGTAGTTTTGCAGTCTGTTGCAAGATTTTACCTTGAACAGCTGTTTGCCTTAGGATTGGAGACTGACAAGACAGGAGTGCATGGGATCTGCTTTTAAAGAGATCTCTCTCTCAAATTATCTACACAGATAATCAAGTAACCTGTTTTGTTAACTTTATTTATAAGTGGCATTTGAACTGAATTAAGTTGCTTAATTGGAATTAGTGACAGGTGTAGATAATAAGTACTTGCTGACACTATTTAAACCTAGCCTACAATTCTTAAAGGTAACCTATATCTCTTTAAATGGAGGTGTACGGAGTCTGCTGACGGTGCTGATATTGGAATAGAGTTACGAAACAATGAACAAGGAATGATCATCAGCAACAGCATGTAGCAAGGTTTTCCAATGCTGCACTGGTGGAGGAGATATAAAGTAAGATGTGTTGTATCGATGTGGGTGCAGGAGACACCAGAAACACACCAATAAAGCAAGGAGATCAGATAGCCGCAGATGTTAATAACAGTAGCACAGCCCTAAGGACCCAAATGTGGTGCCATTAGGTGTTTAATGACCTGACACGAGTGGTCAGTATATGTATCTTCAAATCAAATCAGCATCTCCTTCATGAATCTCAACCTCTGCTTAATTTATCCAGCCCGACTCAAGTACCAACAACTCCCAATCAGGGCTCACATCTAACATTCATATACTTTATCATCTCACCGTCACACACAGCACAGCAGGAACTTACCCAAGCTCCTTAGATAGCACCTCCCAAACCAACGACTGCCATCATCTAGGACGAGAGAGTAGGGTCCAGGTAGGTTGCTCCTTCAGAGTGTCAGTGAAGACTTGATGGGCTAAATGGCCCTCTTCTGCACTATAGGTATTCTATGATTCATGACCTTCTCATGGGCAACTAGGGATGGGCAATAAATGCTGGTCTAGCCAGTGACATCCACATCCCACAATTGATTTTTTTTTTTAACATCCCACTTCCTCCCGATCCCAATCTCTTCTGGCTTACAAGCTGCAGACGGTGAAGGCATGGATTTCCCACTTTCCTCACTGCACAATCATTGGACATGTCCCTTTTGCCTTTCAGATACTTGAAAGGTGTGACATGGACAGTGGAGGAAGGACAAGATCACAATGATGGAGACACCATGTCATTTGATTTCACACACTCAGTCACCAGCTCAGATACTGACTCCACACGTATCTCAGAAGATGGGATTGAGGTGGGATCTGCATGTGATGAGACAAAGGGCACAAGTGTCGCTAGAGCAGTGGCTCGCTAGCAATTCGACACAGGATAAAGTCACACCAGAGTTCCATTGCTGAGGACTCAGAAGACAAACTTAAAGGATCAGACTACAGAAAGATGCTCCCTTCATGTTCCACTATCAACCCTTCTTAGCCTTAATCACCCTCTTTTACATTCCTTTTGTCTTTCTGTCCATGTTATAATGTGTATCATTACTGTCAGCCCTGCTGAGATTGACCAGACATTAACTTGACACAAGGATATGTGCAGATATTGGAGACCATTCCTTCCAGCATGGAAGTATTGGTCAACTCCACCAACAGAAGTCAGAAGTCTGGGAAGGCTACAAAAACAGAGGATAACAAAGAGAGAAATAAGGAAAGAGAGGATCAAATATGAAGGTAGGCTAGCCAGTAACATTAGGAATGATAGTAAAAGTTTCTTTAAATACATTAAAAACAAACGGGAGGCAAAAGTTGACATTGGGCCGCTCCAAAATGACGCTGGTAATTTTGTGATGGGAGACAAGGAAATAGCTGAGGAACTAAATAAGAACTTTGCGTCAGTCTTCACAGTAGAAGACATGAGTAATATCCCAACAATTCCGGAGAGTCAGGGGGCAGAGTTGAATATGGTAGCCATCACAAAGGAGAAAGTGCTAGAGAAACTAAGAGGTCTAAAAATTGATAAATCTCCGGGCCCAGGTGGACTACATCCTAGAGTTCTGAAGGAGATAGCTGAAGAAATAGTGGAGGCGTTAGTTATGATCTTTCAAAAGTCACTGGAGTCAGGGAAAGTCCCAGAGGATTGGAAAATCGCTGTTGTAACCCCCCTGTTCAAGAAGGGAACAAGGAAAAAGATGGAAAATGATAGGCCAATTAGCCTAACCTCGGTTGTTGGCAAGATTCTAGAATCCATTGTTAAGGATGAGATTTCTAAATTCTTGGAAGTGCAGGGTCAGATTAGGACAAGTCAGCATGGATTTAGTAAGGGGAGGTCGTGCCTGACAAACCTGTTAGAGTTCTTTGAAGAGATAACAAATAGGTTAGACCAAGGAGAGCAAATGGATGTTATCTATCTTGACTTCCAAAAGGCCTTTGATAAGGTGCCTCACGGGAGACTGCTGAGTAAAATAAGGGCCCATGGTATTCGAGGCAAGGTACTAACATGGATTGACGATTGGCTGTCAGGCAGAAGGCAGAGAGTTGGGATAAAAGGTTCTTTTTCGGAATGGCAACCGGTGACGAGTGGTGTCCCGCAGGGTTCAGTGTTGGGGCCACAGCTGTTCTCTTTATATATTAACGATCTAGATGACGGGACTGGGGGCATTCTGGCTAAGTTTGCCGATGATACAAAGATAGGTGGAGGGGCAGGTAGTATGGAGGAGGTGGGGAGGCTGCAGAAAGATTTAGACAGTTTAGGAGAGTGGTCCAAGAAATGGCTGATGAAATTCAACGTGGGCAAGTGCGAGGTCTTGCACTTTGGAAAAAAGAATTGAGGCATGGATTATTTTCTAAACGGTGACAAAATTCATAATGCTGAAGTGCAAAGGGACTTGGGAGTCCTAGTCCAGGCTTCTCTAAAGGTAAACTTGCAGGTTGAGTCCGTAATTAAGAAAGCAAATGTAATGTTGTCATTCATCTCAAGAGGCTTGGAATATAAAAGCAGGGATGTACTTCTGAAGCTTTATAAAGCATTAGTTAGGCCCCATTTAGAATACTGTGAGCAATTTTGGGCCCCACATCTCAGGAAGGACATACTGGCACTGGAGCGGGTCCAGCGGAGATTCACACGGATGATCCCAGGAATGGTAGGCCTAACATACGATGAACGTCTGAGGATCCTGGGATTATATTCATTGGAGTTTAGGAGGTTGAGGGGAGATCTAATAGAAACTTACAAGATAATGAATGGCTTAGATAGGGTGGATGTAGGGAAGTTGTTTCCATTAGCAGGGGAGACTAGGACCCGGGGGCACAGCCTTAGAATAAAAGGGAGTCACTTTAGAACAGAGATGAGGAGAAATTTCTTCAGCCAGAGAGTGGTGGGTCTGTGGAATTCATTGCCACAGAGGGTGGTGGAGGCCAGGACGTTGAGTGTCTTTAAGACAGAAGTTGATAAATTCTTGATTTCGCGAGGAATTCAGGGCTATGGAGAGAGAGCGGGTAAATGGAGTTGAAATCAGCCATGATTGAATGGTGGAGTGGACTCGATGGGCCGAATGGCCTTACTTCCGCTCCTATGTCTTATGGTCTTATGGTAACACACTTGTGGCACCAACTATGATGCTGCTTTGTCTCAGCTTCCGCCAAAAAATCTGAGTGCTGCACTGGAAGTTCAGATTGAAACCATGAATTGTCAGCTTCCAGCTACGCATGTTCACACTGCTAGCGTCATGGCATGCAGGCTATCACCAGTCTCCAGCAGATGAATCAAGATTGCTGGGGCACTGTCTGGCAGGGGGCATTTGTTCCATTGAGTACAAACGTGCTATCATCTCTCAGGAAGATCTGAGTGCCCTTGCTCTTATCGGTCAGTCCAGACTACTGCTACCCATGCCAAGATGGTGCCGTCCAAAACGGGGCTTTTCAGGCCCAAAGTTGCCCAATGCCTACAAGAAACTCACATAGGAACAGGCCGCTATACATACATACACACAGTTGATACCCAGCTGAATGCTATCATGTGTACCATTACTGGACGAATAAGCTCAACACCATTCCCATGTCTCCTTGTCCTTACAAACATCACTCCTCCACATATCCGCCGATTTTCAACAGCCTAAAAAATGATGTTTGCCAGGATAAGGAGACATGGGAATGGTGTTGAGCTTATCGTTCCACTTCCTGCTGATCTATTCAGCCCTCCCAAGGTAAAACTCCGATCAAGAAGGCCGCTCTGGAAAAACCCTCCCACACAGGACTTTAATGCAAACTCCACCTGGACAAATGAATGAGAATCATTGGACAAGACAATCAGGTGGTAGGTCTCAAATCCAATCCAACAGCTGCCTGGTTTCAACCTTCCAAGAAAAGGATGGTCCACCCTTTAACAGGTTCAGGACCGGCCACGGCCCCTGCCAACCCCCTATGTGCCTGGATGAGAGCAAACTGTGCACCATGTCACAGAAGAATGTCTAATCCACAGACTCAACAGAGGCCTGTCCGCACTCAAAACAGCAGGGCCAGGAGAAACAGCTCAGCTTAGGGACTTTGGATTCGCTAAATAAATAGTGGGAAACTGTTGATAAATGAGAAATAGGGATTGTGCTCAGTGTTCTCACATTCCAACGAGCTCTCCGTTTACAATCCAAGCAAAAGGAGTGTCTAGGTTGTCATCTCCCTTCCTTTCCCTCCTCATGTTTTGCTCCTCAGCTTCTCCTGATAGTTGCTGGCAAAGCCTGTCCCTTCATGATTGTAAATTTCTGCCGCATGGACCCACAAATCTTGAGACCCGCTCAGACGAGTATTTCAGGACTTCGCTAGAGTGGTCCAGGCAGGGGGACCATAATCACAGTGCGGCATTAGTCTATTCTATCACATTTCATTGGGCAACACTATATGCACGTGTTGCGAACCGAAGTCATGAGCCATGTGATCAGCAGAAAGCCTTCGTCATCCAGTGGATCCCTTTGATTTTCATGGTGACTGAAATACACACGGTACAGCGGACTGCCGCAGAATGAAGGCATATCGGCCGTCAGGGAAACAAACACTGGCCTGCATGTAATGTTGCGCATGGTCACAATTCAGCTGCACACTGAGGGAGTGGAATCCCTTTCGATCCTCCTACGTGGTAGAGTTGTATCACAAAGCATTGTGCATGCCATCAATGGCACACTACACTGTGGGGAAACGTTTAAACCTCGGATTGCTCCACTTGCTTCTCTCTTGCAAGATAGAATGGAATGAAATTAAATTCTCTCGCTTTGAACAGGGAGCCTCCCTTATGCAACTGCAGATTATAAGACAATACTAATACCTCCCAAGCACTAGTCTTGCAAGAGCAAGACACATAACAGTTCATTACCACAGTCTCATTTGCCGCCAATAGCAATGAGTTCCTTGACCTACTCTTAGGTTGGCGATGTGGTTGGAGCAGTTCGCAGATTTTACCGATGACCTGCTTAATAAGTGCAATCTTCTTAAAAAGTGGTTGTTGCTCAGGTGCAGAGAGGAAAATTGTTCCCAGAATACCCTAGATGGATATGGCCTCCTGCTGAAAACCTTTCTCCCTCTCCTCCAGCAGCTTGCCCTGCTTTGTATGTCCTCGGCTTATTCTCCCAGTCATGCTCTACAACAAGAGCAACGTTTACTTGTAAACCATATCTGGAAACTACCAGTTTGTGCAGAAGCCTTGAAGTGAAGTCCTTCAGCTGCCCACTGTAAATTTCCAACACTTGAAATATTTGTAAAAAAACACCAAAAATGAGTAGGATCATAATAACAGCCAACAAAAATCATCAGCAAGTAACCAAGTATTTGGTGATCATTTTAAATATAGAGAGCGGGGTCAGTAAGTCCTCCACGCTGCTTAACACGTGATCAGCTGTGAGAGGTTAAGGAAGGGGGTCAGCTAGAGGGAGTTCCAAAAAGGCGGCACTTTTGATGCAAGTTTCAATATTACCATGATTGATGTCATGATCTCCCAGCTCTGCATATTCCAGTGGATTTTAAATGGATTAAGGCTGGAGACAGCAGGAACAGTACATAGGGAATTTTTTGACAACATAAAAGGGCCATCAATGTAAAAGGGCAAAGCTTATTCATGCTTAGATGAGGGAGGGTAAAGTTAAAAGTAATGACCTCCTGCTTTAGGCAGAATTCTGCGACCACTTAAGGGATTAATTTTTGATGAGTCCGGAGGAATATTCTGTTGCCAAGTGTTATAATCCCAAATGAGAAGCCGACCATTTACAACTTGTGCAACTGTGCCACAAGAGTGATAGCACTAGCCGATAGGTAGCTTTTATGTCATGTCATGCAAGAGTGCCTTTAAGAAATGGATGTGTAAGCAATGTACCTTTAAGAAAACAGTGATGTCAGAGAGTGGGTGGGGCTGGGCTTTAGATCAGCCATTTTGCAGGTTTTTAGTTTCAGTTTAAAAGCAGTGTCTGTGTGTTTCCAGAGAGCTGCAAGTTTTGCAGTTTGGTCTTGCTGAGAGCAGCTAAAAGGTGCCTGGCTGGTTTTGCTGAGAGCAGTTTAAAAGGAGAAAGCCAGTTTGCGACAGTCTCTGCCATTCTACAGAAAATATATATATCCTTTAACCTGATGTGATACTGTTTAAAGGTGTTAAGTCTCTTGGAAGTTTGAAGGAACATTTTAAGGAATTATTTACTGTTACAATATTTTCTTGAGTTATCGTTGAAGTAAGGGGTGATAAGAGATCCAATGTTTATTTAAGATGTTAAGTTGGGTTCATGGAGTGTTTTGTGTTTAAAAACCCACGTGTCCATAATTGTAATCCCACACCAAGGGAAAAAGCCGTGTGCTCAGAAAAGCAACAAATCCATTAAAGGGAGTGGTTGGTTGAACTCCATGATACATTTTGGGGTTCTGAAAAAGCCTCGCCCATAACAACTGGGGGCTCGAGGGGGATAAAAGTCTATCTATTGGATTAGCTTTTGTGAACTTAAAGACAGTGAAGGATTGTTGCTTTTTCGGTGTGGGATTTTAGTTTAAGTGGGGACAGTGTTGTGAACAATGGCTCTTTCAGAGGCTCAGAAGTTTATGGGGGTGGAGAATGTCACACGTAGTACTTTACGGACAGAAACAAAACGCAGACTGTTAGATTTGGCAAAAACATTGCAGTTAATCTTACCTGATCAAATGCGATAAGATGAGGTAATTATGGCAGTGGTTAAGCATTTAAAGTTGCCTGAGATAGAGTTTGACTCATTGGAAATGGAAAAAATTCAGTTGCAAATTAAACAAATGGAACAGCAGAAAGAATTAAAGCGGCTGGAATACGAGAGTGAGAGAGAGGAAAAAGAAAGAGAAAGTGAGAGAGGAAAAAGAAAAGGAGGAGGAGAAAAGAATAGCCCTAGCAGAACAAAAAGATAAAGAGAGGGAGTTTGAACTTCAGAAAATTGCCATGAAATATGAAAATCAGTTAAAATTGGCAGACGTAAAGGGGAACGTACAGTTGGATGATAGTGATGAGGATAGTGAGAAAGAGCGTCATAGTCGAAGGCTTGGTGGGAATCTATTTAAATATGTCCAAGCACTGCCAAGGTTTGACGAGAAGAAAGTGGAAGCCTTTTTCATTTCATTTGAGAAGGTAGCTAAACAAATGAAATGGCCACAGGACAGGTGGGTGTTACTGATTCAAACAAAGCTGGTAAGTAGAGCTAGTGAAGTGTTTGCATCACTACCAGAGGTGGTATCTGGAACGTATGAGGAGGTGAAGAAATCCATCTTGAGGGCATATGAGCTAGTATCTGAAGCTTACAGACAAAGGTTTAGAAATTTAAGGAAAGAATTTGGTCAAACATACATGGAGTTTGAAAGGCTCAAACAGAGTAATTTTGATAGGTGGATAAGGGCTTTGAAAATAGACCAAACGTATGAAGCTCTCAGAGAAATTATACTTTTGGAGAAGTTTAAAAATTCAATTCCTAATGTAGTGAGAACTCATGTGGAAGAACAGAGGGTTAAAACTGCGAGATTAGCAGCAGAAATGGCAGATGATTATGAATTAGTTCATAAATCAAAGATTGGTTTCCGACATCAGTTTCAGCCGGTGAAGGATAGAAACTGGGGACATGAGAAATACTCGAGTGGTAAAGGTAAAGGTGATCGGATGAGAGCCTATAAAGAGAGTGTACCCCGGATTAAAAAATAAATCCAGGAGGGTGGAAAAGAAATAAAGTTTCAAATGTTTGCACTGTAATAAACTAAGCCACGTAAAGTCACAGTGTTGGTGGTTAAAGAAAAGCACTGGGAAGGCTGATGTGGTAAAACAGGATAAGACAATGCGGTTTGTTGGAGTGGTGGAAAGCCCAAGGGAAGCGAAGGAGGTGCAAACGATTGTACAGCCTGTTCAAGAAGTAATTGTTAAGAAGGTGCCAGATGTCTTTAAAGAATTTACTTGTGTGGGTAAAGTTTACTCGTGTGTATCAGGAAGAGCATGTAAAGAAGTCACAATTTTAAGAGATACAGGGGCTAGTCAATCTTTAATGATAAGAGATGAGGAATTATGTAGTTTCGGAAGAATGTTGCCAGAAAAGGTGGTGACATGTGGAATTCGGGGTGAGAGGAGTAGCGTTCCATTATTATACGGTAAGGTTGGAAAGTCCAGTGAAGAGTGGTGAAGTGGTAGTAGGAGTAATAGAGAAACTATCTTGTCCAGGAATACAGTTTATCTTGGGTAATGATATAGCTGGATTGCAGGTGAGAGTGATGCCTACTGTGGTTGATAAGCCAGTGGAAAATCAGTCAACTGAAGTGTTGAAGGACGAATATCCTGGGATTTTTCCGGATTGTGTAGTAACAAGGTCGCAAAGTCACAGGTTAAGACAAGAGGAGAAATCAAAGAGTGAAGATGAAGTTGAAGTGCAATTATCAGAAACGATTTTTGATCAGATAGTTGAAAAAGAACAAGAACAGGTGGAGGATGAGGCAGATATTTTTAGTTCAGGAAAATTGGCAGAGTTACAACAGAAAGATGTAGAAATAAAATGGATATATCAGAAAGCATATACGGAGGAGGAATCTGAGTGTATACCAGAGTATTATTACCGTAAAAGTGATGTCTTGATGAGAAAATGGAGACCTTTATATATGCAGGCAGATGAAGTGGGCAGAAGTTCATCAAGTAGTATTGTCGGTAGGGTATAGAAAGGAGGTGTTGCGAGTTGCACATGAGGTACCAGTGGGAGGTCATTTGGGAATAAGGAAAACTCATGCTAAAATCCACAAACATTTTTATTGGCCTGGACTACATAAAGATGTAGTTAAATTTTGTCAATCATGTCACACATGTCAAGTGATAGGGAAACCTCAAGCAGTGATAAAACCAGCGCCCTTAATACCCATTCCAGCATTTGAGGAACCTTTTACAAGGGTCCTAATCGATTGTGTAGGACCCCTTCCTAAAACAAAAAGTGGGAATCAATATCTTTTGACTGTAATGGATGTGTCTACTAGGTTTCCAGAGGCCATTCCAGTATGTAATATTACAGCTAAAAGGATTGTGGAGGAGTTGCTTAAATTCTTTACTCTATATGGACTACCCACAGAAATTCAATCGGATCAAGGAACGAATTTTACTTCAAAGTTATTCAAAGAAGTTATGGATAGCTTAGGAATAAAACAATTTAAATCAACTGTATACCATCCAGAATTGCAGGGAGCGTTAGAAAGGTGGCATCAGACATTAAGACAATGTTGAGGGCGTATTGTCAAGATCATTCAGAGGATTGGGATAAAAGAATCCCATTCATATCGTTTGCAATTAGGGATGCACCTAATGAGTCGACCAAATTTAGTACTTTTGAACTAATCTTTGGTCATGAGGTAAGAGGACCACTAAAATTGATTAAGGAGAAATTGGTGGGTGAGAAATCAGAAATTCCACTATTGGATTAAGTGTCAAATTTTAGGGAACGATTAAATAGAGGTGAATTGGCTAGACAATGTTGCTTGTTTTAGCCTTAGTTTAATTGCTCTTGTTCTATCACCTTTGCTCTTGAGTCGCCAGGTATCTTTCTGATACCGCCACGTGGTTCAAGTCCGAGTAATGATCAGTAATAAACACCACTTAGTAAGAGTTAAATCAACGCACATTTATTATATACAGCAGTCAATACTTATACATTAATTCTACTTCCTAGAACTAACAGGCCAATATTTAACTTTGGAAATGGCCCATCAGGTCAGGGAAACGAATGGCCTTTCGTATGGGTTCTGCGCCTGCGGGATTCAAAGTGGGTACAGGTCGATAGTCAGGAGTGCCTATCTCGTAGCGAGCGTTGGAGTAACACTTACAGTTCTTGCAGCTGTTGTAGAAGGTCAGCAGAAGGGTCTCGAAGGGTGCGGAGAGGAGAAGAAGGGAAGAAGGGCGATTTGAACTTGGCCCCTATTCTTATAGTCTCCAGGGGCTTCCCGCCTCTCGGGGCGGACCTTGTACCTGGTTCCAAGTGATTGGACTTGGTCCCAATCACTTGGTTCGATATTCTCCAACGCTGGAGCGATTCCTTGATCGAGGGGTGGTCATTCACCTCTCTTTGTGTAAGCTCCTGCTGGCGCCGAAAAGTCTGGGTCGGCTTTGTGTTACTAATTTGTAGCATATTGTTCCCGGGATTGCTACTTACTATGCAGATGGCTGGTATGTTGTGTGTGGCTGCAGGTATAGATTCTGTCTGGCTTCCCAGAGGCGAATACACTGTTTTACCTGCAGCTGTCTGTTTTGAGTCCTGTTGGCTGATTTTCCCATCAGCCTCTCCCGTTCGCCATTTTAAAATCGGGGTTTGGCCATTCTAATCGGGAGTTAGCCATTTTACATGGCTACAACAACATTTGAAAGTTGCACAAAATGTGATGAAACGGGTAGCGGACAAGAAATCCAAAGTTCGTAGTTTTGCCAATGGAGTTAAGTTCTAGTGTTGTTACCAGTGGTAGAGAAGCCTTTAAAAGCCATGTTTTGTGGACCTTATCAGACTGAAAGGAAATTAAGTGAGGTGAATTATGTGGTAAAAACACCAGATAGAAGGAAGACTCACCGAGTGCGTCATGTGAATATGCTTAAAAGGTACTTTGAAAGGGAAGGAGAGAAAAAGGAGGTTTTAATGATTCTAACTCAAAGTAACGAACCAAATCCAGATGACTGTGAATTTGACATACCTCAAATTAAATTGGAAAATGAGGATGTTCTTAAAAATTGGGATGAATTGTTAAGTACCTTCCAGAAGAAAAACGAACTGACCTGAAAGAGTTATTGATATCACATGGGCAAGTCTGTAGAGATAAATTGGGAAGTACTAAAATGGCTTAATCTGATGTAGATGTGGGAAATGCTGTTCCTATCAAACAACATCCATATAGTCTTAAACCTTTAAAATTGGTACAGGTTAACAAAAAGATTGAGTATGCTGAAGAATGGCATAAGTGAAGTGGGTTGCAGCCAATGGAGCTCACCCATAGTGATGGTACCTAAACCAGACGGTACCCAACGGTTATGTGTGGACTATCGAAAGGTGAATGCAGTTACAAGAACGGACTCTTATCCTATCCCATATTTGAGGGATTGTATTGAGAAATTGGGACAATCTGCGTTTATTTCCAACTTCCAGACATGGAAAAAACATTTAAACCATTGTATGGAGTTCTTCGATCTATTTCAGGTGGCGGGTTTGGTGATGAGCCTAGCTGAAAGTGAATTTGGAGAAGCCCGAATCACTTTCCTTGCGGAGTTTCCGATACCCTCAAGACGAAGGGAAATAATGCGATCGCCTAGCATGAATGAATTTGATCGAACAGTTGTGCAAAGGTTTTGTGGCGTGATTACTCCACTGATGGAATTGCTGAAGAAACATAAAACATTTCAATGGACAGCGAACTTTCACCAGGCATTTGACTGCCTGAAAGCTGTGATCACCAATGCTCCTGTATTGGAAAATTGCAAGGGACTCTGTGGTCAGATTGAACTAAATTATCTGATTCTGAAGAGAAATGCCGAGGAGTAGAGGAATGGATGGATTGTGCAGAAACTTTGTTCAACGAGACTGTCAATCGAGAAGGATTTTGGTTGGAGGAAGAAGAACAAAGAAACATGGACTATATTATTATACTTGTTTGCATGTGTTGTTTTTTTTTAAAAAACGAAAAGGTATATTTACTATGTACATTTCTTAGTCGATGGTGCAAAGGTGAGAAATGAAACAATCTTGAAGTTGATGGTTTTTTTTTTCTTGGGGGGGGGAGGTGTCATGCAGGAGTGCTTTTAAGAAATGGATGTGTAAGCAATGTACCTTTAAGAAAACAGTGATGTCAGAGAGTGGGTGGGGCTGGGCTTTAGGTCAGCTATTTTGCAGGTTTTTAGTTTCAGTTTAAAAGCAGTGTCTGTGTGTTTCCAGAGAGCTGCAAGCTTTGCAGTTTGGTCTTGCTGAGAGCAGCTAAAAGGTGCCTGGCTGGTTTTGCTGAGAGCAGTTTAAAAGGAGAAAGCCAGTTAGCGACAGTCTCTGCCATTCTACAGAAAATATATATATCCTTTAACCTGATGTGATACTGTTTAAAGGTGTTAAGTCTCTTGGAAGTTTGAAGGAACATTTTAAGGAATTATTTATTGTTGCAATATTTTCTGAGTTATCGTTGAAGTAAGGGGTGTTAAGAGATCCAATGTTTATTTAAGATGTTAAGTTGAGTTCATGGAATAAACAGTGTTTTGTGTTTAAAAACCCACGTGACCATAATTGTAATCCCACACCTAGGGAAAAAGCCGTGTGCTCGGAAAAGCAACAAATCCATTAAAGGGAGAGGTTGGTTGAACTCCATGATACATTTTGGGGTTCTGAAAAGCCTCGCCCATAACAGTCAAAACAAAACTTCAATTTAATCACAGAATTAGCTACATTAGCAATAAAGAAATAGCTTTACAGTTCTCAAGGAAAAGAAGAAATCTTAACTTTCTTCTTAAACCTGCCACTTTTTACAGGTGCACCTTCGAAAGCATCCTATCTTGCTGCATCACAGCCTGGTATGGCAACTGCTCGGCCCAAGACCGCAAGAAACTACAAAGAGTCGTGAACACAGCCCAGTCCATCACATGAACCCGCCTCTCATCCATTGATTCTGTCTACACCTCCTCCTGCCTTGGGAAAGCGGGCAGCATAATCAAAGACCCCTCCCACCCGGCTTACTCACTCTTCCAACTTCTTCCATCGGGCAGGAGGTACAAAGGTCTGAGAACACCCACTAACAGATTCAAAAACAGCTTCTTCCCCACTGTTACCAGACTCCTGAATGGCCCTCTTTTGGACTGAACTAATCTCTCTACATATCTTCTCTACTATGTAATACTACACTCCTGTATGCTTCACCCAATGCTGATGCCTATGTATTTACTTTGTGTATTTCGGTTTGCCTTTTGTATTTTTCCTTTTGTATGGAATGATCTGTCTGGATTGTACGCAGAACAATACTTTTCACTGTACCTCGGTACACGTGACAACAAAAGAAATACTATACAAGCAAGCCACAATATATTAAATGCCACTCATGAATAAAATTAACAATCCGGGTTTTACTTGCTTTTCTCTGTGCAGAGCCTTTCGAGAGAACACCTTTCAGAACAAACTGAAACAGATTAGAGTGCTAGGACCTATTGACTCTTCAGACAGATCTTGCTCTTCGCATTAACTTCATCATCTGTACCTAAAACATAAGACATTCGTTGACTCTTCTTACAAGATGTTCCTTGACTTGTTTAGCCAGAACCAAACACAGTACCCCTCGTATATTATCTACACCCCAGGGGTCTTTCAAACCTTAACAATATTCCATTAACTAGCTATCTGTAAACAAGTTAAATGGTTCTCAAGATCTATTAGTAGAACATGTCACCTGCAAATCAATGATTACCGCATCTTTACAACACCTTAATCATCACTCTAGCAGTCATGCTGTCTGTATGCACCTGAACCCAGGTTTTAATAACATTACTGCAAAATAACATAAAATATGACAATTTCTTACATTCAACACACAAGATAAACAGGACTGCTCGGCCACTAGTATCTGGCATTTACTAACTGTATGGACAAAAAACAAACAAAAAGTACAATTAACTAAAGAGTCGCCAGTTCATGTGCCAAATTCAGATTTGGGGGGGCGGGGGAGAACACGAAGAGCGGGGAAGTGAACCAGGTCGGTGAACACATACAGGGAGTGGGGATTCGGTCTCACATGGTTTGGGGGCATGCTGCCTTGGAGGGTATGGGTGCATAGGGAGACAGTGTCTGGGGATTCGTAGGGATGGGGGGGTGCAATAGGGCTGGTGAGAGGGTGCACAGGGGGTGGGGCACACGGGGATTTTACTGCTACCGAGGGGCCACAGAGGCAGGGGTGCCCATGTGCCGAGGGAAACCAAGCAAAAGGTTGAGGGGAGACTGGGTGGTGTGTGTCCGGCCTTATTTGGGAGCTCCTTTCACTAACTAGAAAGTGGAAGACACAAAGGAATCTTCTTGCAGAGCTCATTGGGAACAGCGACAGCTGCAGCATGGGCCCAAACAAAACCAAAGCCATTTTACAAGGCAATGTATTCAGTGTTTTGTGAGGCATGCTAAACAAACATTTCCCCCTTTGATGTTATCGAGTTTACCAGAAGAACTTCAGAAATCATCTACGCCTCTGCCAAAGGATCTTAAGTATTCTTTTAAAAAACATATTAAATGTGGACACTAAAGAACTGGGCTTGAAGTAGGTTCCAAAATAACACGATTTCTCAGGAACACGGATTGTGAAATAAAATGTAAGTATCAGTATATCTTTGGTGCACGCAGCAATTCTCTGCTTAGCTCGTCAATCTACAGCTTCAGAGAGAGCTGTCCAAGAGTATAACTCTAAAGCACACATACAAATCTGTTCAACATTACAAAGATCAGCACTTACCTCCCAACATCCTGCCTGTGGTGCGTCAAACAAAGAGTAACAAATATTTCAGGTGGCTGCGAATGTACAAATGAGATAAGTATGGGTGGGGGGGGGCGGCTGAAACGACCATTCAGCAGACAACGACACAGCTATTGTTCACAGTCCATCACTGCTGGGACACTGAAGCACCACCTTATTAATCATGCAAGCAAGATATTCAAATGCACAGACGGAGACATCCCATTCCTTATGCTCGAGGTCTGTCTCTTGTTTCCATATCGAAGGAGCTATACCGCTTCTCACATTCAATATTCAATGCCTGTGCTGGCACCCACTACTCCCAAATGTTCCCTCCTTCCCTTATTCCCCAGCCTCCCCGAAAAGGCGCCGGAATGTGGCGACTAGGGGCTTTTCACAGTAACTTCATTGAAGCCTACTTGTGAGAAAAAGCAATTTTCATTTCATTTCATTTTCATATTGCCCTGATTACACAACCATGTTCAACAGTGAAACAAACAGACATTTATGCGTGACTGGTGAGCAAGCCTGGAGGTAGGGAGAAGACTGGAGCAAAACACAAAGGTTTGCAATAAGCAATATTAATGGTTATATGGCTCCCAGTCACCATCATTTTCCACCCCTTTAGGATTTTGGCCCGCTCTCCCATTACAAACTCAAATTTTCCAGCGTCAAATTCCTGAAAACCCTCCCAAACTGTAGGTGTACATCACATGGACTACAGCGCTTCAAGAAGGCAGCTTACCACCATCTTCTCAAGAGCAATTAGGGATGGACAATAAATGCTGGCCTAGCCAACAATGCCCATATCCGGTGAAAAGATGAAGAATGTTTGTACAAAACATTGTTACGTACATCTATCTCATCAAAGGCAAGTTTCAGATAATCAAATTAACAACAATTTTCCCAATACAAAAGGAATTATCTCTGCCCCCCCCTCCCCCCAATCTACACAACAACCTGTATTTACATGGTGCCTTTAACATGGTAACATCTCCCAAAGTGCTTCACAGGTGAAATTATCAAACAAAATTTGACACTGAACCACATGTGAAGATGTTGGTAAAGATAATCACAAGCTTGGTCAGACAGATAGGTTTTAAGGAATTTAGGAGGGAGAGAGGTGGAAAGGTTTAGGGAGGGAACTTCAGAGCTAAGGGCCCAGGCAGCTGAAGGCATGGTTGGTATTGGTGAAGCAAAGATCTGGAATGCACAAGAAGTCAGAATTCGAGGAGTATGCAAGAGGATTGTGGGGCTGGAAGAAGTGAATATCTTTCTGGACCAGTCAGCCCCATCCTTCATCCAGCACAATAGGCACAATGAGGTGTATGTGCAGCGAAAAGATAAGTTGATTATGGCATGCGGGCATACCTTTAAGAAATGGGTGTTTATAAATGGGTATGTATATAAATATCTGTAGTGAGAGTACCTTTAAGAAATGGGTGTTTACTACTGCAGTGATGTCAGAGAGTGGGTGGAGCTGGGCTGTCTGTCAGCTTTTTGTTTTCGTTTTTGAGCAGGCTGCAGGGTGTTTTTTTAGTTTCGTTTTCAGAGCTGGATAGCTGCAGTCACAGCCAGAAGGTGTATGAATCTCTCTCTTTAATCTAAAGACTTAAATCGATTCTGGTGATTTAAAATAACAGTAGTGACTTTAACCGGATGTGCTTCTGCTCGCCTCATTTTAGGAAGGATGTGGAAGCTTTGGAAAAGGTGCAAAGGAGATTTACCAGGATGTTGCCTGGAATGGAGAGTAGGTCTTACGAGGAAAGGTTGAGGGTGCTAGGCCTTTTCTCATTAGAACGGAGAAGGATGAGGGGCGACTTGATAGAGGTTTATAAGATGATCAGGGGAATAGATAGACAGTCAGAGACTTTTTCCCCGGGTGGAACAAACCATTACAAGGGGACATAAATTTAAGGTGAATGGTGGAAGATATAGGGGGGATGTCCGAGGTAGGTTCTTTACCCAGAGAGTAGTGGGGGCATGGAATGCACTGCCTGTGGAAGTAGTTGAGTCGGAAACATTAGGGACCTTCAAGCAGCTATTGGATAGGTACATGGATTACGGTAAAATTATATAGTGTAGATTTATTTGTTCTTAAGGGCAGCACGGTAGCATTGTGGATAGCACAATTGCTTCACAGCTCCAGGGTCCCAGGTTCGATTCCGGCTTGGGTCACTGTCTGTGCGGAGTCTGCACATCCTCCCTGTGTCTGCGTGGGTTTCCTCCGGGTGCTCCTGTTTCCTCCCACAGTCCAAAGATGTGCAGGTTTGGTGGATTGGCCATGATAAATTGCCCTTAGTGTCCAAAATTGCCCTTAGTGTTGGGTGGAGGTGTTGACTTTGGGTAGGGTGCTCTTTCCAAGAGCCGGTGCAGACTCAATGGGCCGAATGGCCTCCTTCTGCACTGTAAATTCAATGATAATCTATGATTAATCTAGAACAAAGGTTCGACACAACATCGTGGGCCGAAGGGCCTGTTCTGTGCTGTATTTTTCTACGTTCTATGTTAAAAGGTGTTTTAAGTTGTATGGATGGTAAAAGGAAAGCTTGAAGGATTACTTAGTGTTGTATTCTTTGGGGGTTGTATTTGAATTAATGGTTGCTAAGGTGTTCACTGTATGTTTTAAAAAGGTTAACTTGAGTTCATATAATAAACATTGTTTTGCTTTAAAAAATACTTTTCCATTTCTGCTGTACCACACCTGTAGAGTGGGCCGTGTGCTCCCCATACCACAATCTATTAAAGGTTGTGGGTCAGGTGAACTCCATGATACACTTTGGGGTTCTCGAAACTCTGGTCCATAACAGTGATGAGAAAGAATCACAGTGTCTGGCTGGTTCCTAGTAAAGGAAGAATTTGCCTTTCCAGCAACACCTAGACATTTCTCATAACTGGGTCCGTTCAAGGATCCCCTAAAAGACAGGGAGGGTCATTGCATATGTTGCAAAAGCCAAATGTCCTTACACCATCTCCTCAAACCCACAGATATCTAGAAGAGGATTTCCAGTGTCTACACTATTACTTTCCACATTCATAGATTCTGCACAAGTCTCGAAACCCAGCAATCTGAGGGCCACAAAGGTTTTTATGGCTGCCTTTGTTGCTGAGGGATACAATGACAAACTGAACTTTGGCTGCCAGTGGCAAGAAAACACTCGTCTCCTCAAAGCTTGAATATAAAGCATATTCCAGTCTGCTTGAATGGTGTTTGAGCTCAGACTAAGGCTACAAACGCAGCACAAATCTCAAAAAGAGGATAGTGTGAATGAATGGAATCATAGCCCTACCGACTCCAGCAAGTGCAGGCTAAAGGCGGCACGGTGGCACAGTGATTAGCACTGCTGCCTCACAGCGCCTGGGATCCGGGTTCGATACCAACTTCGGGTGACAGTCTATGCGCACATTTTCCCCGTGTCTGCGTGGGTCTCAACCCCACAACTCCAAAAGATGTACAGCGTAGGTGGATTTCACAGCGCCAGGGACCCGGGCTCGATTCCCAGCTTCTGTCTGTGTGGAGTCTGCACATTCTCCGTGTGTGTGTGAATTTCCTCCGGATGCTCCGGTTTCCTCCCACAGTCCAAAGATGTGCAGGTTTGGTGGATTGGCTATGCTAAATTGCCCTAGGTCAGGTTATGGGGGTTGGGTGGAGGACTGGGCCTAGGTAGGGTGCTCTTTCAGTGGGTTGGTGCAGACTCGATGGGCTGAATGGCCTCCTTCAGCATTAATAAGTGAATGGGATTACACCCCTAACTACTCAAGGGAGGCACAGAACACGAGTACATCTGCAGTGAAGTCCCAGATAGGATAGACTATGGAGTGCCTATATCCAGCTATTCTCGGTCATTCCTGTGACCAGCATCATATTTAAAAAGGAAAAAATTAACAGGTATGGGGGGAAAAAAAATCAGGAATAACTGGGCAGCTTTGCAAAGAGCCAACATAGGCACAATGAGCATGGCTTTGTCCTGTGCTGTAAGATTCTAGGATCAACAAAATAAGTTTCACCCTGAAGCTTGCAATACCACCAGATTACCTTCTGCAACTCTGCCCCAAGCATTTGTCTTTGAAGTCTTGCTCATTGTACATCTTACACTAAAAAGCACCATCTTACTCTAAAAAGCACCATGGTGCCTTTTACCCTTACGGACCAGGCCATGGAGACTGGAGCCTCACGATTCTTTTGAGGGAAAGCACCCTCCCTGCGTTCGACATGGATGCAGTTCTGACCCTTGCTGTGAACCCATCAGGAATGTTGCTTCCAGTTCTTGGCACTGCACATCAGGAGGGAAACATTGCCCTTAGACGGGGCGAAGCACAGATTCATCAAAATGATACTGGCAAAGGGCAGCACGGTGGCACAGTGGTTAGCACAGCTGCCTCACGGCGCCGTGGTCCCAGGTTCGATCCCGGCTCTGGGTCGCTGTCCGCGTGGAGTTTGCACATTCCCTCCGTGTTTGCATGGGTTTCGCCCCCACAACACAAAGATGTGCAGGGTAGGTGGATTGGCCACGCTAAATTGCCCCTTAATTCATAAAAATGAATTGGGTACTCTAAATTTAAAAAAAATGATACTGGCACTAAAGGGTTAAAAAGTGAGCAGAGATGCATAAACTAGGCGTGCAATCACTCAAGTTCAGATGGTTGAGGAGTGATTTAACTATGATGTTTAAAAACCGTCAAGGTTTGATAGGAAGGGTGCAGAGAAACAACTGAGATTTCCATAGACTAGAATCTAATCACCAATGTGCCTTGTGGTTCTATTCATCCCGTTATTGTTGGAGAGGTTTCCAAGTCAGATAAAGCTAACAAAGATGCCATTCCCAACAATTCAATCTTGTTCTCCAGTAATACTTGAAAAGTCTTGTGACACAACAGAGGAACAAGTGGTGTGTGGAAACAGCAGCGTCGAGTGTTACTGCACGGGGCTTAATCTGCAGCATTTCAGCCTAAGAGGCACTGTGCAAAGGTCAGATGATTTCCACTGGGAGAGAAAGCAAAACCAGAAACCAATTGGGAGATTCACGGTGGGGGTGGTCTTTTTCAAACAGACCCTTGACCTGCATTGTTGCAAGTCTGGAAACAGATCACACCCTCTGTTGCAGCTGGGCATGGTCTGAAAATGAAAGAATAATCGTTCTGAATGCAATTGGCTTCCCTTGACCCACAACCCCTCTCCGTCACTACTGCACCGTGGCAGAATTAACATATTGTGAATTCCATGCAAAGTATCACCCACTTCGAAGATTCGCATATTTTCCCATATCACATCAGAAATTATCCAATACCATAATTGGCCATTCCAAACTGCTAAGCAAGTACACAACAGCATAACCTTTGAATGTACACATTTCAGTGGGGCAGAATAAAATCCCAAGTATGATACAGGCAGCTGACTCAGGAATTATCTCACATTTCAGAATTAAATGTTACATGGAAGTCCCAAAAATCAGCTTAGCGATGTGTTACAATGTGTAAGTTGCACAGCATACGTGTCCTTGCCCAAGCACAATCACAAGGGGAGGAAATGCAATATTTTCGATTAGAAAGTTACATTTGTGAAATAAATGGAACAGCTGCCATTATCAGGCGTATTCAGGGTCACTGCTTTTAAGGTGGTTAAATAAGATGCTCAGTTTTTCTTACACGGAAAACAAAAATATGGCATCTCCTGGTGTTTTGAGTAGAATTCCACAATTCCATTAACCCTGACACAAAAACCAGTACCCTCGCTAATGTTCTAATTCCTTCTGTGTTTGGTAGGAAGAGCCTTGTAGAAGGGGATAAGGAGATAATGTGCTCTATGTAGAAGTTCAGCAGACATAGCTGGCAAATTCTAAATAGAGCTGGCAGGTTTTCGGCAAAAAAAGTAACGTGGGTGTAACTTTTAAAGTTTGTGGTCTTTTCTCCAGTAATAATCTTAATCATCTTTATTGGTGTCACAAGTAGGTTTACATTAGCACTGCAATGCAGTTACTGTGAAAATCCCCTAGTTGCCACAATCCGGCACACAAGAGGGAGAATTCAGAATGTCCAATTCACCTAACAAGCACATCTTTCAGGACTTGTGGGAGGAAACCGGGGCACCTGGAGGAAACCCACGCAGACTCCGCACAGACAGTGACCCAAACCGGGAATCGAACCTGGGACCCTGGCGCTGTGAAGCAACAGTGCTAACCACTGTGATACTGTGCCGTCCTCTAACATTAGGACCCGCAGGTTGGACCTTAAACAAGATCTTTCAGGTCTTGTACATCTTTACATCTTACAGCCTCTAACTCGGTTACATATTCCCCATTCATTTCATACATTGCACACTACAACTGCAATGGAAATTAGTGAGCTTTAGAATTCCCTAAATATTATTCTTGCCTCTCTCTCCTCTATAAAATTTACCTCAGTGACCACAGAATCCTGCAGTTCAGAAGGAAGCCATTCGGTTCATCGTGCTTCTGCAAGCCCTTTGGAAAAGCTTTCCAATTAGACGAGCTCCGCTTGCTCTTTCTCTACAGCTATCTAAATGTTTCCCTTTCAAATATTTATCCAATTCCCTTTTGAAAGGTACAACTGAATCAGCTTCTACCGGCTTTTAGGCAGTGCAATCCAGATCATTTAAAAAGTTAACCCCGTATCATTTCTGGTTCTTTTGCCAATCACATTAAGTCTACACCGTCTGCTTTCTGATCCAGAGATTTGAAATTAACTTGAAAAGTATATCTGTATCGCACAGTGTGTAGCACTGATGCTTCACAGAGCCAGGATCCCAGGTTCGATTCCCGGCTTGGGTGACTGTCTGTGCGGAGTCTGCACGTTCTCCCAGTGTCTGCGTGGGTTTCCTCCGGGTGCTCCGGTTTCCTCCCACAAGTCTCAAAAGATGTTAGGTGAATTGGACATTTTGAATTCTCCCTCAGTGAACCTGAACAGGTGCTGGAGTGTGGCAACTAGGGGCTTTTCACAGTAACTTCATTGCAGTGTCACTGTAAGCCTACTTGTGACAATAATAAAGAGTATTATTATTATATAGATATGCAGCACCTTTATCTTAAGTAGCTTTTGATCACCTGTCCGAATATCAAGTGGCTCAGTGTCAAATGTAATTTTCAGGCACTTTATTAAAGACAAGATAGAAGTGCAAGTTATTGTTAACTGCTCATGGTCTTAACGCACCATGTTCAATATCACAGTTTGACTAGTACAAGATACTTCTTACAATTAACCATACTCTCTGTAAAGTCTCACACTTGCTGCCACACTTTTCCCACCAAACTTTTATTGATAACACCCTAGCTGTTGAAAAACAATAAATACTCTGACTCACTGCGAGCACTGCCTCTGGAGATTGGTTCAACTCTAACGAGAAGTTGGTGTTTTGTTGCAATTTATTCCAAATACTAGTGATCAAAAGATTAGTCCCCATTTTATGGCAGCTGAGCTCCTGAAGCTAAGTGTGTAGAAAGCAGAACATGTCGATCTGCACTCAAGAAATGACAACATCCACATTGCTTCAGAGATACGATTCTTTCAAAAAAAAACTTTGAAAGGGGAGCTGATTGCTTAGTTTAATTAGAAAGGGGTGTGAGAAAAAATAAATGTGACTAATTCCTTCCCACACATCCGCAAGTCTACAAGGGGACTGTTGGCTCTGATGCAAGCTGGGTTTTCTAAACCATCACTTTTGAATATTTGCTGCAGTGAAAAATCATCTTTTTTTTAAATTGTTTGGTTTGCGGAGTTGAAATTTGATCTCCAAGCATGTTCTGCAGGCCTGTCAGGCTCCGTGGATAGAACTGTGAGCCAAATGCAGATTAAGGCCAGACAGTTTGAGCATTATGGTTTCTATCACCTCCCTCGTAGCTTTTGCAGTGTTGGTTCTGCCAGTGGTTAGGGCCAAAAATGAACCAACCTGTCCACATCACATTTTAAGAAATGTGCCAGACCGGTGATCACCTGCTGTGCGCACACAGCCAAATGAGAAATTTCAAACCAGCCACCAGTACATCATGGCTACGTTAAATGTGGTTTTATATTGTTGCATCATCAGTGGGTGGCACTGCTGCCTCATGGCACGGTGGCACAGCGTGTAGCACTGCTGCTTCACAGAGCCAGGATCCCAGGTTCGATCCCGGCCCCGGGGTCACTGTCCGTGTGGAGTTTGCACATTCTCCCCGTGCCTACGTGGGTCTCGCCCCCACAACTCAAAGATGTGCAGGATAGGTGGATTGGCCACGCTAGATTGCCCCTTAATTAGAAAAAAGAAAATTGGGTACTCTAAATTAGTTTTTAAAATATTGTTGCATCCGTTTCGGGAAGTGCGGCAACACTTGTCCTCCAAAGTGCACTCTTACCCCAATTGTTTAACCACCATCGTTTGCCACTGCTGTCAACTGTGCCTCAATGGGTAACAGAGGCCAAGACATTTCATAGAATTTACAGTGCAGAAGGAGGCCATTCGGCGCATCGAGTCTGCACCTGCTCTTGGACCCTACCCAGGGTCCACACCTCCACCCTATCCCCATAACCCAGTAACCCACCCAACACTAAGGGCAATTTATCATGGCCAATCCACCTAACCTGCACATCTTTGGACTATGGGAGGAAACTGGAGCACCCGGAGTAAACCCACGCACACACGGGGAGGATGTGCAGACTCCGCACAAATAGTGACCCAAGCCGGAATCGAACCTGGGACCCTGGAGCTGTGAAGCAATTGTGCTATCCACAATGCTACCGTGCTGCCCAAAGACATAAGATTGCGGGTTCAAGTCCCACTGGAGCACATCATCTCGGCTAACACTCAGTACTCAGGGAGTGTTGTGATGTGAAGGTGTTACAATACCCTGGGCTCATGCGGTCAATTCCAGCCCCACTTGAACCGGAGTCACAATACAATTGAAATTAACTCAATTTTTAAAACACCCAAAGTCTTTGGCTGCCCAATAATTACAGTCACCAGGCTTGTAAATATAAACACAACTTTTATTAATAACAATAACTTTAATTAAATAGGCAGCAAAGACAATTGGTTAATGATCTTATTTCTAACTCCCCTCCCACTCTAACTCACCTACACACACACACACACACACAAAGACAGACAAACACAGGGGAAAACAAAGTGTAAAAATAATACCAAAAGTAAAATGATAAAAGTCTCTGTATCAGATGGACATCTTCCAGTTGGATTCTTTCAATCTCTGCCTCCAGAGTCTGTAATGGTTTTCACTGGAGTGTGCGCGAGAGTGAGCGAGAGCGAGCAACGCTCAACCCCTCCTGTCAGCGACCAGGAGCTTTCTCCTGGGTTCTGTGAACACCCCACCTGGCAGAGCCCAATCACTGTCCGTTGCTGGGCAGAATACAATCCATTGGCCACCAGCCAACCAATCGAACCAAATCCTTCCAATCTCTGGGGTGCCATAAAGTCCGAGTTCTTCTGTTCAAAATCTATATCTTCACAGCAAGTTTACTATTTTGCAACTTTGGAGGTCCTCACTTCCCCGGCTCAACTTAAAGATCCATGGACCAAAAACGATAACAACAAAGTAAAAGAAATAGTAAATAAGGGAATCAACCGTACAAGGATGTCACCTAACAGATTGCATGTTAAACCGACACCCCATCCTCCAAAATTCCCATAATTCAAAACAGGGAATTAGAATCTGGAAGTTCATCTGGGGCCAATATTTAACCCTCAATCTAAGAGATTATTTGTTTATTTGTCACATTGCTGTTTGCGAGAACTTGCTGTACACAGATTGGCTACTGTGTTTCCTACTTTACAACAGTGACTTTGCAGTAAAGAACTTTTAAGACATTCTAATGTCATGGAAGGCATTATTAGATAAATAAGGATGAAGGGGTTATCTCGTGAGGAAAGGTTGGACAGGCTGGGGCTGTACATCCTCTGGAGTTGAGAAGAATGAAAGATGACCTTATTGAAACATACAAGATCCTGGGGGAATTTGATCAGGCGGATGCTGAGAGAATGTTTCCCTTTGTGGGAGAGACCAGACCTAGGGAGTACAGTTTAAATGTAAGGGATCTCCCATTTACAACGGAGATGAGGAGAATTTATCTTTTCCCGAGGGTCATTAGTATGTAGAATTCTCTTCCCCCAGAGTGCGGCGGAGGCACCATCATTTCATATATTTAAGGCCGAGTTAGATAGGTTCTTATTAAGGGAGTCAAGGGGCAGCCAGGAAAGTAGAGTTATGGCCACAATCAGATCAGTCATGATCTTATCAAAGACGGAGCAGACTCGAGGGGCTGAATGGGCTACTCCTGCTACCAATTCATATGTTCACGTGCTCATTTGTAAGTTCCTTCTTTTTCTACTATATCTGGTCAGAGGTGGAACTGGTAAACTCAGCCGCAGTTCAAAAAACTCTCACAAAACAAATTAGGTCGCCAGTTCGGTTGTCAATCTAGGATCTTAGATTTCTAAGTACTAGAAGGAATACACATTTGCTATTGGCTGTAGTTTTATATCATAACTAAGATCCAAGGGTGTAACTGAGGGTCAGTATATCATGTTCACAAAGGACATCCAAGTGGAGCTAGTTACATTACACTTTTAGCAGCTCCAAGGCAAAAATAATTCTTGCTTTTGCAAAGAGCTTAAGCGGAAGCTAGAGAAGCACATGAAGGAGAAAGAATAGAATAATATACTTAGTGTTAGATGAAGTAGGGTGGGAGGAAGCTCAAGTGGAGCACGAACACTGGTTAGGAGCAGTCGAGCCAAATGTCCTGTTTCTATGTTGCAACATTCAATGCAAGTCAAAGATATATCAGAGATGCTGAAAAAGAGGAACAACCAGAAAAATGTGCCGCTCATTATGAAGGAGGATCTGGCACGGGGGTGGGGGGAGGGGAGAAGCAGGAACACACAGAAACTATTGCACTAATCTATAAGCTAGCAAGAAAAAATACTTGGGACTTTCACTGCCCACTGGTCCTTGGCCAGCCCATAATGTTACAATGGGTGTTGCACGTCATTAATGGCAACTAACCCTCTATTTTTAATCTGCCAGTTTTCATTCGGTTTGGCAGACGACACTTTCTTATTAAAAATAAATAAAAACTGTGATGCTGATGTTTTTTGCGTACAGTGCCAGGGTCTGGCAGACTGATTCAATCCTACAATTCTCCAAAATAGTTTTCCCGGCTGTGATGGTCTCATTGGAGGAAACAAGTTAGGACTAGACAGTTTTGCAATAAAAAGGGGAATAACTAGGGCGTATTACCAAGGAGGACAGATCAAGGGAGGGTGAGTGAGAACACAAAAGGGAGAACCTGAACCATTTAACAGTAAAAAGTAAATATAGAAACTAGAATTACAGCTGAGACGGAGGCCATTCAGCCAATCGTGCCTGTGTTGATTCTTGGAAAAAGTAGCCATGATGATGATCTGAAATGCACCGCTTGAAAAGGGAAGTCGATTTTTTCTTGAAGCACAAATATTTGCAGAGCTCTGGGCGGAAGAGCTAGAGCAGCAACAATGGGCCAAATGTCCTCTTTCTGCTCCTCGTTCTATGATTTTAAAAAGCCTTACAACACCAGGTTAAAGTCCAACTGGTTTGTTTTGAATCACGAGCTTTCGGAGCACAGCTCCTTCCTCAGGTGAATTCACCTGAGGAAGGAGTAGTGCTCCGAAAGCTAGTGATTCAAAACAAACTTGTTGGACTATAACCTGGTGTTGTAAGATGTCTTACTGTGCTCAACTTAGTCCAACGCCGGCATCTCCACATTATGATTTTAAACAAACACATCAGTAGGTGCGGGTGATATTTTCCTTCAACGGACGCTGGTGCTAATTGTGGTGTCCCAGCCAATGCCCAGCTGAGACCACCCAACGCAGCAAGAAACCAGGGATCGAACCTGGAACATTTCAGACTTTCAGCGTTCAGCTATGCATTGGTTTGATTAGCTGAATGATGATACAACCTACCGACTGAATTCAATTAAGCAGATCATTGTAGAAAATGGTATCCTTTTAATGCTTTTCATCTATTAACAATCATGCTGAAAAATTCCATCCAGCACATTCGAGTAAGAATTGAAAATGACTAGATTGTAGTGAGACTTGTATTCAAAGTAAGAATCTGCCTGATCAGGGAAGTGGGCATTTAGAAAAAAAAATAGATTCATAGATGTTTGCAGCACAGGAGGCAATTTGGCTTATTGGTCAACAAAAGATCTGACTACACTAATACCATTTCCCAGCACTTGGCCCATAGCCCTAGAGGTTATGGCAGTGCAAGTGAATATATAAATGCCCTTTTAGCCCTCCAAGTGCATTACCTCACATTTTTCCAACATGTTTCCAACAGCGATTACACTTCATAGCCTGTAAAGCACTTTGGAGCATCCTGAGATTGTGAAAGTCGCTATATAAATACAAGTCTTGTCTTTCTTTGTCAGGGTACCGGTGAAATGGGGAGGACCACATTCTCCCAATGTCACAAAGAAAAAAGGGAATTCTCTCTTTTTAGACCATTCATTCCAATCATACAGAATGACTGATGCAACAAAACTAGTGTGCTCATACTCTGGATAATAACTGCTTTATCCCAGCGTAGCACTGACCGCTGTCGGGTGAGGCATTTAACTGCTCTCTTGGATGGATGCAACAGGTCTCATGGCACTATTTCAGAAGAGCAGGGGAATTCTTCCCAGCGTCCTGAACAATATCTATCCCTCAACCAACATCAGTAAAACGGATTAGTGGCATCACGTGGCTGTTTGTGGGAGCTTGCAGTGCGCAAATTGGCTGCGGTGCTTCCTACAACAGTAATTGCACTTCAAAAATACATCATTGAAGTCAGACAGTCAAACACCCTGCTGATATTTCAAACCTGATAACAATTGGGTAACTCGGCAGCACGGTGGCGCAGTGGGTTAGCCCTGCTGCCTCACGGCACCGAGGTCCCAGGTTCGATCCCGGCTCTGGGTCACTGTCCGTGTGGAGTTTGCACATTCTCCCCGTATTTGCATGGGTCTCGCCCCCACCACCCAAAGATGTGCAGAATAGGTGGATTGGTCACGCTAAATTACCCCATAATTGGAAAAAATGAATTGGGTACTCTAAATTTATTTTTTAAAAACAATTGGGAAACTAATGGCCATGGAACAAAACCCCAGCAAGGAATCACGCCGTCAGTAAAGTACAAGGAAACCGTCAGAAAACAAATGAAATTGGAAGGGAGTAAAAATATTAGCGACAAAAGGCTTGTAGCTTCATACTATGGATGGACAGCTTGGGGGTTTTGGTTGCCCTTCATGGATTCTAACGAACTGCAAGTTGTGAAGAAAGAATTTCATCACATGTCAAACAGAGAACATTTCCATATATATCTTAAAATTTGAAAATTTGAAAACGGGAGAGAAACTAGACATTTTTGTGCCCTCAACAAATCACCAACACAAAAATGGAGCTAAGCTTGTGCAAGGTGCTGGGTTAAAATCCTAAAACGTCCTCCCTAACAGCACTGTGGGTGTACCTACATGATTGCAGCATTTAGGGCAGTCGCTGACCATCACCTTCTCAAGAGCAATTAGAAATGGGCAATAAACACCGGCCTGCAAGCAACGCATCCCATGGACAAAAGAAAATCAGTAACCAGTTGGGTTTTTGGAACAACAGTGCTCATTTAGTTCTGGTGTCAATCCACAGATTTTGTGAATTCCATTCATGGTTGGATTTGTCCTCAATACCTTCAGTTCCATTAGTCCAAAACCACAACTGATAAGAGGTTCACAGCCTGAGGTGGCTTTCCATAAATAAATTATCTGGTCATTATCACCTTGCTGTTTGTGAGAGTTTGTTGTGCACATATTGGCTGAGTGTTTCCAAATTTGCAACAGTGACTGCATTTAAAGTATTTGGAAAGCACTTTGGGGTGTCTAGTGCTTGTGAAAGGCCCCACAATCGCAATAAATTTTTCCAATTACCCTTTCACCTGAAGTTTGAGGCCTTGATTTTGATATTCCTTGCAAGACTATTTTTCTGTAACTTACTAGCTGCTTTTTCATCCTTTGCTGTTCTTCATCTCTTTCCCATTCGCCTGGATCCGTTTTTTTATTTTTGCATGCTTTTTATTTCAGCTTTGTGGCATCTCTTACCTCTTTGGATTAGATGCCCAGTGGTTCCCAGTGGGATTAGTAGCCGAGTAACTTGGGTCCCTCTGGAGTTTAGAATAATGAGGGGCAATCTTATTGAAACATAGAAGATTCTGAAAGGGCTTGATAGGGTAGACACAGAAGTTGTATCCCCTGGCTGGGTCATCTGGAACATATGGTGTCAATGTATAAGCAGGTGCAAATATTTTAGTTTATTGACAGTATCGAAATACAAATGTCAATCAACGGAAAGATTCACCAGCCCAGCCCACTGGGAAAAGGCCGCTTAAATATGGAGCATGGCAGAGGAGAGAGGGGGGAAAAAAAACATTCCACCCCTCCGGCACATTATAAACAAAACCAAATACAGAGCAACCATCGAAGGAAAACACAAAACAGGCAAGAAGACAATGAAGACACCAACCATACACTGAGGACAAAAACCAAAACAAAGATCAAATGAACAACGCCACCAGCGTTGAGCAAATGAACAACCCCAACCCTCCCGGCCCCAGCATCAAACCTACATCAGCGACTCAAACCACCAGAAAAGGACACTGTCACAGGTCCAGCGGAAGAAGGAGAACACCCCACCCTCACCAGCATCGGTAGCGTGCACCAAAAGAAAACACGAAACATGCAGGAATATAACAAGGACACCAGCCGCACACCAATGATGAGCAGGTTAGGTGGATTGGCCGTGCTAAATTGCCCTTGGTATCCAAAAAGGTTAAGTGGGGTTACTGGGTTATAGAGATAGGGTGGAGGCATGGGCTTGAGTAGGGTGCTCTTTCCAAGGGCCGGTGCAGACCCGATGAGTCAAATGGCCTCCTCCTGCACTGTAAAGTCTATGATTCTATGAAAGACAAGATCGGGGCAGACAACAAAATACAATACCGCCAGCTGCTGAGTCAGCGCATGCGCACCCCTACCCACCCCGCGGCCCCAACAGACCTACATCGATGGAAAGGCGCCCAGTGAGTGTACAGGAAAGCACGTGTGTGAATGTCAGTGCATGCATATCAACGAGAGTGTGCTTGCACAGGTGAAAAATGAAAATGAAAATCGCTTATTGTCACAAGTAGGCTTCAAATGAAGTTACTGTGAAAAGCCCCTAGTCGCCACATTCCGGCACCTGTTCGGGAAGGCTGTTACGGGAATTGAACCGTGCTGCTGGCCTGCCTTGGTCTGCTTTAAAAGCCAGCGATTTAGCCCAGTGTGCTAAACCAGCCCCTGAATAAGTGTATCAGCAGTTGCATCCTTTGGCGAGGACTCTTTCAGATCAAATGATTGCTGCCCTAAAAAAATTCTAGGAAGCCAATAATTTCTAGCTACTTTCCTATCGAATGCAGACAACTCCTGATGAAGCAAAAGATGGAGGATTTGATGGAGGTCAAGTTTTGAGATTGACAAAATATTAACTGCAGATTCCAGTGCAAAGATGGAGTTATTGATGTGCAGTCTGAAGATACATGTACGCCTAACCAATTTGGGAGTTGAGACAAAAAGGTGGATCTGAGATGGCAGCTGCAGACACTCAAAGCTGAGAAATGCATGAGCAATGGTTAATCGATGCTATCAATGTGATTCCAAGTATCGTTATGTAATATATTACCCACAGAAAGTAATCAAGTTTTTGAAATAACGCATGAAATATATAATTCTGAGGCTGAAAATGATTGTGACAGCCATGAAGGAATTGTGTTGGTCATTGAGAGTTTGAATCCAGTATTTTAATGGCATTCATTTAAATGTGCAGTTTTAGTTAGCGGTTGCATTTCTACAGTGTGCGGAGAGGACTGGCTTAACTGCTACCTGGAGTTTCTTAACGAGGTGGATCAACAGAAGGTCCAGGCGTACGAAAGCTCTACACGCTTCACCTTTGGAGATGACAACATGCTCGCATCTTCCAAAAGCATAGTCCTCCTTGCAGGAGATCAGCCTCTTCTTCAGTACAGACGTGGTTTCTAGTGACATATCTCTATTGTTAAGCGGATTTTCGATTGAAAAAAGTACAGATGACACTAGACATGAAGAATTACAGAGCGACCACATTCAGGTCAGGCCATTAAGGAAGCTAGAAATTTCTCAAAGAAGTCTTGTTAACTTCTGGGAATAATAATTTGGCAGACAAAAAAGATTTGGAAGTTGCAGAGAGTTGCATCTGGTGCCACAAAAACTGAAAGCATTACTACAAGATGCTGGCGTGCCTAATAAAGAATAGGAGCACCTTATTGAGCAGGTCATGGCTCGGTGTGAAATTTGTGACAGCACAAGGTCCAGTTATGAGCTTGCCAGTAGCTAGGGAATTTAACAATACAGTGGCAATGGACTGGAGTATGGAACAAAGATAGGGGACTGGATTCTCCTTTTTCGGGACTATGTCCACACTCCGTCGGCTTGAAAGGGCCGCATATTCATAGCCCTAGCAGTGGACCGTCGAAGTGCTCGCAGCTTTTACTGCAGATACGGGTCCCCGCACTTCTAAGTCAGAGGCCGCGCATGCACACACGGCGGCCTCCAGCGGCCACGCCGTGCTCCATGGCAGACTCAAACCGCGGAGCTGGACCTTCCAAATATTGCCCCCGATCGGTCGCACGCCCGACCGTGACTGCCCGGTGCTGTATAACCGGCCCGCCCCCTCGGCCGCGGACCAAGTCCGCAGCCACCACGCTAGCACCCCTACCGGCAGGACCACATTAGACCCACGCCGTCGGGACTTCGGTCGGTCGGGGGTGGAGAATGGCGGCGCAGGCCTCCAGCAACGGCCGCAGGTAGGAGATACATGAAAGCGGCGTACTCGGAGAGTGCAATGCTTTTCGGGGCCCAGATAATCGGGGATCCGCCGCCCGTCCTGATTTTGTGCGTGGGAATGGATTCTCCGCCCCGGCGCCGGTCATGATTTCGCCGTCGGGATGCGGCCCAGAATCCAACCCAGGGTCTCCTTCTTTTGTAACGCTGTATATAGATATGGTGACCAGGTTTGGCATATACGCTGTAATACATGGTTTGGACAAACAGACCACTGTCGATAAGATTATGGAAAAATGGGTGGGAACAGAGTTAGCAACACCAATGAAATTCCTGACAGATAATGATGGGGATTTTGCTAATGCGGCATTGAGGTGTGAAAATTTTATTATAGCTAAGCACACTGCAACCGGGAGCCCATTCAGTAACGGTCTGTGCGAGCAAAACCATGCAGTGATAAATGACATGTTACATAAAATATTGGCTGATCAACCAGATTGTAAATTGCAAACGGCTCTGGGATGGGAAGTACACGCCAAGGACTCTTTGCAAACGGTTGTAGGGTGGTGTACAGTCCATACCAGCTGGTGTACAGCAGGAATCCAAAGTTGCCTTCGGTTCTATCAGATGCGGCCCCTGCTCTAGAAGGGACTAGCATTAGCTCTATTTTTCTGCTCCACTGACTGCTTCGCATGCAAGCAGAAAGGCTTTCATTAAAGCGGAGGTTTGGAGAAAATTTGGCAAACCTTACAGCACCACAGAAGGCCAAGAGGAATACAGCTTAGATAAGACCTGGTATGTTCCAAAAGGATACAATGAACAGGCCCTGGCAAAACGATAGGCGGTGAGGGAAAAGTGGTAATTATAAAACATGGGCGTCAAACTGTTAGGGTTCAGTCTTCAGGCCAATTGGCACTGACTACACTTTTACAGGGCTCAAATTCTCCATCTCCACCAGCAGTGCAACCCCTCCCGCAAGTTTCCCAACGGCTTTGGGTGGCTTCAATGGGAAATTCATCGACAAGCAGCGGGAGCAGAGAATCCAGTCGCCAGCGAACACGCAGCTGGGGGGGGGACCAGAGAATGCAGTCCCAGATTTGGAACAAGACATCGGTGAAGAGGTGCCATGCACTTCATATATGCGCACATTGGGCAATTAGGAGGAGCCGACTACGACAACTAAGGAAGTGACTGACGATGAACAAGGTAACATTGAGCACAGGGTAAGGCTATTTATTCAAAAGGACAACTACCCAAAGAAGGAGCAAAGTAACATGCAAGGTGTGGAGGGATGCCACCATCATAGGAGGAACAGGAAAGGCCACTGGGAAATATAAGCATTGGTTGAACATGCACGGATGGACGGTCAGGAGATAAGAAAAGGTTTGGAAAAATGACACAAGAATGTGCAATCTAACAGTGAACCGGAAAGAGGTTGTGATCCCAGGAAAAGTTCACCAACCTGCAATCAGGACTCTGATCACTTGCGGGAAAGATCGTGAAGCAGCAGTACGGGGGGGTGGGGACGACGACAAGTAGAGGTCAGGCAGAGCTTGACAAGAAAAACTATGGAATAAGCAAAGAATGTCACTAGAAGCTTAAGCTCTCCTGATAGAGGCTTTAGCAGCTGCTAATAAATTGGAAGATAAAGGAAGTAAAACAAAAAGTTGGAAAGTATTTGGAATATATACTGCTGAAATACCAGACAGGGTACGGTCAGCCTGGTGTCTCAGATGAATGTACACAGAAAAGGTGCTCCCTGACGGCATATACAAAGCTAAAGTTGACTAGTAGCTCAAAGTTTCCAGAAGAGACTTGAAATCAAAATGTCAGACGGCGGCACGGTGGCGCAGTGGTTGGCACTGCTGCCTCATGGCACCAAGGTCCCAGGTTCGATATCAGCCCTGGGTCACTGTCCGTGTGGAGTTTGCACATACCCCCGGTGTTTGCGTGGGTTTCGCCCCCACAACCCAAAAGATGTGCAGGGTAGGTGGATTGGCCGCGCTAAATTGCCCCTTAATTGGAAAAAATGAATTGAGCACTCTAAATTTTTTTTTTTTTAAAGATCAGAATGCCAGGATGAACTCCCCGACTGCAGGGAAAGTCAGCTTGAGGATTTGTTTCATCCATTTTAGCAACATACACTTCGGCTGCAAATCGATAATATAAAAGCGGCGTTTTTTTGTGCAGGGTGAGAAATTTCAACGGGAAGTATTTTTTAAACTACCTAAAGAAACCTGCGATTACAGAAGGGAAAATTGTGGAAATTAAATGCGTTTATGGATTGATGATGCGTCAAGTGTACGGCATTTTGGATTTTCCTGGGGAGATTCTATAGAATCTGATCACTAAAATCTAGAAGGAATTGCAAGTTAGGATCTAGACTTCAGAAGCCTTTAGACACATAGGTTTATAGACATTAAGGAAAATAAGTCAGTGACATTGAATCAACAATCTTATGAAGCAATTGTTAGACGCATACCAATAAATTGGGTCAGATCCTCAAAGAGGATCCAGTGTTCATCGTTTTTTTTATTTTCAATCTTCCCCCACGCAATTTAGCACATCGTTGGGATGTGGGGTGAGACTCACGCAGACACAGGGAGAATGTGCAAACTTCACAAGGACAGTGACCCGGGGCCGATATGGAATCTGGGTCCTTGGTGCCATGAGGCAGCAGTGCTAACTATTGCGCCAATGAGCCGTCTGAGGATCTCGTGTTCAAGGAAGGAACAGACCAATTGAGAAGTTTGGTTGGACAATTGAACTGGTTGTGCACTCACCTGATGTTGGTTATAATGTGTTGGAGCAGAGTACTATCATGAAGCATGCTACGGTAGAGGAAGTTCCAAGAGCAAACAAAACACAAAATAAATTAAATTTGGAGAAAAGTATACAGCCTTGCGTGAATCAGATGATAGGAGGTTGGCCACTTCGCAAGTCAATCTTCTAGATACATATTATAGCACAGAGGGTCCATCATATTCTTGGTAACGAAGGAAAATAAATGTAGCCCATTGGCTTGGGAAGCCACGAAAATTGGCAATGAAAAGCACCATAGCTGCTGAAGAACTGGCATTAGTAGAAGCCATAGATACAGGGATCTACTTATCCAAGATACTGACAGATATCCTATATAAAGGGAAAAGTGAGAAAAGTTTGCCCAGAGTGCTATGTTGATAACCTGGGACAATGTCTACTCAACGAAAAGTGTCATTGAAAAAAGCTACGAATAGCTAGCCTAAAAGACACGTTAGAGAGAAGAGAGATCTCCACGGTACGATAGGTTGTCACAGGTCACTAATTATAAGACTGTTTTACGAAAAATGCCTGCTCCGAAGAGAAAAAACAAATCGCTAAAAATATTGGAGATGTCTTGTGTTACAAAAAAAAAAACTATTTTTTCCACTTTCTTGCGACCACTAAATATTGATTGGACGGTTGAACGGGCATCGCGCAACAATCACCAGGCAGGAATGTTCCCTTCCAGTCGGGGAACACTTCAGCAATCAAGGGCATTCAGCCTCTGATCTCCGGGTAAGCGTTCTCCAAGGCGGCCTTCAGGACGCGCGACAACGCAGAATCGCCGAGCAGAAACTTATAGCCAAGTTCCGCACACATGAGTGCGGCCTCAACCGGGACCTGGGATTCATGTCGCATTACATTCATCCCCCACCATCTGGCCTGCGAAATCCTACCAACTGTCCTGGCTTGACACAATTCACACCTCTTTAACCTGGGGTTACCCCATCTCTGGATCTGTAAAGATTTAATCACCTGCTAATGGTCGCATTCCAAGCATTGTTTGGCATCTTTGAATCTGTCTATATATGTGTTTCTAGAACATACCTCTTCATTCACCTGAGGAAGGAGCAGCGCTCCGAAAGCTAGTGACATCGAAACAAACCTGTTGGACTTTAACCTGGTGTTGTAAGACTTCGTACTAAATACAAAGTGGGATCTATAATGATAAAGCACTTTTTTTTTTTCTTCAATTATCGTAAACAACATGTTCTTGAATTCATTTTCTAAAGCCAAAAAGAGAGGGGAACCTGTCAATGTACCAGCAGTTGCATCCTATGGCAATTACATTGGCACGCCAACTGCACAGGTGATAATAATCTTTATTGTCACAAGTAGGCTTACATTTACACTGCAATAAAGTTACTGTGAAAATCCCCTAGTCGCCACATTCCGGCGCCTGCTCGGGTACACAGAGGGAGAATTCAGAATGTCCAATTCACCTAACAGCACGTCTTTCGGGACTTGTGGGCGGAAAACTGAGCACCCGGAGGAAACCCACGCAGACACGGGGAGAACGTGCAGCCTCCACACAGAGCGACCCAAGCCAGGAATTGAACCTGGGACCCTGGAGCTGTGAAGCAACAGTACTACCCACTGTGCTACCGTGCTATACGGAGAGGAAACTGGCTTGGGTAAAAGACAAGCTTCAGACTTACTCCTTCACCAATATTACTGGAATATCGGAATTAACACATTGGCGACGGGATCAGGGAACGATCATTTAGGACTGCAGTGAGGAGAAATTTCTTCACTCAATTGGTTTTGAATCTTTATAACTATTCCCCATTATTGAATAATTTTAAGGCCAGGTGTTATCATAGAATCATAGAATTTACAGTGTAGAAGGAGGCCATTCGGCCCATCGGGTCTACACCACCCTATCCATGTCTGTATTTCTACAGACACAGTCCTCTATCATCTTCAAAAAGACCATCTTTGATCCATTTGTCCAATCCAACAACCCTTCCATCTTTGTTCTCCTTTTCAAAAGATTCTTCAATGTGTAGGGTCAGTTAATACACGAGCCAAACTTGTTTTCCACAACCTGTGGCGACCCCGACTTAATGTTGATAAGGTTTCTGCGCATATCTGATATTCCTGTTATTTGGTTCTATGCAGACAACGATCCTTCACATATTTGATATTTAAATTGAATCAGTTTCGGTGTTTTCACTGAATACTGCCAGACGGTTAGCTTTCAATCACAATCTGCTTTCACCACCCATCGATAGTCAACAACAAGCAAATTCCCTTCAGAGTGTATTTGAGATGCTGGAGGTACAGTAAGCTGCAGCTTCTAGAGTACAGATGTACCTCTGGAATACAGATGTACCACAGAATGGTGATGCCAAAATAAGCATACATATGTAGCAAATTTAAATATAAAGGAAACAGTGCAGAATTGGCCAAGCACACAAGATGTGACCCGAAAGATGAGAATCTGCCAGCATAGAAGCACAAATCAGTAGATCGGATTCATTCAGCATCCCCGTCTACCGATTTTATTTTGTGAAATGGCTGTGACACAGCAAGAGTAAGGTCTTTTTTTTGTTTTGTTTTTTAGATTTAGAGTATCCAAATAATTTTTTCCAATTAAGGTGCAATTTAGCGTGGTCATTCCACCTACCTTGCACATCTTTGGCTTGAGGGGGTGAAACCCATGCAGACACGGGGAGAATGTGCAAATTCCACACAGATAGTGACCTGGGGTCGGGATGAAACCCGGGTCCTTGGTGCCGTGAGGCAGCAATGCTAACCGCTACGCCGCCGTGCTGCCCCTGCAAGAGTATGGTCTTAAGTAACATGTGGCGCACAATCATTTCAGCTATCAGACCTGGCAGGCATCACTAACCATTGCCTGTCCTCTCCATAAAGGAAGTATTTAAAGCAGTATTTTCCATTTGTATTCCAGATTACCAGCATCCCTATGTTGTTGTAATTTTAAATCAGTGGTCTTCAGTGAAGTATGTTACGAGGTCCTTATACAAAGATTTGAAATAGAAAACTGTCTGCTATGTCACATTGTCTTATTTTAGATTTCAAGTGCGAAATAGCTTGTGACATTCAATCACAGACTCCACTGGGATTCAAAGAGACAAGGACTACTGCAGTGCTGAAGACTAACAACCTAGCACCATCTGTTAGTCACAAATACCATTAGAAATGTTCTTACAAGGTTTGATCCAACTTGATGGGGATCCAAATTGGATTCCCAATGCAGGACACGGGTCAGAGTATACGATTACCATTAATAAATGAAAAGGAGATTTACTGCATGCAATCGGAATTATTTTAAAATATGTTTTGTTTTTCCAAATTTGGGATGATGACTTTAAGATAAGGTCCGTGTAGCTCTGTTTTTGCTGCAAGTACGTTACATAGCTACACCCCCCCCCCCCCCCCCCCCAGTCATCTACGTTTTCCCCCCAAAGCCACTTGCGTTTCTCCCCCAAAGCCACTTGCCAGATTGTCTCCATCGTTGCTTTCGAAAGTCAAACAGTCCATCTCTTCGACTTTGCCTTCAAACTAACTCTTTCCGATTCGTCCTCGTTCCTGCCTCGTCTCCTTCCTTCTCTTTGCCTTGCAATGTGCTTTCTAACGTGTGAGGGGCACTGCACTTGCTGTCTTGGTTGATTAACTCGTGGATTTCAATAAGCAAAGTCAGGGCTCAAAAGCGAGGGAAAAAGGAATAGAACTGAATCTTTCAACTGAGCTGCTGGCCATTTGGCCCATGGTGCCCGTGTCAGTTCTCTGAAAGAACGGTCTGATTTAGTCCCAATGCAGTGGCTTGACTTTGCTGTAGCGTACAACTGCTTTTTCAGATTCTTTCATGTATTCACTTTGCAGTCACACATATGACGTCTCAAATATGCTGTAGTAAAATAACAATGCAGAAGCATCGATTTTATAAACTAGTTAAAGCGATTTAGGTGTGCACACAATAGAATGTAATTAATTTGAACAGCACGTGTCATTTTTAATACATCAAAACCCAAAGAATCACTGACAAATAAAATACAAGCAGCAGCTTTTCCTGGAGAAGTGCCCCAAGAGAGAGAGAGAGAGAGAGAGAGAGAGTACATCCACAGGGTCCTGAGGGCCATTAATAATCCAACCACGTGTCCATTTTGCAGTGTGCAACCCAGAACCAGCTGACAGCTGTACAACAACAAGCATCTCAGAGTTAAAAAAGCAGCAGCCTGCATTGTTTCCTTCACTCTGGTTTGCCGCAGTTCGATAAGAATTTGCAATGGTCAAACTGCACATAAACAACCACATTTTGACCAACTTTGGAGCTATTCAACCCAAATTCTAACGTGGCAATTTGCTGGATTTTATGTCACTTCTGTTCACATCACAAATGTTCTGACGGTGTTCAATTTTTAACATAAAATGCACTGATTATAAAAGGAAATTAAAGAAAACAATTTTCAATTAGACAGCAAGTAGAGGTATATTTGCATGTCTGCCAAGCATCCCAACTGACAAGTACTTTTATATTTAATATACCCAATATATGCACGGAGCTCAATTCGAAGACCAAGTTCACGCTTCAGCTGCACTCAACTGAAATATTGACCGTTTCAGGCAACTGAACGGATGCAAAAGAACCAGAAGCAACGTGAAGAAAAATGTTTTTGTGCACCAAGTGATTAGCATTGATAGGGTTTCGGATACAGATTCAATGGTAACCTTCAAAAGATAATTAGATAATTACTTGACAGAAAAAATTGCAAGGATTATGGGCAAGAGAGCACAGGAATGGGACTAATCAAAGTGCTATTTCACGCAGACTCGAAGGGCTGTCAGGCCTCATTCTGTGGTGTCCTATTCGAAGGTTCGAGTGTGGGAAAAGAGAATGGACATGGACAAAGGAGGGAATGGGTGAGGAATTTGTATTACCCAAATGCATCTTTCAATCTGTGGAATCCATTGTAGACTGTTTATGTTCCCCAACAAAAGGTAAAAATGTGGATATGAAATTAAGTATGTTTCCAGGTTCCTTGGAGATTCCCTGCCGTTCAGGCAAGGGCCGTCGTGCCTAGTTGCCCTGGGTCACCGCAAGGATGCACTGCAAAGGATTTTGGTTATGCAAAGCCGGAACCGAGACTTACGCACTCAGTTCCGACTTTGCAGTAAGCTAGCCAGCGACAGTGGATCGTGCAACTGCACTTGACGCATAACATCACCATGTGGCAAAATCACTGATGCACTGACAAAGTCACTAACGAAGCAGTCCTTTCAAAGGCAAACGTGCCGAGCACGCTAGCCTAATGAAGCAAAGAAGGCTACATTGACTTGGGCATGTGCACAGAATGAAAGATGCTTACAGCCCCAAGGTTATGCTATAGAAAGAGATAGCCCATGTCAAGAAACAAGCAGCACATGTGAAGCTCTGATTTAAGCATGATGTTCAAGAAACACAAAAGCCCTCAACATCAATCACAAGTGAGGAAACTCTAGCTGACGATCGATGCAAATGTCAACACCAGCTGTGGGCAGGAGTTTGCCAACACGATGACGTGGCTTCCGAAACTCCAATGCAATGCCAGCCCTGCAAACAAGGCATCAATAGAGATCATCCTACACAACTAGCATGGGGCAAACAACCAGTAGCAGCCTTTGCCTTTCCATAACTGTCTTATTCACTTAGGTGCAGAGGACGACCCCATCTGACATAAAGCTCTGAGGCTGCATCCCATCAGTAGGGTACCAATCAATCAAATATGTTTCAGTAGCAAAAGTGGTCATTTGGACTCATTGCACTTGGTAAAAGACAACACAGGCTAATTATACCAGTCAAAAGGCAAGTGCTATTAACCAAGCCCGCTGCCAGCTTCAACTTAAAATTTGGGGTATGTGGGTTCAAATCCCACTCCAACATTGTACAGCAATTGGCTCATTGGGTATTTGGCTCATTCGGTATGGAGGGTGTGCTTCCCTGACATACTAAGCCAAACACTATCCTGCACGTTCAGTTGAATGTAAAAGACTCAACAGCAGTTATTTGAAGAGGAGCAGGGAGCTTTTCACCAATAGGGAAACTGGGGACACTGTTTTAAAATTAGGGGTCACTCTTTTAGGACAGATGAGGAGAAAAGTTTCTGCGGGTTGTATGACTCTGAAACTCTGCCTCAGAGGGCAGTGCTTGTGGGGGTCATTGAATATTTTTAACGTTGAGATAGATTGTTCTTGTTAGGCAAGGGTATCAATGGTTATTGAGGGTAGAAGGGAATGTAGAATGTGGAAATAGATCCGCCATTATCGAAAGTAGGAGCAAGCTTGTGGGCCAAATGGGGCCTATCGAGGACAAATCAGCAAGGATGGATAATATCTGGTCATTTGTTGCTTCTGGGACCTTGCAATGTACACATCGGTGCAGTATGGGCGGCACAGTAGCACAGTGGTTAGCAGTGTTGCATCACAGCGCCAGGGTCAATTCCCGGCTTGTGTCATGTCTGTGCAGAGTCTGCATGTTCTCCCAGTGTCTGCGTGGGTCTCTTCCGGGCGCTCCGGTTTCCTCCCACAAGTCCCGAAAGACGTGCTGTTAGGTAATTTGGACATACTGAATTCTCCCTCCGTGTACCCGAACAGGTACCAAAATGTGGCTCCTGGGGGATTTTCACAGTAACTTCATTACAGTGTTAATGTAAGTCTACTTGTGACAATGTGGCATAACAACAGTGAATGCACTTCAAAAGTAATCTATAAGATGGAAAGTCCCATAGGCAGGGACTTTAATAATAATAATTCCTGCCTAAAGCAAAGTCTCTATAGTCCCAGATAACCATAGGCTGCTTTCCCCTTTGAGGGGGAGAGCTGACTGGAGGTGATTTAACCTGAGGATCACCACACCTCAAGCGAGGGGCAAGGTTGAGCAGGTAGAGCCTTCATGAATAACCTCAGCCGGTACGGGAATTGAACCCACGCTGTTGGCCTTGTTCTACATCTCAAATCAGCTGTCCAGTCAACTAAGCTAAACCAGCCCCTAATAGGCAGAATAAAATACAATGCAAAGCAAGTTCTTTCTTTAGAAGAGAGGATTAACTTTGGGAAGAAAACAAAGTGGTGCAGGATAATGAAGTCAATATATGCGAAAGTGGGATGGAATCCCAATTTTCCTTTGCAAATAATTATACCCATGTAACAAATTGGCGGACACCACACCAGTTCCAGAACCAATCTTAAGAATGCCTGTGCAGGACTTCCGGGTGCGGCGATGACCAGCTAGGTCGCACGTTTCGGCACCTCCCGTTTGAACGGACTTTTGGGCTCTTATTGGGAGCCCCAACGGCAATTTTTGACGGCTAAACCCATTGTGCGGTGAAACAGAAGGGAATCCCCCCGGATGTACATGGAGAAAGGCGATAATAGTAGCCGGATTGCAGAGGATCCTCTGGAGCAGCGGCAAGGAAGGGAAGCACGAAGCAAGATGGCGGCGGAGGGAGGCCGTTTGGTATGGGGCCAGGAACAGCAAGAGTTCCTTCGGAGATGTGTTGAGGAGCTAAAGAAGGAGGTGCTGGCCCCGATGCTGCAGGCGATTGAGGGGCTAAAGGAGGCGCAGAAGACCCAAGAATTGGAGCCTCGTGGCGTGAAGGCAAAGGCTGCCGAAAATGAGGACGAAATACAGGGCCTGGTGGTGAAGACAGAGACACACGAGGCACTGCATAAGAGATGTATGGAGAGGCTGGACGCCCTGGAAAATAGCTCGAGGAGGAAGAACCTATGAGTTTTGGGTCTTCCCGAAGGTGCAGAGGGAGCAGACGTCAGGGCATATGTGAGCACAATGCTTCATTCCTTAATGGGACCGGAGGCCCCGACGGGCCCCTTGGAAGTGGAGGGAGCATATCGAGTCCTTGCGAGAAGACTGAAGGCGGGAGAAATACCTCGAGCTATAGTGGTGAGGTTTCACCGCTATAAAGACAGGGAGATAGTCCTGAGATGGGCGAAAAAGACATGGAGCTGCAGGTGGGAGAACGCGGTGATCCGCGTGTACCAGGATTGGAGTGCGGAAGTGGCGAGAAGGAGGGCGAGTTTCAATCGGGCCAAGGGGGTGCTCCATGGAAAGAAAGTTAAATTTGGTATGCTGCAGCCGGCGAGACTGTGGGTTACACATCAAGGGAAACACCACTACTTCGAGACGGCAGAAGGGGCGTGGACATTCATTGAAGAGGAGAAGCTGGACTAGACTGGAGAGAGAAAGAACTTTTGTAATAAAGCAGTGGTGTGATTGCATGGGACTGGGAATCGGAAGGGGGGGGAACATTTTCTCTTTTCCCTCGATGGAGGGGGGGGGTATGGTGAACTGTGGGCGCCGGTGGGAAAGGAGAGGGCGAAGGAGAGAGGGAGCTGCGCCATTAGGGGCGGGGCCGAGTGGGAAGCGCGGGCTTTGCTCCCGCGCTATGGTAATTGTGGCAGGAAAAGGGGGCAGGAAGGAGAGGGCCTTACGCAATGGGAGGCTGAGGATAAACGGGGGAAGCCGAGGTCAGCCAGATTTTGCTGACTTCTGGAAGCAACATGGGGGGAGCAATCACGCTAGAGGGGGATCTAGCGGGGGGGGGGGGGGTAACTGGGTTGCTGCTGTTAAGGGGAAGGGGGAGCTGCTACGGGATGGGATGGTCGGGACGGGAGGACACCGTTGGGGGGACAAGTGGGTGCGTGGGAACCGGGTGGGGAGCTGGTTTAAAAAAGGGGATGGCTAGTCGACGAAGGGGGGGGGGGGGGGTAAAGAGCCCCCCAACCCGGTTGATCACGTGGAACGTGAGAGGGCTGAATGGGCCAATTAAGAGGGCAAGGGTACTTGCGCACCTAAAGAAATTAAAGGCAGATGTGGTCATGCTGCAGGAGACGCATCTGAAACTGGCGGATCAGGTCAGATTACGAAAAGGATGGGTGGGACAGGTATTTCACTCGGGCTTGGATGCGAAAAATAGAGGGGTGGCAATATTAGTGGGGAAACGGGTATTGTTTGAGGCGTGGACCATAGTGGCGGACAGTGGAGGTAGATACGTGATGGTGAGTGGCAGATTGCAAGGTGAGGCGGTGGTTCTGGTGAACGTATATGCCCCGAACTGGGATGATGCCAACTTCATGAAGCGTATGCTGGGGCGTATCCCGGACCTGGAGGCGGGAAAGTTGGTAATGGGGGGAGACTTCAACACGGTGCTGGATCCAGGGCTGGACCGGTCGAGGTCTAGGACAGGGAGGAGGCCGGCAGCGGCCAAGGTGCTTAAGGACTTCATGGAGCAGATGGGAGGAGTGGATCCCTGGAGATTTACTAGGCCTAGGAGTAAAGAGTTCTCCTTCTCCCATGTCCACAAGGTGTATTCTCGGATAGATTTCTTTGTCCTGGGAAGGGCGCTGATCCCGAAGGTGGCCGGGACGGAGTACTTGGCTATAGCCATTTCGGACCATGCCCCACATTCGGTAGATCTGGAAGTAGGAGAGGAAAAGGAACAGCACAGATATGGGATTGTTGGTGGACAAGAGGGTTTGTGTAAGGGTAAGATGATGTATCGAAAGGTATCTGGAGATTAATGACGACGGAGAGGTTCAGGTGGGAGTGGTCTGGGAAGCACTGAAGGCGGTGGTCAGAGGGGAACGGATCTCCATAAGGGCCCATAAGGGGAAACAAGAGAGCAAAGAGAGGGAGAGATTGTTGAGAGAAATTTTGAGGGTGGATAGGCAGTATGCGGTGGCTCCGGATGAAAGACTATACAGGGAAAGACGAAGGTTGCACACGGAATTTGATTTGTTGACCACGGGTAAGGCGGAGGCACAATGGAGGAAGGAACAGGGAGTGCAGTATGAGTACGGAGAGAAGGCGAGCCGGTTACTGGCCCAACAACTGAGGAAGAGAGGGGCGGCGAGGGAGATTGGAGGGGTTAGGGACGAGGAGGGTGAGATGGAACAGGGAGCGGAGAGGGTGAACGGGGTGTTTAAGGTATTTTACGACAGGCTGTATAAGGCTCAGCCCCCGGAAGGGAAAGAGGGAATGATGCGTTTCCTAGACCGGTTGGAATTCCCGAAGGTTGAGGAGCAGGAGAGGACAGGACTGGGAGCACAGATTGAGGTGGAGGAGGTGGTAAAAGGGATTGGGAGCATGCAGGCAGGGAAGGCCCCGGGACCGGATGGGTTCCCGGTGGAATTTTATAGGAAATACGTGAACCTGCTGGCCCCGCTTCTGACGAGAACCTTTAATGAGGCCAGGGAAAGGGGGACGTTGCTCCCGACGATGTCGGAGGCAACGATATCGCTGCTCTGGAAAAGGGACAAAGACCCGCTGCAGTGCGGGTCTTACAGGCCTATTTCCCTCCTGAATGCAGATGCCAAGCTTTTGGCCAAGGTGATGGCGACGAGGATGGAGGATTGTGTCCCGGGGGTGGTTCACGAGGATCAAACGGGGTTTGTTAAGGGGAGACAATTGAACACTAACATACGGAGGGTGCTGGGTGTGATGATGATGCCCCCGCCGGAGGGGGAGGCGGAGATAGTGGTGGCGATGGATGCAGAGAAAGCATTTGATAGAGTGGAGTGGGATTACCTGTGGGAAGTGTTGAGGAGATTTGGATTTGGAGAGGGGTTTATTGGATGGGTTCAGCTTCTATACGGGGCCCCGGTGGCAAGTGTGACTACAAATAGGCAGAGATCTGACCACTTCCGTCTATACAGAGGGACAAGACAGGGATGTCCTCTGTCCCCGTTACTGTTTGCGTTGGCAATTGAGCCACTGGCCATAGCGCTGAGGGGCTCTAGGAAGTGGAGGGGAGTACTTAGGGGAGGAGAAGAGCACCGGGTGTCACTATACGCGGATGATTTGTTGTTGTGTGTCGCGGACCCAGTGGAGGGGATGCCCGAGATAATGCAGACACTCAGGGAGTTTGGGGAATTTTCAGGATATAAATTGAATATGGGGAAGAGTGAGCTGTTTGCGATGCACCCTGGGGAACAGGGCAGGGGAATAGATGATTTGCCGTTGAGGAGAGTAACAAGGGATTTTCGGTACCTAGGGATCCAGGTGGCCAGGAACTGGGGAACCTTGCATAAGCTAAATTTAGTAAGATTGGTGGAGCAGATAGAAGAGGACTTTAAGAGATGGGACATGGTGCCCCTGTCACTGGCGGGTAGGGTGCAGGCGGTTAAAATGGTGGTCCTTCCGCGGTTTCTTGTTGTGTTCCAGTGCCTCCCTGTGATGATTACAAAGGCCTTTTTCAAGAAAGTGGATAAGAGCATTATGAGTTTTGTGTGGGCTGGGAAGACCCCAAGAGTGAAGAGGGGGTTTCTGCAGCGTAGTAGGGATAGGGGGGGACTGGTACTGCCGAGTTTAAGTGACTATTATTGGGCCGCCAACATATCAATGGTGTGCAAGTGGATGGGGGAAGGGGAGGGAGCGGCGTGGAAAAGACTAGAGATGGCGTTCCGTAGGGGAACCAGCCTAAAAGCATTAGCGACGGCGCCTTTACCGTTCTCCCCGAAGAAATACACCACAAGTCCAGTGGTGGTGGCAAAGCTGAAAATTTGGGGGCAGTGGAGACGACATAAGGGAGTGACGGGTGCCTCGGTGAGGTCCCCGATAAGGAACAACCACAGGTTCGTCCCGGGGAAGATAGATGGGGGATTTAAAGCTTGGCAGAGAGCAGGGATTGTGAAATTGAAGGATTTGTTCCTAGGCGGGACGTTTGCGAGTCTGGGAGCACTGACAGAAAAATATTGGTTGCCACCGGGAAATGCATTTCGATATATGCAACTGAGGGCTTTTGCGAGGCAACAGGTGAGGGAATTTCCACGGCTCCCGGCGCAAGAGATTCAGGACAGAGTGATTTTGGGGGCATGGGTGGGGGATGGTAGGGTGTCAGATATATACAGAGAAATGAGAGACGAGGGGGAGACGATGGTGGAGGAGCTGAAGGGAAAATGGGAAGAGGAGCTAGGGGAAGAGATTGAGGAGGGGCTGTGGGCAGATGCCTTAAGTAGGGTAAATTCTTCGTCCTCATGTGCCAGGCTCAGCCTGATACAATTCAAGGATCTACATAGGGCGCACATGACTGGAGCAAGGTTAAGTAAATTTTTTGGAGTGGAGGATAGGTGCAGGAGATGCGCGGGAAGCCCAGCGAACCACACCCACATGTTTTGGTCATGCCCGGTACTGCATGGGTTCTGGTTGGGGGTGGCGAATGTGCTTTCAAGGGTGGTGGGGTCCGGGTCGAGCCAGGCTGGGGGTTGGCGATATTTGGGGTTGCGGACGAGCCGGGAGTGCAGGAGGCGAGAGAGGCTGATGTTTTAGCCTTTGCGTCCCTAGTAGCCCGGCGAAGGATATTACTTATGTGGAAAGAAGCTAAACCCCCAGGTGTGGAGGCCTGGATAAACGACATGGCGGGGTTTATAAAATTGGAGCGGATAAAATACGCACTAAGAGGTTCGGCTCAAGGGTTCACCAGGCGGTGGCAACCGTTCCTCGACTATCTCGCAGAACGATAAGGGAAATGGGAAAGGTAGCAGCAGCAGCCCAGGGGGGAGGGGGGCCCAACCGGGCCCTCAGGGGTTTTATACAGGTGTTTATATACGAGTTATTTATATTGGTTTTTGTGACTTTATTATTTTGGCTATTGGCTAGTTTTTATTTTTGTTGCTGGCAGTTGCCGTCTAGTTAATATATTATTTATTCTTTTAAAAAAAAACGGTCATCATCATTATTTATATTGTTTTAAAGATGCAAAAGGGAAAATTTTGTCCTGTCTTTGTTTGACCGAAACATTTGAATAAAAAATATTTTTTTTTTTTTAAAAAAGAATGCCTGTGCAGTTTAGAGATTCGAGAGAAACTATATTAGATTATTTCCAAACAAATTCACAGTGCTATTAACTTTATTTGACTACAGAAACAATATTTTCACTGTAACGTTAGTTGTACAATCCCTTCAGAGATAAAACGGGCCATATTACGCAAGTGCAGTGTTTTCAATGTTTGTAGCCAGAGGTCATTGATCACTGAAACTCTGCCAACTGAATCACAAGGCAAGTGGAGCAACTTTCCTATCTGTGCAGGCAAACAACAAAACTGCAGGCGGCCTTATGATGGCAGTTTTTCCAGTAACTAGTGCTTACCGTACATCCAGTAACTATTTCTCAAGCCCACCACCTGAAATAATTTGTTGCTGGTCGAAGGAAGGCATTGCAATTCGTATGCCTCCAGTTTCAGCATCATAAGTGTTTGTTGTGGCTCTATCACCTCTGAGTCAGAAGGTCGTGAATTCAACCCCCACTCCTGAGTTTGGAGTCCATAATCTGGGATGAAAAAAAAATGAAAATCGCTTATTGTCACAAGTAGGCTTCAATGAAGTTACTGTGAAAAGCCCCTAGTCGCCACATTCCGGCGCCTGTTCAGGGAGGCTGGTACAGGAATTGAACCGTGCTGCTGGCCTGCCTTAAAAGCCAGCGATTTAGCCCAGTGTGCTACTCCCAGTGCATCATTTCTGACAGAATGCTATACCGTCAGCGACCACCTTTCTGGAAGAGCAGTGAAACTGAGGTTGTGTCGAGCTTGGATGGATGCAAAAGTGTCTATGGCCCCTATTTCTTTTTTTTTAAATTTAGAGTACCCAATTCTTTTTTTCCCCCAATTAAAGGGCAATTTAGCGTGGCCAAATAAACCTATCCTGCACATCTTTGGGTTGTGGGGTTGAGACCCACGCAGACACGGGGAGAATGTGCAAACTCCACATGGACAGTGACCCAGGGCAGGCATCAAACCCGGATCCTTGGTGGCGTGAGTCAGCAGTGCTGCCCTTTTTCATAGTCAAGCACCAATAATTAAATTTGTGGCAGATACAAGTACCTCAGCACTTTTTAAGATTTGCCCACAAATAGAAACGAAACTTCCCCAACTGAACTTGTTCTGAAGGAGTTTATTATATAAAGCAAGTTGCCAAGATTTGAGCCATAACACCCAATTTAATACATCAGGCATTTGAAAAGGTCATGTTTTCGGACGTGGACACACACACACATCCCGTCGGCCCCCAAAACCCTCTACTCCCTCATCAATCGAAAATCTATCTAACTCGAGCTTCAATGTTTCAATGGCCCAGTCTTCACACTGGAGGAGAATTCCAAAGACGAACAACCATCAGAGAAAAAAAACAATTCTCACCTGCATCTTAAATGGGAAACCGTGCTCCCTAGTTCACGATTCCCCCACGAGGGAAAACATCCTTTAGCATTTACCCTGTCAAGCCACCTCAGCATCTTATATATTTCAACAAGATAATGTCCTCCTTCTCAACTCAATAAGTTTAGGCCCAACTTGTTCAACCTTTCCTCAGGAGCTAAAACCCCCTCAATCCCAGGAATCAGCCGAGTGAACCATCTCTTAACTGCTTCCAGTGCAATGGGAGTTAGAACTTAGAACACTGAAAAAAGAAGCACGTGCTACTCATGAAACAGACAAGTATAAAATCATAGAATAGTCACAGCACGGGAGATGGCCACACAACCCATCAAGCCTAAACTGGCTCTCAAAGTGCAATTTGACTGAGCCCACACCCTAGCCCTTTCACCACAGCCCTGCAATCTCTTTCACTTCAGGTGCTTATTCAACTCCCTTTTGAAAGCTATGATTGAATCTACCTCCACCACTCTCTGAGGCAGTGCAGTCCAGGTCCTAACCACACAATACACAAAGATATAGGTAACTAAAATATTCATGAGGATGCAGGACACCAGCAGTTAGATCAGGAAATAATTTCATTATTGCCGACCCCCAACGATAATGAGGGCTTGGTCTAAATGACATCCAGGACCATCAGTAACATGGAGGCAGGCGGACTGTGTGTTCAATGCCACTCTTTGATAGTTGGAAACAGTCTGATAATTAGCTAGTTTGGTTTCTTTAGTGGGCAGCATGGTGGCATAGTGGTTAGCACTGCAGCCTCAAAGTCCCAGGTTCGATCCCCGCCCTGGGTCACTGTCGGTGTGGAGTTTGCACATTCTCCCCGTGTATGCGTGGGTCTCACCCCTACAACCCAAAGATGTGTAGGGTAGGTGGATTGGCCACGCTAAATTGGCCCTTAATTGGAAAAAATGAATTGGGTCCTCTAAATTTTTTTTTTAAACTTTGGTTTCTTTGGAGGGAGAGTTTACGAACATTGCTGCAAGTAAATAGCGGGGCTTTGAGACAACTGCACTTTTCAATATATGTTTTAAACTGGTTTAGCCACAGGAACGCATTGGAGTACCTGAAGTTGTGGTTATGGCGTTTGCAAAGCAGGCCACAAACACTAAATATGTTCCCACATCTTACAATCTTAACTTTGCTGTTAGCAGTACTCATACAACATTCTGAACACACACAAATTGTTCTGCAATATAAGCTTACGGATTACACCAAATTCAGATGGGGTGTGGGGGAAACAAAAGGAAGAACATTTCTGGGTATTCAAAATGACACAACCATGATCGTACATAGTGCGTTTGGCAACTTTTCCAGCTTGCTTCTAAACAAATAAAGCTCATTGTAGATAAATGCAAAGATGTTCCTTAATCATAGATCATAGAATTTACAGTGCAGAAGGAGGCCATTCGGCCCATCGAGTCTGCACCGGCTCTTGGAAAGAGCACCCTACCCAAGGTCAACACCTCCACCCTATCCCCATAACCCAGTAACCCCACCCAACACTAAGGGCAATTTTGGACACTAAGGGCAATTGATCATGGCCAATCCACCTGTCCTGCACATCTTTGGACTGTGGGAGGAAACCGGAGCGCCCGGAGGAAACCCACGCACACTCGGGGAGGATGTGCAGACTCCGCACAGACAGTGACCCAAGCCGGAATCGAACCTGGGACCCTGGAGCTGTGAAGCGATTGTGCTATCCACAACGCTACCATGCTGCCCCAATGAAATGAAATGAATGAAACGAAAATCGCTTATTGTCACAAGTAGGCTTCAAATGAAGTCACTGTGAAAAGCACCTAGTTGCCACATTCCTTTTCGGGGAGGCTGGTACGGGAATTGAACCGTGTTGCTGGCTTGCCTTGGTCTGCTTTAAAAGCCAGCGATTTAGCCCAGTGTGCTAAACCAGCCCTTAAAGGGAATTCCCTAAGGGGAATAAAAATGTGTTGGAAATACTCAGCAGGTCTAGCAGCATCCGTGGAGAGAGAAGCAGGGTTAACGTTTCATGTCGATAAGTCTTTCATCAGAAATGTATCAAATTTTAAGTTAATGCAAAGATGAGAAGAGAGGGAAGAACAAAAGGGAAAGGGGTCTACGGAAGATGAAGACATTAAATTATGAAAGAGTTGATGGTGCAAATCAAAAGGAGATGGAAATGGGGTAAACTAAGGAAACAAAAGACGGGTCTGGAGAAGTTGTAAATGGGAAAAGCCATCAAAAACAAATCTGAAACTGTCGAACCCAATGGTGAGTCAGGAAAGCTATACAGTAGCTTATCGAAAGCTGGGGTGCTGTTCCTCAAGATTACAGACTTCATTGGAACAGTCTGAAGGGGAGTACTTTGACATATTTGTCTGCCAAGCCCGAACAGCACAAGGCAACCATGAACCGGGAAATGTTGAAGTGGATTACAAATCTGGCACCCTCAAATCTCTTGAAGTCATCCTATTCCATGCTCTTTGTAAGGCTGTACTTAGGAGCAGTGTACACAGTTCTGGTTGCCATCATGTTCTAGCCCTAGAGACAAAAGCAACAACGCTGCTTTCCCAGTCCCAAATGGGTGATCTGTGAGGAATTACTCGATAGATGGAGGTCCTGAATTTTAAAACAAGACACATCACAGAGGAAACCCAACAACATCCAAGGTGCCCAGAACATACTCCCAGATGCACCAAGTTGGCAGGACAAGAGCGTTCAGGCTCTAGGTTGTGAGGGATAAATTTAAAGTAGGAGCCAGAAATTCTTCACAGCGGCTGACCAACGCTGGATTAAGAGCTGGATTAACAGCTGGGGCAGGTTGCCAAAAATAGTTGAGACCAGGGCATTAATTCATTTGCGAAACATTGAATGTTGCTAAACAGAACGAGAGCAGGGTTGGCATTCTACAAGGTTGAAATCTAATTGGTCAAAGGGACGACTTCTTCTGAATTTATGGTGTGAAAGTATTCAAGTCTTACTGCAGTAAATTGCCTACAGTTGGAATTTAGTACAGTAGTTATTTTATTGTGCATCAAATTTCTGTGCTGAATACAATTCAAGACAGTACAGTACAAATATTGAAATAATGGTTAATTATCTTAAGTAGTCCACTTTATTAAGGGAATATTTGCTTACATTGTTCAGATGAGAGACAGGTGTTCTTAAAAACCAGAGACTCTGATCAAGAAAAGGTCGCTCAAGGGAAAAAGGGAACGATCCCAAATTCTGGTTTGGGGAAACTCCCGTCTGCAAGGTCAACTTATCGATGTTACAGAAGAAGCGGGGGAAAGGGATAGCGTAATGGCAAAACCAGTAAAGTCTCCAAAAACAAAAATGCATTTACAGTAACTCATATACTCAAGACGTAAATGAAAAACAGATGGGCATCACTGGCTCAATTCCCATTCCACACCAGGGGAATTTGGGCAACGGCCCACGTGTCGATGAAATCCTGGGATAGCTTCAACAACACTGATTTGTTATTCCTTTGCCGTTGCTTGTGCTTTGAAAGTCTGGTTTGAGTGTCAAGATCCATCGTTTGACATGTTCTGAAGCACCAAACCGATGAGGCTGCCCCTCCCAGGCTACGACAAACTTAGTTTTCGTTAAGGAACCTTTTCCAAACACCAATCGAATTTGCTTACCGTGACATTTTAACATTTCCATCTCTTTTAGCACAGGGCTACAATTTTAATTTCTCATTTAACATGACAAAACAAAGCAATAACTCTATATTTTCTCTCCCGCCCTACCCCAATATGGGAAAATTATATTCCCCCACCACTCTATACGGCCTGATATGCAGCAATTTATTTTGTTTGAGGGAGACAGAGATGTTCTTATAGCCCATATTTCCCACCCTTCCCTCCAACTTTAACGAGTTGCAATTAAAATCACAAAGTTGCAACTAAAGACTTAAGACTGACCCAACAGAAGTAATTTTCCAGCTTGAGGGATTTGATTTGATTGATTTATTGTCACATGGACGAAGTACGGTGAAAAGTATTTTTCTGCGGCCGAGGGAACGTACACAGTCCGTACATAGTAGACAAAAAGAATAATAAACAGAGAAGATTGACAAATGGTACATCGACAAACAGTGATTGGTTACAGTGCAGAATAAGGGCCAAACAAAGCAAATACATGAGCAAGAGCAGCATATGGCATCGTAAATAGTGTTCCTACAGGGAACAGATCAGTCCGAGGGGGAGTCGTTGAGGAGTCTTGTAGCTGTGGGGAAGAAGCTGTTCCTATGTCTGGATGTGCGGATCTTCAACCTTCTGTACCTTCTGCCTGACGGAAGGGTCTGGAAGAAGGCAATGCCTGGGTGGGAGGGGTCGCTGATAATGCTGTCTGCTTTGCTGAGGCAGCGGGAGGTATATACAGAATCAATGTGGGGGTGGCAAGCTTGTGTGATGCGTTGGACTGCGTTCACTACACTCTGCAGTTTCTTGCGATCTTAGACCGAGCAGATGTCATACCAGGCTGCGATGCAGCCAGATAGGATGTTCTCTATCACACAGCTGCAGAAGCTTGTGAGAGTTGATGCAGACATGCCAAATTTCTTTAGCTTCCGTAGGAAGTAGAGATGTTGTTGGGCTTTCTTGACTGTTGCATCAACGCGAGTGGACCAGGCCAGACTGTTGGTGATGGTGACCCCCAGGAACTTAAAGCTATCGACCATCTCCACTTCGGAGCCATTGATGCAGACGTGTGTGTGTCGTGCTACGCTTCCTGAAGTCGATGATCAGTTCCTTGGTCTTTCCAACACTTAGAAAGATGCTGTTTTCGGTACACCATGCAACCAAGTGATTTAGTCTGATTCGTCGTTGTTTGAGATATGGCCCACCATAGTCGTATCATCCACAAACTTATAGATTGAGTTGGAGTTAAATCTTGCCACACATTCATGTGTGTATAGGGAGTACAGTAGAGGACTGAGAACACATCCTTGCGGGGCCCCAGTGTTGAGGACTATTGTTGAGGAGATGCTGTTGCCTATCCTGACAGATTGCAGTCTGTTGGTGAGGAAGTCGAGGATCTAGCTGCACAGGGAGGGGTCAAGTCCAAGATTGCAGAGTTTGGTTATTAGTCTTGTTGGAGTAATGGTGTTGAAGGCAGAGCTGTAGTCGATAAACAGCAGTCTTACATAGGTGTCCGTGTTGTTGAGGTGTTCGAGTGTTGATTGTAGAGCCAGGGAGATAGCATCTGCTGTGGACCGGTTGCGATGATAGGCAAACTGCAGTGGATCGAGACCGTCTGGGAGGTTGGCAGTGATCCGTCTCATGACTAGCCGCTCAAAGCATTTCATGATAACAGATGTCAGGGCCACCGGTCGGTAGTCGTTGAGGCAGGCTACCTTGTTCTTCTTTGGTACTGGTATGATGGTGGGGAGGTGGGGACCTCAGAGCGGAGGAGTGAGGTATTGAAGATATCTGCGAATACACTCGCCAGCTGGTCTGTGGAGGCTCTGAGTGCTCGACAGGGACTCCGTCGGGACTAAACATGAGCATAAACTTGAATTAATTCTGACAAAAGTAAATCACTCCATTTGGCTGATTGAAAAATCATACAATTATTATAGATGTTGCTCGCTGCAGAGAAGACATGTGTTATAACAAAATACCTCAGGACCAGGACCTTGCAAGTAGTATTTTTGAAAATGCACCCATAATTTGAAATTATTTTCAGTGCTTCTCGCAACTTGCATATAACTGATGATTATAATCGCTGTACAATAAAAGAGATTTTATTGAGTGAAGTGATCACCTGTGATGTTATTCACTGGTAGTCTGAAGTATACATGGAAATTTGCTGCAAAGTTGGTCAAATCCTTCTCTCCGAGGAAGTGTTCTAATTCGGCAATCCAAGTAATTGGAGCAGCTAGTAAATTTCTGGCTCCAGGTCAAACACACACACAGCCAAATCCGAACTTGCAAACCAGCCACCAGTACATCATGGCTGCATTAAGTGTGCTATTATATTGTTGCATCGGTGGGTGGCGCAGTGGTTAGTGCTACTGCCATGATCATAATGAATGGCGGAGCAGGCTCGAAGGGCCAAATGTCCTCCTACTTGCTTCTATTTTCTATGTATGTCTATGTACTAATCTGTTAGAGAGAAGCTGGTTCGGGAATAAATATCGGCAGTAGTAGCATCTTTTGTATTCCAATTTCTCCTGCAATAAAGACGGAGCTAGAAACACAATCACTGGGAAAATGGAAATTGTGGGGGGGGGGGGGGAAATGAAATGAAATGAAAATGAAAATTGCTTATTGTCACAAGTAGGCTTCAAATGAAGTTACTGTGAAAAGCCCCTAGTCGCCACATTCCGGCGCCTGTTCGGGGAGGCTGGTACAGGAATTGAACCCACGCTGCTGGCCTGCCTTAAAAGCCAGCTATTTAGCCCTGTGCTAAACCAGACCCTTCGGCCGGAGATACAAAATGGAGATACTCCTCACATAATCCTCAGGATCCAATCTGACAGGAAGCAGTTTTTTTTTCTTTGAAGTGAAATAATTAGAACTTTAAAAAAGGCACCAAACTATTTTGGTGGTTATAAAAGATTATTGAGATTCTAGAGTTCTGATGATTGACTCCAAATGTCAACTCGGTTTCTCGCTCCACAGACCTTGTCAGATCTGCTGAGTTTTCCAGATTTTATTATTACTGGGGCTGAATTTCCCACCAAAACAGGGACAAGGCGAAAACGCTGCAACATATTCCAACACAGACAAGTGTCCCACACCATGCTTAGCAGTAAATCACATGTCTGGCTGCAAGTCTGGATTTAGCAGGCTGCCAGTGTGATCCCAAAGTGGTTTAAATCAAAAAAAACTCATGAATGGAAGTAGAAGCATAACTGTGGCATAAATCTAGAATAGAATGGAGACTAGTTTCATATTTTCTAATCGTCACCCCCTCCTTTCAAGTCAAATACAAAAACTAAACAAAACTAAAAAAAAAAATCATCTGGTCAGATAGTTCTGACTGGAGAGACCGGATTACTCAGTACAGAAAACATATACTGTATTGATTTCAACACACACTGCTTTTGTCTTGCCCAACGCTCAATGCAAACTAAATGGAAGATTGCAGCATAGGACATCAACATTTAGGCAAAATCCAATACAGAGCTCAGTCCAACCCAATGCCCAAACAGTTAGTGTTACCCTCCGTAATAAATGCTCATACAACTTAATGTCCTTCAGTAACACTTAACTAAATTCCAAGAAGCACATTGACTCATTGAGTTTTACTGCAGCACATTCCGTTACAAGCCTGTAGTACTATAAACATGCAGCCAAATGTCCTTGGTTCAGAAGTCTGCCAGAGAAGGGTTTTTTTTCTTGCATATCGGCAGGCTGACACTTTGTGGAATACAGAACTTATTCCAGAAAGGAGGGGAAGCCAAGCAATTCAAAAGCACCACATATCCAAGTGGATGTTGGGAGGTGTGGTAGAACTGTGGCATAAATCTCTCAATCAATGACTCGCTCGGCAGTATCTGCGAGTAGGATGGGCATCATGTACATTGAAATCAGAATACAAAGCATAACAGTTCACATGACACATTTGTCAATCCAAATGGACAACCATCAAATCTGAAATTGTAGAGAACAGCTAGGGAAAAAGGAGCAACTGTAAAGATATCTTTTAATCTTGTTTTATAGAACTAGATTTATATTTTAGGCCTGTAACTCACTTAAGATGTAAATATTTAGAAATAAAAACGAGTTCTGGGAAGCATTAGTAATGAGGACATGCACTAGTTTTGTGCTTGGCATGCGAGTTAAGGCCATCAAATGCCAGTAAAGCTAGAAATGCCCCTTAATCATCTATTCCTGGTAAAGCTGCAATAGCATTTATACACTATATAAAGTACGGGCAGAATGGTGGCACAGTGGTTAGCACTGCTGCCTCATAGCTCCAGGGTCCAGGTTCAATCCCGTCCTCGGGTGACTGTGTGGAGTTTGCACTTTCTCCCCATGTCTGCGTGGGTTTCCTGCGGGTGCTCCTATTTCCTCCCACAGTCCAATGATGTGCAGGTTAGGTGGATTGGTTACGCTAAATTGTCCCTTTGTGTCCAAAGATTAGGTGGGGTTACGAGGATGTGGTGGCAGCATGGGCTTAAGTAGGGTGCTCTTTCCTAGGGGCGGTGCAGACTCGATGGGCTGAATGGCCTCCTTGTGCACTGTAAATTACTGCCCGAGCCACGTGCAAATTGGCATAGGGAGGCAAGAATAAGGGAAGTTAACACGTGGCTGAAAGAGTGGTGTGGGAAAGAGGGGTTCCTTTTCATGGGACACTGGCATCAGTTTTGGGACGGGGGGACCTATACCATTGGGGTGGTCTCCACCTGAACCGAGCTGGGACCAGTGTTCTGGCGAAAAGAGTAAATAGGGTGGTCAATAGGACTTTAAACTAAAGATTGGGGGGGGGGAAGGGAAAGTCAGGGAACCAAGAGGTGAAGTAATCAGTGGGAAGCGTAACTGCTTAGGAATACAAAAAAGCACGAAAAGACAAAACTCAGGAGAGGTTACGATAGTCCCCATCCCACAAAATATGACACAGTGTATGGAAAGGCTCAGTAAACCAAGGTCCACCACACTAAGAAAACAAAAAGGGACGGTCAATAGAGAATGAAAGGTGCTATATTTAAATGCGCGCAGTGTACGGAACAAGGTAGATGAGCTTGTGGCCCAGATTGTGACCGGCAGGTATGATGTGGTAGGCATCACAGAGACATGGTTGCAGGGGGTTCAGGACTGGCATTTAAACATCGAGGGATTCACAACCTATCGAAAAGACAGAGAGGTGGGCAGAGGGGGCAGGGTTGCCTTGTTAATTAGGAATGAAATTAAATCAATAGCACTAAACGACATAGGGTCAGATGATGTGGAGTCTGTGTGGGTAGAGTTGAGGAACCACAAAGGCACAAAAACCATAATGGGAGTTATGTACAGGCCTCCTAACAATGGTCAGGACCTGGGGTACAAAATGCACCACGAAATAGAAAGTGCATGTCAGAAAGGCAAGGTCACAGTGATCATGGGGGACTTCAATATGCAGGTGGACTGGGTAAATAATGCTGCCAGTGGACCCAAGGAAAGGGAATTCACTGAATGTTTACAGGAGGGCTTTTTGGAACAGCTTGTGATGGAGCCCACGAGGGAACAGGCCATTCTGGACTTAGTGTTATGTAATGAGCCAGACTTGATTAAAGATCTTAAAGTAAGGGAGCACTTAGGAGGCAGTGATCATAATATGGTAGAATTCAATCTCGAATTTGAAAGAAAGAAGGTAGAATCAGATGTAAAGGTGTTACAGTTAAATAAAGGTAACTACAGGGGCATGAGGGAGGAACTGACGAAAATCGACTGGGAGCAGAGCCTAGTGGGAAAGACAGTAGAACAGCAATGGCAGGAGTTTCTGGGAGTAATTGAGGACACAGTACAGAGGTTCATCCCAAAGAAAAGAAAGGTTATCAGAGGGGGGATTAGGCAGCCATGGCTGACAAAGGAAGTTAGGGAATGCATCAAAGCAAAAGAGAAAGCCTATAATGTGGCAAAGAGTAGTGGGAAGTCAGAAGATTGGGAAGGCTACAAAAACAAACAGAGGATAACAAAGAGAGAAATAAGGAAAGAGAGAATCCAATATGAAGGTAGGCTAGCCAGTAACATTAGGAATGATAGTAAAAGTTTATTTAAATACATTAAAAACAAACTGGAGGCAAAAGTTGACATTGGGCCGCTCCAAAATGACGCTGGTAATCTAGTGATGGGAGACAAGGAAATAGCTGAGGAACTAAATAAGTACTTTGCGTCAGTCTTCACAGTAGAAGACATGAGCAATATCCTAACAATTCCGGAGAGTCAGGGCGCAGAGTTGAATATGGTAGCCATCACAAAGGAGAGAGTGCTAGAGAAACTAAGAGGTCTAAAAATTGATAAATCTCCGGGCCCAGATGAGCTACATCCTAGAGTTCTAAAGGAGATAGCTGAAGAAATAGTGGAGGCATTAGTTATGATCTTTCAAAAGTCACTGGAGTCAGGGAAAGTCCCAGAGGATTGGAAAATCGCTGTTGTAACCCCCCTGTTCAAGAAGGGAACAAGGAAAAAGATGGAAAATTATAGGCCAATTAGCCTAACCTCGGTTTTTGGCAAGATTCTAGAATCCATTGTTAAGGAAGAGACTTCTAAATTCTTGGAAGTGCAGGGTCGGATTAGGACAAGTCAGCATGGATTTAGTAAGGGGAGGGCGTGCCTGACAAACCTGTTAAGAGTTCTTTGAAGAGATAACAAATAGGTTAGACCAAGGAGAGCCAATGAATGTTATCTATCTTGACTTCCAAAAGGCCTTTGATAAGGTGCCTCATGGGAGACTGCTGAGTAAAATAAGGGCCCATGGTATTCGAGGCAAGGTACTAACATGGATTGACGATTGGCTGTCAGGCAGAAGGCAGAGAGTTGGGATAAAAGGTTCTTTTTCGGAATGGCAACCGGTGACGAGTGGTGTCCCGCAGGGTTCAGTGTTGGGGCCACAGCTGTTCTCTTTATATATTAACGATCTAGATGATGGGACTGGGGGCATTTTGGCTAAGTTTGCCGATGATACAAAGATAGGTGGAGGGGCAGGTAGTATGGAGGAGGTGGGGAGGCTGCAGAAAGATTTAGACAGTTTAGGAGAGTGGCCCAAGAAATGGCTGATGAAATTCAACGTGGGCAAGTGCGAGGTCTTGCACTTTGGAAAAAAGAATAGAGGCATGGACTATTTTCTAAACGGTGACAAAATTCATAATGCTGAAGTGCAAAGGGACTTGGGAGTCCTAGTCCAGGATTCTCTAAAGGTAAACTTGCAGGTTGAGTCCGTAATTAAGAAAGCAAATGCAATGTTGTCATTCATCTCAAGAGGCTTGGAATATAAAAGCAGGGATGTACTTCTGAAGCTTTATAAAGCATTAGTTAGGCCCCATTTAGAATACTGTGGGCAATTTTGGGCCCCACACCTCAGGAAGGACATACTGGCACTGGAGCGGGTCCAGCGGAGATTCACACGGATGATCCCAGGAATGGTAGGCCTAACATACGATGAACGTCTGTGGATCCTGGGATTATATTCATTGGAGTTTAGGAGGATGAGGGGAGATCTAATAGAAACTTACAAGATAATGAATGGCTTAGATAGGGTGGATGTAGGGAAGTTGTTTCCATTAGCAGGGGAGACTAGGACCCGGGGGCACAGCCTTAGAGTAAAAGGGTGTTAGAACTTTAGAACAGAGATGAGGAGAAATTTCTTCAGCCAGAGAGTGGTGGGTCTGTGGAATTCATTGCCACAGAGGGCGGTGGAGGCCGGGACGTTGAGTGCCTTTAAGACAGAAGTTGATAAATTCTTGATTTCTCGAGGAATTAAGGGCTATGGAGAGAGAGCGGGTAAATGAAGTTGAAATCAGCCATGATTGAATGGTGGAGTGGACTCGATGGGCCGAATGGCCTTACTTCCGCTCCTATGTCTTATGGTCTTAATTCTATGACCCTATGACAAAATAGCTTTTTAAAAATAAATTTAGAGTACCCAATTCATTTTTTCCAATTAAGGCGCAATTTAGCGTGGCCAATCCACCTAGCCTGCACATCTTTGGGTTGTGGGGGCGAAACCCACGCAAACACGGGGAGAATGTGCAAACTCCACACAGACAGTGACCCAGAGCCGGGATCGAACCTGGGACCTCGGCGCCGTGAGGTAGCAATGCTAACCACTGCGCCACCGTGCTGCCTAGACTAAATAGCTTTTGACTTCATTCCAGGGAAGCAAACCGTGGGTGTCGCTGGCTAAGCCAGCATTTATTGCCCATCACGGTGCCGTTAAGAGTCAACCACACTGCTGTGGCTCTGGAGTCACCTCTGGGCCAGACCAGGTAAGACGGCAGAGTTCCTTCCCGAAAGGACATTAATGAACCAGATGGGTTTTTAATGACAATCGGCAATGGTTTCATGGTCAACATTATACTTTTTTTTTTATTCCAGTCCAGTGGTGGGATTTGAACCTGGGTCTCCAGAGCATTACTCTGGGTCTCTGGTTTACAAGTCCAGTAACAGTACCACTATGCCACCGCCTCCCCTAATTAAACACATAGTAAGCCTTTCAATTCAGCTGGTCTGTCAAACAGAGGCAGCAAGAGATAGGCTAATTCACAACCAGCCCAGACTTCACTTATGGACAGGCCACTGGGAGGAATCACTGAACTTTTACAAAAATAGACAGATCTTCTACATCAATCTGAACATGCAGCGGGCCTCGACACCCTCAACTGAGCCATGCCATTTCTGACGGTGCACCCTCATTCAGTAATGCACTGGAATTAAAAACCTGTCAGAAGCTTGAATTCATAACCTTGGTAACTCAAGAGGCAAGTGTCATGAACGCTGGGATTTACAAGTTGGTTACCATGTTTTCAAATGTTCCCATTACTTAAGGTAAAACAGAATGTCCTGATAAACACCTGCTTGGAGCACTTCTGGTGGCGGCCTTGGAGTGGTGGTCCCACGTTACGTGGCTCCTGCCCACGGTTGGATTCTTTGGACCGTTCGCCCGTTTTGTGGGGTGTTACGCACAAAACGAAGCAACAGTGGGAGCTAGTGAGTCTCCTCTGGCAGTGATGACTCAGCCCTACCAAACGAGAAGTGCAACGAGTAAAGGGTAACAGTCAGACCAGGAGGACTCTTGAGGTGCATCAGGGGGAAAGATGGAAAAGTTCTGTGGCGTTGTTGCCTGCACAGTGGTCAACGGAGCAGCTAGTGGAGTTTTTAGCGGCCAAAGTCCAGCAGCAGAAGGCTTGGCTAACAGGGCAGCACGGTGGTGCAATGGTTAGCACTGCTGCCAAGGTGCCGAGGACCGGGGATGGATCCCATCCCCGGGTCACTGTCTGTGTGGAGTTTGCACATTCTCCCTGTGTCTGCAAAGAAGTGCAGGGTAGGTGGATTGGTCAAGCTAAATTGCCCCTTAATTTGAAAAAGAAATTGTGTACTCTAAATTTTAAAAAAGACTTGGCTACGGTGGCAGAGGTGATTCGGGCTGCCCTTGAGCGAGTGGATCAGAGGCTGCAGGCGCAGAATGTGTTGCCCCAGAAGGAGGAGTCGTCGATGGCTGATCACGAGAACCAGTTGGTCTCATTGGAGGCAGAGTTGGTGACGGAGGGCCAGAAGAAGCTACAGGAGAAGGTGGACGACTTGGAGAATCGCTCAAGCAGGCAGAATCTCAAGATCATTGGGCTGCCCGAGGGGATCAAGGGGACGCAGGCTACGAAATAGGTGGCTGGATGTTTGAGAAGCTGGTGGGGGAGGGGGTATTTGACCGACTTCCTGGAGTGGATCAGGCTCACAGATCGCTGAGGAGGAGGCCGAGAGCTGCTGAGGATGATCATTGTGCGGCTGCATCGCTATTTGGACAAGGAGAAGATTTTGCGCTGGGCTATGCAGACCAGGGATTGTACCTGGGAAGGTCATGCGCTGCACATTTACTTGGATTTGGATGCAGAGCTGGCCAAGCGGCAGGCCAGGTTCAACAGGGTCAAGGCAGCCCTATTCAGGAACAAAGTGGGGTTCGTGCTGCTGTACCCTGCCAGTTTGTGGGTCACAGGAGGGAGAGGAACATTATTTCGATATCAGAGGAGGCGAGTAAGTTTCTAAGGGACCATGGACTAGGGACTCAAGAGCACGTTGGAACTTGGGTGGCTATACCTGTGAAATGGATTGGAGGTGCAGTATTCAGGGAGCAAGGGGAACTATTATGCTTGCATCAGGTTAGGATTGGCATTGGTTATAAATACCTACTGGGGTTTAATTAGTTGTTTGTAATAGGGTAGACTGGTTATAACTTTCCCCCAGCGTTGGGAGCAATGTTTGATGCATATTAGGGGACGAATGGGCCGATCAAGATTGTCCTGCGTCTTTGCGCACTTAAAGAGCTTGAAGGCAGTCGTGGTGTTAATGCAAGAGACTCATTTAAAGGTTCAGATCAAATGAGGTTGAGAAAAGGGTGGGTGGGGCAAGTGTTTCACTCAGGGCTGGATATGAAGACGAGTGGGACAGCAGTGCTGGTGAGTAAGAGGGTGGTGTTTTCGGCTGGCAGTATTGTGGCGGTTCCTGGGGGCAGCTTTGTGATGGAGTGCGGGAGATGGGAGGGGCGCCGGTGATGCTGGTGAATATATATGCCCCAACTGGGGCGATGTGGAATTTGTGAAGAGGGTGTCGGCAAAGGTCCCGGATCTGGACACACACCGGTCTCGATTGTGCTAGATAAGAGGTTGCTGCCGGGGGTGGGTTGGACAGAATATTCACGATCATGGTCTCAGATCCTGGTGGACTTGCAAGTGGAAAGAGTGGGGTACCGGCAGCTGCAGTAGGGGTTGGATGACGGGTTGCTGACTGATAAGGGGGTCTGTGAAAGGATAGGGGTGGCAATATGGAATTACGTGGAGCTAATTAAGACGAACGAGGTCTCTGTCTCCGTAGTGTGGGAAGCGTTGAAAGCAGTGATCAGGGGGAATTTATTTCGATCAGGATGCATAAAGAGAAGGAGCAACGGCAAAGATTAGTGGAGGCTATTCAGGAGGTGGATCAGAGGTATTCGGCTGCCCTGGAGGAGGCGCTGCTGAAGGAGAAGCTCCAGATGGATTTGAGCTCATGTCTACGGGGCAGTTGCTTCAGGTCAGGGGGGTGACGTATGAGCATGATGCTGATGCATCAGTTGAGGCAGGAGGTGGTGGTGAGGGACATTGGTAGGATGAAAGATTGGGGGGGGGGGGGTAAGGTAGTCACGGAGTCGGGCGAGGTAAACGGTTATTTGAGGTCTTTTATCATAGGCTGCACAGTTCGGAGCCTCCGGTCGGGACGTGAGATCATTTCTGGACGGACTGGAGTTCCCTGTGGTCAAGGAAGGGAATGTGCAAGGGTTGCGTGCTGTGAATAGGTTAGGGCAAGTAATGGAGTGCGTGGGGTCGATGCAATCTGGGAAAACCCCAGGTCCGGACACGTTCCCGGCAGAGTTCTTTAAAAAAAAACTTTGGCAGAGAATTGGGACCACCCTTTCATTCAATTTATTAGTTGCCTATTGAATAATGTTTGATCTTTGTTGATTTTAGTTTGTTTGTTACAGTAAAAGTCTTAAAATATGAAATCTTGTCCTTTGGTTATTTCTGTCGTTTGCTGGGAAATTCATCTTTTTAAAAATGCTGTCAGTCTCTAGGTATCAAAACACGAATGCTGCCAACTGAGCAATGCTGACAAGTGGACTAACAGTTTTAAATCGATTAACTGTTGCACTTGATTAGACCTTCCTTTCCAATCCCAGCCAAGAAATGTAGCTTACTAGACTGAACAAAAGGTAGCATTTTGCATGTTAAAGACTTGTGTAGGAATGTATCATTCCTAATGCAGCACTTATTTTAATGAAGTGTAGCATGGACTAGCCATGCAGGGTTAGTGGTGCAGCAAGTTCTCATCATACACAAGCCAAAATGCACAAGTTATGTGAAGCATTTTATACATGAATCTGCCACGGGTCACATTCTTTATTACAAGTCAATGTGTGCCAGTCACTGTACGTGTCTCTCTCTATCAAAATACAATGCTTTTAAATTTAAAAATGTTTTGAAAGTCCTGGGAAAGTTGCAGTAGGCGACAAAAGCGCCCACGCTGCATTTGCCTAATGCAAAGTATTGCACGAGATCCTCGCTGGTACAATGCACAGACACAACCCCCCCCCTCTGGGCAGTGAATGGTGACTGTTGAACTTGTGCCTTCCATCCCGCGATTACAAAAGCTGCAAAAAGATCCAGTTTAAAAAGCCAAGACTTGCAGAACAAAACATCTACAAATATTTTTTTAAATAAATTTAGAGTGCCCAATTTGAAAAAAAAAAAATCCAATTAAGGGGCAATTTAGCGGGGCCAATCCACCTATCCTGCACACCTTTGGGGGTGAAACTCACACAGGCACGGGGAGAATGTGCAAACTCCACACGGACAGTGACCCAGGGCCGGGATTCGAACCCGGTTCCTCAGCACCGCAGGCAGCAATGCGAACCACTGTACCACGTGCCCGTGCCCCCCCCCCCCGGAAACATCTACAAACATGATACCTTTTCTGGATATCCAAAATGTGGACAGGAACAGGAACCTGACAAATTGGTGGTTATAAATTTCGCGTTCCTCACCATTCTCCTAACGGAGAGACTTAATTGGGTGAAATGATTAACCAATGCAGAACAATATGCTCAAGCGAGGAGAAACCAACAGCATCTATCGATATTGCACCACGGTCTTCAAGCGGTCAATTCAGAGAGACATGTACCATCTTCAAAGTTGGAGGGGAGTTTAGATAGATTATTGCCTCAGTAACAAAATAACAGTTCTGTTTACAGAACTGAACAAGTCTTTCAGCTCAATCCTCGCATGTGCCAGCTATGCGACAGCCTTGAATTAATCACAATGGATCGTTTCCAGAATTTTTTTTTCCCTCCAACCTTGAGTATTTTAAATCTATCCTTGGTTTTGGTGCATCTGCCCACCCAATACAACTCACATGTGGATTACTCAGTTGTGCATTTACCTAGGTGAGCAGCCATCTGGCCGATGATTAACTAAAATATACCAGGCAAAAGAATGGGCCCACAGTCTTTTCTGTTGACTAAAATGTTTCTGTTGCTAATTTTACAACATTCCTATAGCAAACGGCGTTTACAACACTCTTTCTCCCCTCCGCTCGTCAACTTTGTTCCCTGTGCACTCACAAACATTTGCTTTCACAAAGCTTGTGTTTGTAATGGGCAACATCAGCACAGAATGTCTTGTCAGGACCGACTCAAGATAGACTAGATGAAGGCATTTTATCTACTCCTCCAATACCAAACCTATTGTCTTCCATTACAGCATCTCGCATTTTCTTAAATGAGAACAGTCTACCATTCTTCTAGGTAAAACATTCCAGCTGTTGATCACGCTGTGTTATATTTCCCAATGTCAGTCCTCCATAACCTCAAACCTCTTGCCCTGTTGGCCCTGCACATCAGTGCTTCTATTTCCCATCTGGACTACCCCATTTCAAGGCTGAAGAGCTGCATCTTATCAAGCTACTGCTCAGGGCTCTTCCCGCAGTGACAGAACTAGCTTCATTGCTCTCCTGTGCACGGTCTGTAACGCCTGGGCATTAGCCCTACGCACCAATAATAAAAACGTACTTTTATAAGGCAGCTTTTCATTAAAATGTCCCACGACATTCACTGGAGCAAATCATCTCCTTGTGGGTGAGTCTAGGACCAGAGGGCATAATCTCAGGTAAAGGGTCACCCATTTAACACAGAGATGAGGAGGAATTTCTTCTGAGGGGAGTGAATCTGTGGAATTCTTTACCCCAGAAGGCTGTCGAAGCTGGGTTGTTAAGTATGTTCAAGGTTGAGATTGACAGATTTCTAATCGTCAAGGAATCAAGGGTTATGGGGATCAGTGGGAAAGTGAAGTTGAGGATCATCATATCAGATCAGTCATGATCTCATTGAGTAGTGGAGCAGACTCGATGGGCCGAATGGCCTAATTCTGCTCCTACATCTTGACTTATGACACCAAACTAAATAAGGAGATATTAGGGACAGGTTCACCAAGAGCTTGGTCAAGTGGATTACGGGGATAGGGCGGAGGCGTGGGCTTAAGTAGAGTGCTCTTTATAAGGGCCGGTGCAGACTTCATGGACCAAATGGCGTCCTTCTGCACTGTTAATTTTATGATTCTATGATAAGTAAGTAGATTTTAAGGAGCGTCTTAAGGAGGAAAGAACAGTCAAGAAGTAGAGAGGGTTTTACTCAATGCCTGAACATCCCTACTTCTGACCTTAAAAGGGAGGAAAGGCCTTTGATGAAGTGGCTGAAGTCAGTAGGGCCCAAGACACTACTCTGAGGAACTCCAGCAGTGATGTCCTGGGGCTGAGATGGTTAATCTGCAACAATCACAACCATCTTCCTTTGTGCTAGGTACGACCCCAACCAGTAAAGAGTTTTCCCCTCGTCTCCAGTTTTGTGAGGGCTTCTTGATGCCACACTCAGTCAATTGCTGCTTTGATATCAAGGTGAGTCACTCTCAACTCCCCTCTGGAGTTCAGCCCTTTTATCCATGTTTACCAAAAATGTATGACATTAGATTCAGAGTGGCCTTGGAAGAACCTAATCTAAGCATCAGTCAGCAGGATATTGCTGAGTAAATGTCACTTGATAGCACTGTCAATGACAATTTTCATCACTTTGCTGATGATTGAGAGTAGACTGGTGGTAATTGGCGGAGTTGGATTTGACTTGTTTTCTGTGCACAGGACATAGAGGCAATTTTCCACATTGCTGGCTGGAAGCCAGTGTTGCAGTTGTACTGGAACAGCTTGCTTAGGGACGCAGCTACTTCTGGAGCACAAGTCTTCAGTACTGTTGCTGGAATGTTGTCAGGACCCATAGACTTTGCAGAATCCAGTGCCCTCAGCCATTCCTTTTTTTTGTAAATTTAGAGTACCCAGCTATGTTCATCCATTCCTTGATATCACATGGAGTAAATTGAATTGGCTGAACTGGCATCTGGGTTGCTTGGGATCTCAAGAGGAGGCAGAGATTAATCATCTACTTGGCACTGATTTGCTGTTTAATAGGAAATTGAGTAGTAATAATCTTTATTATTGTCACAAGTAGGCTTACATTAACACTGCAATAAAGTCACTGGGAAAACCCCTAGTTGCGTCATTCCGGCGCCTGTTCAGGTTCATCGAGGGAGAATTCAGAATGTCTAATTCACCAACAGCACGCCTTTCAGGACTTGTGGGAGGAAACCGGAGCACCCGGAGGAAACCCACGCAGACACGGAGAGAACGTGCAGACTCCGCACAGACAGTGACCCAAGCCAGGAATCAAACTTGGGGCACTGATGCTGCGAAGCAACAGTGCTAACCACTGTGCTATGTGCCGCCCGAGTAGTGTTTCCTCTAATGAGGTTGGGGATATTTGTGGTGACTCCTCCTCTTGGTTGTTGTTTAATTATCCTCCACCATTTACAGCTGGATTTGGCAGCACTGCAGAACTTTGATCTGATCAATTGGTTATGGATTGCTCAGCTCTGTCTATTGCCAGTGGTTAGCATTGCTGCCTACGGCGCTGAGGACCTGGGTTCGAATCCCGGCCCTGGGTCACTGTCCGTGTGGAGTTTGCACGTTCTCCCAGTGTCTGCGTGGGTTTCACCCCCACAATCCAGATGTACAGGATAGACGGATTGGCCACACTAAATTGCCCCTTAATTGGAAAAATTAATTGGGTACTCTAAATTAGTTTTTAAAAAGCTCTGTCTATTGCATGCTGCTTACGCCGTTCGCCATGCAAGTAGTCCTGTGTTTCAGCTTCACCAGGTTGACACCTCTTTTTCAAGTATGTCTGGTGCTGCTTCTGGCAACCCCTCCTGCAGTCATTGAACCGGGGTTGATCCCTCAGCTTGATGGCAAAGGTAGAGTGGGGGATATGCTGGGCCATGAGGTTACAGATTCTAGTTGGATGGAATTCTGTTGTTACTGATGGCCCCCCAACACCTATGGGTGCCCAGTTTTGAGTTGTTAGATCTGTTCAGAATCTATCCCACTTAACACAGCACGATGGAGGGTTTCCTCAATGTGAAGACAGGGCTTCATCTCCACGAGGACTGTGCAGTGGTCACTCCTACCGATTGGTCACTCCGACCAATACTGTCATGGGTAGATGCATCTGCAATGAGTAGAATGCTGAGGACGAGGTCAAGTAGATATTTCCCTCTCGTTGGTTCACTCACCACCTGCCACACACCTAGTCTAGCAGAAATGTCTTTTACGGATCGTTCAGTAGCAGTGTCTCCTGCTGTGTCCAAGCATGTGAAGTAATGCTTCCAGATGCCTAGAGCGTGTTTGATAATGGTCCAATTTAAGAATGTAAAAGAAAACCTACATCCTTCCAATTTTGAGCTCTTTGCTTTGATCCAAGTTAACGGACAAAAGTTACGGTCATGCCATCATAAATATTGCAAAGAAAAAATGATATTTTACCAGACTGAACATGGGAACCAAGAAATTAGTCTGGAAAAATCAAACTGAACAGTTTATTTTACATTCTCAACAAATTGTTCTTATTTCCTGGCTAACACAGTTACATCTGAAACATACAAATAGTTGGAAAAAAAATTAAACGGAGAATAGGACAGCTTAAAAGGAGGCTATTTGTTCCATCCTCCCCATCAGTTCTTATAAAGAGTTTTCCAATTAACCTCACTCACCTGTTCTTTTCCCAGAGTTCTATGTTTTTCCCCCTTTAAGTGTTTATCGAATTCCCTTTTGCATGTTACTTTTAATTTTGCTTCCACCTTCCTTTTCAGATCACAACAACTCGCTGTGTAATTTAGATCCATGATCTGTGGACCTGGACAACATTCAGCCTTGGGCTGTTAAGTGGCAAGTAACATTTGTGCCACACAAATACCAGGCAATGACCACGTCTAACAAGGCAGAGTCTAACCATCTCTCCTTGACATTCAATGGGATTATCATCACTGAATCATATCCTGGGAGTTACCAATGACCAGAAACTGAACTGCACCAGTCACAAGAGCAGATTAGAGGCTGAGAATTCTGCAGAGAGTAACTCACCTCCTACCTCCCCAAAGCCTATCCACCTTCTGCAAGACACAACTTATGAGGATGGTGGAATACTCTCCATTTACATTGAGTACAGTTCCACCAACACTCAACCGTCCAGGACAAAGCAGCCTGCTTGATCGGCACCCCATCCACCAGCTTAAACATTCTTCCCCCTCCACTACTGCAACAGTGGCAGCAATGTGTATGACACACAAGATGCACTTTAGCAACTCCCAGGGGCACTTTCAAAACCCTCCGCCTCTACCAACTAGAAGAACAAGGGCAGCTGATATAAGGGAACAACAGCACCTACACATTCCCCTCAAGCCACTCACCAAACTGACTTGGAACTACACCGTTCATGGTCACTGGGGGAAAATCCAGTAACTCCCGTAAAATCTTGGATTTTATTGTGATCCCAGGCCAAGCTCCAACAGTGGCTTGGATACTGGACCAAAACCCCAATATTTTAAGGATTCGATAGATACCATTGAAAGAAATAGGGCTTAGGTATTTTTAAATCAAAACTTTATTATGACTACAATATTAAACTTTTTAACTTCACACCCACAAAGAACGTTTGTCATGAAACAAGAAAAAGAGACATACAGCTCTCTAACTATCTTCCAATAGGAGAATTGTGGACACGGCGTCAGGCAGATCAGAATTCAACTCCTCTCTCCAAAACCCTCTTCAAAAACTTGCCTCTCTGGGCGGCACGGTGGCTCAGTGGTTAGCACTGCTGCCTTCCAGTGCCGAGGACCTGGGTTCGATCCCAGCCCCGGGTCACTCCGGAGTTTGCACATTCTCCCCGTGTCTGCTTGGGTCTCATCCCCACAACCATGGGCAGGGTAGGTGGATTGGCCACACTAAATTGCCCCTAAATTGGAAAAAATGAATTGGGTACTCTACTTTTTCCAATTAAGGGGCAATTTTCAATAATAATAATCTTTATTGTCACACATAGGCTTACATTAACACTGCAATGAAGTTACTGTGAAAATCCCCGAGTCGCCACATTCCGGCGCCTGTTCGGGTACAGAGAGGGAGAATTCAGAACATCAATTCACCTAACAAGCACGTCTTTCGGGACACGGGGAGAAAGTGCAAACTCCACGTGGACAGTGACCAGGCGGGATTGAAGTCCTTCAGTGTTGGCACTTGCATGTCAGTCTGGATTATATGCTCAAGTGTCTGGTGTGTGACAAGAACTCTCAACCTTCAGACTCAGATGCAGGAGTACTATCTGCTGCACCACATCCATTGTCAATGTTCCTCACTAACAACGCGGATCATGAATCAAGTACTACAGTTCAAATTGCTCAGACATTTTGCTCCAATTCTACTCAAGAGCCAAATTACTTTTTGAGCAACTGTCTATAAGGACCCAAAAAATTTAATTTACAACAAACCCATAAACAAAATCTCAAGTCACTAAAATTAGCCGCAAGTGTAGATACGATGCCTCATACATTCGGCTGACAAATTTCCCCACGCAGGATGGCCATCCAAGCTAAGGAAGTCTTGCACTGTCAGAGGAAACATTAAACCAAATTTGCCCCCTCAGGCAAATGTAAAAAAAAACTCATGCCAATATTTCGAAGAACGGCACAGAAATTCTCACTGGTGAACTGGCCAGCATTTGTACATTAACCAGTATCATTAAAACAGATGCTCTGGTCATTGAATCAAAGTCATTATGGCATTCGGCCCATCAGGTCCATGCTGGCTCTCTGTAAAGTGATCTGGTCAGTCCCATCATCAATACCACATTGCTGTTGGTGGGACCCTGCTTTATGCAAACATGTTATCTGCATTAGAACAATGACTACACTTCAAAGGGTTCTTCATTGGTTGCCAACACTTTGGGATATCTAGAGTTTGTAAAAGGTGCTTTATAAATGCAAATCTTTCTTTGCTTCATGCCTGGGAAAAATTCCACTTTTAAGGGCAGCACGGTGGTATTGCTGCCTCACAGGACAGCACGGTGGCGTAGTGGTAGCACTGCAGTCTCCCAGCGCCGAGGTCCCAGGTTCGATCATGGCTCTGGGTCACTGTCCGTTTGGAGTTTGCAAATTCTCCCCGTGTTTGCGTGGGTTTCACCCCCACATCCCAAAGATGTGCAGGGTAGGTGGATTGGCCATGCTAAATTGCCCCTTAATTGGAAAAAAATGAATGGGTACTCTAAAGTTTTTTTTTATTTGATAAATAAATCCCACTTTATAATGCTGCAGCACATTAAGTGCAGTGAGGCAAAACAATTCTGCTGCTGAAATTTGTTGGGCTGAAATGAAAGGTGGCCAGTATGGCAGGGGATGTGGAACAGACCTTGATGCCCAGAGTGGGATGTCGAACAAGGACAGGAGAGTTGTAAAGAACTGCTCAACATTTAGCATCCATGCTAATGTGTGAAGGATCGCCACACAGGTCATAGAATCATAAATTTGCAGTGCAGAAGGAGGCCATTCGGCCCATCGAGTCTGCATTGGCTCTTGGAAAGAGCACCCTACATAAGCCCACACCTCCACCCTAACCCCGTAACCCAGTAACACCACCTAACCTTTTGGACACCAAGGACAATTTAGCATGACAATCCACCTAACCTGCGCATCTTTGGACAGTGGGATAAACCGGAGCACCCGGAGAAAACCCATCTCAGACACGGGAGAACGTGCAGTCATGACATGACCCAAACCGGGAATCGAACCTGGGACCCTGGCGCTTTAGTAACACGGTGTCAAATAGGCTTGCTTTAACCATCTATATATTATTGAATAGTTATTTATTTATAAAATATATTTTATTCAAATTTTTCGGTCAAACAAAAACAGTACAAAATTTTCCCCTTTTGCAACTTTGAAACAATATAAATAATAATGATGACCGTTTTTTTAAAAGAATAAATAATATATTAACTAGACGGCAACTGCCAACAACAAAAATAAAAACTAGCCAGTATCCAAAATAATAAAGTCACAAAAACCAATATAAATAACTCATATACAAGCACCTGTATAAAACCCCTGAGGGCCGGATGGGCCCCCCCCCCTCCCCCGCCCCCCTCCTCCCTGGGCTGCTGCTGCTACCTTTCCCATTTCCTTTATCGTTCTGCGAGATAGTCGAGGAACGGTTGCCACCGCCTGGTGAACCCTTGAGCCGAACCTCTTAGTGCGTATTTTATCCGCTCCAATTTTATAAACCCCGCCATGTCGTTTATCTAGGCCTGGGGGTTTAGCTTCTTTCCACATAAGTAATATCCTTCGCCGGGCTACTAGGGACGCAAAGGCTAAAACATCAGCCTCTCTCATCTCCTGCACTCCCGGCTCGTCCGCAACCCCAAATATCGCCAACCCCCAGCCTGGCTCGACCCGGACCCCCACCACCCTTGAAAGCACATTCGCCACCCCCACCCAGAACCCATGCAGTACCGGGCATGACCAAAACATGTGGGTGTGGTTCGCTGGGTTTCCCGCGCATCTCCCGCACCTATCCTCCACTCCAAAAAATCTACTTAACCTTGCTCCAGTCATGTGCGCCCTATGTAGAACCTTGAATTGTATCAGGCTGAGCCTGGCGCATGAGGACAAAGAGTTTACCGTACTCAAGGCATCGGCCCACAGCCCCTCCTCAATCTCTTCCCCTAGCTCCTCTTCCCATTTTCCCTTCAGCTCCTCCACCATCGTCTCCCCCTCGTCTCTCATTTCTCTGTATATATCTGACACCCTACCATCCCCACCCATGCCCCCGAAATCACTCTGTCCTGAATCTCTTGCGCCGGGAGCCGCGGAAATTCCCTCACCTGTTGCCTCGCAAAAGCCCTCAGTTGCATATATCGAAATGCATTCCCCGGTGGCAACCCATATTTTTCTGTCAGTGCTCCCAGACTCGCAAACGTCTTGCCTAGGAACAAATCCTTCAATTTCACAATCCCTGCTCTCTGCCAAGCTTTAAATCCCCCATCTATCTTTCCCGGGACGAACCTGTGGTTGTTCCTTATCGGGGACCTCACTGAGGCACCTGTCACTCCCTTATGCAGTCTCCACTGCCCCCAAATTTTCAGCGTTGCCACCACTGTATTTCTTCGGGGAGAACGGTAAAGGTGCCGTTGCTAATGCTTTTAGGCTGGTTCCCCTACAGGACGCCATCTCTAGTCTTTTCCACGCCGTTCCCTCCCCTTCCCGCATCCACTTGCATACCATTGATATGTTGGCGGCCCAATAATAGTCACTTAAACTCGGCAGTGCCAGTCCCCCCCTATCCCTACTACGCTGCAGGAACCCCCTCTTCACTCTTGGGGTCTTCCCAGCCCATACAAAACTCATAATGCTCTTATCCACTTTCTTGAAAAAGGCCTTTGTAATCATCACAGGGAGGCACTGGAACACAACAAGAAACCGCGGAAGGACCACCATTTTAACCGCCTGCACCCTACCCGCCAGTGACAGGGGCACCATGTCCCATCTCCTAAAGTCCTCTTCCATCTGCTCCACCAATCTTACTAAATTTAGCTTATGCAAGGTTCCCCAGTTCCTGGCCATCTGGATCCCTAGGTACCGAAAATCCCTTGTTACTCTCCTCAACGGCAAATCCTCTATTCCCCTGCCCTGTTCCCCAGGGTGCATCACAAACAGTTCACTCTTCCCCATATTCAGTTTATATCCTGAAAATTCCCCATACTCCCTGAGTGTCTGCATTATCTCGGGCATCCCCTCCACTGGGTCCGCGACATACATACAACAAATCATCCGCGTATAGTGATACCCGGTGCTCTTCTCCTCCCCTAAGTACTCCCCTCCACTTCCTAGAGCCCCTCAGCGCTATGGCCAGTGGCTCAATTGCCAACGCAAACAGTAACGGGGACAGAGGACATCCCTGTCTTGTCCCTCTGTATAGACGGAAGTGGTCAGATCTCTGCCTATTTGTAGTCACACTTGCCATCGGGGCCCTGTATAGAAGCTGAACCCATCCAATAAACCCCTCTCCAAATCCAAATCTCCTCAACACTTCCCACAGGTAATCCCACTCCACTCTATCAAATGCTTTCTCTGCATCCATCGCCACCACTATTTCCGCCTCCCCCTCCGGCTATTGAATAGTTATTAAACAGCATGTACCCTGACACCCCAAAAACACCTTGTGAATTCTACTATTTCAGCGAAACAAGCTCCAATTACTTCTCTAAATCCCTTCAACATGGCTGGGGACTGATCCCACAATGAATACCATACCTTCTATTACAGATGTGCAAGTGCTACTCGTGGAGTTAATAGCTGCACACGAGCTCATAATGCTCCTATTTGGAGATGCAATGTTGCTTATTCTGCTTTTGCTGGGAAGACCTACAATTATAAATTCACAAAGCTGAGGTGTCTGGAAGCTTTTGTGTTAAACCCACAAAACCATAAGCACATCCTGCTGATAAATCTCAATACACGTCCTCACAGTAACCACAAAACCATAAATGGCAACTTAGCTTCAACATGACATTTCATCACCTTTCCTTTCATCGCACTGCCAGCATTCACAAGAACAAATTCTGACATACGTGACAAGTGTATGTGTATGGGTGTGCAAGTGAGGGAAAACACACAGGGGGTGTACAGATGTGTTCCCCTTTCCTCTTCGGTTACTGCTGTTTCTTTGTAATTTGTTCCAGTTCTGCCAAAGATCCACACCAGAGACAACATCTATTCTCTTCACGTGGCAACTGAGTATTTTCTGTTTTGGCTTTTTATTACATCTTTGTTTCCCATTTTGTTTTGTTCAGTCTGGAGTAATCTGAACAAAACCACATTTTTGTTACTAAATAAGCTATTACCAGCAGCAAAGTACAAACCATTTGCTGTTGCTGAGATATTTACAAACTAATTAAACCAGAAATTACACAACCATCATGGCAATCACTGACAGAAAGCTACCTGTGCAGTTAACTTCTTTCAGAACCAAATAAAAATCCTAAAATAAGGCACTGCGGGGGTGGCATGTGGCGCAGTGGTTAGCACTGGGACTGCGGCGCTGAGGATCCGGGTTTGAATCCTGGCCCCGGGTCACTGCCCGTGTGGAGTTTGCACATTCTCCCCATGTCTGCGTGGGTCTCACCCCCACAACCCAAAGATGTGCAGATTAGGTGATTGGCCACGCTAAATTGCCCCTTAATTGGAAAAAAATTATTGGGTACTCTAAATTTCTCTAAAAAAAAATAAGGCACTGAATAGGGTAAACTCCTCTTGCACAAGGAGGAGCCTGATACAGGTTGAGGTTGCACACAGGATACATATGACTCAGACGAGAATGAATGGATTTTTCCAGGTGGTGGCAGATGAGTGTGAGAAGTGTGGGCGGAGCCAGCGAATAACGCGCACATGTTCTGCGGTTGTGAAAAATTGGGAGAAATTCTGGGCGGGAGTGTTCACGGTCCTAGCCAGGATAGTGGAGGAGGTGGACCCAGGCCCTTTGGTGGCGATATTTGGGGTTGCAGAGAAGCCGGAGCTCATGGAGAGGAGGAAGGCTGATGTTATGGCCTTCGCCTCTCTGATTGCACGGCGGCAAATTCTACGAGAGTGGCAGTCGACATCGCCACCGGGGGTAGCAGCTTGGTTGGGTGACTGGTACGACTTCCTGCGGTTGTAGAAGATAAAGTACGAGTTAAGGGGCTCTGCAGAGGGGCTTGAGAAAAGGTGGGAGTAGTTTGTGACCGTGTTTGAGGAGTTGTTCGTCGCAGGGAGGGGGTGAAAAAGGGAAAAAAGTTGTACAAACTGTATAGCTGAAAGTTGGGAAGCATGTTTCCCAGGGTGTTTATTTGCTGTAACCTGTTTTGATACATGTTTGTAATAAAACACATTTTTAAAAATCCTTAATATGAGCAAAATATACTCATAATTTCCAGACGTGTTCTCTGTGATGTGTTTTTAAAGTTCTCAGTAAAAGAAAACTCAGTTTAATCGATAACTAAAACATTTCCACAGGATGTGGATGAAATACGTTATCTACTTGTACTAACTGGAGTTGAAAGCAGTAGATTTCTCATCAACAGAAATGTCCCAATCACCAAGGTGGCATTTAAATAACCAAAGCTCAAGGGTGCCAATGACAGAGTACATTTCCAGTCATTTTCCAATTCCTGTTATCAAGTTACAGAGAATACATTTTAGCTCCACTACTAAACCTATCCTCCATTTTAGATATGCATGTAGCAGGGAAGAAAACATATTATTCCAGCCTATACAGAACTCAAACTCAAATAGGGCATGAGGCTGAAGCCTAGAAGCAGCTCCATCCTGTTGTCCAAGTACATAATGTTCAACGATCTGAGCACACTGTGCAATCAACTTCTTTTTTAAAATAAATTTAGAGTATCCAATTCATTTTTTTCAATTAAGGGACAATTTAGCGTGGCCAATCCACACACCCTGCACATCTTTGGCTTGTGGGGGTGGGACCCATGCAAACACGGGGATAATGTGCAAACTCCACACGGATGGTGACCCAGAGTCGGGATCGAACCTGGGACCTCGACACCGGTGCTAACCACTGCGTCACTGTGCTGCCCACACTTTAACCACAGTTAACATACCTGTCTACACCCACAGTCTTTCGCACCTTGCAGGGTAATGATCTGTAGGGAAAAACTTTGCAGAGGGGATTGGGAAAGTTCAGCAGAGTGGGACTAATTGAATTGCTCTTTAAAAGGATAGGCATGAAGGGCTGAGTGGCCCTTTTCAGTGCTGTGTAAATTCATGATCTATGGACACCTTGGATCTATGGATTCCTTATATATTCTTTTGAACAAGAATGGTATTAATCTAAAGTGTTCCAAGATTATTGAAAACACATATCTTGGTCTACAGATTTGTGCCCAAGATGAAAAATACAAATCATGTACAGAAGTCCTTTGCTTGAAATTTTAAATGCTTAATTGTAACATTTGGCTAGTTGGTGTATTAATTCATGCCTATTCTCAGTTCTTTGGCACCTTGACATTTCTTTTAAAAAACTACTGCACACCAATAAATTTGAAACAGTAATTGCTCCAATATAAACGCTCCTTGGTATTAACAAATGGGTTTCCTCCGGGTGCTCCGGTTTCCTCCCACAGGTCCCGAAAGACGTGCTGTTAGGTGAACTGGACATTCTGAATTCGCCGGAATGTGGCGACTAGGGGCTTTTCACAGTAACTTCATTGCAGTGTTAATGTAAGCCTACTTGTGACAATAAAGATTTTTTTTTTTTTAATTGTCTCTTTTTTACTTTTAAAATGTTGTGAAACCTACAACTGTGGACGAAACAGAGGCTGAAGTGAAAAGCTCAAAATCTAATGTACTCCTCACTAGATTCATGAGTATCCACTCGATTCAGTTTTCCAAAGTAACTTTAGTATCATGTGTTGTTCAGTTAGCGTGACCAGGAAATGCACTGTACTCTGTACACAGAGGTCTGGTAAATGTCATCCACATATTTTGGAACTGATCTGCTGCTCATTACTTGCAAGAAAAATAGTGTTTGTGGGGAGGGGGAGGGAAAGAGTGCGGTTAGAGAACGTCTGTTAAGAATCTGCAGGATCCTCAAGCAATCAAAATTTATAACATACTGTTGTGAAAGAGTAATCACAAATGTAAAATAATTTTTAATGGCTACTTGCAATGGAACCATTTATATTCTGCAAATCTGCTCATAGTGTAATCAACTTGTATATTTCTACAAGAGGCAAATAAAGGATTTTTGGAATTGATGGCAATGTACCCAAGATCAGAATTATTTGGATTATGTATTCAAGCAATTGTTATATGTGGACATTTTTAACCCTTTGCAGAAATGTCATATATTTTAACTAGCGGCGGGTTCAATTCCCGTACCGGCGTCCCCGAAGAGGCGGCGGAATGTGGCGACTAGGGGCTTTTCACAGTGACTTCATTGAAGTCTACTTGTGACAATAAGCGATTATTATTATTAATTATTATCTGCACTTGCACCTCAAGAGTCAGAATTCCATGCCCTTGGCTTGGACACACTTACTTGCAGCACTGCATTCAGTTCTGGTTTCCAAACTATAAAAATATAGAGGCACTGAAGAAATGCAAATAATTCCATTAAAATGATACAGAACTGAGAGGATATGTTTGTTAAGAAAGGATGTACAGGGGCTCTTTTCCTCAGAAAAGGCACATAAGATCTGACAGTGGTCTTTAAAATTAGGAGAGGATTTGATCCGGTAGACTTACAGAGATAAAAACTAGAGATTAGAAATACAAGATAGTCACGAATAAGTCCAATTGGGAATTCGGGAGAAATTTCTTTACCCAGAAAGTAGTTAGAATGTGGGACTCACTACCACAGGGCGTGGTTGTTGAGGAGAAGAGGATAGATACATTTAAGGAGAAGATTAATACACAGGAGAAAGGGATAAATGGATGCGTGATTAGAATCATAGAATTTACAGTGCTGAGGAAGGCCATTCGGCACATCGAGTCTGCACTGGCCCTTGGAAAGCCCACCCTATCCTTGTATCCCCACTTAACCTTTTTGGACACCAAGGGCAATTTAGTATGGCCAATCCACCTATCCCGCACATCTTTGGACTATGGGAGGAAACCGGAGCACCCGGAAGAAACCCACGCACACACAGGGAGAACATGCAGATGCCGCACAGGCAGTGACCCAAGCCGGGAATCGAACCTGGGACCCTGGAGCTGTGAAGCAACTGTACTAATCACTATGCTACCATGCTGCCCTGGTAGGGTTAGATGAAGAGAAGAGGGAGTAGACTCGAACAGCAGCATGGACCTTTGGGCTGAGTGGCCTATTTCAGTGTTGCAGATTCTAAGCTATAGAACTAGGGCGTAATCTAGTCTGGCACTTCAGTGCGAGTGTTTCGAGGGAAGCTTGGAGGTGATAGTGTTCCTATGCACCTGTTGCCCTTGTTCTGCCAGGTGATGAGATTGCGGGCTTAGAATGTCCTGGCATTTTGCCTGAATATCAAAATAAAATTGTGGGGAGAATTCTGCCAAAGAATTACAAACTGTAACCAAAATTGTTTTTTTTAAAAACATAATTTAAGTAAAGCAAAAGTAATTTCTGTAATGTCCTCTTGCTGATTGTGTTTTAAGATATTTGCAATAGTTACTGTGAAGCCTTTCTGTTTTCATTAACCGTTCCTATTAAGAATCCACTCACTCAGTTGACAGAAAGTTAGTCATGCTGCAACAATCTAAACTAACAACCTCAAAGCTGCGGAACACGTTTGGTTAAAGAACTACAAAATCCAACGGGAATCAGCTTCAAGAGGAAATGGGGGAGGGGTGCAATACTGGTGGGCCATGTGTGCCACGATTCTGGCCTCCGGCTCAAATGTATTTGGCAAATAGGGGAGGGGGAAATAGGGAGCGTGCTGCTATTTATACTGCACACGTTCACGTCATTGCAGGCAAAAGTGATTTATTGCAGGTCAGACACATGGCTTTTATTTAATTGCACAAAAGACACATGGGACCAGAGTTCTTTCTCCAGCATTAGCATTTCCTGTGTAGGGTCTGACAGGAGGTAACTTTTGCATCGGGCTATGACTCAGTTGAATCCTGTGTGGTGCAGTTTTCTCAGCGAAACCGGTCATTATACTGCAGGTTGGTGGCTGCAACAGCAAATTGACAAACCACGTTCTTTGTTACTAGGTAGGCAGTAGCCACCTGAGTCACGTTAAACAGATAAACTTTGGCAAATCATACCAACTCTCCTCCAGCACTGAGTGTTCATGTCACAGGCCAAGGCATTTGATGAGGAATTGATTCAGGCATTGGAAGAAAGTATCTACTGTATTACAACCCAATTTGACATTGATCATTATGAAGTGCTTCAAGATGTTGGTCATGAGACACAACTCCATACTGCCAGAATGCCGTAGTCCAATGCAATTCACATACCGCCACAATCGGTCCACAGCAGACGCCATCCCCCTGGCCCTACACTCATCCTTGGAGCATCTCGACAACAAGAACTCTTACGTCTACTCCTATTCATTGACTACAGCTCTGCCTTCAAAACCATAATCCCAGCCAAGCTCATACCAAAACTCCAAAACCTAGAACTTGGCCCCTGCCTCTGCAACTGGATCCTCGACTTCTTGACCCATAGACCACATTCAGCAAAAACAAACAACAGCACCTCCTCCACGATAGTCTTCAATACCGGGGTGCCGCAAGGCTACGCACTTAGCCATCTACTCTACTCCCTACATACACACATGACTGTGGGGCAAAATTTGGCTCCAATCCATCTACAGGTTTGCTGATGACACGACCGTAGTGAGTCGGATCTCGAACAACAATGAATCAGAGTACAGGAGGGAGATAGAGAACCTAGTGGCGTGGTGTTACGACAACAATCTCTCTCTCTCTCAATGTCAGCAAAATTAAGGAGCTGTTCATTGACTTCAGGAAGCAAAGTATCGTCCACCCCCCTGTCTGCATCAATGGTGCCGAGGTGGAGATGGTTGACCGCTTTATATTCCTAGGTGTGCACATCACCAACAATCTATCCTAGTCCACCCACGCCGATGCTACGGCCAAGAAAGCACAACAGCATCTATATTTCCTCAGAAAACTAAGGAAATTCGACATGTCCACATTGACTCTGAGCAATTTTCACAGATGCACCATAGAAAGCATCCTATCTGACTGCATCATAGCCTGGTATGGCCAACCAGCGATGCCTACATCCCGCAAATGAATTTTTAAAAAAGATTTAATATAATGTTTTTGCTTCTGTGTTCTGCCTCTATTTTATAATGCCAAGTGTATTGCATGCCCCTTTAAACTGATTTCTCAATTTGTCCAGCCACTATCAAAACATTCTGTACATATGCTTCCTGATCTCTCTATTCTTGCATCCCCACAATCTAAAATTGTACCGTTTTATTTATATTGTTTCTCCTCATTCTTCCTGCACAATGAATCACTTCACACATTCTCTGTAAAATTTCATTTCCATGTGTCTTTCATCAATCTCTGTCCTCCTGAAGTTTGTTAATACCCTCCTCACTACCACTCTATTTGCCCCTTAGCAAGGTCGTCCACAGGAAGAGAGAGAGACTTTCATTCATTTTTTAAAAAATTCATTTACGGGATTTGGGCATCGGTGGTTAGGCCAGCATTTATTGCCCATCCCTAGTTGTCCTTCGAAAGGTGGTGGTGAGCTGCCTTCTTGAACAGCTGCAGTCCTCAAGGTGTAGGTACACCCACTGTGCTGTTAGGGGGGGGCCAGGATTTTGACCCAGCGACAGTGAAGGGACGGCACACTTGGAGTATAGTGTTCAATTCTGGTCGCCACACTACCAGAAGGATGTGGAGGCTTTAGAGAGGGTGCAGAAGAGATTTACCAGAATGTTGCCTGGTATGGAGGGCATTAGATATGAGGAGCGATTGAATAAACTCGGTTTGTTCTCACTGGAACGAAGGAGGTTGAGGGGAGACCTGATAGAGGTATACAAAATTATGAGGGGCATAGACAGAGTGGATAGTCAGAGGCTTTTCCCCAGGGTAGAGGGGTCAATTACTAGGGGGCATAGGTTTAAGGTGAGAGGGGCAAGGTTTAGAGTAGATGTACGAGGCAAGTTTTTTACGCAGAGGGTAGTGGGTGCCTGGAACTCGCTACCGGAGGAGGTAGTGGAAGCAGGGACGATAGGGACATTTAAGGGGCATCTTGACAAATATATGAATAGGATGGGAATAGAAGGATACGGACCCAGGAAGTGTAGAAGATTGTAGTTTAGTCGGGCAGCATGGTCGGCACGGGCTTGGAGGGCCGAAGGGCCTGTTCCTGTGCTGTACATTTTTTTGTTCTTTGATATATTTCCAAGTCAGGGTGGTGAGTGACTTGGAGGGGAACCTCCAGGTGCTGAGGTTCCCAGGTATCTGCGCTCATGCCCTTCTAGATGGTAGTAGTCGTGGGTTTGGAAGGTGTTGTCTAAGGAATCTTGATGAGTTGCTGCAGTGCATCTTGTAGATGGTACACAAGGCTGCCACTGTGCGTCGGCGGTGGAGGGTTTGAATGTTTGTGGAAGGAGGAGCAATCAAGCGGACTGCTTTGTCCTGAGCATCTTAAGTGTTGTTGGAGTTGCACTCGTCCAGGCAAGTGGAAAGTATTCCATTACACTCCTGACTTGTGCCTTGTAGATGGTGGACAGGCTTTTGGGGGGAGGGGGGGTCAGGAGGTGAGTTACTCACTGTAGAATTCCTAGCCTTCGATCTGCCCTGGTAGCCACAGTATTAATGTGGCTGGTCCAGTTCAGTTTCTGATCAATGGTAACCCCCAGGATGTTGATAGTGGGGGATTCAGCAATGGTAGTGGCATTGAATGTCAAGGGGCAATGGTTAGATCCTCTCTTGTAGGAGATGGTCATTGCCTGGCACTTGCGTGGCGCAAATGTAACTTGCCACTTGTCAGCTCAAGCCTGGATATTGTCCAGGTCTTGCTGCATTTGGACAGGGACTGCTTCATTATCGGAGGAGTCCTTGTGCAGTCATCTGCAAACATCCCCACATCTGACCTGATGATGAAAGGGACATCATTGATGAAGCAGTTGTGATGATTGGGCCTTGGACACGACCCTGAGGAACTCCTGCAGTGATGTGCTGGAGCAGAGATGATTGACCTACAACCACCACAGCTATATTCCTTTGTGCCAGGTATGACTCCAACCAGCAGAGAGTTTCCCCCCCCTGATTCCCATTGACTCCAGTTTAGCTAGGACTCCTTGATGCCATATTCAGTCAAATGCTGCCTTGGTGTCAACAGCAGTCACTCTCACCTCATCTCTGGTATTTAGCTCTTTTGTCCATGTTGAACCAAGGTCAGGAGCGGAGTAACCCTGGCAGAACCCAAATTGAGCATCCGTGAGCAGGTTATTGCCGAGTAAGTGCCGTTTGATAGCACTGTTGATGACTCCTTCCATCACTTTGCTGATGGTGGAGAGTAGACTGATAGGGCGGAAATTGGCTGGGTTGGATTTGTCCTGTTTCTTGTGTACAGAACACACCTGGGCAATATCGCATAATACACAGTTCTTTTTTGTTTCAATGGTATTTTCTTGCCGGGGTGGGGGGAAAAGAGTGCCAACAAACTTAATATCAACCGTAGCAAAAAGCAAGGGCGGCACGTGGTGCAGTGGTTAGCACTGGGACTACGGTGCTGAGGTCCTGGGTTTGAATCCCGGCCCTGGCTCCCTGTCCACGTGGAATTTGCACATTCTCCATTCTTCCTGTGTCTGCATGGGTTTCACCCCCACAACCCAAAGATGTGCAGGTTAGGTGGCTTGCCCAACCCTAGTTGGGCTAGATTGCCCAACCCTAGTTGGGCTAAATTGCCCCTAATTGGGGGGAAAATAAATAATTGGGTACTCAAAATTTAAAAACAAAACCATGGCAATAAGGGATGAACATTTTGGAGTTTGGATGGATTACTTTTGCTCATTAATCAAGTATTTATAAAACTTTCCCCGAGAAGGGTACATGGTTGATGTAGAGTTCACGATAGGATCGATTACATATGATCTGTGGAAGAAGTGGGCTGGATGAACGGAACAGATTTTCTTCTTCCAATACCTTTCTGCTTTCAGAAGTTACTAATGGACACATCATTCTAAATGTAGTTTCACTGGTTCTTATCAAAATGTGCTATGTTCAGGGCCAGAGTTCTGCGGTACTGTTGTACAAAGGACATACCAGAATAGAACATGGTATACTAACCCTGCTTCCGTTGATAATTCTCGGAAAGGAATACCAGAAAATAACTCATTTGTATCTGTCAGAATACTAGAGATTGAGCCAAATACCCAAGTTTGGAAGCTAACTCAAAAAGAAGAAGCTGCTTTGCTATTTCATCTTTTTGGAGTAACATTTGTTTCATTGTGCAGAGTATTCTGGCAAGTCCCAACAGTCAAAAAGCACCTGAACACCAGATTATATAAACTAACTTCCCAAAGAGATATCCGCATTCCTCCAATTTCTTTCCAGTTCATTTTTATGGGACGTAGGCTTCGCTGGCTAGACCAGCATCTGTTGCCCATCTCTAATTGCCCTCGAGAAGGTGGCTGCTTTCTTGAACTGCTGCAGTCCATGTGGTGTAGGTGCATCCTCTGTGCTATTAGGGAGTTCCAGGATTTTGACACAGCGACAGTGAAGGTATGATGATATATTTCCAAATCAGGGTGGTGAGTGACTTGGAGGGGAACCTCCAGGTGGTTGTACTCCCAGGTATCTGATGCTCTTGTCCTGCTAGAAGGTAGACGTCATGGGTTTGGACGTCATGGTGTTGTCTAAGGGACCTTGGCGAGTCACTGCAGTGCATCTTGTAGATGGTGTACACGGCTGCTACTGTGCATCGGTGATGGAAGGAGTGGTGGTGAATGTTTGTGGAAGGGGTGTCAATCAAGTGGGGCTGCTTTGTCCTGGATGGTGTGGAGCTTCTCGGCGGTTGTTGGAGCTGTACATCCAGACAAGTGGAGAGTATTATGCCTTATAGATGGTGAACAGGCTCTGGATATTCAGGAGGCGAGTTAATTGCCACCGGATTCCCAGCTTCTGACCTGCTCTTGTAACAGTATTTTTATGGTGAGTCCAGTTCAGTTTCTGGTCAATGGTAAACCCCAGCACGTTGATAATGGGGGATTCTGTGATGGTAATGCCATTAAATGTCAAGGGGCAATGGCTTGATTCTCTCTTTTGTAGATGGTCATTGCCTGGCACTTGTGTGGCGCGAATGTTACCTGCCATTTGTTAGCCCAAGCCTGGATATTGTCCAGCTCTTGCTTTATTTGCACATGGACTGCTTTAGTATCTATGGGTGGCACAGTGGTTAGCACTGCTGCCTCACAGCTCCAGGGACCTGGGTTCAATTCCGGCCTTGGGTGACTGTATGGAGTTTGCACTTTCTCCCCGTGTCTACATGGGTTTCTTCCAGGTGCTCCAGTTTGCTCCCACAGTCAAACACTGAACAAGTTAGGTGGGTTGGCCATGCTAAATTGCCCCTTAGTGTCCAAAAGCTTAGGTGGGGTTACTGGGATAGGAAGGACGCGTGGGCTTAAGTAGGGTGCTCTTTCCAAGGGCCGGTGCACTCAATGGGCCAATACCTGCCTCCCCGAACAAGCACCGGAATGTGGCGACTTGGGGCTTTTCACAGTAACTTCATTTGAAGCCTACTTGTGACAATATGCGATTTTCATTTCATTTCAAATGGCCTCCTTCCGCACTGTAAATTCAGAGAGTTGCAAATGGTGCTGAACATTGCGCGATCGTCAGTGAACATCCCCACTTCTGACCCGATGATGGAAGGAAGATCATTGATGAAGCAACTGAGATGGTTGAGCCGAGGACAATACCCTGACGGACTCCTGCAGTAATGTCTCAGGACAGAGATGTCGGGGCAGCACGGTGGCACAGTGGGTTAGCCCTGCTGCCTCACGGCGCCGAGGTCCCAGGATTGATCCTGGCTCTGGAGACTGTCCTTGTGGAGTTTGCACGTTCTCCCCGTGTTTGCGTGGGTTCTGCGCCCACGACCCAAAAATGTGCAGGGTAGGTGGATTGGCCACATTAAATTGCCCCTTAATTGGAAAAAAATAATTGGGTACTCTAAATTTCAAAAAAAGGACAGAGATGTCTGACCTCCAATCACTGCAACCATCTCCCTTTGTGCGAGGTATGACTCCAACCAGTGGAGACTTTTCCCCCCTTATTCTCATTGACTCCAGTTTTACTAGGACTTCTTGATGCCCTATGTGATCAAATGCTGCCTTGATGTTGAGGGCAGTCACTCTCACCTGACCTCGAGTTCAGCTCTTTTGTCCATGTTTGAACCAAGGTTCAGTAAGAAGTCTTACAACACCAGGTTAAAGTCCAACAGGTTTGTTTGGAATCACTAGCTTTCGGAGCGTAGCTCCTTCATCAGCCGATAGCACGGTTGATGACCCCTTCCATCACTTTACTGATGATTGAGTGTAGACTGATCGGGCGGTAATTGGCCGGGTCGGATTTGTCTTGCTTTTTGTGTACAAGACATACCTGGGCAATTTTCCACATTGTCAGGTAGATGCCAGAGTTGAAGCTGTCCTGGAACAGCTTGGCTAGTGACGCGGCAGGCTTGGGGGCACAAGTCTTCAGTATAATTGCAGGAATATTCTGGCTTCATGTACAAGTCAATTTTCATCGCTCCACCATTGGCTCTTTCAAAGAGCAATCCAATTAGTCCTACTTCCCAACTCTTTTCGCATATCACTGAAACTTTTCCCCCTTTGAGTGTTCCCTTTAGAAAGGTTTTTTTAAATAAATAAATTTAGAGTGCCCAATGATTTTTTTTCTCAATTAAGGTGCAATTCAGTGTGGCCAATCCACCTAGCCTGCACATCTTTGGGTTGTGGGGGGTGAAACCCACGCAGACACAGGGAGAATGTGCTAACTCCACACAGACAGTGACCCAGGGCCAAGATCGAACACGGGTCCTCAGCGCCGTAGGCAGCAGTGCTAACCACTGCCCTACCATGCGGCCCCTGTGGTAGATTGTTCCAATTTGAATTTGTACATTGAAATCACAATCACTTGCTTACAGGACGCATCCAATGAGAAATTGCACACTCAAGAGCAAACTAATGACCTGACTTTAAAAACATCTAAGTGCAGACTCGATGGGCTGAATGGCCTCCTTCTGCACTGTATGAATTCTATGGAAGTCTCCTTCACAACTATTAACTTCTTGGAACACAGGAACAGGAGGTGGCCATTCAGCCCATCTAGCCTATTCCATCATTCAATTACAGAATGACTGATCTGCATCTTTATCTGCCTTGGCCCCGGATTTCCAAAACCCTTGACTGACATGTCTATCAACTTGCAGTCGCTCCAGCTAACTAAAGACATTGCAGAGATGGTGGTGTAGTGGTGATGTCACTGGGCTAGTGATCCAGAGGCCGAGGCTAACGCTCTGGGGACATGGGGTTCAAATCCCACCACGGCAGCAAGTGGAATTTAAATTCAATTAAATTAGCTGGAATATAAAGCTAATCTCAGAAATGGTGAACATAAAACTATCATTGATTATTGTAAAGACCCATCTGGTTTACTAATATCCCCTTTCGGGGAAGGAAATCTGCCATCCTTACCTGGTCTGGCCTACATTTGACTCCAGACCCCCAGCAATGTGGCTGACTCTTAACCACCCTCTGAAATAGCCTAGCAAGCCACTCAATTCAAGGGTAATTAGGGATGGGCAACACTCACATGCCATGAAAGAATAAGGAAAATAAACCTGAGAGAAGCATATTGTGAGTAATGACCCGATCGAAGTCTTGAACATTATGAAAGGATTGTTGTGCAGGAAACCAAAATTCTGGGTCATACAGATGAGCTTGTCCTCATAAATCCAGCAGAGAATCTGGGAGAAACTGCTTTACACAGAGTGGTTAGAGTGTGGAACATAGTACCACAAGGATTACATAGATGCGGTTTTGAGGAAGCTAGATAAGCATGTGAGGGAGAAAGTAACAGAAACGTTCCTTGATACAGTGAGATGAAGACGGCTTGTTTGGTTAGGTTGAATGGTCCATTTTGCTGCTGTAGATTCCATGTAATTCTATGCCACAATCATGGAGTGAAAATCACAGAACAACTCCACAAGAGAAAAGAAACACGTGACTAAATTAGAGTACATCGGTGCCTTCAAATTATAAAAAGATGTACTTCATACTGAAAGTACTCCCTCTTGATTCGGCTTCTCTGTTTCTCGAATATGCCACTTCCAGATGCACCTGTATCATAAAGCACCTGCATCATTGGTAGTGCTGTGGGATTGCTTCTAATGGAGTATTAAAAATAATTACGTGCATGCAGAAGAACCTGTCGCAACAGTAAGTAACCAAGTTGAAATCTGATAAGTGCTTTCCCGCTTTGCTCTTGCGCTCATCCAACAAACTGTAGCAGCAACAGACTTTGAAATATGAACACATTAATGATTTGAAGCAAGCAGCCACCATGCTGGTCATGATCAGTGGGACTAGTTGTAATTTTCAAATGGATGGAATCACAAGTATCGATCACCAAAAACATCAACAGAATTCTCAAAATTCCACCAACAATTTTAGAATTTATTTCTACATGTTGATCATTTACAAGTCTAGGACATAACCCCAACCCCCCCCCCCCCCCCATTCCCCCTTCTCCCTCCCCTGTAATAAAACAGAATTTAGATTGATTGACTTTACCAGCTTGGAACCATGTTTTCTTTCGTTTGATGGAGGGAGATGGTTGCTAGCAACAATCAAAAGTCTCCAATGATCAGATATGTCCTTACCATGCTCCACAAACACATTGAAATGCTGAGCTCCATGTTTGGCTGCTTCTCTCCTTCCTCCTTTGATAAAGTGCAGCGCAGGCAGAGTCGGCCTTCTTTGGTCCGCAAGAACTTTGCCTGGTTGTTGCCCCATAAATTAAGCCACTCCAAATCCAAGCAATCAAAAAAATACAAATATATATATATATATATACTCTTTTCCGACTGAGAGTGATGTGGGTAAGACGAGGAGGATTGGACAGGAGAAGCAAGTGCAGCAAGGAGGGTCCCTGATCTGGAGGAGGGGGAAGTCATAGGCTGGGGACAGAGTTGGGGGAAGGTCACAAGCCAGAAATCAGGAAGGGTCACAGGCTGGGGTACACAGGGGGTGTCACAGGCTTGGGGGTCAGGGAAGGGAGGGCCACAGGCTTGGGGTCTGGGAAGGGGAGTCACAGGTAGGGGTCATGGAATGGGGGTCACAGGTAGGGGTCATGGAATGGGGGTCACAGGTAGGGGTCATGGAAGGGGGGTCACAGGTAGGGGTCAGGGAAGGGGGATCACAGGTAGGGGTCAGGGAAGGGGGATCACAGGTAGGGGTCAGGGAAGGGGGATCACAGGTAGGGGTCAGGGAAAGGGGATCACAGGTAGGGGTTAGGGAAGGGAGGTCACAGGTAGGGGTCAGGGAAGGGGGTCACAGGTAGGGGTCAGGGAAGGGGGTCACAGGTAGGGATCAGGGAAGGGGGTCAGGGAAGGGGTGGTCCAAGCTTGGGGGTTAGGGAAGGGGGGTCACGGGTAGGGGTCAGGGAAGGGGGTCACGGGTAGGGGTCAGGGAAGGGGGTCACAGGTAGGGGTCAGGGAAGGGGTGGTCACAGGCTTGGGGTTAGGGAAGGGGGGTCACGGGTAGGGGTCAGGGAAGGGGCAGACGGTCAAGCTAGGGGTCAGAGAGGAGGAGTCAAAGCCTGGGGCAGACAGGTCACACAGGTTGAGGGTCAGAGGCTAGGGTTCAGAGTTCCCAGCCCAGTTTTTTGAGGGGAGGGGGGGTCTGACCCTCCGGGTCCCTCACGGGCTGTTTCGGGCCGTGTCCGTTCCCACCGGGTCCGCTTCACTCATACTGGTCAGGGTGCCTCCCCCGGGGCGCTGGGGGGTGAGGCGGGGACACGGGGCCGGATCGGGCTGGGCTGAGCTGGAAGCCGCTGTCCCGCTCCGTCTGTCCCGCTCCCTCAGCCCGAGGCGCCCGCCATCCGGGCAACGAATGGAGGCCACGCTCCCTGCGTCTGACGTCACCGCGCCGCCGTCCGCGAGGGGGAGGAGCCAATGAGCCGTTAGTTCCCTCCCCCCACCCCCAACCAACTCGCTTCTCCTTCATCCCCCCTCACCAACCCCATCCCCCCCTCCCCAACCCCCCCCCCCACACACACCTCCTCCCCACAACCCCCTCCTCCCCTCACACCCCAACCCCATCACCCCCCCAATCCCTCACCCCCAACCCACCCCCCTCCCCACAACCCCCCCTCCCCAACCCCCACACACACACCCTCCCCACAACCCCCTCCCCAACCCCCATCCTCCCCTCACACCCCAACCCCATCACACCCCCAACCCCTCAGCCCCAACCCACCCCCCTCCCCACAACCCCCACACACACACCCTCCCCACAACCCCCTCCCCAACCCCCATCCTCCCCTCACACCCCAACCCCATCACACCCCAACCCCTCACTCCCAACCCACCCCCCTCCCCACAACCCCCCTCCCCAACCCCCACACACACACCCTCCCCACAACCCCCTCCCCAACCCCCATCCTCCCCTCACACCCCAACCCCTCACCCCAACCCACCCCCCTCCCCACAACCCCCCCTCCCCAACCCCCACACACACACCCTCCCCACAACCCCCTCCCCAACCCCCATCCTCCCCTCACACCCCAACCACATCACACCCCCAACCCCTCACCCCCAACCCACCCCCCTCCCCACAACCCCCCTCCCCAACCCCCACACACATACCCTCCCCACAACCCCCTCCCCAACCCCCATCCTCCCCTCACACCCCAACCCCATCACACCCCCAACCCCTCACCCCCAACCCACAACCCCCCCTCCCCAACCCCCACACACACACCCTCCCCACAACCCCCTCCCCAACCCCCATCCTCCCCTCACACCCCAGCCCCATCACACCCCCAACCCCTCACCCCCAACCCACCCCCCTCCCCACAACCCCCCCTCCCCAACCCTCACACACACACCCTCCCCACAACCCCCTCCCCAACCCCCATCCTCCCCTCACACCCCAACCCCATCACACCCCCAACCCCTCACCCCCAACCCTCCCCACAACCCCCCCTCCCCAACCCCCACACACACACCCTCCCCACAACCCCCTCCCCAACCCCCATCCTCCCCTCACACCCCAACCCCATCACACCCCCAACCCCTCACCCCCAACCCACCCCCCTCCCCACAACCCCCCCTCCCCAACCCCCGCACACACACCCTCCCCACAACCCCCTCCCCAACCCCCATCCTCCCCTCACACCCCAACCCCATCACACCCCCAACCCCTCACCCCCAACCCACCCCCCTCCCCACAACCCCCCCTCCCCAACCTCCACACACACCCTCCCCACAACCCCATCCCCCCCACACACACACACCCTCCCCAACCCCCATCCTCCCCTCACACCCCAACCCCATCACACCCCCAACCCCTCACCCCACAACCCACCCACAACCCACCCCCCTCCCCACAACCCCCCCTCACCAAACCCCCACCCCCCTCCGCACAACCCCCTCACACCCTCATCCCCCCACACACACCCTCACACCCCCATCACACCCACAGCCCACCCCCCTCCGCACAACCCCCTCACACCCTCATCCCCCCACACACACCCTCACACCCCAATCCCATCACCCCCAACCCCATCACACCCTCACCTAACCCCCAACCCATCACACCCCCAACCTCTCTCACCCACAGCCCACCCCCTCCCCACAACCCCGTCACACCCTCACCAACCCCCATCCCCCCCACACACACCCTCACACCCCAAACCCTCTTACCCCCAACCCCATCACACCCCCACCACCCCAACCCCTCTCACCCACAACCCACCCTCCCCCAACCCCCTCACACCCTCACCAACCCCCATCCCCCCCACACACCCCCCCCAACCCCTCTCACCCCCACTCCCCAACCCCATCACACCCTCACCTAACCCCCAACCCCTCTCACCTCCAACCCCATCACACCGTCACACCCCCCCAACCCCATCACCAACCCACAACCCCTCTCACCCCCAATCCCATCACACCCTCACCTAACCCCCAACCCCACTCACCTACAACCCACCCTCCCCCTACACACCCTCACAAACCCTGCTCAACATCCGTTCCCTCTCACACCCCCTCTCCCCCCCCCCCACACACACCCTCACACCCCCTCCCCAACATCCCTTCACACCCCCTCCCACCCTCACGGCCCCTCTCCAACAGCCCCCAACCCTCCTCCCCAACCCCACAAACCCCCCCTCACCCCCACCCCTGTCCCAACACCCTGCTCCCCAACCCCTCCCCCCTCACGCACACTCACCCCTCCCCCTCACGCACACCCACCCACCCTCACATGCCCTCCCCTTCTCACAACCCCTCCACCACCTCCCCAACCCCCACACTCCCTCCCCTCACCCCCCACCCCCTTTGCCCCTCACAGTCCCCCACCCCCTCAGACCCCAGCCCTCCCCTGGCCCCCCCATAGACCACAGACCCAACACCCTCACCCATCATCCCCCTCCACACCCTCACCACCATCCCCCTCCACACCCTCACCACCCCTCCGCATCCTTTCCGCCCACACACCCTCTCCCGCCCCAGAGACACCCCTCATCCCTACCCCTCCTACCACCCCCCAACACCCTCCCACCACCCCTCCCCCAACCCCCTCCCACCACCCCTCCCCAACTCACTCCTTCCACCCCTCCCCCAACCACTCCCACCAGCCCTCCCCAACCCCACCCTCCTACCCCCTCACCCACACACACCCTCCCCCTCACAACACTCAATCCCGACCACCCCCACACCTCCCCTTCCCTCACATTCCCCTCCTCCCCACACCCCCTCCCCCACACCCCCATCCCCCACACACACACCCCCAAACCCACCAAATTCATCACACCTCAACCCTGCCTCCCTCACACCCCCACCCTTCCCTACCCCAACACCCCCACCCCCCCACACCACACCCTCCCCCCAGAAATCCCCCTCATGCCCAACCCCCTCACATCCCCATCCCCACAGCCCCCTCTACCCCCCACAGCCTCCCATCCTGCCCCAGTCCCCCCCTGCCCCCACAGACCCCTTCCCCCTCAGACCCCTCCTCCTGCCCCCCCTCACAGATCACAGACCCACCACCCTCACCCATCTTCATCACCCTCTTCATCACCTTCTTCATCCCCCTCTTCACCACCCTCTAGGGTGGTAGGCCTTTTCTCATTAGAACGGAGAAGGATGAGGGGCGACTTGATAGAGGTTTATAAGATGATCAGGGGAATAGGTAGAGTAGACAGCCAGAGACTTTTTCCCCGGGTGGAACAAACCATTACAAGGGGACATAAATTTAAGGTGAATGGTGGAAGATATAGGGGAGATGTCAGAGGTAGGTTCTTTACCCAGAGAGTAGTGGGGGCATGGAATGCACTGCCTGTGGAAGTAGTTGAGTCGGAAACATTAGGGACCTTCAAGCAGCTATTGGGTAGGTACATGGATACAGTAAAATGATATAGTGTAGATTTATTTGTTCTTAAGGGCAGCACGGTAGCATTGTGGATAGCATAATTGCTTCACAGCTCCAGGGTCCCAGGCTCGATTCCGGCTTGAGTCACTGTCTGTGCGGAGTCTGCACATCCTCCCCGTGTGTGCGTGGGTTTCCTCCGGGTGCTCCAGTTTCCTCCCACAGTCCAAAGATGTGCAGGTTAGGTGGATTGGCCATGATAAATTGCCCTTAGTGTCCAAAATTGCCCTTAGTGTTGAGTGGAGGTGTTGACTTTGGGTAGGGTGCTCTTTCCAAGAGTCGGTGCAGACTCAATGGGCCGAATGGCCTCCTTCTGCACTGTAAATTCAATGATAATCTAGGACAAAGGTTCGGCATAACATTGTGGGCCGAAGGGCCTGTTATGTGCTGTATTTTTCTATGTTCTTCATCACCCTCTTCACCCCCTTCATCATCCTTTTCATCACCCTCTTCATCACTATCTTCATCATTCTCCATCACCCTCTTCATCACCCTCTTCATCCCCCTCTTCATCACCCTCTTCATCTCCCTCTTCATCACCTTCTTCACCACCCCCTTCATCGCCCTCTTCACCACCCCCTTCATCACCCTCTTCACCACCCCCTTCATCACCCTCTTCATCACTATCTTCATCATCCTCCATCACCCTCTTCATCACCCTCTTCATCTCCCTCTTCATCACCCTCTTCACCACCCCCTTCATCACCTTCTTCACCACCCCCTTCATCACCCTCTTCACCCCCTTCACAACCCTCTTCATCACCCTCTTCATCACTATCTTCATCATCCTCCATCCCCCTCTTCATCACCCTCTTCATCACCTTCATCACCTTCTTCATCACCCTCTTCACCACCCCCTTCATCATCCTCTTCACCCCCTTCATCACCCTCTTCATCACCCTCTTCACCCCCTTAATCACCCTCTTCATCCCCCTCTTCATCATCATCACATCCTTCAAAACCCTCTTTAACACCCCCTTCATTACCCTCCTCATCCTTTTCATTCACCCTCTTCATCAGCCTCTTCATCGCCACACCCTCATCACCCCCTTCCAATGTTTGCTGGCACTAGTCAGCTGGTAAGAATTGTCTGCTTCACACCTTCTTCACACCCTTCAGGCGAGGAACAGGACCACACCTGTGAATAAGGCGAGTTTACTAGTAAGTGATCCAAGATTCTGCCATCCCGGAAGGTTAACGAGCTCTGCCTCGCTCTCCTTCTGCTTGTTAACTTCCACAGTCACCTTGATGAAGCCCTTCAGCAGCACAACCTCCTCAGTAAATCCTCAAGATCACAACAGATGGTTGCAATGGCAGATACTTCAATTTCTGACGGTATATCAATTCAGGCATAAGTGATACTGCAGCGCCTCTATCCACTTCCATCTTAATAGTGTTCCCAATTAATTTTGGATAGACCCAAAATCATTGCTGGTTTCTTTGTACTACTAGAGCACCGAACTTAAATTCCTTAAGCTGACTTGACACTTTGGTACTCGGTGAGTCTTCAGCTGGATTACTTACTGGTAAACTCACCCTGTAGACTTTGCAGTATATTTTTTTTGGTGCACATTTTTTGTGCTGATGAAGGTTGGCATGACCAACATGCCCTGGCAATGCAACCAACTTTACCACAATTTTTGCATTTGTTCTCCGTGCTCTTAACAGTCTCCAGCCATATGTCCCACTTGGTTGCTACGATGACCTGGTAGGTTCTTGGTGGACCTGCTTCACACAGGCTCCATCTTATGGACTATAGCTCGAACTCCAATCAGTGAAGCTTCTCTCAAAGCATGTTCCATAGATGTTACGATTTCTAGAGCAGAATTTAGGGTTAATGCACCTTCAGTCACCAATTTCCTTTGATTTGGCTTAATTTCTGGAGTCACAAACTAACTGGTTGCGAAGTGTATCAACCAAAACCTGGCCATAATTGCAGAACTTTTCTAGCTTCTGCAATGATGCTACATATTGTGAAATGTTTTCCCCTTCCTCCTGTGCACAATAGTGAATGTGGAATCTTTTAGCTACTAATAGTGGACAAGAAGAAAAATGTTCTTGCAAGACAGTCATTAAGTTATCATATGACTTATCTCCGGGTTTAGCTGGGTGTACTAAATTCTGTAGTAACATGAATGCTTTCCTCCAACTGAGCTGAGAAAGGTTGCAGTGTGCAGGCCTGCTGCTTTCTGATTGGCTTTCGGGAACAACTGGACATTTTCCTCACAAGAGTTCCAAGTCTCCTCCTCCTCAAATGCGTCTCTGGCACCTTTTCTTCCCATTATTTTAGGACTGCAGCTCCCCGATCCTCTGTGCTACTCAGCCTTCAGTCTGTCTTCCCTGCCCTTTATTTCCTCTCTGTTTCAAGCAGACAAACTCACAGCTCACAACCAGGCCAGCTGTTTCTGGGCCCTCCTATCAATTCCCAGGCAGTGGGTTGCAGAGTTTGCAACCCCATAGGTTCACGTTCCCGCGCCCATTTCAGTGCCTCGTTTGCAGTCTCCACAGCCCCAGTAAGCCAACTGAAAACTTCAATCCTCCGTTTGAAGCAAGTCCCCAGTAATTCGCAGTTATCCGATAGTTTTTTTAAAAAATCCTTTTACTATCACCAGCAGCTGTCACGATCGACCAGATGATTCGCCGACATCCTGCTACAAACTGCCCAGTGTTTACTTCCACTGCAATGAACTCGTCCTGAAAGTAGACGATATTTCCCCCGACTTCACTCCCGATGGTGTATGACATCCTGGCTCAGAAAATCAGAATCTAAAGTAGTATATGTCATAGACAACCCAGATCCTGTCGCCAGTTTCTTTCTTGTTATGTTCTTTGTTGTAGCCGCAAAGAGAAAGAATCAGAGGCAGCACATGTCGAGTTCGTACAACATAGAGCAAGAGCTTTATTTACAAGGTGCTGCTCAAACAGGGTGCAATGGTGAACTCCACATTAAACTCTCTGATGACGTCATTGCATAACACGTGACATTACACTAGCCAATGGTGTTACCCTGATACAGAACATTATATTTGTAAAAAAATCAATTAGGTTTGTTAGTCATGATCTACCCTTTACAAGCCCGAGTTTGGGGGCCAGCTTAGCTCCGTTGGCTGGATGCTGTTTGGTGGTACAGAGGGAGGCCAGGGCTGCAACTTCAATTCCCGCACCTGCTGAGGTTATTCATGACGGCCCCACCTTCTCAACCTTGCCCCTCACCTGAGGTGTGGTGACCCTCAAGTTAAATCACCACCGGTCAACTCTCCCCCTCAAAGGGGAAAGCAGCCTATGGTCATCTGGGACTATGGCGACTTTGGGCAGGAATCCCGCCCGAGGTCAATGGAGCTCTCCATTGTACGCGACTCACCTGTGGCATTCTTGCGGTGGGCAGGGCGGGAGAATCCAGCCCTTCACCTTTTACCTTACAAACCCAAGCTGGCTCGCTCGAATCAGTTGAAAGCTTTCAAGGTGTTCAGTCGCTCTACCCTTACTTACACACTCTGGTAATTTCTGCACAACTAGTGTTAGGATAATTGGCCTGTAACTCCTGGATTCCTGCTCTCATCTTTCTTTAATAGCCGAGTGGCGTACACAATATTCCAATTAAAAGGAACCCTCCTGAATTGAAAGAATTTTGGAAGATTATAGGTTGAGTATTGGCAATGTTCTCACTTACTTCCTAGAAAACCATCTGTTTGGTTTTGTTGTTTTGCCTCTCTTTAGTGCCATTACTTTCCTTAATGCTAAAAGTTGCTGACACTAATTATGGTCAATCTCTGTCCCAAAGTCAATATTAGTTACCTTGGGAATACGGAATGGCCCAATCAATACAAAGCCTCCAGTTATGGGAAGAGACTGGAGAAGCTGGGATTGTTCTCCTTGGAGCAAGGAAGGTTACAGAGAGATCTGACAGCGCTGTTCTAAACCATAAAAGGAGAAGAAAGCTTTATAAATCCAAGTCTTTTCGGCTGTGAAATGAGATAATGCTACAAAGCAATATTAGATAATTAACAATATAAGCTGTGTAAAAATGACTAGAGCAAGGGCAGCACGGTGGCACAGTGGTTAGCACCGCTGCCTCACAGTGCCGAGATCCCAGGTTCGATCCCGGCTCTGGGTCACTGTCCGTGTGGAGTTTGCACATTCTCCCCGTGTTTGCGTGGGTTTTGCACCAACAACCCAAAGATGTGCAAGGTAGGGGGATTGTACAATGTAGGTGCTAAATTGCCCCTTAATTGGAAAAAATGAATTGGGTACTCTAAATGTAATTTTTTTTAAAACAGCCTACAAAGAAGAAACTTAACTCGGGAACAAAGCAGTGTAAAGATGATTTCTTGAGGTATGGTTCTGTCCTTCATGAGGACCTCCATGTGCGAGGTTGGATTTTTTGTTTTCATAAAGATGAAGACGGCACAAAGCAACTGGCTGAAGTCTGCAGCTGATGTGCACATTGTCCATTCCTCCTTCGCACCTGATTCAAGTGAGATCGTGAGGATGAAGCTGGCTCCCCTTTCACATTAAAGGTAAGCAAACGTGGCGTGGGTCACGGACGTCGGACGTCGTGGGTCACGAAGGTCGGCCAGTTGGTAAAGTGTGTCCAAGGAATAAAAAAATTTGGAAACACTGAACTAGAGGATACCTGACTTCCAGTTGGAGGCACAAACCCTGGAACATTTAAGGAACATTTGAATGCTGGACTCACAGGGGTTGCAATGGGAAATTAGAAGTTACCTCTGGATAGATGAAAGAAGGTGAGCAGAACGGCTTTCTGCATTGGACGTATCCCATGCTGTTGTTGGCTCCCATCCATGTCTCTCACTCCGGGTCATCCAGCTGAGCTCAGTGAGTCATTAGTCAATAGTTCGCAGGGACTGAGGAAGACACATTCCATTCTTATTAGCAGGGAAATCTAGGATTGCGACGGTTGGTTTTGGGTACGGGCTTTTGCATTTTCACTCACGCGAGCTGTAACCTTGGTCACTTGCGGCACACAGAGATGAGAATTATTTGTGTCCTATTTAGAGATCATGCTCAGTGTCTGCCTTAGGATTTTGGAGAGCCCACCTTGAGGGGTTCATGATGGAACCCTGTCATTTACACTGTGCTGTCCTTGTTTATTGTTCCGCACTCAGTACTCTGAAAAAGGTACTCACCTCCACCATGTTCTATCTGCATTCCAGATCATTAAAGAAATCACTGACCCCCCCACCCAACGATTATGTTAAATCCGTGTCCTAGTTATCAACCGCCCTGCCAATGGAAACACTTTCTAGTTACTTACTATATCAAAACCCCTGATCATTTTGAGAATCTCCTTAACTGTTATAACCTGTCTACTTACCATTGGCTGGGGACTAATGACAATCCCACAATCCTGTGGGAGTATGAGCTTCCCCAATGAGGGGGGCGGAGAAACCATTAGTAAACTCCTAGTATAAATAAAGCTGGCCAGTTTAGGAACCGGCAGGAAGGAGTGTGCAGCAAGGGAAGCTGCTGCTGCTGATATATATATATATATATATTATATATATATGTTATTGTAAATAAATGTTATTACTTTGTATCCTTAAAACTCGTGCTGGATTCTTCGTGGCCCTCACAAAATTAACCTTCTCTGCTCTTGGGAGAACAACCCCATCCTCTCCACTCTCTCCATATAACTGAAGTACTTCATCCCTGATCCCATTCTGGTGATTCTCCTCCGCATCCTCTCCAAGTCCTGGACATCCTGTCTTTCCATTGGGAGTGTGCAATTGGGGGGGTTGGTCTTGCTTTACTAGAGTACTTGTCGCAGTTTCTGCACATTCAGGTTCAAAACCAATGACTGCCTGAGGTTCAGACTAGCCTGCCCAGTGACAAAAGTGCTGCCCAGAATTAGACATTTCCTGCCATGGATCCTCCGCATTCTTTTCTAATTTACACAATATCAAGTTCAGGGTTTGAATCAGAGCAGCAATTATTTTTGTTTGACCGATGTAGGAGTGTGGTTTTGTGGTTTGCACTCTTACTCAATCTGGTGAAATCCTCTGCTGATTTACTCAGTTATTGTCTATTTCTCTTCCTTTCTGAGGACTTTGGACAGGGTAGAGATGCTTAGAACATAGAACATACAGAGCAGAAGGAGGCATTTGGCCCATCGAGTCTTCACCGACCCACTTAAGCCCTCACTTCCACCCTATCCCCCTAACCCAATAACCCCTCCTAACTTTTTTTAGACACTTAGGGCAATTTAGCATGGCCAATCCACCTACCCTGCACGTCTTTGGATGTGGGAGGAAACCGGGGCACCCGGAGGAAACCCACGAAGACACGGGGAGAACGTGCAGACTCCGCACAGACAGTGACCCAGCATGGAATCGAACCAGGGACCCTGGTGCTGTGAAGCCATGTGCTAACCGCTATGCTACAGACGCTGTGAGGCTGTTTCCCCTCGGTGGAGAGTACAACTCAGGGTCACAATTTCAGATTAGGAGATTGGCCACATTCGGAGAAATGTCTCGTCTCCGAGGGTTGTGAATCTTTGGAATTCTCTACCTCAGGGAAACGTGGATCCTCAGTTGTTGAATATATTCAAGACTGAAGTTAACATTTTCGAACATGGAGGGAATGCAGGGGGAGATGGTTTGGGTGGATAAGTGTAGTTGAGGTAGGAGAACAGCTCTGATTTTATCTTTGACAAAGAGTCATCCAGCCTGGAAACGTTAGCCCCCTTCTCTCTCCACAGATGCTGTCAGACCTGTTGAGAGTGTCCAGTATTTTCTGTTTTCGATTCAGATCCTAGCATCTGCGGTAATTTGCTTTTATGATTTTACCAAATGGCGGAACAGGCGAGAAAGGTCGCACGGCCATCCGCAACTCCTGTTCCTTGTGCTCTGATGTGCCTCTCATTTTCCCAAACCTGTAGCAAACCCTACTGTTGTGACAGCCGACATGGTTAAACTATAGGGAAAATGAGAAATAAGGTGAGGAGGAAATGAGTTATCGGGACCTCGAATGGAGGCTTCTTTTCACGGGAAAAAAAAAGAACACCCATTTTCTGTCTCATCCCAACTTGGCTCAGTTTCCTCTGAGTCAGAAGGTTGTAGGTTGAAACCCATGCTCAGGCATGAGCACATTATCTAAACCGACATACCACTGTGAAACAAAGGGAATCGTGTTTACATTAGAAGTAGTGTCTTTTTTAAATGAACTGTTATGCCGGGCGTGTCCAGTGTGCCTGTTTTAGGTAGATCAGGCAGACACTAATAATATTTGAAGAAGAACAGAACTGCTGTTTCTGGCCAATGTTCCTGCCCAGCTCAGCTCCAGCAGAGACGGGTAAGTCTGTAATTCATCTCACTGCTATTCGTGGCAACTTGCTGTGCATAAAATATCTGCGGCATTTGCCTGCATAACAAAGTTGCTCATTGTACACAGAGAATCTCTGAAAGCTTCTCAGAATTATAATAAGAAGCGACAGAAATATTTATCTTCATTCTGGCTACTTTCTTAACAGGTAAAACACAGATAGAAAGGGTGAAAGGGGAAGGAATGACACCATGACTGGTTAATCATTCGGTAATGAGTCATTGAAAGACTCCAGTCACACACAACTGCAATTTGTCAACCAGTTTTCTTTCTTACCCCTCCTTTCCCCTTTTCTTTCTCATTTATTCCACCACTCTCACTCACTTCTCCGTCACTCTCTCATACTCTCTCTCTCTCTCTCACTCTCACTCTCTCTCTCTCTCTCACTCTCACTCTCTCTCTCTCTCATATCCTCCCCCTCAGCTTTGCTCAGTCTAACCTTTTCTGTTCAACTCCATGGAGTGGGGCTATGGAGGTAAGTATGATATCTAATCGGCCATGGCAGACATTCACAAAGTATTGGGACTCCGCAATCCATTTGCAGGACCTGACGCTGTGTTTGCATTATGGAGAGTTCCAATTGGTGGCAGCACGGTGGCGCAGTGGGTGAGCACTGCTCCGTCACGGCGCCAAGGTCCCAGGTTCGATCCCTGCCCCGGGTCACTGTCCGTGTGGAGTTTGCACATTCTCCCCGTGTTTGCGCGGGTTTCGCCCCCACAACTCAAAGATGTGCAGGTTAGGTGGATTGGCCACGTTAAATTGCCCCTTAATTGGAAAAAATGAATTGGGTACTCTAAATTTTTAAAAAAGAATTCCCATTGGCTGTTTTATTTCGGGGGGTGGAGGGGAGCTGATTTTTTTTGAGCAACTTGATACAGTGAGTTAGCCGCCTCAGCGCCAGAGAGTCACTTGAGAAATGACATTGGACAGATGCCCATATATTCCACTCAATTGTTTTATTCTCTCTCTTGACCTTCTTTGGTTTCGTCCAATAATAAAACAGTGACATGCAAATGTTTCACCAGAGGGTGACTGTATTACAAACACCATGGGAGGTTTGAATCAGAAAAGGGCAGCACGGTAGCATAGTGGTTACCACTGTGGCTTCACAGCACCAGGGTCCCAGGTTCGATTCCCCGCTGGGTCACTGTCTGTGCGGAGTCTGCATGTTCTCCCCGTGTGTGCGTGGGTTTCCTCCGGGTTCTCCGGTTTCCTCCCACAGTCCAAAGACGTGCAGGTTAGGTGGATTGGCCATGATAAATTGCCCTTAGTGACCAAAAAGGTTAGGAGAGGTTATCGGGTTACAGGGATGGGGTAGAAGTGAGGGCTTAAGTGGGTCGGAGCAGACTCGATGGGCCGAATGGCCTCCTTCTGCACTGTATCTATGTTGTTCTATGTTGTATGTTCTAAAAAGAAAAACAACTTGATGTAGAGAAAGGAGGTTTGGGGAGAGCGGATGAATGGGGCTGGTTTTGAATTGCTCTAGCACAGAGCCCAGCACAGACACAATGGATTGAAAGGCCTCCTTCTGTGACATATGCTTGATAGTTTCTCTGGTTCTCACTGACCTCGGTTTGTGTTAATGATTTCATAGCTTAAAAGAGAAGATGTCACCATTCTATTAATCAGCTTATTCTCACATACCAAATCAACATACCTGAGGCTTACAGTGTCTGGCTAGAACTGGGGAAAGCATTTCAGATAAAATGAGTCAAGATGATTCAGGACATCATTCCTTTTTAACTATGTTCTTTTCCGTCAAACAGTTATGTGAAGAGAACGGAGAAACTGCGATTGTTCTTCTTACAGCAGAGAACGTTTTTTGAATAAAATTTAGAGTACCCAATTCATTTTTTCCAATTAAGGAGCAATTTAGCGTGGCCAATCCGCCTAGCCTGCCCATCTTTGGGTTGTGGGGGTGAAACCCACCCAAACACGGGGAGAATGTGCAAACTCCACACGGACAGTGACCCAGAGCCGGGATCGAACCTGGGACCTCGGCGCCGTGAGGCAGCAGTGCCAGCCACTGTGCCACCGTGCTGCCCTTTACAGCAGAGAAGTTAAGGGGCGATTTAATAGAGGCGTTCAAAATAATGAAGGCTTTTGATAGAAGAGTTTGCATTTTTATAGTGCCTTTCAGAACCACCGGACGCCTCCAAGCACTTTACAGCCAGTGAAGTACTTTTGAAAAGTCTGTCTGACAGAGCACACTGCTCTCAGAAACTCCAGGATAATGGGCGGGATTTACCGCCCACGCCCACCCGGCAACGGACCTTTAAAAAACATTTTATTCGGGTATTTGTAGTTTTTATAATGATAACAATAACAGCAACATAAACATGATACATAAAACATTTCCATCCCTATCACGTTCTTCGCACCCCCAACAATGAAACAATAGCCTAACCCCCCCCCCCCCCAGACTCCTGCCTCTGCTGACTTTTTAATTTTCTCCAAGAAAGTTGACGAATGGCTGCCACCTCCGGACGAATCCCAACATTGACCCTCTTAGAGCGAACTTTATTTTCTCGAGACTGAGAAACCCAGCCATGCCACTTACCCAGGTCTCTAATTTTGGGGGCTTCGAGTCCCTCCACATTAACAGAATCCGTCTCCGGGCTACCAGGGAGGCAAAGGCCAAAACGTCAGCCTCTCTCGCCCCCTGGACTCCCGGCTCTTCCGACACTCCAATGATCGCCATCTCTGGACTCAGCACCACCCGTGTTTTAAGTACCGTGGGCATCGCCTTAGCAAAACCCTGCAAAAACCCTCTAAGCTTCGGGCATGCCCAAAACATATGGACATGGTTTGCTGGACCTCCCGCAAACTTGCTCAACGGGCAACCGTCATGTGTGCCCGGTGGACTATCTTAAATTGTATCAGGTTAAGCCTGACACATGATGAGGATGTGTTAATCCTGCTTAAAGCATCCGCCCACAGACTCGCCTCTATCTCTCCCCCTACCTCATCTTCCCACTTGCCCTTTAGTTCCTCTATCGGAGTTTCCTCCGACTCCATAAGTTCTCGATAGATATCTGATACATTTCCCTCTCCCACCCATGTTCTGGAAACTACCCTGTCCTGTATCCCCCGTGGTGGCAGGAACGGGAAGGTCGGAACCTGCCTTACGGCAACCGACCTTTACGTGGTTCCCGCCTCGTCCGTGACGGCCTCTACTAAATAGCAGTACACTCTGTATGCTTCATCCGATGTATTTACATAATATATATATTTACATAATAATAATCTGTATTATTGTCACAAGTAGGCTTACATTAACACTGCAATGAAGTTAGTGAAAAGCCCCGAGTCGCCACATTCCGGCGCCCGTTCGGGTACACGGAGGGAAAATTCAGAATGTCCAATTCACCTAACAGCACGTCTTTCGGGACTTGTGGAAGGAAACCGGAGTACCAGGAGGAAACCCACGCAGACACGGGGAGAACGTGCAGACTCCGCACAGACAGTGACCCAAGCGGGAATTGAACCTGGACCTCTAGCGCTGTGAAGCAACAGTGCTAACCACTGTGCCACCGCGCCACCCAAATAGCCTTGGTGGCGTTTTAACTCACGTGCTCTGGGACACTCATCCAGTAACTTGAGACCAAGGAAGCACAACAGTGTCTATACTTCCTCAGGAAACAAAGGAAATTCAGCATGTCCACATTAACTCTTACCAACTTTTACAAATGCCCCACAGAAAGCATCCTATCTGCCTGCATCACAGCCTGGTATGACAACTGCTCGACCCAAGACCATAAGGAACTACAGAGAGTCGTGAACACCGCCCAGTCCATCACGCAAACCTGCCTCCCATCCATTGACTATCTACACCTCCCGCTGCCTTGGGAAAGCGGGCAGCATAATCAAAGACCCCTCCCAGCTGGGTTATTCTCTCTTCCAGCCTCTTCCCGTAACAGCCTCCCCGAACAGGCGCCGGAATGTGGCGACTAGGGGCTTTTCACAGTAACTTCATTTGAAGCCTACTTGTGACAATAAGCGACTTTCATTTCATTTCATTTTCATTTTCTATCGGGAAAGAGATACAGAAGTTTGGGAACACGCACTAACAGATTCAAAGACAGCTTCTTCCCTGCTGTTACCAGACTCCAAAACAACCCTCTTATGAACTGAACTGATCTCTCTACTCATCTTCTTTATTGATGCGACCATCAATTCACACGAGACGGAGAGTTGAAGTGAACAGTGGTTTTAATCAGCTAGATATGTGCCTGCCTGTGACTGCTCTGTACTGAGTGCCGCCTACTGGCTGCAGCTCCATATACCTCCCCTGAGGGGGCGGAGCCACAGGCGGAGCACACAAGGGCATCAACATAATACAATATAATGTTATGCAATTACAATGGTGAATGGTAGCAGTAATACATCCACCACATTTATTGTGGCAGCACTACACTCCGCATGCTTCAACCAATGTCTGTGTCTATGCATTTACATTGCGTATTTATCGTATGTCCTATGTTTTTCATGGATGGAACAATCTGCCTAGACTCTACGCAGAACAATACTTTTCACTGTACCTCGGTACATGTGACAATAAATCTAAATCTAAAGGCGGGCATGGCCAAAAAAATCCAGCACATTATTTTACTTGTTATGATCTTGGATCTAAACTTAATGTTCTTGTTTAATTGAGGGTATGTATGTGTTATTCCTTTTAATAATGCGCTGCTCGTCAGTATCCAGGAAGTAAAGCTGGGATTTCAATGTAACAAACTCATGCACAAAGGTCTTGAATTGGGTGCGATGGAGATCTCTCAGAATGGTATGAAGGCTAAAAAAACATAACTTGTGTGGAGAGTGGAGAAGCTGGGGTAGTGCTCTTTAGAGCAGGGACCGATAAGGGGAGCTTTACTGAAATGTTCAAAATGGTAAGTTTTGGCAGAGAAATTCTTTCCATCGGCAGGTGAAAATTGGCAAAAGGAACGGTCATGAGGAGCAGCGGCTTCTTATGATCCAGATTGCAATGTCTGAAAGAGCGATGGAAATGGATTCAGTAGATATCCTCAAAATGGAATTGGATATATATTTGAAAAAAGAGTTGCAGTGCTTTGTGGAAAGGCAGGGGGGGAGGGGGGTTAGTGGAAAGAATTGGATTGCTCCTTCAAAGAGTTAGCAAAGAACAATGGGTGGAACTTTCCCAAAAACGACAAACTAAAATTTCCAGAGAGAAAACAGGTGTGATTCCCGCCGGCCCTGGGGACACGCGCCGGATCGCAATCTTCAAGCACTTTGGGGAAAATGTTTTCCCCCCACATGAAAATGCCAAGACTGAGGCATTAACCCGCCCCCCGGGGAGGTGGCGGAGGTCATCGGAGCACTTCAATGAAGGGGGCGCAGCATTTAATCGGTTCCTCAGCACTTGATCGGACGTAAGCCAGGAGGATGGCAGCGAGGAAACCAGCTCCTAGATTAACGGAGAGGGCCCGCTGCCCTTTGCAGGATGCTGTGAAGGAGAGGTGGGCTGCAATATACCCTCGGGCTGGCAGGATGCCTGCCATCAAGGTGACAAATCCCACCTGGGACACAGTGACAGCACTGGTCAGTGCCAGCAGTCTGACCAAGAGGATTGGGGTGCAATGTAGGAAAAAGATGAATGACCTATTCCGATCAGACAGGGAAAGTGCTCCCGGTCTCCTCTAGGAACTCCACCCTTCCGTCACCCCAGAATGTCACGTGGAACCCACATGCCGTCACCTCGCAGCTTGCCAGCGCCCATCCTCTCAGCAGCATCCTCAAAGCCCCCCCTCCAGACACCCGCAGAACCCCTCATCAGAACCCCCCTCTGATAGGGCAGCATGGTGGTGCAATGGCTAGCACTGCTGCCTCACAGTGCCGAGGTCCCAGGTTCGATCCCGGCTCTGGGTCCCTGTCGGTGTGGAGTTTGCACATTCTCCCCATGTTTGCGTGGGTTTCGGCCCCACAACCCAAAGATGTGAAGGCTAGGTGGATTGGCCACACTAAGTTACCCCTTAATTGGAATAAATTGGGTACTCTAAATTTTTTTTATTTTTAAAAAGAACTCCATCCTCTGATAGGGCAGCGGGAGGTGCGATTCCTGACCTGAAGGTCCTGATTCCGTACATGGACAGAGTGCTGAGGGAGAAGCAGGAGCCAGCCTGCGCTGAGGGCGAGGTGGGTCTGCGATAGGAAAGTGAGCATTGGATTGGATTTGTTTATTGTCACCTGTACTGAGGTACAGTGAAAAGTATTTTTTTGCGAGCAGTTCAAACAGATCATTTAGTGCATGAAAAGAAAAGAAAATACAAAATAGGGCCACACAAGGTAGACAGTGTAAATACATAGGCACCGGCATCGGGTGAAGCATACAGGAGTGTAGTATTAATCAGGTCAGTCCATAAGGGGGTCGTTTAGGAGTCTGGTAACAGGAGGGACTACTGCACCTTCATCCAGATGACCAATTTCAGGCCCATAACCAGGCCATGGTCTAAAAACATGACTCTTGCCTTGCAGGAACATCAACTGAAGAGCCAAGCCCGTCTACCACAGTGTCCCACCGCCCACCCGCGGACAGCACCTCGGAGGAGATCTTGGAGGAGGAAACAAATGAAGCGTCACTGCTATCACCCGCACCATCCACCATCGCAGAAACACACAGCTTGATGGGCAAACTTAGCAGAAATGTTTCTGGGTCATTATCTGGTGAGCATCACACTGCTTCTGATGCACATCAGGTGAAGGCAGGAATGTCCCATGGACCAGACAGCTGGAGGTCACCCAGACCCCAGGGCTCAGCTGTGCCCCAGCCAGGTGCCATGTCTCTGGACACATTCATTCCTCAGCTGCTTGAGATGCAAAGTCAGAGCCGGGAATACCAGGAGGGGGTGTCAATGACATTCCTGTGACTTCAAGGCCGAATGGAGCAGTCCCAAAGCCTTCTGTCGCAGGAGTTGTTGCCGATGATGCATCGCATCAGGCCAACACTGCAAGGGTGGCATCCACAGTAGAAAGGCAGCGGGAGTCTATGACTGAAGAGCTCTGAAGCATAGCTCAGTCCCTGAAGACCATGGCTGACAATGTGTGCAGACAATGGCGGGCCTCCAGGACTGGCAGTGCCAAGTGACTTTGGGTCTTCTTTATTTTTTATTTAAAAAAAAATAAATTTAGAGTACCCAATTAATTTTTTCCAATTAAGGGGCAATTTAGCGTGGCCAATCCACCTAACCAGCACATCTTTGGGTTGTGGGGGCGAAACCCAAGCAGACATGGGGAGAATGTGCAAACTCCACACGGACAGTGACCCAGGGCCAGTGTTCAAACCCTCAGTGCCGTGAGGCAGCAGTGTTAACCACTGTGCCACGTGCCACCGACGTTGGGTCTTCTGATGCTCCCTGCAGCTGCCCTTCCATCCCATGGAATAACCCGGGGCCCACGAGCACCCGGAGAATGGAGGAAACACTGGAGCACATCCCAGGGCCTTCCACCCAGGAGAGACCCTGGGAGTGACCAGCCAACTGAATCGCCCATTCCTGATACTGGCGCAACTCAAGGGCAGTGGGCAGAACAGGGCGATGCAGCAACACCAGTGCCAGCAAAAAGTAGGCTGGAGCCTTCCAGGTCCCGGTTCTCCAGAGGAATCCGCCAAGGGTATCTCAGGCAATTGGGTGTGGATGGCAGCTGGCCATCTCCACCTCTGATGTGGATCCTGGGAATACACCTAGACGGTTTAAAGGCTAAGGAATTATTGGGGCACAGAGTGGGCACGGGTGAAGTTAGGCACAGATAGTAGGGGGTCTTTACCAAAAGTTACAAATGCACATGTCACTATATTAAAAACTCTTGTTCTTCACAACCTGAAGGCCTCACTCTGGTTACCCCTCCTCCCAGTGGGATAGGGCTTCTCCCCATCTGGACACAGCTCTTCTCACAGGTCTTCAATGTCAAGCAAACGGTTAGGCCCACTCAAAGCAAACGTTACATAAATCCTGAAAGGACTCAGGTTTTGTAAGTGACCCCTAGACCCTCACCCCTAATCTGCCTCTTGTGCAAAGGGGCAAAGGAATCTCGGGCTGAACCTCACTCACACATGGGCCGGGGAGTCAGTGTGCTGGCATCAGATAGAAGCCAGACAGAAGCAGTGGCTGAAGAGCATCACAGATCTTTCCTCACAGCAGATCACGACAATGTGAGAGACCTTTGGGACCTGTGCTGTAGGGCCCCACTGGACCTGTCAAAGCAAAAGTGCACCTTGAGAAGGCCAATGCAGCGCTCCAGCACAGACCAGGTGGCACTGTGAGCCTCATTTATCGGTCCTTTGCTTAGATCTCAGGCCTCCACATTGGCGTCATCAGGTAAGACTTCAGCGGATAACCTTTGTCCCCAAAAAGCCAACCCAGCAGCCTGGGGTGATTCTCAGAAATCTCAGGGATTTGCGATTGCCCAAAGATGAAGCTGTCATGGACGTTTCCTGCAAAACCTGCACACCTGTACATGAACCTCATCTGGTGGTCACACACCAGCGGGCTATTGAGGAAGTGGACCCCTTTCCTGTTGATGAAGGTTTGATGCCACAGGGGGCATAGAGCTACATGCATGCAGTTGATCGCCCCCTGCACCCGTAGCAGAGCACGTGTAATCCAGATACAGTTTATATAGTTATATCTCATTACTTTATTTCTAGAGTTAGTTCGGTAGAGTGTCAAACACATTTATTAGTTTTATCGTTACTTAATAAATTTGTTTACTTTACATCGAAGACTCGTGTATTCTTCAAGATCATCTGCAGCCAATAACGACAGATATTGCTTTAACCAAGTAATACAACACGGTACCAGGAATAGCAATATAATATAACAGTGACCAATGGCGGGAGTGTGTGGGGGGTCAAGACAGGTTAGTGAAAGGACACCATGAGGTGGAAATTCTGTCCGTCCTCTAGACTTCACACAAGTTGGATTTCAGATTTAAACTAAAAATATTGTGGTTTAATAAAAATCTGAGCAACAGAAAACTGTGTTGGGGGAGGGGGAGGGGAAGAAGGAATTTAGGAGACCAAACCGATGGTGGTCAATTTGAACGGTTTACTGGTCTTCCTCTTGGTTCCTGTAACATTTAAGATGTCCACTGGTGTTCCTGTCTCTTCAGAGAGTAAATGAGGAAAGCAAAACACAAGACATCTGGTGGACAAGTTCAGCAGCTTCAGTACTGTACATTCTTGAACCAAAAAAACACTCTGGAGAGAGGAACAGAGTTAACGTTTCAAGTCATAGAATCACAGAAATGTACAGATTGGAAGGAAGTAATTCGTATCTATACCAGCCGACAAGGAACCATCCAACCTTGTCCCAGTTCCCAGCTCTCGGTCCGTAGCCTTGTAGGTTCTGGCACGTAAGGAGCAGAACCAAGCACCTTTCAAGGGTTGCTGTCTTTACCACTCAAGCAAGCAGGTGTGTTCCAAATTGCCAGCACTCTCTGGGCTCGTGGGTGTCTGTGTGTAGGGGGTGTCCCACACAAGACTGGGTCCGGGTGTTTAAATAGTTACTCTGGAGTTAGAGGTGATTATTATTCTTTCTATCTCTTTCAGAGCAACTGCTCGGGTAAAGCTGATGGAACCATCCGAAGTCAGCGATTTAAATCACTTCTGTAAGCTGGTTCCCAACCCAGCATGATTGTCCAGGGGAAGTTAGCGCTTCTGGGCAATTGCCAGGTGAACCCTTACGTGGGAACCTCCTAAAGGGGTTCCCAAGCGCATAATTGGGGTACCCCCGAAACACGACACTGGGGAACCAGGAAGTTGTGGGCCACTATCTATGCTTCGTTCGTAGAAGCATGGAATTTACAGTGCTGAAGGAGGCCATTCAGCCCATCGAGTCTGCACCAGCCCTTGGAAAGGGAACCCTACTCAAGCCCATGCCTCCACCCTATCCCAGTAACCCCACTAAACCATTTTTTTGGGGACACTAAGGTCAATTTAGCATGGCTAATCCACCTAACCTGCACATTTTTGGACTGTGGGAGGAAACCAGAGCACCCGGAGGAAACCCACGCACACACGGGGAGAACGTGCAGACTCCGCACAGACAGTGACCCAAGCCGGGAATCGAACCTCGCACCCTGGAGCTGTGAAGCGACTGTGCTAACCACTGTGCTACCATGCTGCCCCAAATGTTGATGACTTCCAGATCATGATAAGCTGCTGCTTCATGTTGAATCTCTGATGGCACATTTCAGGTCACTAGCCTAAGCTTCAGACTTGCTTCCACTGAGATGACTGGCTGTATAGCGTCCCACCTATGATTTGAAACTCCAGATCGTCCTTCTTGCCATTGGACTGGGCTCCCAGACTAATTTGCCCCCCTGTGTATGAGGTTTGTGCCATCACACAGTCTCAACTTTACTTTCAAGGGCTCCATTTTTGGAGTGTCATGCTGTGCCCCTTCGCACAGGTCATTACGCTGCATGATTCTTGTTCGCTTGATGGTCTCTTTCTGCAGTCATCATTGTAACAGTCACAAATCATTCATCCTCCATAAATTTTTTATAAAATTTGAAGTGCCCAATGATTCATTTTTCCAATGAAGGGGCAATTTAGTGTGGCCCATCCACCCACCCTGCACATCTTTGGGTTGTGGGGGCGAAACCCACACAGACAAGGGGAGAATGTGCAAACTCCACACGGACAGTGACCCGGGGCCCGGATCCTCGACGCCGTGAAGCAGCAGTGCTAACCACTGCGCCGCCGTGCCGCCTATGTAACAGGAGTTAAGCAGCCACAGAAGCAAGTCACAGGGGCTGAAGGAAGGTCAAAAAGAGAGAAGCCTCTAATAGTGTGAGGATAGCAGCGATTCTCAATCTGCTCACATTTGGACACGGCAAGATTGGCCACTCTAAATACCTTCTTACTAAGAACATATCAACCAGATTGAAAGCAACTGCCTGCATTTGGAGCTTATCCACCACAGGTCTACTTATAAGTAAGTAATGCCATAGAATTACTCAAAGACAGGCTCAACTGGTCTAAATTGGTGTTTTTGCTCCGCACAATCCTCATTCCATTTAACTTCATCTCATCCCACTAACATATCCTTCTACTCTTTTAGGGCAGCACGGTAGCACAGTGGTTAGCACTGTTGCTTCACAGTACCAGGGCCCCGGGTTCGATTCCCGGCTTGGGTCACTGTCTGTGCGGAGTCTGCACGTTCTCCCCGTGTCTGCGGGGGTTTCCTCCGGGTGCTCCAGTTTCCGCCCACAAGTCCTGAATGAAGTGCTATTAGGTAATTTGGACATTCTGGTTTCTCCCTCCCTGTACCCGAATAGGTGCCAGAATGTGGCGACTAGGGGCTTTTCACAGTAACTTCATTGCCGTGTTAATGTAAGCCTACTTGTGACACTAATTAAGATTATTATTATGTATTTTTGCAGTTTTCACTTAAATAATCTACACTCTTGACCTCGACCACCCCCTGTGGCAGTAAGTTCCACATTTTTGTCACTCTGTGGTGAAAGATAGTTTCTACTGATTTCCCAATTTGATTTCTCAGTCACAATCTTATATTTATGACCTCCTAGTTTTGAACTTGCTCATACATGGAAACATCTTATTGAACCTTTGTCATGTGAGAGTACCTTTAAGAAATGGATGTTTAAGCAATGTACCTTTAAGAAAACAATGATGTCAGAGAGTGGGTGGAGCTGAGCTCAGTTCAGCCATTTTGAAGTTTCAGTTTGAAAAAGAGCTTGGGTGTGTCTGTGTTTTGCAGTGAGCTGGATTTGCTGTGATCTCTACCATGAAAGACTATCTCTGGATCATTTGGGTGATTTAATCTCATAATAGTAAAGCCTTTAACCTGATGTGTTTCTGTTTAAAGGTGTTAAGTGTCATGGATGTTGAAAGGGATAACTGAAGGATTATTTAGTGCTGTAATATTTTCGGGGTTATCTTTGAAGTAAGGGGTGTTAAGGGATCCAATGTTTATTTAAAAGGTTTAGTTCAGTTCATGGAATAGACATTGTTTTGTGTTTAAAAACCCACGTGTCCATAATTGTAATATCATAGATCATAGAATTTACAGTGCAGAAGGAGGCCATTCGGCCCATCGAGTCTGCACCGGCTCTTGGAAAGAGCACCCTACCCAAGGTCCACACCGCCACCCTATCCCCATAACCCAGTAACCCCACCCAACACTAAGGGCAATTTTGGACACTAAGGGCAATTTATCACGGCCAATCCACCTAACCTGCACATCTTTGGACTGTGGGAGGAAACCGGAGCACCCGGAGGAAACCCACGCACCACACGGGGAGGATGTGCAGACTCCGCACAGACAGTGACCCAAGCTGGAATCGAACCTGGGACCCTGGAGCTGTGAAGCAATTGTGCTATCCACAATGCTACCATGCTGCCCTCACAACTGGGGAACAAGCCGCATGCTTCAAAAGCAACAATCCATTAAAGGAGAGGTTGGTTGAACTCCATGACACATTTTGGGGTTCTGAAAACGCCTCGCCCATAACACCTTTCACAATTTTAAAGATCTTCATTAAGTCACCCCTCGGCCTCGTCTTTTCCAGGGATAAAGAGTCCTGAGGTCAAACTCAGTGTTCCCTCTGAGAGAGAGGTTGAGAGTGTCAGCAATTGCTCACATTAACCTAACGAATGTGCCATAACCCCAATTCTCTAACTCGCGCAGCCCCCCCCCCCCCCCCCCCCCCCCCGCAACCATTGCATTTACCCCATTGTCCTGGGCTTTTTCTTGATAAGGGATAACCTTATCAAGATTTTACAAAGTTACAACACAGCAGCAATTTTCTTCTGTGAGCCAAGCTCCATCTCCATCTGGAGCAATCTGCCTCAAACTAGCTTCTTAAATGCTGACTGACACTCCAGTGCTGTACTGAGGGAGTGCCGCACTGTCAGAGGGTCAGTACTGAGGGAGTGCCGCACAGTCAGAGGGTCAGTACTGAGGGAGTGCTGCACTGTCAGAGGGTCAGTACAGAGGGAGTGCTGCACCGTCAGAGGGTCAGTACTGAGGGACGCCGCACTGTCAGAGGGTCAGTACTGAGGGAGTGCCGCACTGTCAGAGGGTCAGTACTGAGGGAGTGCCGCACTGTCAGAGGGTTAGTACTGAGGGAGTGCCGCACTGTCAGAGGGTCAGTACTGAGGGAGTGCCGCACTGTCAGAGGGTCAGTACTGAGGGAGTGCCGCACTGTCAGAGGGTCAGTACTGAGAGAGTGCTGCACTGTCAGAGGGTCAGTACTGAGAGAGTGCTGCACTGTCAGAGGGTCAGTACTGAGAGAGTGCTGCACTGTCAGAGGGTCAGTACTGAGAGAGTGCTGCACTGTCAGAGGGTCAGTACTGAGGGAGTGCTGCACTGTCAGAGGGTCAGTACTGAGGGAGTGCCGCACTGTCAGAGGGTCAGTACTGAGGGAGTGCCGCACTGTCAGAGGGTCAGTACTGAGAGAGTGCTGCACTGTCAGAGGGTCAGTACTGAGGGAGTGCCACACTGTCAGAGGGTCAGTACTGAGGGAGTGCCGCACTGTCAGAGGGTCAGTACTGAGGGAGTGCCGCACTGTCAGAGGGTCAGTACTGAGGGAGTGCCGCACCGTCAGAGGGTCAGTACTGAGGGAGTGCCGCACTGTCAGAGGGTCAGTACTGAGGGAGTGCCGCACTGTCAGAGGGTCAGTACTGAGGGAGTGCCGCACTGTCAGAGGGTCAGTATTGAGGGAGTGCTGCACTGTCAGAGGGTCAGTATTGAGAGAGTGCTGCACTGTTAGAGGGTCACTACTGAGGGAGTGCTGCACTGTCAGAGGGTCAGTATTGAGGGAGTGCTGCACTGTCAGAGGGTCACTACTGAGGGAGTGCTGCACTGTCAGAGGGTCAGTACTGAGGGAGTGCCGCACTGTCACAGGGTCAGTACTGAGGGAGTGCTGCACTACCAGAGGGTCAGTACTGAGGGAGTGCTGCACTGTCTGAGGGTCAGTACTCAGGTAGTGCTGCACTGCCAGAGGGTCAGTACTGAGGGAGTGCCGCACTGTCACAGGGTCAGTACTGAGGGAGCACTGCACTGTCAGAGGGTCAGTACTGAGGGAGTGCTGCACTGTCAGGGTCAGTACTGAGGGAGTGCTGCACTGTCAGGGTCAGTATTCAGGTAGTGCCGCACTGCCAGAGGGTCAGTACTGAGGGAGTGCCGCACTGTCACAGGGTCAGTACTGAGGGAGCACTGCACTGTCAGAGGGTCAGTACTGAGGGAGTGCTGCACTGTCAGGGTCAGTACTGAGGGAGTGCTGCACTGTCAGGGTCAGTACTCAGGTAGTGCCGCACTGCCAGAGGGTCAGTACTGAGGGAGTGCCGCACTGTCACAGGGTCAGTACTGAGGGAGCACTGCACTGTCAGAGGGTCAGTACTGAGGGAGTGCTGCACTGTCAGGGTCAGTACTCAGGTAGTGCCGCACTGTCAGAGGGTCAGTACTGAGGGAGTGGTTTTCAAAAGGCAAAATTGTACCCGCCTCTACCACTGCCCTTGGCAGTCCGTTCCAGATGCTCACCATCCTCTGATCTCTTTTGTATCTCTCACCTTAAACCTACGCCCTATAGTTCTAGACTTCTCTACCTTTGGGAAAAGATATCGACCTTTTCGATGCTCCTCTTTATTTTATAAACCTATGTAAGATCACCCCTAAGCCTCCTACGCTCCAGGGAAAAATGTTTCAGCCTATACAGCCTCTCCTTATATCTCAGACCATCAAGTCCCTGGTCGCATCCTCCGAAATGTCTTCTACACTCTTTCTAGTTGAACAATATCCTTCCTACTGTAGGGTGACCAGAACTGAACACAGTATTCCATGTGTGGTCTTATCAATGTCTTGTACAATTT